>NC_133165.1:79586816-80324438 GCF_040802235.1 Manis javanica
CTCGTGCCTGGACCATGTCAAACAGCATGAGCAGCATGGCCTGTGCCAGCTCGGTCTGCAGTGCCAGGTGCTGCTTTAAGTGCCAACACGGTCTCCACTCTAGGAGCTGTATGCTGTGGTGAAGAGACAGATGTTATCACAGATGTTATCTGTAAACAGTGTCAGGTAGCAGTATAACTCATGACCGGAGGAACTATTTAGGTAGTCAGCGGCAGCCTTTCTGGGACAATAGAAAACGAGGCTATGGCCATAGTTTCAGAGTTGGAAGCAGGGACAGCAGCTGGGGGTGAGGACGTTGCAGGCACAGGAGCAAAGGCCCAAAGGCAGACACGAGCATAATGTTTTCTTGAGCAGAGAAGAGCCAGCTGTGGCCAGAGGTTTAAAAAGGAAAGTGGGATAAAATGACATTAAGAGACAGCAGAAAGGAAGATCTTTCATGGCCTTTTAAAATGTTATTGTTAAAGTACTAATGGAAGTCACTATAGAATTGATTGTATTTCTATTTTGAGCTTTTTGAGGAACCTTGCAGAAGAAAGTGATTTTATTTGCCATGTGGAAGATGCATGATAAGTAGTTTGGGCCCTGGTAGCTTCCGTTTTCCTCAGTGAATATAAGAGCTCCTTGGCGCAGGTTATGGGGAGATGTGTACCAAAGAGGGCCTCTCTCAGTGGTCATTTTTTTTGGAGAGGGGGAGAAAACGACATGTGAGAGCTGTGCCGGGCAGTTCTGAAGTCTGGGAAATCGTGGTTAGGAATTTGAAGCAAGGCCGGTCAGCACAGTTGTGTCTGCCCAGCAACATTCAGTCTTGAGGTGTGGACCTAAAATCAGTGGATAGAGAGTAAACCCAACCTGGTTAAATGGCACAGGGAGCAGGAGGGGCAGGGGGCTGACTACAGGCCCTGATGAGGCAGAGGATCCGGAGTGGGTGAGGTTGGCATGGGAGCAGGGACAGCACTGTGCTCGCAGCCGAGATCTGGGGGCAAGAGCAGTTCCGTGTTGTAATAAGGTGTGACCCTCAGAGGTTGGGTGTGGGGGAAGATTACATGCAAGGTCAGCACCTCAGGGGCACCCTCCCCATGTCAGGCCTAGACAGATACAGTTACATGTGAGAGGATCTTCCCAGAGAGCCACTGTGGAGGGTAGCCCAGCACTGGGCAGGAGACTCCATGAGGGCAAGCATGTGCAGGAGACCGAGTTCAAGTGGGCCTGTGGGAGGATGGGGGCTGACTGTGGGGTGGGGCTGCGGTGAGTAGAGGAGATGTGACAGGCAAATGGGGAGGAGACATAATGTTAGTCCTGAGAAAAGAGAGGTCCACTCAGTGTCCCCCTCAGCTGCATTGTGGTGCCCAAGGGAGTGCAAAGGGTCTCCTCAGGTGGCCAAAGGACAGCTTGGGCTCTGCTGCAGTGGTGGGTGGGGAGTTGGGCAGGCTCACCTGGAGCACAGGGGTTAGGACCCAGTCACCCCGTGTGCTTCCTTACCAAGGGGTGAGCTGGATAGCACTGTGGGCTAAGGGATCCTGTGGGGATGTGTTTGCAAGCAGACCTCCCCCCAGTTCATTACCACCTGCTTTGACACCTTTTGCTTGTGGGCCTAGTTTTCACAGTTCTTTGCAGTCTCTCCATTCTAGGCACATCCACACCCACCTTTGGTCAGAACACCCCTGGGGTAGGTGCATCAGGTGGCAACCTCTCCTCTGTGGTGTCCTCAGCACCTGCCCAGGGCTTTGCTGGACCTGGAACCTTTGGTAAGCCACAAGTCTCTCTAGTCAGAGTGACCTGCATATTCCTTGAAGATGGGGTGGGGTTGTTGGGGTAGCACTGTCTATTTTCCTTGGTCCTTGTCCCCACTGCAAAAATAGAATCAAAAGGCAGAGACACAGTAGTGTTAGGGTGCAGGCTTCCGAGGCTTCCCCAGAGAACAAACTACACAGGCATAGAGATGTAAATTCAAGCAAAGTCTTTATTCAGCCAACTAGTTGGGGTCCAAGTCAGCCCCGACGCAGCGGGTCTCAACAAGGACCCCGAGCACTCTGAGCCAAGGGTTTATATAGCAATTTCAAAGCACTTAACTCATAGCAATTTTCTATAACTATACATTATTCTTGCAAGACATATATCCTGGGGTTAAGCAAGGGCAGGGTAAGACTACTCCTCAATGGTTAGGGAGGTTCTGCACGATAAGCTTGGTATGTAAGATTTACTGACCAAGGTTAGCTGACCAAGGGTCACAGCTGCCCACCACCCGGTGCTCATGATTAACTTGTTTTTCAAGGCCTTACCCAGGCCCAGGGTTTGTTTTTTTTTTTTTTTTTCCTCTGAGTCACACTCTCAGAAAATGGTTTCTAGGTTTCTAAGATGGCTATGCTTATGCTAATTTACTAATCTTACTAATGCTTAGATTCTACATTTCCCCACTTTCCTTTGACCATTCCAATCATGGAATGTTTGTTTCTTCCTGCTGTGTGAGTGAATGATACTGCGGTCTCACCATTAGCACCTGAACAGCACTCACTCTTTCCCTAACAAAGGCTATTAGCCGGTTTAAGATACAGGGACCTAAAGTGAGAAGCAGTATAAAAATAAGCAAGGGCCCTGCCAGGGTGGATATCAGGGTTGTAAACCATGGGGATTTAGTAAACTAGGATTCAAATAGCCCTTGGCAGGCCTCTCGCTCTCTCTTCCTTTGATCTGGTCTCTCTCTAAGTTTAGACATTGAATCTCTTACTATTCCGGAATGGTCTGCTGTTAAGGTTTAGCTAAGTTTTATTAGTTCTTTTTCCTGACTCTTAATGCTCTCTGCACTCCTTTACATTTCCCCCCTTTTCTTGATTAGACTGTGGAATCTTCCACAGCGGCATCTGGGTCCTGATACCTTTGACGAAGGACTAAGAGTTGGACAGTGTCAATTCTTTCCTGCACAAACTTAACAAGCCTGTTAATTATGCACGGGCCAATCGTAAACAGCAACAGCAGGATAACGAGCGGCCCCGCAATGGCCGAGAGAAGGGTAGCAAACCAAGGCTTGTATTTGAACCAAGACTCAAACCAGCCTTCGCTACTTTCATATTCTTTACGCCTCTTCTCTAAATCTTTTTTCAGTTTGGCCAAGGAATCTCTGACTGCACCTGTTTTGTCTACATAGAAATAGCACTCTTCTCTTAAGGCTGCGCATAACCCACCTTCCTTTAAGAACAAGAGGTCCAGGCCTCTTCGGTTCTGTAGGACCACCTCGGACAAGGAGGTGAGGGATTGCTCTAGGTCTGATATTGTCTGTCGGAGTTGTTCTAGGTCTCTGTCGATTGCCAGCCTCAGGGCTGTGAGCCCCTTTTCTCGAGTTACAAGGGCTGCAACCCCCGTGCTTGCCCCTGCCATCCCTAGGGTGAAGAGGGTTCCAATGGTCAGGGCGGTAACAACCTCCCTCTTGCTCCGGTGGGGGCTCAGCCTTTCTTCCCAATAAGAAAGGAGAGATTCATGAGAATGATACATTAGGCGAGGTAGAAGGGCCACCAGCACACAAAACTCACTGTTAGCATTGAACACAGAGGTGGATAGGGCCGGAGTGAGGCCTGTCTTTGAGCAGAGCCACCAGCCCGAGGAGGGTATAATCCACTTTTCCTGCTCCCACGTAGTGTTATTATAGGAGGAGCATAACTGGCTCTGGGTCGTCGGGACTGTGCCTACACACGTACCAACGACTGAGACTTGAGCGATTGTAAGTCCCCACGGTCTCCCGTCCCAGTAAGTGGGATGGGAGTTGTTGATAGTGTAGGAGCCATTTATCCCAATTGCCTCATAGAAGGGGGGTGAACCTGGGTAGCATAGCCAACAGGGATCGGTGAGGGAGGAAGTGGTGTGGTTAAGAGTCTCTACAACTGCCTGCACCATTTCCCACATGGGATTATCTAACCCGGAGTGGGTGTGCTGGGCCCATAACCCAGAGGTCGATGGACTCGGTCCTCTCGTGGGCTCTGGAGCAAGCGTTCTGGTCGGCATTTTCTCATCCTTTTTGCTCAGGCCCTTGTCCTGGATTGAAGGTTTCTGGGGATTTATAACCGAGTTGGGACCTACGGCAGCGGTGGGAGTTGACACGGTTAATTTAATGATGAGGGTCGAGCCAGCATGCCCCCCATATTTATAATACACTATTCCCCATGCTAGTCCATTTATCCAGCGCGATACCTCAGTGTTTTTGCCTGTCTCGGTGAATTGAACTCTTACCCAATCCTGGTCCGTTTTGTCACAAGCCTTGGTTTTGTAAAGGGTCATAGGCTGGTGACGAGAGATGCCCTTGTTGACATAAGTAAATTTGACAGAATCGATTTTTGTAACTGTCCATCTCCAATCCCCATCGTTCGAGGTTACACAGTCCCAGCTGGCACAAAAGAAGTCATGCCCCCCCCCCACAGTGCCTTCCTTTACCTGTTCCTGGGCAAGCATAAAACCCATGGGAGCGAGCCAAATTTGGAGGGATGGATCGGTAAACGGGGTTGATCTGTCGAAAGCAGAAATACAGGTCAGGCCACCAGGTTCCGATTGGCGCACTGTGTTGTGTGGAGTTGATGACTTCCCCATTGTCACTATCAATCAGCATCCAGGTCAGGTTCCTTGGTTGATGGGGGTTGGTGCCTCTGATCCCCACAGATGTGGCTCTCATGAAGATCCATACTAAGGAGCTTATTAGCAGGATCTCTTTCATCTTCGGCTTAAGTGTAGTTTTAGGGGATTGGCAGGATGCTGCTGCACCTTCCACTTTTCCTTACAGGCCCCTGGGTCTTTATGAGGCAGGACTTTTCGAACGTGGGTGTGGTGTACCCAGGGAGCGATACCATCAACCTTGAGAGCAGTGAGGGTGGTAAACAATACAACATAAAGTCCTTTCCACCTGGGCTCGAGAGTCTTCACTTGATGTCTTTTGACCCATACTATATCCCCTGGGACTATGCCATGTTCCGGGCTCGGAATTTTCCCGCCCTCATAATATGCTCTGATCAGGGGCCAGATTTCTTGCTGCACTTTAGCAAGAACTTGCAACACATTCAGATAGTCAGGGGCCGGGTCCTCTGCATCTGGAAGCTGCACTCGTCGAGTTATAGGTGGAGGGGCCCCATACATTATCTCAAATGGAGTTAAACCATGTACATAGGGGGAGTTCCGAGCGCAGAAGATGGCTAAGGGAAGGAGAGTCACCCAGTCCCCACCAGTCTCCAATACCAATTTAGAAAGGGTCTCTTTCAAGGTCCGATTCATTCTCTCTACCTGCCCAGAGCTTTGTGGGTTATAAGCACAATGTAACTTCCAATCTACTCCCAAAGCTAGGGCTAGTCCTTGCAGGACTTTGCTAATGAAAGCCGGGCCGTTATCGGAACCTATTGCTTCAGGGACCCCATATCTGGGGATGATTTCTTCAATTAATCTTTTTGCTACTACCTGGCTAGTCTCATGCTTGGTTGGAAAGGCCTCCACCCACCCAGAAAAAGTATCTACCATAACTAGCAAATACCTGTATCCATACTTCCCTGGTTTTATTTCGGTGAAGTCTATTTCCCAATTCCTCCCTGGAGCCCTCCCCCTTTCCCGGGTACCTGCTGGGTGCAGCCCTCTTGGGGCTGGTCTTAGCATTGCACAGCTACTGCATTCTTTCATGATCTGGCGAGTCACCTCATTCTGGTGGGGAAACACCAACTGCACAGACTGGAAAAGGCTGAGCAGTTTTTTTCCACCTAGATGGGTGGACTTATGCAGATTAGCAAGCAGGTACTGTCCTAATGCTTCTGGCAAGATCAATCTACCCTCCTGGTCCCTACCCCAATGTCCCTCTCCAAACACTTCCCCCGGGACTTGTTTCCTAATCCACTCAAGATCTTGAGGGGAATACTCAGGTTTGGGCGGCAGTGCGGGCAGTTCAGGTATGGGTATTTCGAGGGCCGCAAGCACAAGAGAGTCCGAGAGGGCTGCCCTTTTAGCTTCTGCATCTGCATGGCTGTTGCCGATGGCCTCGGGTGTCTTCTTTGATTGGTGGCCCGGTACATGTATAACTGCTACTGCTTTAGGTTTTTCGACAGCAGCTAATAGTCTTTGGACTTCTTGCAGATTCCTCAGTCCCTTCCCTTCCGCGGAACGGAATCCTCTTTCTTGGTAGATGGCACCATGAATATGGACAGTGCCAAAGGCGTATCTGCTATCTGTGTAAATGTTGGCCCGCTTTCCTTCTGCTCTTTCCAGGGCCTCAGCGAGAGCAATAAGTTCCGCCTTCTGTGCTGAGGTGCCAGGGGGCAGAGCTGTGCTCCAGACAACTTCCCCATCGTGGGTTACTACTGCTGCCCCTGCTCTCCTGACCCCCTCCTGCACAAAGCTGCTCCCATCCGTATACCAATTTAGCTCACAGTTCAGTAACGGTGTGTCTTTCAGGTCTGCTCGCACCTGGATAATTTCGGAAAGGATATCTCTACAGTCATGGATGGGGGTCGTCAGATCTGGGTCTGGCAGAAGGGTGGCAGGATTTAGGGTTACCGGGTCAGAGAAGGTGATTCGGGGAGAATCTAGTAGGAGCCCTTGATAGTGGGTGAGTCTTGCGTTCGTCATCCATTTGCCTGGAGGATGCTTGAGGATCCCCTCCACGGTATGTGGGGCTGTTATTCTCAGATTTTGGCCAAAAGTCAGCTTGTCTGCCTCTTTTACCAGTAGAGCGATGGCTGCTAGGATACGCAGACAAGGTGGCCACCCGGAGGCCACTGGGTCTAGCCGCTTGGACAAATAAGCCACAGGTCTCTTCCACGGGCCCAGCTGCTGAGCCAGAACTCCTTTAGCTACTCCCTTCTTTTCATCTAAAAACAGGATAAAGGGTTTTTCTGGGTCTGGCAGAGATAGGGCGGGGGCCCGGAGGAGAGCTTCTTTTAGTCTGTCAAACGCCTCTTGTTGTTCCTGCATCCATTGCCAGCCCGGCCCTTCTTTGGTTGCTTCATATAGTGGTCGGGCTATTTCTGCGTACCCTGGAATCCAGAGCCTGCAAAACCCGGCTGAGCCAAGAAATTCTCTCACTCCCCGGGGTGAGGAAGGGATGGGGATAGCCAGGACAGTTTGCTTCATGGCTTGTGTTAGCCACCTGGCCCCATTAGATATTGTGTACCCCAAGTAGACTACTGACCTCTGACAGATGTGGGCTTTCTTGGCGCTGGCTCGATATCCCAGTTCACCTAGTTCAGCCAGCAAGTTCCCCGTGGCTTCTTCGCACTCTTCACGGGTTTCTGTGGCCAGCAACAGGTCATCTACATACTGCAACAACATCACGTGGGGGTGGCTCCTGCAAAAGGGCTCCAAGTCCTGGCTTAGGGCTTCATTGAATAAGGTGGGAGAGTTCTTGAAGCCCTGAGGCAGTCTAGTCCAGGTAAGCTGCCCTTTTCTTCCTCCCCCTGGCTCTTGCCACTCAAAGGCAAACAAAGGCTGACTAACTTCAGAGAGTGGAATACTAAAGAAGGCATCTTTCAGGTCCAGAGTAGTATACCACACATGCGTGGGTGGCAGGTGGCTGAGTAAGGTGTAAGGGTTAGGCACTGTAGGATGGATGTCTTCTACCCTCTCATTGACTTTCCGCAAGTCTTGCACTGGCCTATAATCTTTACTGCCAGGCTTCCTCACTGGAAGCAGAGGCGTATTCCATGCAGATTGGCAGGTCTTAAGGATTCCTGTCTCTAACAGTCTATGGATATGGGGTGCTATCCCTTTCCTAGCCTCTTCTGGCATTGGATATTGCCGGACCCGGATGGGTAGAGCTGCGGCTTTGAGTTGAACAACAACCGGGGATAGGTGTTTAGCGAGACCAATTCCTCCGGTCTCAGCCCATGCGGAAGGGAACTTCTGTACCCAAGAGTCTATCTCTCCCTGGCCCCCCTTTTCTTGATCCGCCTGAAACAGACGATGTTCATCGGCCAGGGAAAGAGTTAACACATGCGCTGGTTGTAGGGGCTGCCCTTCTTTGTCCATGATTTTTATCCCTTCAGGTTCAAAATGAATGCGAGCCCCGACCTTGGTTAATAAGTCTCTGCCCAGCAACGGTGCGGGGCTTTCGGGTACGACCAGGAATGAGTGAGAGACCTGATGCCTTCCTAGGTCCACTTTTCTGTTAGTAGTCCAGGCACATTTCCTGGACCCTGTCGCTCCCTGGACTATACTTGTGTGTCCTGGGTTTAGGGGGCCGTGGGCCTGGTTGAGAACTGAATACTGTGCCCCAGTATCTACCATAAACCCAATGGGAGTCCCCTCCACGCACAGGGTTACCCAGGACTCGGGGAGGGGTGCCGAGCCCCGTCCCCGTCAATCCTCCTCTCCTAGGTGCAGGGTCTTAACAGGGTTCCCTCTCCCTTGTTCCCTCCTTTGGGGGCACTCCCTCTTCCAATGTCCATATTTCTTACACAGGGCGCACTGATCTTGTCCTAGTCGGGATTGACGGGGTCCTGTTCCTTGAGGTGGCCTAGGGCCTTCCTTCACCCCGGCCAGGAATATCCTGGCCATCTCTTCCCTCTGCTTCTTGTTCTCCCTTTTCTGAAATTCTCTGTCTTCCTTCCTATTTTTCTCCTGCATTACCCATTTCTCTTTCCTCAGCCTTTCTTCTCTATCTTCTGGAGTTTCTCTAGCATTGAAGACCTTCTCTGCCTGCTGCAGCAGCTCTCTAATAGAGATCTCCCCTAGGTCCTCTCGCTTGTGGAGTTTTCTCCGGATATCGGGGGCTGCCTGGTTGATGAATGAGAGGACTACAGCTGACCTATGTTCCTCTGCTTCCGGGTTTATGGGGGTGTACTGCCGGTAAGCATCAAACAGCCTTTCCAGATACGCGGCTGGGCTTTCCATTTCCCCCTGAACAATAGTTTTTACCTTAGCCAAGTTAGTGGGCCGTCTGGCGGCCGCCCGGAGACCGGTCATCAGAGTCTGGCGGTAGACCCGGAGACGCTTCCTACCTTCTGCAGTTCCGAAGTCCCAATCTGGGCGCGTAAGTGGGAACGCCTCGTCGATGATGGGCTGGAGGGTAGTGGGTCTTCCATTTTCTCCAAGGACATTTTTCCTGGCTTCATTGAGGATACGCTCTCGTTCTTCAGTTGTGAAGAGAGTGCGGAGTAATTGCTGGCAGTCGTCCCATGTGGGACGATGGGTAAACATAATGGACTCCACTAAACCTATAAGACACTTGGGGTCCTCTGAGAAGGGAGGATTCTGAGTCCTCCAATTATAAAGGTCACTAGATGAAAAGGGCCAATATTGATATTGCTGAGCAATGCCGGTACCGATGGCACGCACAGGCAGAACTGGCACTGCTCCTTCTGAGGTGGAGGAGGGAGCCTCCCCTTCTTGTTCCCTGGCCCCTCTAGACCTTAGCTGCATTCCTCCAGTTCTACCTGGCGCCCAGCGTGGGGCCAGGGCGGGGGAGTGTGAGGAAGCTCTTTCCGGCCTCCCGCCTCCCTCTGCTGAAGAATCTGGGGAAGCTGCAGCCGCCTGGTTCCCGCTGGGTTCCCTAGCCGCATTTTCTATCCCCCCGGCAGCTTCACCCCTCTCCTCTGCATACGGGGGTGGCTGCTCAATCGGCGGGAGGGGGTAAAGAGGAGAACTGTCGGGGAGGACAGGCGGCGCACTTGGGCGCACAGGATTTCTGGCCCTGCGATCAGAGGGCTTTGATTTTTCCTGGGCAACTAGGACGGAGGTCTTTTGTGGGTCAGTATGAGGTTTCTCCACCAAAAAGGGCTCCAACCAGGAAGGGGGATTCTCGGCCAAATTTTCCCAGACAAGAATATAGGGAAGTTGGTCAGGGTGGCCCTCAGGACCTGGCCGGGAGATAATGGCTTTGATCTTGCCAATAAGGTCCAAAGAAAGAGACCCCTGGGCCGGCCAGCCTACTCCGAAGGAAGGCCACTCGACTGAGCAAAAGGTGTCGAGCTTACCCTTCTTGATGCCAAGGCTCATACTTAAGGCCTGTTCCTTGACCTTGGGGAAATGGGAGAGGATCAGACTCTTAGGAGTAGCCTGAGTCTGACCCATGGTGAGAAAGAAGAAGAAAAAAGAATATGAGGGAGACAAAGGCGAAGGATGAAGATGCCACTTCAAACAAAATGACTGTTGTATGTGCTTATAAACGAGTGCCTGTCGTTGCACAGTTTTTCTTCCACGGGGGACGCGAATTTATCTGGGATTCGCGGCTGTGACCCCCTTATCCTGTCACGGGAGTCTTCTAGCGGCGGGCGCCCTAATGGCTCTTAATTGCCCGACCCGTGCCCGCGGGGAATGATATAGTGGCAGAAAGGAGGAACGGAGAGAGCAGGAGAACCTTAGAACAAGGAAACTTAAAATGAGAAGTGCAAAAAGAAATATAAACCAAAACCAAAACACAGTAAAACAATCAATGATAACACCAAACATACACACCACATCTGATCACACTCGTTCAGACCGGTCCTTCTCTCACTCTGGTGTGCACCCCACTCACCACTTTCAGGGTCCTCAAAAACTCTCGTAATTCTCCCGAAGGGCATCCACTCGGACTGCCGCAGGGTGACGAGCTCGATCTTTTCCTCCTCGGGTGCCAGTTTTCTGCCGATCGGATTTGCCTTCCTAAGGCCGAGTCACTCGGACCCTAGGGCCAGGATTGGTTACCTGGACTTTTACCCAGGGTCACTAACCTGGGGGCCGGGACTACCAGCCCGGACTTCCTCACTCGGGACCACTAACCCGAGACCATACACGGGATGGCGACTCCCGCTTTATAATGGATTTATGCAGACACGAGGGGGCGACCCTCGAATTACACTGCCCCGTCCGGACAATTAGACCTTGCCTCCAGCTGTCCTTTGTTCTCAGGGAAGCCGCTCGAATCCCGGACGAGCCCCCAAAATGTTAGGGTGCAGGCTTCCGAGGCTTCCCCAGAGAACAAACTACACAGGCATAGAGATGTAAATTCAAGCAAAGTCTTTATTCAGCCAACTAGTTGGGGTCCAAGTCAGCCCCGACGCAGCGGGTCTCAACAAGGACCCCGAGCACTCTGAGCCAAGGGTTTATATAGCAATTTCAAAGCACTTAACTCATAGCAATTTTCTATAACTATACATTATTCTTGCAAGACATATATCCTGGGGTTAAGCAAGGGCAGGGTAAGACTACTCCTCAATGGTTAGGGAGGTTCTGCACGATAAGCTTGGTATGTAAGATTTACTGACCAAGGTTAGCTGACCAAGGGTCACAGCTGCCCACCACCCGGTGCTCATGATTAACTTGTTTTTCAAGGCCTTACCCAGGCCCAGGGTTTGTTTTTTTTTTTTTTTCCTCTGAGTCACACTCTCAGAAAATGGTTTCTAGGTTTCTAAGATGGCTATGCTTATGTTAATTTACTAATCTTACTAATGCTTAGATTCTACAAGTAGTGCAGCAGAGGAAAAGTTTTATTTAAAGTACTTACAGAAAAAGTACAGGCAACTTCAGAGAGAGACAGCACCACCCTGAAAGGTTGAAAAGAAAGTTTAAAGTGAAAAGTTTATGCACTTAGAAAGTGCAGGTGACTCCAGGGAGAGGAGTGCCCTGAGAGCTTGGGGGTTCCCCCTTTTAAGGATTCTTCAGGAATGTGACTAAGGGCTGGGGTTGCAGACCTGTTGGGTGGTCTTTGAATAATACTTAGAACTAACTTAACACAAGCAACTTCCTGCTGTGATTTCTCCCTGGGAGCCAAGCCTTCTTGGGCTGGGAGCATATCAAACAAGACTACCTGCCTGGGCCCCCAGGGTGGGCTGAGTTATTGTCTGTTTGCTAAAGAGTAAGTTAAGAATCTTACTTCTTAACTTCCTGGGTATTAAAATACAATCTTATTTTTAAGATGAAATCCTTCCTGCCTGTGACTATGTTGTTTATGCTGGGCTTGCTTGCCATTATTAATTGCCCAGATTGCAAACTACTTGATTAGGGCCAAAGGAGAAAAAGAAAACACTGTGTAGGTTAAGTCAAAAAAATAAGCTGGGCCTGCATGATTAACACAATAAAGCCATGGGTTATGCTGAGGTACCGTCCTTTCTCTGGGGAATATTCAAACATTCCAGGCCAAATTGCTCCAGGCTTTTTGAGCTTTAACTGATCCACTCTGGGTCATTTTTAGTGGGCTTTTTCCTGGACTTATTCTCTTTCCATCCCACTCATCTATTTTCCTGCCTAACAGGGTGTGGTCCCTTCCCCTCTGGGAAAAAACAGGCTAATAAGCACAAGAAAGATGTGACCTCACTGGCAGTTGGTGCCGCTGAGGAGCCATTTCTGGCAGAACTTCTCCCAAGCCACTGGAAAGCCAGGTGGCCTCCTGCCTCCCAAGGAACCCAGCCTGGGAAGCCCTGTTGAAGCACCCAGGGTTCTGTTGGCCTGGCCCTCCACAGGGTATGGCACCCAGAGAAGCAGTCTCTGGTAGTAGCCTCCCTAATGAGGTCCTTTTCCATTGGTGCAGGATCAGGGACCCAAGAATTCCAACAGAAAACACAAACGATAAGCACATCGGTAAGAAGTAGCCTACGTCCCTTGCCCCCACCCCAGACCCCTTACCCAGATATGTAGACTTTGGCTCCTGGGAAGAGCCTGTGACCTGTTCTGTAAAGCAAACTGACTGCAGCAGATATCTGGCTTCAGCCTGCATGGAGGGGGGCGGGGGGCAGCCCTGGAGGCCATTGCCCTCTCCTGGAGGAAGCAGAGCCTCAGGCTTTTTGCAGGAGGGGAGGCAGCATGTGGCAGAGCAGAAGCCTTTCTTTACTTGAATGGTTCCACTGGTGAGGCTGGACAGAATGAAGAAACATCTGGACCACCAGCTGAAAACATTGTGATGTGAGAGGTGAGACAGGGGCTTCCTCCTAAAGCTGCAGATAATATGAACATATAACTAATACAACTAATCCTGAAAGAGCAACAAGAAAGAGGACTGTGCCAAACTGCATATACATCTGGAGAAAAGAATAAACCTCATGGAACAGGGTAACATACCAAAGCCATGGCCCAGCAGGACCCAAGCCCTTCCCCCAGCCCAGTTCTCCAGGGGAAGGAAGAGAAACAGAGCAGGGAGGGAGTGGAGACCTGGGACTGCTGAATACCTACCTCCAGATATCTGATCTGGGAGCACAATTGTACATTTCATGGTGTTTTCATGGCACTCTCATGATTAGGGGGGTTGGAAAGCTAAGACAGGCAGAATACCTGGAGAGACTGAGATTCCAGCCACTTGTGGAAAGCAGGGATCCATATCCGGCTGCTCTGGGACAAAATAAAGGTGGGCAGTCTGAGAGACTTTCTAACAGCAAGAGGGCTGCTAAAAGGCCAAGGATTGCACAGAGCTTATTGCTCAGGAGAAAGGAGAGGCAGACAAAATTGTCCGGGTGCACTCTGCCCATAAGGCTGGAAAGTTTCACGATCTTCAGGAACTCCGGCTCCCTGGCTGGCTACACAGCTCCAAGGACCACCTCTGTGATAAGCAGCCTACTGCTCCTTTCTCCCAGCCAGCCCCACCTGGCTTGCAAACCGGCAAACCTAGGCCAGCCAGAGGGAAGCCCTGTCTATAGCAACTACAAACGCAAAGCATAGAGGCTTATACCTGTGTGCCCGGCCCACTGGTTCTGGCCGTGGAGACAGGCACAGTGGCCAGGAAGCAGGAAACGGCTCTTTCCTACCCCCAGGCACCAATACCACTCCTCTATGACCCCTGACATTGCTTCATGGGCTGAGCAGCTCCAGAGAGTAGAACTTCTGAGCACTAGAGGGCACCATGTACAAATATGAAACAACAAAGGAACCTGGTTCAGAGTAAAATTATGAGTATGAATACAACCCCAGAGAAAGATTCAAATGAAATAGACCTCATGAATCTGCCTGAAAGGGATTTCAAAATAAAAATCATTAACATGCTCATGGAGGTACAGAAAAGTATTCAAGAACTCAGGAAGGAATTCTGGTTAGAGATCCAATCATTACGGAACACAGTATCAGAAATGAAACATACAATGGAAAGTTTTAAAAGCAGGTTAGATACGAAGGAGGAGATGCTAAATGAAATACAAATTGGAGAAGAGGAATACAGAGAAGCTGAGGCACAGAGAGAAAAAAGGATCTCTAAGAACAAAAGAATATTGAGAGAACTGTGTGACCAATCCAAATGGAACAATATTTGCATAAAGAGGGTCTATACACATAAACAGAATCAGAAATGAGAGAGAAAAAATCACTACGGACACCACAGAAATACAAAGAATTATTAGAGAATACTTTGAAAAATTATATACAAACAAACTGGATAAGCTAGAGGAAACGGACAGCTTTCCAGAAAAATACAACCTTCCAAGGCTGACCCAGAAAGAAACAGAAAATCTGAACAGACCAATTATCAGCAAAAAAATTGAATCAGTAATAAAAAAACTACCTAAGAACAAAACCCTCTACCAGATGGCTTTACCGCTGAATGTTATCAAACATTTAGTGAAGACCTAATACCCAACCTCCTTAGTTTTCCAAAAAGTAGAAGAGGAGTGAATACTCCCAAACTCATTCTATGAGGCCAACATCACTCTAATATCAAAACCAGGCAAAGACACCACTAAAAAAGAAAATTACAGACCAATATCCCTGATAAACATAGATGCAAAAATACTCAACAGAATATTTGCAAACTGAATTCAAAAATACATCAAAAAGATCACCCATCAGGATCAAGTGGGATTCATCCCAGGGATGCAAGGATGGTACAACATTTGAAAACTTCCATCAACATCATCCACTACATCAACAAAAATTCAACATCCATTCATGATAAAAACTCAACAAAATGGGTATAGAGGGCAAGTAGCTCAACAAAATAAAGGCCATATATGACAAACCCACAGCCAACATTATACATAACAGCAAGAAGCTGAAAGCTTTTCCTTTAAGATAGGGAACAAGACAAGCATGCCCACTCTCCCCACTTATATTCAACATAGTTCTGAAGGTCCTGGCTATGGCAATCAGACAACACAAAGAAATAAAAGGTATCCAGATTACTTCAAGCTCTACTGCAAAGCCGCAGTCATCAAGACAATTTGGTGCTGGCACAAGAACAGACCCACAGACCAGTGGAACAGAATAGAGAGTCCAGATATTAACCCGAACATATATGGTCAATTAATATATGATAAAGGAGCCATGGACACGCAATGGGGAAATGACAGCCTCTACAACAGCTGGTGTTGGCAAAATTGGACAGCTACATGTAAGAGAATGAAACGATCACTGTCTAACCCCATACACAAAAGTAAATTCAAAATGGGTCAAAGACCTGAATGTAAGTCATGAAACCATAATACTCTTAGAAAAAAAATATAGGCAAAAATCTCTTGGACATAAACATGAGCAACTTCTTCATGAACATATCTCCCTGGCAAGGGAAACAAAAGCAAAAATGAACAAGTGGAACTATATCAAGCTGTAAAGCTTCTGTACAGCAAAGGACACCATCAATAGAACAAAAAGGCATCCTACAGTATGGGAGAATATATTCACAAATGACAGATCTGATAAGGGGTTGACATCCAAAACATATGAAGAGCTCACATACCTCAATAAACAAAAAGCAAATAATCCAATTAAAAAATGGGCACAGGATCTGAACAGACAGTTCTCCAAAGAAGAAATTCAGATGGCCAACAGATACATGATAAGATGCTCCACATCGCTAGTCATCAGAGAAATGCAAATAAAACCACAATGTGATATCACCTCACACCAGTAAGGATTGCCACCATCGAAAAGACAAACAACAACAAATGCTGACGAGGGTTTGGAGAAAGGGGAACCCTCCTTCCCTGCTGGTGGGAATGTAATTTAGTTCAATCACTGTGGAAAGCAGTATGGAGGTTCCTCAAAAAATCCAAAATAGAAATACCATTTGACCCAGGAATACCACCTCTAGGAATTTACCCTAAGAATGCAGCAGCCCAATTTTAGAAAGACAGATGCACCCCTATGTTTATTGCAGCACTATTTACAATAGCCAAGAAATGGAAGGAACCTAAGTGTCCATCAGTAGATGAATAGATAAAGAAGATGTGATACATATACACAATGGAATATTAATCAGCCATAAGAAGAAAATAAATCCTACCATTTGCAACAACATGGATAGAGCTAGAGGGTATTATGCTTAGTGAAATAAGCCAGGTGGAGAAAGACAAGTACCAAATGATTTCACTCATCTCTGGAGTATAAGAACAAAGGAAAAACAGAAGGAACAAAACAGCAAACTCACAGAACCCAGTAATGGACTGAGAGCTACCAAAGGCTGGAGAGGATGGACAGTGACTGTAATGCAGTATGTGAGGGGAGTCTACTGACCATAGTGTTGTTCAAGTGATTGTATATTAACCATACCAGTAGTAATAATAATAATAATAATAATAATAATAATAATAATAATAATAATAATAATAAAAGAAAAAAACTTCGGCTGTTTCATGGGCACAGGGCTTGCCTTTGCGGTGATGGAAATGTTCTGGAGCCAGAGAGGGGTGATGGTCACACAATCCTGTGAATGAACTAAATGTCACTACTGGTAAAATTTACCTGTCTTTTACCACAATAGTTTTTAGGAAAGAATATACAGATGAGAAAAAATATTAACATCAATACTCATAATTATTTCCATATTTTTACTCCATTTCTGCCCTTGGACATAATTCCTATTTGTGAAACACAAACCAGAAAATACCACCCTTCAAGAGGAAAGAAACTATCTCACGATGGTAGATGAACAATGGAGAATCCAGAATGATACTCCCTCCAGAATTCTAGTCACTTGCTAAGCTCTAGCAGCATTCTTTCTCTCTGCACCTACATAATGTTTTTCTTTCCCAAAGGCAGTTTATACTTTATGGATACCTGACACTTGAAATTCATTCCTAGTAACTGAAAAACAACCATGTTTGTCAGCTAAACTCTTTACAGTAACAGGATAAAAGGGTAGAAACTAGCAGTTCCACCGTCTACTTAACAAGTTTACTTGTTTACTAGTTTTTGGCCAAATAATCCAGTGTAACAATCCCTGTCCACAAATATGGTCTTTTATAGCTAAACACAATACAGCTAGTATAACCTTTAAATTAATCCATAGTCACAAAAAATTAAGATTGAGACTAGCAAAATTCTTAGTTTATGAAAGGTATTAAGGGTTTTACCTGCTCTAAGTACCTCGTAGAAGTTGAACCATATGTTATTTATCTTTTTGTGACTAGTTTATTTCACTTAGCATAATGCCTTCAAGGTTCATCCTTGTTGTAGTGTGTCAGAATTTCTTTCCCCTTTAAGCTGAATAATCCCACCGTTATGTGTACAAGACATTTTGTTCATCCACTCATCCATCAATGGACATGACAGGTTGCTTTCATGTCTTAGCTACTGCAAATAATGCTGCTGTGAACCAAGGTTCCTGAAGCTCGGTATTCAATGATTTGGGGTATATATGCAGAAGTGGAAATGCTGGATCATAGGATTTTAAACTTTGTTTGAGGAAATACCATTACATATTCCTTAGCAGCTGCACAATTTTACATTCCCACTGAGAGTGCACAAGCGTTCCAATTTCTCCACATCCTTGACAACATTTGTTATTTTCTGTTTCTTGATCATAGCTCTCCTGATGGCGGTGAGGCGATACCTTACTGTGGTCCTGATCTGCATTTCCCCAATGACCAGTGATGTTGAACATCTTTGCTTGTGCTTATTGGCCATTTGAACATCCTCTTTGGAGAAATCAAGCCCTTTGCTCATTTTCCAGTCAGGTTATTTTTTGTTTTGTTTTTGAGTTGCAGGACTTTTTGACATATTTTGGATATTAACCTCATCAGATTTATGGTATGTAATTGTATTTTGCCACTCCATAGGTTGCCTACCCATTAGCTGTTTTTAATATAAAATAGTCTGGCATCTGTGTCTTTTAAAATATTTAACTTTTTTTCCCACTGAGAGTCAAGATGATTAAAGTGCAGTGAGTTTTTAAGGTTTGCCTAGCAACTCTGGGATATGTTACATGGACCTGCCTGGTAATTAGCATAAGGTGATCACTTCCACAGAGAATCTGTAACTCATATATTAAGGCCCCTCACCTACAGCAATAGCCCGGCACTAAGGATACAAGCACACAGTGAATTGTTCTTTTCATTCTGTTGTAGTATATACTCATATAAAAACTTTACTTTTCAAATCCATTTTACATTGTACACTTTAGCGGCATCTATTCCATTCACAATGTTGTACAACTATACCTGGTACCTAGCTCCCAAACATCACCACCCCACAACCCTATGTCCATTAAGCAGTTCCTTCCTATTCTTCCTCCCCTAGCCCCTTGCAACCACCAGTCCATCTTCTATCTCCATGAGCAAACTCTACTTCTGTGACTGCTCTACAGACAAAATTGAGCAAGGATTTTACCTGACCGTTATTTTCCTTCAGTTGTCACTGACCTTCAAGTAGCAGAGATAATTGCCATAGAAAGTAAGAGACTATGATAGGAGACTCCATCCTCCAATGTATAAGGCATCAAGAAACCTAAAAAGTATAATCTGCAATTTGCTAATTACACCTAAGCATAACATTGACAGTGGATCCCTTTTTTAATTCACTGTGCCTGGGATGAGCATGGTAAGAGATTTTCTCAAGTCTAACAAAATCTCTGTTTGCAGACTGATGATTCAGGTCTGTCTTCCTACCTAAACATCCTTGACTTGTTAGAGAAGCCCTCTCTGGAAAACAGTAACAGTTTCTTGGTAACAAACAGGTCAGCTGCAATTATCACTGACTGAGCAGTTAGAAATAACACAAAGGAAACATTTATGGGGATCTGGGTATTTTAATGAAACCCTCTTCAATAATGAAGAAATTACAATAAGATAGAGTTAAGAAAAGACCCACTCATGATATAGGCAAACCCTCTTCTCAAAACAAATTAGGAGCATTACTTGAACACATTAGTACCCAGCATAGCTACATACTCAAAATAAATAAATAAAATAAAAGCCAATTATATCATGATTAAACCTGAGTTTTCAGGCTCACTTAATCCAGTGTGTTAACAGAAGCAAGTCACTTAACCACTCCAGGTCTCTACTTAATTCTTGTAAGAGAATGGAGCTAAAAATCTTGTGATGAGGCATCTTAGCTCTAATGTGTTGCTAATACTGACCCTTCCCCATTTGTCACTGAATAACTATACCATCACATATATTCTGTATTAAATTCTATACTTAACTGTTAAAATCCAGGACTACATTTTATTAATGTCAAGTTTCTAATGGAAACCCCTAAACTCTTGAAAAGTTCTGTATCCTTGCTAATATTTTGAAGAGAAAATCTAAATGAGAAAGAGTATAATTTACTCTTACCTTGTTTGACATCATCACAAGCTGTTGGCCTTTACAAATAGATCCTGATTCCAGCTTTCCCAGGACCACAGTGCCCATATCCTGTTTACTTTAAAATAAAAAATCAAGTTTCAGACTTTTATTGTATAAAAACCCAACGTGAAATCTTGCAGGGCTTATTCACAATGAGACTCTTTAGCTCAAGTGGTAGAATGCTTAGGATTATTCTTAAACACAGAATTGGTAAGAAATATTCCATAATATTTGTATCATAAGCATATGTAAAATTATAATTCTAATAAGTAGTTATGCCTAAGATTTTAAAAGAAAAGGTGCAAGAGACAGCCCAAAATTTTATATCTGATCTGATTTGCTCAAATTCAGATTCTCTCAATCTCTCAGCCTAGTTTTCTCATGTATAAAATTGTAAAAACTATACTTATTCAAGAAACTTTGCATGAGGAGGTAGTGAAAGAATGAAGTATTTGAGGAAGGCAAAACATTACATACTGATATTGAAAAACTTAAAAAGTCAGGCTGAAAATCTAGTTAAAAATTATGAGGCTTATTTTTTTTTTAAAGAGGCACATGCATTGTTGGTGAGGCTCTGGTGGAAGCAGCACTCATACACTGCTGGGAGGAATACATGTTGGTGAAGTATTTTGGAAGGCCATTTGTCAATATCCAGCAACTTTAATGTAAAAATCCTTGGAGCCCAGCAGTTTTACTTGTTTGAGTTCCTCTAAAAAAACAGTTCCTCAGAGAAACAGTTGAAATAAACTAAGCAGGTTGATTAAATTAGGGTCTGCCTATACCACTAAATAATATATAGTTGATGAAAAAGAGACATATATGTTACACTGTTAATTATTAATGTTGTTTCACAAAGTTTAAAACAAAACATAAAACAATTACTTCACCTTCCATAAAACCCAATTTCTTGAACATTTTGGTTACCTTGTACGTATCCACAATAGGCAGTCTGATTGGTCCATCAACTGATCTATTGAAGTTTGGCAAATTATCCAGATACGGAATAAATGGTAATCCAATGAGAATGTAATAATAACCGTTACACATAGTCAACACAAATATCAAAAATTAAGAAGTTACACTACTGTAACTTAATTTAAAAAAACATTTTTATAAGAATATTTTCGTTCTACCCATGTACTCCTCTCAATTTATTATCCAGTTCATTTCATGTACTGCTCAGAAACTAAAAACATAAAATAGCTCAATATAATGAAAAGGCTTCCACATAAACTTTAAGATTTAGAAAAATATTTTATAGTAAATAGCCATGTGTTATAATAAAATGACCATATTAAATTTCATGGACTTTTCCTGCTCTGAAATTAGGATTCTATAAAATAATTTCTCCTTTAAAACTACAATATTATGAATTGGAAGACAATAGTGGCAAGACAGCAATGCTTCCCAGCTGATCCACAGATTCCATGCAATCCCTTTTAAAATTCCAGCTGCCTTTTTGCAGAAATTGACAAGCTGATCCTAATGTCCACACAGAAATTTAAGGCACTTTAGTAGCCAAAACAATCTTGGGGGGATAAAACAACAAAATTCAAAGATTCATATTTACCAATTCGAAAACTTACAAACCTAAATAATAACCATTTTTAAAATAAAATTAAGACTTAATTTAATTTAATTTAATTAAAAGACTAAATTAAGACTTAAAAAATTAAGACTTTGTTTTACTTTACAAAAATGAAACACAAACCTAAATGTAAAAGCTAATACTGTATTCTGTTACAGTAAAAACAGTAGGCCTAACTCTCCATGACCAGATTAAGCAATGTTTTCCAAGGTATGACACCAAACACACCATCAATGAAAGAAAAAATATAAACTGGACTTCATTAAAATTAAAACCTTTTGTGTTTCAAAGGATTCCACCAAGAAAGTGAGAAGCATCTTAGAAAGGTAGGAAATATTTGCACATGATAAAGGACTTATATTCCACCTCAGTAACAAATAGGTAACCCAATTAAAAATGGGTAAAGGTCATGGTATTTTTAAAGCCAAAGTTACAGTCAATATTTTACTTATTAAGACATAAACATTTTTAAAAATGATGAAAAGGCTACTCACATGTACCAAGGACAGAAATCTGATTGCTCTTTAAGATTTGTTCCAGTCAGTTCTGAGCAGGGCATAAAGTGAATGTCCTTTCTGGGATTGAAGCCCACTTTTTAAAAAAATGGCACTAGTTTCTCTTTACATTCTTCATATCTGTGAGTATTTATAAAAACTTAATTATACTATAAAGCAACTGAACTCTAGTTTTGTTCGAGTAGGTACAACAGACATGAGCAGGAGGGGAGAAAGGAGGGTGGCAGACCACCCAGTCTCCACCCAGAGACCACCGTCCCCCTTAGACCAGCCCCTTTTAGGGTTCAACACAAACTGATAAGCAAAAGATATGGGTCCCTGGGACCTTCTCGATTTTGGAACATACACACTTTTAAGGAAGATCTTGTCACTAATGACCTTGAGGCCATCCTATCATTCACATCACAGTTTTGGCCCCACTGTGGGTTTTGCTTAGACACTCATGGGAAAAATGATGAACACAAATTTGCACAAAGAGGCTCAAGGGGAGGAAGCAAGACAGATCCAAAAGCTGGTGTGAGAATGACAAAATGGGAGGGAGGAAACCAAAGAAACCCCCATAAATTACACCATGTAAAACCCAGTGAGTGGCTACCAACCCTCAGGGTCAGCCCGCTCCTCTCTAGTGCTTACATTCCCTTCCGTTTTGCTAAGTAAAAAAACTCCTGTGTTTAACTCTCCATCACGTCTCTCACCTGAACTCTTTCCTTTGGAGGAATGGAGAATTCCATAATCCACTGCCCAGTGACAGTTTCATCATCAGAGTAAGTTTAGAAAAACCCCAGCAGGAAAAAGCATACGATAACAAAACCACATGTCTACAAAAAAGCCAGTAAGACATCTAAGCTTACCTCTCATTGCTCCAGTTTACTGTTGGATCATCCATCTTATTACTAAGCACAATTAAATGTTTTACACCTGCTGTTTTTGCCAACATCACGTGTTCTCTTGTCTGTCCTCCTTTTTCAAATCCAGTTTCGAACTCTCCTTTCCTGGCGGAGATTACCTATCCCAGGAAGTCAAATAGTTTATTCTTACATGTTCAGGTGTACCTTCTAGCAGTAAAACATCTTTCCTTTCAGTTTTTCAGAAGCTTTTTGCCAGAAAATAGAAGCAAATGAGTTATACATGCTTTTGAACATTACAATGCCTAATGGTTTAATATTTTGGTAAACGTTCCCCCAATTTTCCAAAATCGAGGATGCCTTTTTATCTTATAACTCAAACATGTCTGTGACTTAGTGTGAGAGCACCACCACCAACAAAATGGCAGGCCTTAAACAGAGCATTTCTTTTTTTGGTTTTATATCCACAGAACACTAAATTGGTACAAAATGGAGAGCTTGGCATTGAGTAGACACTTGGTTCTGACACAGGAATAGACAATAGCAATGGTAGAGAACAGATGAAACATTATTTCATAGGTAAATCAAATTATAAAGATTCTTTGAGCAGATTAGTGAAACCAAAGTGAAAATTGTGACTATGTATATCATAGTTCACCACAATGAAAATTCTAGTTTTTAGAAGGTTAATTCAAATATTTAAAGTTTAAGTGGGTCTACTAACAAATACTCAGGTGAATTGGAAGTGTCTTTCTTACCAGTACAGCCAAATCAGCTTCAGAAGCACCACCAATCATATTTGGGACAAAACTCTTGTGGCCAGGGACATCTAGAATTGTAAAATGCTTCTTTTCTGTTTCAAAATAGGCACGACCCATTTCTACTGTTTTACTCTTGTCTCTTTCTTCCTGATTTGTGTCTAAGGCCCAAGACAAGTACCTGAAATAATTTTAAAGTAATATTGGTAAGAACACAAGAGTTTTTAAGATGTTCTTCTACCACTAAAGGTGTAATTGATGATATCCAGCTTTATAACCAGTTCTAACACTTAACAAGACTGGGTAGAAATGCAAATTAAGGGAATAAAACTTCTATCACTGTGATTCAAACCCTTGGACCTCTTACATGTACCCACAGTCAATCCCCTGCTTTCTTAAAGTTCGTGTTATGCTACCTCGCTTTCACAGGAGACCTAGGTTAGTACTTTGTCACTAACTAAAAGAAATCTGAAGAGGATTCTGCTTTTAAGAAAGATGAAAGGAGAAAATAATGCTCCGCATTTGTGTTGCAGGGAGCCATCACAGAGGCAGCATGCGCCCCGAGCAGCGAGTGGCACAGCCAAGCTCCTGCCCCAGAAACCACACTCAGCCTCTCCGCATCAAGCCACCACAGCTCTGAACTGTGTCTGTGAGCTTCTGCTTTATCTCAATTTATTTTGTGTATCAGTTAACAAGATGTGTTTTAAGGCATCAGAAAAGCCTAAGAGGTTCTTTTTCAGGTCAGGGAACATTCAAAACTTTTTCCATGTAGATTAATGCTAATTGCTTCCTTGCTTTATGCCACTTCATAGGAAGTGTTTCATAGGAACATCAAAGGTTTCATAGGAAAGCTCTACTTCTTAATAAGCAAACATTACTTATGAAACAAGTTGACAGAAACATACAAGAACAAGCTGACATGAAAACATACACAGAAAGACTACTTGGTACCAGTGCCAGTATCACCATGAGTTAAGTAATAAATTCCTACATATTTCACTGTATAATCATCTGGCACAATTATAAAACAAATAATGGCCAAGGAATATTTTTTAAAAGTTAAGGCCACTGACTGCCATTTGGAGACTGGTTACTTTCTAAAAACTGTTTCAGGACTTCTTTGCCATGTAAAATTATTATTAAGTTTAAACCATCTATACTAGCGGGTGTTAAGTGAGATTATACCATTATCTGTAGTTCATAGTTTGTAATCCATTTTTTAAAGTATAACGTTGATTGTGATTTTTTTCCTTAAGACAGAGGAATATAATTGGGGGGGGGGGGAAGACTATCAATGTCCCAAACAGATAAAGCTTATTAACTTTTGAAAACTAAGTAAGGTTAGAAAGAATAAAGCTGACCCTCTCTCTCACCACTCAGAGGTAACCACTGTCAATAATTATGTCCATATGCTTTTCTTCTTCCTAGTATTTACATAGTTAATGATCATATCTGAAGTACTATTATGTCACCTGCTTTCTCCCTGAATTCCACTACAATCTAAATAGTAGAACATTATCATAAAAGTTTACTATACGAAGTCTCTCTGTTTTTCTCTTTAGCTTCTCTTTCATATTTCTCAAGTGTCCTTTTGTCAACCATTCCAGTCAAATACCTGAAAGCATTTGAAGACAAAAGAAGCACTTAATTACTCACGAATTATTCAATGAAGTTAAGGAAATTTAAAGCCCTTGCAGGGAATTTCAGCTTCAGAAAACAACTATTTTAAAAAAGGTACCACTGGATAGATGGTGCAATCATGGAAAATTTCTGTGGAAAAGACATTTACATGGCCTCAAATTATCTTCCCCAGGATAACAGGGAAAAAATAACTTTACATTGGAGAATCCTGGCAGACATCACCTTAACCAAGTAATCATGACTAATATCATGACTAATATCACCAGTAATCAACAAAACATGCCGAATACTGACATTATGTACTCCTGACCGAATGCTCTGATAAGAGTACAACGTATTTTCGGTGATATTTTGCTCAAAATCTACAAACTCAATTTTTTTGTAAAAAGCATCACTCAAACCCAATACAAGAACATATAAAGCCACTGAATTGCACTCTTCAAATGATGATGGTCATGAAAGACAAGACTGAGTAAATGTCACAAGTGAGAGGAGAATAAGAAGACTTAACAACTAAATGCAGTGCACACTTCTAGAACAGAAAAACTACATTAGTGGAGAAACTGGTAAAATTCAAGTCAGACCTACATAGTTTAGTTAATATTGCACCAATGTTAACTTCCTAGTTTTGATGACTATACTATAGTTATTTAATGTTAACATTAAGGTATGCTGAATGAAAGACAAATAGGAAGCCTATACTGTTTTTGCAACATTTCTCTAAGTCAAATTATTTCAGAATAAAAATTTTTTTAAAAAGCAAATGTAAATACTAAAAAAAATTAATTCCAACAGTATTGTCCAAGAAATTAGGTCTAATACATTTCAATATTTAATATTTTATAAATATTTGTCAAAAAGAGATTATAATTTTTAAATAATTCCTTAGTAATAACTAACCATTCCTTTGCCTCAATCTATCCATGTCAAAGCCTTCCTATTCCGGCCTTCATCTCTATGTGTGCTCTGCAGTCATCTACAGAGCATGCTTCCAACCAACCATAGAAGCCCAGGAAAATGCCAACCAAAATTACAGCCAATAAGCAAAAAATATATTCTTCTAAAATACATAAAGTGGGCCCAACATGTCCATCCATAGAGCCTTACCTAAAGATTTCTTTTTAATAGCTTCTTTTAGGGTCTGTTGTGGAAATTTTCACAACTGGCAAGATTACCAACTAAGATTATTTAAAGCAAAACCATGAAGATATGCCCTCTGGATCCTCTGATGATATAGTTTAAAGAAATGGGTCTGATTCAGGAGGGATTAAAAATGAAAGGCCTTATCCTACAGTAGGGGAGAATATATTTGTAAACAACCCATCTGACAAAGTGTTAACATCCAAAATATATGAAGAACTCATGTGCCTCAACACCCAAAAAACAATAACCCAATTAAAAACTGGGGTAAGGACATGAACAGACACTTCTCCAAAGAAGAAATACAAAGGACCAGCAGGTGCATGCAAAGATCCACATCGCTAATCATAAGGGAAATGCAAATTAAAACCACACTGAGGTATCACCTCACACCAGTCAGGATGGCCACTATCTGAAGACAAGAAATAACAAATGCTGCTGAAGATGTGGAGAAAGGAGAACCCTCCTACACTTTGGTGGGAATGTAAATTGGTGCAATTGCTGTGGTAAACAGTATGGAGATTCCTCAAAAAACTAAAAATAGAAATACCATTTGACCCAGTAATTTACCCCCCAAAAAACAAAATCCCTGATTTTGAAAGACATATGCACCCTTATGTTTTTTGCTGCACTATTTGAATAACCAAGGTATGGAAGCAACCTAAGTGTCCATCAATAAAATAAAAGATAGATAAATTTCAATAGAATAAAGGATAGATAAATTTATCTAAAGGATAAAGAAGACGTGGTACATATACATAATGGAATATTATTCAGCCATAGAAAGAAAAGAAATACTGCCATTTCCAACAACATGGATGCATCTAGAAGGTATTATGCTCAGGGAAACAAGCCAGACAAAGACAAATACTGTATGATTTCACTTATTTGTGGAATATAAAAACAAAGCAAAACAGAAGGAACAGAACAGCAGTAGACTCAGACACTGAGAAGTGACTAGTGGTTACCAAGCTGGTGGAGAATGAGGCTGAGGGGTATAAAAGGACACAATAATTCACAATCACAATATAATTTGGTCACAATAGTACAGCATGGAGAACATAGTCAATGATTCTGTAACATTTTTCTACATTGATCGACAGTAATCACACTTAGAGGGGGTGAGGATTTAATAATATGCATAACTTGAACCACTGTGTTGTATATTTGAAACTAAAAGACTGTATATCAATGATACTTCAATTTTTAAAAAAAGAAAATCCTTTTAATTAAAAAGATTTTCAACATTAGAATACATTACTAAAGGTCAACCATGGTGTTTTTATATCTTCTTATCTTAGCATGTTAGCCAACCACCTATCTTTGATTATAAATTTAAGGAGTTGATGGATTAGAAAAAATTTTCCCCCATGCACCCAATTCAAGAACTGCTTTTCATTACTCCCAAGAAAATTATAGTCAAAGCAGACTAACATTTCCTATAATGTAGGATTCTGTATTAGTTTTTATAAAAAAATCTAAAAGACAGCTTTCATAAATACATTTATGTTCCTGGGGGTGATGACAGAAGATTTTAGAGAAGACATAAATTCCATCAGAAATTACTAACAACGATCATACTGCAAAAATTACTTAACATCAGCTTTCCGTACAAGTATTATCATTTTATTATTAATTTTTCTTAAGTTGGGGTAACCTGTTTTATCTCCTTTGTGTGAATGTTTGCAATGCCCAAAACATTCCATTAAATTAACTCTATTACTTAACAAAAAATATTTACATTATTTGTCCTCCAATGGTTGACTTGCCATCATCTAAAAGTAATCAACAATGTGTAAACCAGGTGTAAAAGACAAAAACCCCAAATACCAACAAATAAATACACCAACAACTGAAGGCATCATTTAGCTGATATAATTACATCTTGCAACAGCAACTGAAATGATAGGAATTTGAGGCACACACTCTGGCTAGTTACCTTCCTCTTTGTAAAATGAAGCTGCTAAGATCCCCTGCAACTCAACAATGACTGAGAACTACTTTACTGATAAAGAAATGAATTTCTGAACAGATTCCTCCCTGACCGTTAGCTTAGAGCACAGCAACAACAGAATATAAATCACCCCAGTGGAGGCTCAGTGGACAGCAAGAGCAGACCGGGAGCTGAGAGCTCCACTTAGGTGGTAGCCTGCCTTTCACTCTTAGCAAATACAGGTGTGCCTTCACAAATTTCAAAAGGGTTCTCGCTAATAAAAAAGAAGAAGAGGGGAAGCCAGAGGTAAAGAGAAGAAAAAAGGACACATAATCCTGTATTTTCCTTTCACAATTTTGGGAGTCAGACAGAGAACATCTGAATAAATAAAATAGGGTTTTGTTTTGTGCTAAACCAGCAACCTGACTAGCATCCAGAACTCACTCCAATTAATTTCTTACATTATGCAAAATCAAACTATGTAGTAAAGTCAGTCCTATAAAGTTAACAGAATAACTGAAGTTCACACAAAAAAATAGGCACATTTTCTAGAATGTTAATTAATAAATGTCATAATATGCTGAGCCATCATCAGTGGTCTAGAGACCAATTATGCATCATACAAATATACTGTAGCTTATTTTCTTCCAGCTTCTATTCCATTATACAACTGTTAATCAGCCCAACCTTCAAGAATAAAGTGCTGGCAATTTTTTGCCAGCTAAAAAATCAAGTTAAAAGTCAAGACATTTTAGATCAATTCCATTCAGTTTCACTAAACATCTCCAAGTAGCCAAGTAAGATGTTCTGTTTGTTGTACACAGTAACTTTGGTCATTTCTTACTGCAGTGAACACAACTTACCTACATGCCCAATGAATACTACATTTACATGTTCCTTCTTAGGAGCACCTGGCGGTGCAGACACAGATTTGGGTTTTGTATCTCCTCTTCCTCCTCCGTCATCTCCTGGGCACTTTCCTCTGGCGGCCTTCCACCTCCCAAGGAGCCCCCCACTGGCTCTGCTTCACTGATTTCTTCTTTGTGCTCCCATGATTCTTCTGGGGACATTTCTGTCTCCCCATTTTCTAGTGAAATAAGGTATTTTAACTCAGTATTCTGGTAAAAAATTTAGAGTCTATACTTTAAAACAGAGATGCTTTCAAACCACAAATAGAACTTTGCATATTTAATTCCATTTTCCAATGTCTAGTGACACATAGGAAAGTATCTTTCACAATAGAAATGGATAATGGCTTTCAAGCTGGCCTCACTGCCAACACCAGAGCTCTGACTCAGAGACTACGAGAGATTGCTATTTTTATAAAGCTTCATTTCATAAGGACAAACAAAATGAGAATAGGAGATGTATTATTTGTAACAGCCCAGGAACTCCAGTGTCAAAATGCCCTGACAGTGGAAACAAGGGAAAGTTTAAAACCAGAACACAGGATTTAGGGGCTCTTTTCTTTTTCCTGTACAAGTAATATCTTTGGTATCAACTTTTTGGAAATATAAAACCCTTAAAAATAAAAAAGTTATAAAAAAGCTCATGATGTGAAAAATTAAAAAAAAAAGAAAGTTACAAAAAGGAAGGAATTTTTCATAAAGTAAATGAAACAAGTATAACTATTTAAACTGACTTCAGCATTCTTCCACCCAATTCTTGCTGGTCTCTGATGAGGATTAGAAGAGATGGCATGGTACAGCGGGCCCCACAGAAATAACAAAGGAAATCATATCCACGCACAGAGCATGACATGCCTTGGATAATTCAATCCTCATAACTTTCCGGGATGGTATGTCCCCTTACTATACACACCTTACAGAGGAGCAAATGGGTCACAAGAGGCAAACTGAATCTCCAAGTCCACACAGCTAGTGAGGGGCAGAGCTTGAACTCCATCTGACTCCAGAATGCCCCCGATGCTCCACTCCTGGCCACCACAACCCTAAGCGGCCCTGTCCCCAGAGTCTGCAGGCATTGAAGCTGGCCCTCTAGCCTGGTGGGAGCCGGCACCCACTAATACCCAGTCAATATTAATATTTTTATCCTGTCCCTTCCTTCTTCCCTCCTTCCTCAAGTAAGGACTCAATACTCCAATCTCAGGAGCGACTTCAGCCTGGTGTCAGGGGCCATAGGACCCCAAATCTGATTCCAGAGGCCTTGAGTACGTCACAGAGACAATTTCCTAAAAAGCCTCTGTAGACATCTCTCCCCCTTCTCAAGTCCCAGTCCTGAGACAGCTCATCTGATTCCTTTTTCATTCTGAGCTCACCCCTCCCTCCTGTCTCCCCTTCACCCTCCTTCAACACCAGGTGCAGCCTGATAGCAGGATCTTCTTCAGGACCGCCATTGTTAGAAGGCAGGAGGACGCAGTGTGAGCATCTCCAATTGAACATTTTCTCCCTGTCCCCCACCTCTCCCCTCTTCCTCCCCATGACCCATCTAGACAATTTTTCACCACCCTCCTCCCTGGCTCAACGCCAGACTCTGCACTGTCTAGGTTGTGAAATCTGGGAGCTCAATGAAAATAAAAAGCAGACATTGCTCCAAGAAGCTGAACCCAGAGGGGAGAAAATCTCCAACAGGCCTAAAGCTGTCATGCCACAATTTCTTCTTGCTGACTAATTTCTTGGCCTTTTCCATTGCCTCTGCTCTTGTTTATCTCTTACAAAATTGTGGATGATCTCAGAGAGAATTAGGGAGGCCATTTTATTTCAATGGTAGAACCAATCACAGCTAATTGCCTTCCTCCTGATTCCTCAGCAAAATGAGTGGTGAAGCGGAGGTGGGAAATTTTGGCTTATGGAAAGGATGTGCTAGGGGCTAGGCAGTTTACCAAAATCTGATGTCTAGCGAAGGACTCATGGTAGGAGTATCCCACAGGTGAGAAAGCAGTCATGTGGGCTTCCAGGAGGAGGTATTATTCTGAGATTCAAGCAGGCAGGAGTTGACTTAAGGAAAGTATGCAAATCACAACACCTCAGACCCTGGGCAGGGGTGCCAGACCAGGGCTCCAGGTCACAGGAAGGGGACAGGTGGAGAGAAGGCAGTTTTCCAAACCGCTGACTTGGAGGTAAGGGAAAAGACAAATGCCATGTAGCAGAACCAGTGGGTAGGGTGTGGAAGGAGTCAGCAGATGTAGGTGACAAGAGGAGGGTGGTGAACAATTGTCTAGATGGGTCATGGGGAGGAAGAGAAGAAAGGTGGGGAGAAAATGTTAAATTGGAGATTCTCACATTGCCGGAGATGCTGGCCTCAGGGAAAGCAAAGTTCCTCTCCCCTATGTCTCTTTCTCTACCTGCGAAAGACCCTAGAGTATTGCATCCTTTAAAACCCAGCCATTCACTCTGGAAATGTGGCCTAAAGTCACCTCTTAATGTGCATGTAGAGATTGAACTCTGAGAATGTTCATCACAGGGCTGTTTATCATGGGGAAAATGGAAAATGACCTTAATGTCTGGGGGTTGGTGAAGTGATTCAAGATACAGCCACAAGTAGAAGACTACACAACCTTTCACACTCCTGGTGGGAAGAACATGCCAGAATGTGTGAAAATGCTCATGAAAGGTTGGTAAGTGAAAAGAGCAGGTAATAAAATGTGAGACCCTGACTTTATATTACAAACACCAGACCTATATAAAATGGTATAGATAATGGGATATGTGCATACTCATGTATATTAATATGTATGCATGTATCAACATTTTTAACTACCAATATTGGGTCTTTCCAGTCCTTAAAAAATATGTGTGTGTGTATTCACCACTTGTTGCAAGTTTGCACCTTTAAATAACATACATGTTATCCCCCCATGGCCCAACCCCTGGTAACCACCATTTTGCTCTGTTTTTCATGAATTTGACCTTTTTAGATTCCACATAAAGTGATATCATACAGTACTTATCTTTCTCTGTCTGATGTCTTTCACTTCCCTTAATATGCTCTGGGTCCATCCATGTTGAGCAAATGACAGGATAGCTTCCTTTTTCATGGCTGAATAATACTCCATTGTAAATATACTCCATATTTTTTTACCCATTCATCCATTAATGGGAATTTAAGTTGTTTCTATATCTTGGTTATTTTGAATAATGCTGTGATAAACATAGGTGTGCATAAATTTATGTAATATTATATGTCAAATATATTCAATTAGAAAATACCTGTGTATATATAATATTATTCAAATAAAACACATATGTCAAACCATACATATTACCTATGTATGTACACCACATATATAATATATAATCATATAAATTACCACACATATACATCAGAGGAATGTTAATGGCAATATGTGTAGCAATATGTATACACACAAATATACATATATATATACATACTGTTGTGAATTGACTGTTTATGACCCCCCTGAATTCATATGTTGAAACCCTCCCTAGCTCTTAGTGTGGCTGATTTGGAGATAGAGCCTTTGAGGAAGTAACAGGTTAGATGAGGTCATAAGGGTGGAGCCTGATCTGATAGGATTAGCATTCTTATAGAAAAGACATGAGAGGGCTCTCTGTTTGGTCACAGAAAGAGGCCATGTGGTCACACAGCGAGAAGGTGCCTGTCTACAAGCCAGGAAGAGAGCTACCATCAGGAAGTGACCCTGCCAGACCTTGATCTGGGACTTCCAGCCTCCAGAGCTGTGAGAAAATAAATGTGCACAAAGTTGCCCAGCCTCTAGTATTTTGTTATGGCAGCCCAAATGAACTAATGCACATGCATATACATACATATATGCATATATATGTGGTGCCTTCCCTATATATGACAATATATATATAGTTATTTATATGGCTTTATGCATATGACAATATATATAACTAACTACAAAGAGAAGACTGGAAGAATGTCCATCAGAGAGTGTGGATAACAGTTCTCCCTAGGCAGTGGGGTTACAGATGGCTTCTTACTTTGATCTGCCTACCTGTATTATCTGAATTTTCTACCCAGCAAACCTGTTTGGCTTCATATTACTATTAAAATGTATTCCTGTAAGATTATAATTAATTGCTGTAAGAATTATTATACAATTTTCTTCTGCTTAGAGGAAAGCAGGCTTTCCTCTGGGTCTTAGAGGCTGCAACAGGGCAACGTGGCCACAGTCAAGGGGAGCAGAGGCTCTGGAGCCAGGAGCAGGCAGAGATGTCAAGGCCACATCTATAACCTTGAGCAGGTTTTGGTGAGCTTGCCTGGGCCTCTTCTTCCCATTGTCACAGAGTTCCCACGGGAAATACATTTTGCAGTTTCCAAAGGGCTGGCTCACAGACACGTGACGTGCAGGCTGGGATCTGTGTGCCTTCTGGTGTGTGAGGGTCCCTGGAACAAGGACAAGGGCTGTCCCTAGGGAGTTCTTGGAAACCGGTGCAGCCTCTGGGTCTTGACGCCTGCGTTTCATGTCTTCTGCACAGATCAGCTGGACTTCATCTCCATGGCGGAGACCAGCATGATGCCCGAGGAGATGGAATTGGAAATGGTAAAAATTCAGCGTCTCCGGGAAGTCTTGGTCCGATGGGAGTCTGAGCTCAGGTTTATGTGAGTGCCTCGGGGAAGCGGCCGAGCAAAGGACGGGGTATGGAGGGGGAGGACCCCGCAGAGCCTAACATTTATGATTTATTGCTGTGGGCCAGGCGCTGGGATAAAGGCATTGTGTGCATTTATTCTAAAAGTTCATCTAATTCTCGTACCGCCTAGAGAAGGTGGGTTTTGGAATCTCCCGCTGTAATTGAGACCCTGGTGTCGGAATTGAGTTCAGGTGGGGCTGTCTCTTTCTACATTACCCCTTAGAGAAGAGGAAAGGGGCAAGAGGAGAGGCTGGACCCGGAGGTGGCACCCTCCCATGGTGGTGTCGGGAAAGGCGCCTGCTCCGGGTTCAGAGAGGCCTGAGATCCACAGTGCCGGGTGAGCTGGGCGGGCTCTCTCTGAGCTGCAGGGCCCTCGTGTGTAGCATGGGCGGAAATGCCAGTACCTCTCCTCTGGTCGTTAGCGACCTCGGACAGAACACAGAGCATTCCCAAAGAATGACAAGTCTTCTTCCCAGAGATATTGGGCTCCGGCAATTAAACAGTGAGAGTTTAAAAGCAAAACAAAGCAAAAGCAGAGGGTTAGGAGACAGCCTTTCTGGGAGACTCGCTACCTGGCCTCCCAACCCACAGTGCCACCCAAAAGAGCCATAGCAGCGCCCTTTCCACACACGTGCCGGGCACCCCTTACCCACTTTCACTGATTTCTCTCAACTCCATGGGGCCTGTCATGGGATTATCCCATTCTGAAGACAAGGAAGACTGAGGCTCGGAGAAACAGAACAACCTGCTCCAACCCAGCTCTTCTGCTTTCAAAACCCATGTTCTCACTGCTTCTTTCTTGGACCTTCCCCCTGCAAGGGACTGTGATATTCACAGCCGCCATTTATTCAGCTCTCTTCACACACATGATTGCTTTGCACAGTTCTGAGAAGAAGGTTCTAGAACATCCACACTCTGCGGATCAGAAACCTCCTCCCTTTCATCTGGGAATAAAGTACACCAGTGCATGAGTGTTCAGAAACAATCCCTCCCCACCCCATGTTTTTGGGGGTTTATTTTTCAAAACAACTCCATGAAGGATTGGTTGTGTGGGAGAAGTTATCAATGAAGACCATGTGTTCTATTAGGTCAGGTGATTCCAATAACAAGAGAACCAAGATTGGATATGATGAGTTTGAGGTACCTGCAGGTTTGCCAAGTAGACATGACTGGTAGTTCTGTGTTTTTGTGTGAAGTATAGGCGGAACCACTGAACTAGATGTAGAGACTCAGGGCTCACCCACTTCCAGGCAGTTACTGAATTAAAGGAACAGATGTGGTCAACCTGAATAAAAGAACAGACAAAGACATCAACAGTCCATGCATTGGATCCAGGAAATGCTGAAATCTCCATGCAGCTCCTCCCTAAGGATGGAGTCGGGGGAGAGGGGAAAGCCAGCTCTAAAGCTTTTGGTGAAAAATCATGGATAATTGTGAGTTCAGTGGCTACAACAGAGTTTGGGGTGTTCATAGTCTATAAATAATACATACATATCACAGTCATGAAACTTAAAAGTCTGTCTTCCTTTGGTTTATCTTTGATCCCAACTCAGAAAGGTGACTTCTGTTAGTAGTATTGGTTTTCATTACTTCTAGTGTATAGTTTTAAGAGTACTCTTGTATTTCTTAATATGTAACTGTTAATCAGGACGTACTAACTACCTCCCCACCCCCTGCCCCATAAAAGACGATTCAATGAGTGCTTGGGTCTTACTTTCCCATCTATTTCTATTTTTATACTTCCAAGTTTTACTTTTTATGTTCTCAAAGAGTGTAGTACTTCGGTTCTAAAACTATAATTAAGCCTCTGTTCTTATGTATAGAATGCTTCTAGTATTACAAACACGTGACTGGCATTTACAATACCCTCCCCATGTTTTAAAAGGAAGGAAGACGCAGAACATGAGCTCCTTCAGCTTACAGGTGCTCAAGAGGGGCCAGAGGTTGCTTTTGCTAGTGTGGGGACAATACCTGTCACTTTGCATTTACTGTCCTTTGCATCAAGCCTGTGTGTGTGTGCATGTGGCTTCTGGCACACAGCAAACGCTCAATGACAAGAATAGCTAACATATAATTGCATCTCTGGGCTAAGCCCTACACTAAGCTCTTGACTTGTGACCTCACTGAATTTCCCCCTCATGCCCATGAGTCTGACCACTTAGGGACAAATGTCAAGAGTAGACACTTGAATAAATCAAATTATCTCAAGGATACAGAAGCATGTCAGTGTAGTCAAGACATAGAGTGGGGCTCCATGCCATTCTCCGGGACAGGGCCAGCTTGCTAGCCACTTGCAGACAGCTGCAGGTAAGACAGCTGCCCAGGCCCAGCCTCGTGCAGCGTGTAGCCTTGCCTGGTGGTCAATCTCAGAGGTGCACAATGGACCCCAGGGAGAGGTCCTGGCCCACTTAGATCTGGACAAGCTCCTCATCCATCATCCTATGCCTGCCAGCTAACAGGGCATGTGTGGGCCTTTTTAGAATCCAGTTTCCTGGCCGTTTCTCAAAGCCACCCTCACATAGCTGTAGGCTTTAATGGTCCTATTCTTGTTTCCATTTGAGAGAAGAGGGAATTGGAGGTGAAGATATTTGCACTAGCTAAGCAGTCAAGGCTAGGATGCAGTCTGACCCCAGGGAACTTATTGAGTGAGTTAATGAGAGAAGAAGAAGGAAGGAAATTCCTTAAAGAGTCTAAGTTCCATGAGGGCAGGGATCTATGCATCTTGCTTTCTGCTGTATCTTTCCAGCATCTTGAACAGTGTCTGGTGTTCATTAGGCTAATTTGTATTTGTTGAATGTGCAATAAATTATTTTTCCCACTTCATCCTTATCCCAACTTCTCATCACATGCACGTGCATGCTAATAACACACACACACACACACACACACACACACGCACACACACACACACACAGCACGTGAGACCCCTTGGTTTAGGGTAAGATGGAAATAGAATTTCAGACCCATCTAAGCACTTACAGGCTTAGGTGGGGAAGCTCTGAGTGACAGGAATGTGACAGCCTTTGACTGAAACAGTCTCAGTGAGCCTAGCTGTAATAGCCATGGTGAGATTGGTTTTGTCACACCTACTCCAAAGTAACCAGTTAATACTCATCAGCTCCCATGGAGACTGCATGAGTCAGACCGTATTTCAGGGTTGGGAGTGGAGCTGAGAGTCTTGTCCCTTTCACATTCCCTGCTATGCTGACTCTTTTAAGAATGGGTCCATGTTGAAAAATTAAATGCTCTGAAAAGCCAAAGGCTTCTTTCAGTAAGGTACATTACATTTGTAGATATTCAGAGAAGGAGACCAAAAATAATGGAAATTCTTTTATAATTCATAAATAAGAAATGCACATGTTGGTTCTACATAATTCAAGCCATCACTGATCTATTTTTAACTCTGCTTTGGTGCTCAAGAGAAACTCACAGGGAAAAAGTGATTCAATAAAAAGCAATATCCTCACGGGAACATAATCAAATAAAAGCTTAGTTTGAAAACTGGTTTTGTAGACTCCTAAATACAAAGCATGCTACAGATTTACTAGATCTTTAGCAAAACCATGAATATGAATGGGGACTTCAGAGCTAACCCAAGATGATGCAGATAGTTTAAGTTTTATTCAGAGCACAATTTTGAATACATTTAAGAAATATTTTCATGGAAAAAGGGCTATAAAGAGATTAATCGATTAATTTTCAATCAAAATAGCGGATTCGAAAGATCTTGTTTGATTTATTGTCTTTAAAATTACTCAGAAGGATATGCTCTTAGGTATCTAGAACAGAATTATTCAAAATCCTTTCTATACAGATAACTCCATCATTCCTATATAATTTAGAAATAGTAATTTACCTTGAAAATTACATACTGAATGCTATAGGATTGCTTTTTTAAGCTGTACGTTTTTCTGAGCTTCAAGTTATATTATATTCTGAGTTAGCTAAGTTTTGGATACAAATTTGCCTCCATCAAATGGGCATTCCAGACTCAGCTTGAGTACAGTATTTCTTTTGGCCTTAACTCCCTCAGTGACTAATTCAAAGTTTTCTTTTATAAGGTAGTTGGTATAATTCTAAATGGGAAGCAAGTGTGAAATGAGGATTTCAGAAAGGCTCACAATGTCTAAATATATAATGAGTATACTAATTGAATGATTCAAAGATTATTTTAGTAAATATCCATATTCTCAGATGGTTACTAATAGATGGGAGATAAATAATCTAGTGCCTACAACAATCATGTGGTTTAAAAGAATCTAGTTTGAAACTCCATTTGGCCTCATGTCCAAGTATTCATTGCCCAGCAAACAAAGAAGTCACACAGCCTGTGACTGTGGCTTGGGGGAGTTCTGCCCTTTGCCTTCAGGCCCTGGGGTCAGTACCTTCCAGGACAGGGGAGAGGTTCACCCTAAGACAGATGCAGCAGCATTTTAGAGGTAGGAATGGCCAATCTCCAGGTCATTCCTAGAGACAGAATACTCAGGAGTTAGGGATTAGGGGACCCACAGGTCTTCAGATCTCAAGCCTGAGCACCACAAAATTCTCAAGTTAGAAACCCAGTCACATAAGGGTGGCAGGGCTTTACCAATATTTCTAACCACATGTATATCTTGACACTAGTCATATCATCTCTGGCTACATGTCTCTAGCACCTTGTTTTCATTGGCAAATCCATTGCCATGGGTCTTGGTACCCACTATTGAAGGGCCTCGTGACCATTCCAGATTACAGATTCCTGACTGGGGTTCTCAGTTGCTAATGAGCCATCCCTAAGGCCAAAAATAATGTTAACTTGCAAATGTACACATACAGAACCCTGTTTCCCCTTAAGTATCTTTAAATAAATTTCTCTACAGACAAAAAATAAAAGAATGTGTCCAATGGCTGCTTCCCTAACACCTCCAATGTTTAGCATTATGTTCTCATGGATTTGCCTTTTCTTGTCTGCTCTGTCTTGCTCTGCTCCTGGGCCTCCCTGCCTTTCCTGGGTCTCCCTCTTCTCTTGCCAGAACAGGGAGGAGGTAGAACGGGAAGGTGTATGCATTCCCAGGGAACTAGCCTGAACTCACGGGTGGGCTCCGGGGTTATCCCTGCTCCACTGCGCCCTCCGTCTGTGACCTTGGGCCCTTGGCAGAACACGTGAGAACTGCCCACCACTGAGGACACTGATCTGCCACACACACGCCATGTTTGTTGCATGCACTTGCTCACATACTTTGGCTTATTGAATCCCTATGAGAACCCTTAGGGGGTGGATTCTATTCCTTCTGCTACATGGATGAGGAAACCGAGGTTGGTGAGGTAAAACAACTTGTTCAAGGTCACCAGCTTGAATGCACAGATCAGGATTTGAGCTCCAGGTGTCTGTCCTGGAGGCAGAGCCCACAACCCTAAACTCTGTTATCTTTATTCCAGCATGTTATGTTTACTGTTTTCTCTTTGCCCAACTGCTGTAGAATGCAAAGACAAATGCCCACAGGCCTATAATCCCCCACTGGGTTTTGTCTTGTTCCACTATCTTGAATTGAGTGAAACCATTCTACTGAGTCAGGCTTTGGACTTCTCTGTGTCCTTTCCCTGGAGATAAAGTGATTTACTTGAGATTAAAATGATGAGCACCAATTTAGACAGTCAAGGTTAGCAAGTTAACCTGCTGGGATTCACCATGGAGCCCTATGTCTGTAGGGGTTCTCAGGGTCCCCAGCTGCCACATTTATTGAGCACTTACTGTGGGCCCAGCCTGGTGCTGAGCCTTTCACATACAGTATCACATAATTTATGACAAGTGCTTATTAACAGAAGGATGAATCAGGAGGAACGCCCAACATTCCTGCTCACCCTGAATAAGGCTCATGAGTCCGATCAGAGAAAGGCAGTGAGTGTCCCCTGAAAGGCATGTGGCTTCACTTCATGAGCCAAGTGCTTCTCTCACGGCCTCCCCTTAGCTTGTCCTCTGTTTTCCAAGTTGCTAAATGGCCTTTAGCGATATCCTTCTTGACGTGTGACAATTTCATGAGCTTTATTTGAACAAGTCAATAAACTCCTCAGTAGTGTGAAAATGTCTCTGTAATAGGCAGCAATGTCCAGGAGATAAAGCTGGAAGCTTGTTTTTCTCTGTCCTTGACCCTCCGTGCCACCCACCTGCCCTTCCCTCCCACTGCTGCCCCATCTCTGCGCCTCTCCCCATCCAGTCCTACAGAGGCTGTCAGCAGTCTCAGACTCATTTTCTCACCTTGCATTCCAGCACTGAATCACCCAGTTAGCTCTTGCTAACTCCACCTGCAGCCCCCATTTGCCCGCCTCAGCTCTCCTGCACCCAGTCCTGGTCCTGCTGTTTATCTGGGTTTCAGATAATGAAGTATCTTCAGCCTCTGAACAGGGGTGGAGAGTGATTATCTTCATTTCACACCTGCTTGCTGCTGGATTTTCATAAAAGGGACAGTGTGCTCTGTCTGTCTGCTCTGGGCAGGAACAGCTTTTAATCAGCAGGTGTCAGAACGTCAGAAGGCCGGGGAGGCGTGCATGTGAAGGACAGATTTCAGGAGCGCAACCCTTGAGTTCCCATATTTCTGGGGTCTGGGCTTGGAACTTCATTTTATTAGGAAGTACGAAGTGTGGTGGAGAGGTCAGGCCCTAGAACCTGGCAAAGATTCAGTGTGGGGTGGTATAAAGTGCATGCATTGTAAATAGCAGCCTGGGAACACTTGCTGTGCTGGGCAGTGTTCTAAGTGTTTTACAGGCATTGGTTCGTTTAACCCTCACTGTAGCTATATAGGTAGACAACACCTTCCCCCCATTTTATAGATGAGAAGACTGATGCACAGAGAGGTCAAGTAACTTGCCCAGGGTTACACAGGGTCCATGAATGATCCAGGCATTCTGGATCCAGTCATGATCTCAACTCATGCCATGGAGTTTCTTAACTGGTTTTAAATGCCACTTCTACTTCTTACCAATTGTGTGGTCTGGAGCAAGTCTTTTGGCTTGTTCTGGCCTCGGTTTCCCCATCTGTACAAAGGGACATTGATGTTTCCCTGGCAGTGTTGTAGCAAGGGGTGAAAAGAGAGGACACATGTGGGTGGCTCTTCCTAGGAATATGCAAATCGAAATTGCCTCCCCTCCTTAAATTGTTAACACTGTGCTTTGAGGGAGAGTAGGGGATCAGGGCTGCTCAGTCATTTTCAGAGAATACCCAGAAAATACTCCTCTATCTTAGAAGCTGGGGAGTGACTCCCAGTAAATCAAGTCCAACTCTACCCTGGGGCCTTGACTTTATTATTATTGTCATTGTTATTTTTTTAGAATTTGACACACCTGCATTTTTTTTCCCTTTAACGAGCTGATAATTCTGGCATCTGTTAGGAAAAGCTTTAAGCCAAGGGTAAAATGAAGCATGTGTGTTTGTGCAGCTTGATACATCTCCGCCATATTCAGGAGTTCTGTGTCACTCTGCACTCTGGATGTTAAAGAGCATCTCCTAAGAGCAGGTCGCACTTGCCAGAGTCACTGTACATACCAGGTGGGAAAAGATGCCTTTACTTGCAGAATATCTAAAAAGCAATATGCCTTAGACAATACACAAGAATTATAACTTGTCTTAGACAAAAATGTACAAGGAGTTGGTGAGGGAAGGGAGGAAAGGAAAGGGACAGAGACTAGGGAGAGAAGAGAGGTGGAGGAATGTTCCAAGAGAGACCTCTGAATGGAAGGCTCCTCTTGAATTTCTAAGTGCCCTGGGAGGTAAGGATGAGGACTGGGCTCATCGACTGGAGAAAGACATGACCCCCACTGGACAGGCTCCTGCTGCTCCAAGTTGCCTTTGCAGCCAGAATAAGCTTTCAGAAAGGAAACTCTCTGGGAGCTCTGACTGCCTTACCATAGAGGACTCATTCTTAACTTCAAGGATCTTCTCTGAAACTCCTGGGTTCTGGTGAGCTGGGAGAGCTCTTATGAGGGTTAATTTTATGTGCAACTTGACTGGGCCATGGGGTGCCAGGACATTTGGTCTTACGTTTTTCTGAGTGAGTCTGTGAGGGCATTTTGGGGTGAGATTAACATTTGGATCAGTAGGCTGAGTAAATGGGTTACCCTCCCTAATCTGGGTGGGCCTCATCCAATCAGGTGAAGACCAGGATAGGACAAAAAGGCTGAGTAAGAGGGAACTTCGCCAGACTGAATGAGCTGAACTTTTCCTGCCTTTGGTCTTGAACTGAAAAACTGACTGTTCTAGGGTCTTGAGCCTGCCTTTTTGATTGTGAGTATCCTGACAAATTCAGCCTTGTTTATTTTTTTCTTTTTCTTTTTTTTGGTATCATTAATATACACTTACATGAACAACACTGTGGTTACTAGATTTCCCCCCACTATCAAGTCCCTACCACATACCCCATTACAGTCACTGTCCATCAGTGTAGTAAGGTGCTATAGAATCACTACTTGTCTGTGCTATACTGCCTTCCCCGTGCCCCATCCCCTACATTATGTGTGCTGAACATAATGTCCCTTTTTCCCCTTATCCCTCCCTTCCCACCCATCCTCCCCAGTCCCCTTCCCTTTGGTAACTGTTAGTCCATTCTTGAGTTCTGTGAATCTGCTGCTGTTTTGTTCCTTCAGTTTTTTCTTTGTTCTTATACTCCACAGATGAGTGAAATTATTTGATATTTGTCTTTCTCTGCCTGGCTTATTTCACTGAGCATATTACCCTCTAGCTCCACCCATGTGGTTGCAAATGGTACAGCCTTGTTTATTCTTAGGAATTTCCATCTGGATACTTATCTGGCTATCAAAGACCTAGACGGTTGGGAAATACTGGTTAAGATAAAGGGAAATTGGCTGCAGTGCTTTGGAAAGCAGTTTGGCTTTACTTAGTAAAGGTGAACATGTACTTACTCTATGACCAAGTGCTTCTCTCCTGGGTATACCGCAGAGTTGCTCTGTATAATTGGATAGGCACTAGTCTCATGTGGCTATTTTGATTTAAATTAATTAAAATTAGAAAAAATAAAAAACACAGTCCTTCAGTAGTCCTGGCTACCTTTCAAATAAGTGCTTTCAAGTCAGTTATGGGTAGCAGGCACCCTACTAGGAAGCACAGATGTTTGTAGAGCACTTCTTTCATCACAGAAAGTTCTACTGGGTGGCACAGCCTTAAAGAAACTCACACACCTGAGCATCAGGAGGTGTATCAGAATGTTCAGATCAGCCTTGTTGGTAAGAGCAAAAATTGGAAATAATTCAAATATATATCAGTGGCAGGACAAAGCAGCTGTGGTCTTGTCATGCCACAGAATACTATACAACAGTGAAAATGAACACATACAGGCATTAACCTGGATGAATCTCCAAAACAAGATTTTGAGCAAAATATTTACATAAAGGTCAAATATGTACAACTAATAAATATAATTGTACAGGCATCCACACAGAAATGGTAAACTATAAAAAGAAAAAGCATTCACACAAACTCATCATAGTTGCTTACCTCTGGGACAATGAGAAATCTATGAGGGAATGGGACATCCCCAGGCCTCTAAGTGTCATGTACAGATTTTCACTTAAGAGCAGGACAATGGCCATAGAATTGTTTATTACTCCACAAACTGTATATATGTATTTTATGCACATTTTTGTATATGGTTCACCAACACACATACACACTCATGTTTTTAATTAAGGTATCATTGATATACAATTATATGAAGGTTTCAATTGAGCAACATTGTGGTTTCAACATTCACCCCTATTATCAAGTCCCCCCCAACCCTATTGCAGTCACTGTCCATCAGTGTAGTAAGATGCTAGAGAGTCACTACTTGTCTTCTCTCTGCTATACTGCCTTCCCCATGTCCCCCCTACATTATGTGTGCTAATCATAATGCCTCTTAATCCCCTTCTCCCTCCCTCACCACCCGCCCTCCCTCACCCCTCCCCTTTGGTAACTGCTAGTCCCTTCTTGGAGTCTGTGAATCTGCTGCTGTTTTGTTCCTTCAGTTTTTTCTTTGTTCTTATACTCCATAGATGAGTGAAATCATTTGATACCTGTCTTTCTCTGCTTGGCTTATTTCACTGAGCATAATACCCTCTAGCTCCATCCATGTTGTTGCAAATGGTAGGATTTGTTTTCTTCTTATGGCTGAATAATATTCCATTGTGTATATGTACCACATCTTTTTTATCCATTCATCTACTGATGGACACTTAGATTGCTTCCATATCTTGGTTATCGTAAACAGTGCTGTGATAAACATAGGGGTGCACATATCTTCTTAAATCAGAGATCTTGTTTTCTTTGGATAAATTCCTAGTTGCTGGGTCAAATGGTATTTCTACTTTTAGTTTTTTGAGGAACCTCCATACTGCTTTCCATCGTGGTTAAACTAATTTAAATTCCCATCAACAGTGTAGGAGGGTTCCCCTTTCTCCACATCCTCAACAGAATTTGTTATTCCTTGTCTTTTGGATGTTGGCCATGTAACTGGTGTGAGGTGCTATCTCATTGTGGCTTTAATTTGCATTTCCCTGATAATTAGCAATGTGGAGCATCTTTTCATGTGCCTGTTGGCCATCCATATTTCTTCATTGTAGAAGTGTCTGTTCATATCCTCTGCCCATTCTTTAATCAGGTTACTTGCTTTCTGGGTGTTGGCACGTGTGAGTTCTTTATATATTTTGGATGTTAACCCCTTGTTAGATATGTTGTTTACAAATATATTTTCCCATACTGTAGGATCTCTTTTTGTTCTACTGATGGTGTCCTTTGCTGTACAGAAGCTTTTTAGTTTGATATAGTCCCACTTGTTCATTTTTGCTTTTGTTACCCTTACCCAAGGAAATGTGTTCAGGAAAATGTTGCTCATGTTTATGTTCAAGAGATCTTTGCCTAATATTTTCTTCTAAGAGTTTTATGGTTTCATATCTTACATTCAGGTCTTTGATCCATTTCAAGTTTACTTCTGTGTATGGAGTTAGACAGTAATCCAGTTTCATTCTCTTGCATGTAGCTGTCCAGTTTTGCCAACACCAGTTGTTGAAGGGGCTGTCATTTCCCCATTGTATATCCATGGCCCTTTTATCATATATGAATTGGACATATATGTGGGTTGTTTTATATCAGGGCTCTCTATTCTGTTCCATTGATCTAAGTGTCTCTTCTTGTGCCAGTACCAAATTGTTTTGATTACTGTGGCTTTGTAGTATAACTTGAAGTTGGGGAGCATATCATAATCCCCCCAGCTTTATTTTTCCTTCTCAGAATTGCTTTGGCTATTTGGGCTCTTTTGTGGTTCCATATGAATTTTAGAACTATTTGTTCTAGTTCCTTGAAGAATGCTGTTGCTATTTTGACAGGAATTGCATTGAATATGTATAGATGCTTTAGGCAAGATGGCCATTTTGACAATATTAATTCTTCCTATTAATTATTAATATATCCCTAGCATGGGATGTATTTTCACTTATTGGTGTCATCTTTAATTTCTCTCATGAGTGTCTTGTAGTTTTCAGGGTATAGGTCTTTCACCTACTTTGTTAGGTTTATTCCTAGGTATTTTATTCTTTTTGATGCCCTTGTAAATGGAATTGTTTTCCTGATTTCTCTTTCTGCTAGTTCATCTTTAGTAAATAGGAATACAACAGATTTCTGTGTATTAATTTTGTATCCTGCAACTTTGCTGAATTCAGTTATTAGTTTTAATAGTTTTAGAGTGAATTCTTTAGGGTTTTTTATGTATGATATCATGTCATCTGCAAACAGTGACAGTTTGACTTCTTCCTTACCAATCTGGATGCCTTTTATTGCTTTGTGTTGTCTGATTGCCATGGCTAGACCTCCAGTACTATGTGGAATAAAAGTGGGGAGAGTGGGCATCCTTGTTTTGTTTCCGATCTTAGAGGAAAAGCTTTCAGCTTTTCACTGTTAAGTATGATGTTGGCTGTGGATTTGTTATATGTGGCTTTTATTATGTTGAGGTACTTGCTGTCTATACTCACTTTGTTTAGAGTTTTTATCATGAATGGATGTTGAATTTTGTTGAATGCTTTTTTGGCATCTATGGAGATGATCATGTAATAATTTTTGTCCTTTTTGTTGATGTGGAGTATGATGTTGATGGATTTTTGAATATAGTGCCATCCTTGCCACCCTGGAATAAATCCCACTTGATCATGATGGATGATCTTTTGATGTATTTTTGAATTTGGTTTGCTAAGATTTTGTGGGGCATTTTTGCATCTATGTTCATCAGGGATATTGGTCTGTAACTTTCTTTTTTTGTGGTGTCTTTGCCTGGTTTTGATATTAGAGTGATGCTGGCCTCATAGAATGAGTTTGGAAGTATTCCCTCCTACACACTCATTTTTGGTCTAATTTTTTTATTGTGGCAGATTATGCATCACATAAAATTTACCACCTTGACCATTTTTAAGTGTACTGTTTGGTGGTATTAAGTACATTCACATTGTTGTGCAACTCTCATCACCATCTGAGAACTCTCCATCTTGCAAAACTGAAACTCTTCCCTATTAAACATTAACTCACCATTTCCCTCTCTCCCCAGCCCTTGGCAACCACCATTCTATTTTCTTTCTCTATGATTTTTGACTCTTTTAGTACCTCAAATAAGTGGAACTATACCATGTCTTTTGGGCACACACATATTTAAAGGAAAATTGCTGAGAAAGTGGAGAAAGTATAGGATATCTGATCTCTTCATTTACATGTCTCAAAGGTACATCAAACTCATTATGTTCAAGTCCAAATTCATGGTCTTCCTGCCCTCTACTCCATCCCTGCCAAGTCTACTTCAAACCAGCACCTCCATCTGCCCGTGGAAACCTTCACTTCCGAAGTCAGATACCACCCTTGTGCCTCCCAATTTGCCACCTTGCACATTCAATCCATCACCACATTGTGTCAGTTTTACCTCCTAAAATAGTTTTCACTGCCCACTTTCCTCCCCTCTGTGGCCGTCACCCAAGCCCTCATTCTCCTGTCTGTCTTGGCTCTCGACAGCCCCCCAGCTTTTCACCCTGCTACCCTCGGGGCCTGAAGATGTTCTCAAAATGCAAATCAGATCGTAGCTCCCAGCTTTAAATGCTTTTCAGACTTTGTCAGTATGACAAGGCCTACAAGGTCCTGGCTGTTGCCCCTTCTCTCCTCCAACCATTCTCCACCCGCAGCCCCTACCCCTGTTCTCCACCCTAATGACCTCCTTCAGTTCCTTTCCCTGGGCAGTTCCCTTCCCTCCCCAGGGACCTTTTTGTTCCCGCTGCTCCCTCTGCCTGGGCCTCCTCTTCCTGCCTCCACCCTTTGCCTGCTTAACTCTCCCTCTGCCTCCAGGGCTCAAATCTGAAGGAAGCCTTCCCAGCACTTGCGCATCTGTGTCTGGCCTTATCCCCCTAACCGTGAGCCTTTCCTCGGAAGCCTTGCCCACGTTCGTCATTGTGAGTACATGTGCAATGTCTCTCTTCTGCTAGACGCTGGCCTTGTGGAAGGCAGAGGCTGAGCTGTTTCTGTTCCCAATGAGCTTCCTGCTTTTCCCAGTGCCTGAGCCATTGCAAGGGCTCCCCTGAAGCTGGCACATCTGGGTGGAGAGAGCTGCCAGGCCCTCTGGTGGTTGGGGCCGACTGCGGGTCCAGTCCACAGTGTTCCTACAGCATGACAGTGTTATGTAGCAGCTTGTAGTGTAGACACATCACTAAATGTATGAGTTCCCTGTGGCTGCCATAACAAACGACCTCAATTTTGGTGTCTTAAAACAATGCACACTTATTCTCATAGTTCTGAAGGCTGGAAGTCTGAAATGGGCTTCACTTGGCCGCAGGGGAGAATCCTTTTCCTAGCCTTTTCCAGCTTCTAGGGCTACACTTCTTATGTTCCCTGGTTCACGGTCCCTTCCTCATCTCCAGAGATAGCCGAGTGGAATCTTGTATCAAATCTTTCTCAGCCTCCCTCTTATAAGGATCTTTGTGATTGCATTTAGGGCCCACCTGGATAATCCAAGATCATCTCCTCATCTCAAAATCCTTAATTTAACCACAGCTGCAAAGTCCCTTTTTCCATATAAGATAACATGTTCGCAGGTTCCAGGAATCAGGTTGTGGGCATCTTTGAGGGACATTATTCAGCTAACCACGTTAAATGATTGCAGCAGTTTGTTTAAGGGCTCTGGACTCCCAGTGTGGCAGGGACCCTGACAGAGATGGCCATGGCCAGGCGGAGTGGAGGGCAAGGCGACACACCCCATGTGGAGCATCTACATGCATTGAATACTAAACCCTGACAATTAAGGGGTTTCCCACTCTCCTCGCTTGGTATTGGAACATTGCTGATTTGAGCGGCAGCAGAAGTTGAGAAATGCTTAATGGTCTCAAGGAGGGCTCTGCTCTTTGTTCTGTGCCTACTCCAGAATCAGATAAGGCTTGACTTGGCCTCATCTCCACATTCCTTTTCAAGTAAACCCCAGCCCTCTTTTGTTGTTTCCGGGACCGGATACTCAGAGAGAAATGGGAGGAGGTAAAGTACAAATGGCTTAGCAGATTGGCCTTGGTCTTTTGTGCCTACACTAGCATAACGGGCCCCAGTCACTCATTAGACAATATCCTGGTTGACATTGTTCCCTTTATTTCTTTGGCTGCTATTCATTCAGTGATCAGGTATGTAGATCTTTTCACCCGGAATTCTGGCCCATTCTTGGTCATGATATACAGACCCTGGACATGACACTAAATAAGTGCCCAAGGAAATTGGGATCTTGCTTTTCTGTTCTACACATCAAGCCAACCTCTTCTAAAAAGACAAAGCAAAACAAAATGAATAGAACTTTAAACACTTATTAAGAAAAACTACTAATGGGAATATAATAGGAAAGTGATTGAACACTGGGATGAATAAATTGAATATATTGAACATTTCTTCCAAAGTAAAAACATTAGAAGTGTGTGCATGTATGTATATGTTGTATTTGAATCTAAATATATTTGTATATATATTTAGAGAAGAAAGGGCAATTTAAGACAGAACTGTTTCCATATTGATGATGTTTTGCTTACTTCCAGAACAGTTTTTCAACTTGTCCTCTAAAAGAGAAACTTGTAGTAACAAGTCAAGTATCCTCTTTCATGATGATTCATATTTTTGGAAGATGGATCTTATAGAGGGGAATCTTATGCCTCCATATCAGAGATGTCACATTCAGGAAATTACAGAGTCAGGATGGTCTTACCTTTTAGCAAAATTGCATACAAAGAAGACTCAAGAGAAATAACAAGTAATACTTATTGAGCATTTACTGTAGGCTCCCAACAGCTTTATGATGTAGGAAATATTATTTCTGACTCTTAACAGATGAGGAAGTTGAGGCAGAGATATTCCGTGGCTTGACTAAGTTCCCAGAGTCAGTAAACATGAGAGAAGGGTTTGCACCAATGCTGTCCTACTGCATAGCCAGCTCTCTTAATAACACCCTGCTACCACACACAGACTTCTTCCAGAAAGTGCTAGGGGAGAGGGCATAATTATGCTGCGACTTATTTTGAGCATGGATGAAGACTTCTGAGAATTATATGAGAGGACCCTGGTGATTAGTGATGATAACTAGCAAGCTCTCTCTCTCTCTCTCTCTCTCTCTCAATAGACAGATAATAGATAGACAGATAGATGATAGATAGATAGATAGATAGATAATAAGCAAGCTCTCTCTCTCTAGATATAGATAGATAGATAGATAGATAGATAGATTGATATGAGAAGAGAATGGGCGAGATAATCACATACCATAGAATTCACCTATTTAAAGTGTATGATTCAGTGGTTTTTAGTATTTTCAAAGAATTATACAACCATCCCCACTACCAATTTTAGAAGATTATCATCACACCACAAAGAAACCCCATTAGTAATTATTAGCAGTCATTCTTCATTTACCCCTGTGATATAATGAGTCATAAGAAATACATATTTGGTCATTCATATGACCAAATGTATACTTTGCAGGTATATTTGGACTTCACCTGCAGTTCCTGAAAACATTGCAGAGTCTTAAAGGTGAAATGGGTGTCTTGCCATGTTAATGAGAGACTTTTGGACCCACCCAAGGGCAGGCTGGAGGTTGAATCAGCCAATGGCAAAAATTTAGTCAATATTGTGCAATGAAGCCCTCTCAAGAACCCCCTGAGAACAGCTTGTTGCTCTCTTTGTCAGAGAAAGCTTCTGTGCTCGGGGAACTAGGACACCTCCACATGCCATGAGTCAGGCCCCAAGCTCCAGGAGGATAGAAGCTCCTTTATTTAGGACCTTGCCCTAGATATCTCTTCATCTGGCTGTTAATTTGTATCCTTTATTAAAATGGTAGAAGTGTTTTACTGAGCTCTGTTTGCTAGAACTCAGGAATGGCGCTCTAGCAAATTAATCAAAACTAAGGGAAAGGTCATGGTAACCTCCAGTCTGTAGCCCACAGGTCAGAAGCACAGGTAACTGCCTGGGGCTTGCAACCAGTGTCTGGAGTGGGGGTTGGAGGGCAGTGTTTTAGGGTGGAACCCTTAACCTGGGGAATCTGGTGCAGTCTGTGGGCAGACAGTGTCAGAATTGAATTGAGTTCTTGGACACCCTGCTGGTGTTCGAAAATTGCTTGGTGTTGTGCATGGATCGAGTTCCCTCTCACACAAACACAGTGAAATCAGGTCCCAGAACCTGAAAGGAGTTATAATACTATTATGCTGCTGTATGATACTATTACTGTTGTGAAGGAAGAAAACACACCCCCATGTCACAAACTTTTCTTCTCTCTCTTCTCTCGCTTATTCCATGTCTCAGCAACTACTAATCTACTTTCTGTCTCTTAAAGATTTGCCTATTCTAGATATTATATGGATTGATGGTTTTTGTGCCTGACTTCCTTCTCTTAGCATATTTATTCAAGGTTCATCCATTTTGGAGCATGTATCAATACTTCATTCCTTTTGACTGCCAAGTAACATTCCACTGTATGGATGGGCCATTATTTACCTATTTATCAGTTAATGGACATTTGGGTTATTTCCACTTTTCTGGCTTTTCTGAAAAATGCTGCTGTGAACATTCATATACAGGTTTTTGTGTAGATGTATATATGTTTGGTATATTCTTAGGAGTAGAATTGCTGGGTTATGTGATAACTCTCAGTTTAACCCTCTGAAGAATTGCTACACTGTTTTCTAAAAGCAGCCGAACTACTTTACCTTCCCATCAGCAATGTGTGAGGTTTCCATATCCTCACCAAAATTCATTATTATCTGTCTTTTGGATTATAGGTATCCTAGTGGGTGTGAAATGTTATCTCGTTGTGGTTTTGATTGGCATTCTCCTAATAAGTAATGATGTTGAGCATCTTTTCATGTGTTTATTGGCCATTGAATATCTTCTTTGTAGACATGTCTGTCAGATACTTTGCTCATTTTTTAATTGGATTGGCTTTTTCTAATTGAGTTGTAATATTTTTTTATATATTCTAGCTATATATGCCTTTTTAGATATGTAATTCATAAATATTTTCTCTCATTTTGTGAGGCTTTTTTTCACTTTCTTAATGGTTTCCTTTGCCACAGAAAAGTTTTTATTTCGATGAAGTTCCATTTTTCTATTTTTTTCTTTTGTTTCTTATGCTTTTAGTCAAATCTAAGAAACCAATGTCTAATGCAAGCTCAGAAAGACTTATGCCTGTGTGTTCTGCTAATTATTTTATAGTTTTAGCTTTTATATTTAGGTCTTTGACCCATTTCAAGTTCATTGTTATATGTGGTATGAAGGAAGGGTCCAGCTTCATTCTGTCGCATGGCGATATCCAGTTGTCCTTGCACCATTTGTTGGGGAGACCATTCTTGCCCCACTGTACTGTCATGATACCCTTGTAAAAAATCAACTGACCATAAATGTGGGGGCATTTATTTCTATTGCATTGATACATACACCTATCCTGTTAGTACCATACTGTTTTGATTACTGTAGCTTTGTAGAATGTTTTAAAATGGGGAAGTGGGAGTCCTCCAACATCTGTCTTCTTTTTCAAGATTGTTTTGGCCACGCTGGGTCCCTTGAATTGCCATATGAATCTTAGTATCAGCATATCAATTCCTGCAAAGAAACAAGATGATAATTTAATGAGAATTGAATGTGTAGATCAACATGGGGAATAGTATTGTCAATTTAACAATTGTCTGTCTTCAGGTACTGGAATATAGGATATTATCCGTAACATCTTCAGTGGTGTCTCTGAGTCCTTTGAAATTTGTCTAGAGCTTCCTTTGGCTTCTGAGAAGAGTAACTGAGACAAGCTGCCATGTGCTTCATTTCTAGGGTCTGAGAGCTATCTTGAGGCCAAGGCTGCAGTGGGCTTTATTTTCTGTCAAAGGAGTTGGCCACAGATGCAAAACTCCCTATTCCTCTTTACTTGCAAAAGCTGAGATAACTCTGACTTCATACAATATGAAATTTCACTTATCCATGTTTCTATTTTGCTTTTAGTTGCTAAATGTAAAACCACATCATGCCAGAGATTAAACTAGATTTTGTTGCTTTCCTTGGATTCTTGATGTTCTCAAATAGAGTGACCAGTACTAAATTCCCAGTGACTGCAGTGAAGCCAAATTATGTTTTTAACCCCCAGGCAAACTCAGAACTTTCCTAACAGAGAGGCCACATCATTTGTTTGGGGCTGTGCTCCACCAAATCTCCCTCTCTTTTAGGGGTGTAGAGAAAATTCAAGGTGTTCCTGAACACACCAGTCGCTGCTCAAATGTCTACCTGCTTTGATGATTTAGAGTCAGACAGAGAATAGTATACTTGAGAAAAGCAGTAGATGTGATTTGGCCTGAAGCCAGCCAGAAAATGTGTTAGCCGCATTCCATGGTCTGGGTCATGGGGTAAAACAGATTATCCCGCCTGGTCACAGACCTTCAGAGCTCCTGTGGGAATGTGGTGGCTTTTTCACACAACGTGATCTTGTCATCCTGTGTCCATCTGTGACGGGCCTGCTGCTCCAAGGAAGAAGCTTTGCTGTCTTGTGTTGTTCTATCACTTGTTGCTTATCATCTCTTTGCTTTGTGGCCCCACAGTCTAATTTCTTTAGGTTTCCTGTTGGGCTGCTGGTCTTTAAGTATTTAAGGCTGCTATGAGACCTTTTTCTTCAGAGCAGTTATCCCCCATGCTCACAAAAACCCTTGGTGTAATCTACCATGTGGAGTGGAAAAGAAAGCCCCTGAAGTTCCCCAAAGCACCCTACAACTTGACCAAAAATTGGCTTATTTTTCTAAAAGGGAAGAAGAGTAGACTCTGTATAATTTACAGAGAATACCATTTCATTGTCCACCCTGGATAGACTCCTAATTTTCCAGTAAGTAGTTCATAAGTTGTCTCAATATAAAGGAAGCTTTGCTTTCCATTCAGATACCAGGTGTGAGGCCAACTAAACAACATAAACCCAGGGAAGCAAGTGATTCTCTCTCTTCTCATCCCTGTCCCTGACATCACTGTAGGTAAAATGTTAAGTATTAGCAGACAAGGTAGCATTGTGGGGGCAACAGTGAGGCTTTGGTGAAAAATCAGTGCAGTCTAACACAGGGACCTGGGCCCTTCCTCTGCCCAAATCAGCGGGGTGGTGTAGAGATACCAACAGGATGCAGTGGGGAGAGACTGATCAGGCCTCCGGGTTTGGAGCCAGAGGTCATCCATCCCTCTTTCAAAGAAAGGGACATACCTAAGGTGAGGAGTCATGTGCTAACCTGATATGCTGAGGAAGTGGGCTTGCTTTCGTGCCATGGGGTCATCTACCACTCCTCATAACTTCACCTTCTTTTCTAATGGTTAACTATCTTTTTCTCTCAAAGGAACTGTGACTGTTTTCACTATAACTGATAGTCCCATTTTACCTCATTATAAAATAAGTTTTCAAAATGTGCTACCATACTGTATAACTAAACATAAATTGCCGCTGATATCCCAGAAAGTATTTCCAAAAGAAGTGTACCATTTTTCAAAAGAAAAGCCATGTACTTTTATTATATGTGGTTATGTAAAACTTTATTGATATTTTTAGCCAATCAACTACCTTATCAAAAAAGGGGCAGTACAATAAAAAAGGGTGAAAAATGGAACACCATCCATGATATAGGCTGTGCCCTGTGTTCTTTCTTCCACACAAGTACACACACACACACACACACACACACACACAACTATAAAATGAAACTGACTTTTCAAAATGATTACTCTGAAATTCCAGATGTCAAAGAAATCTAATTAGGTGTGTGTGTATATGTGTGTGTGTGTCCAGAGTAGTGCAGTTATATGCTTTATAAAGTATTTTCCCCAAACAGTAAAAACATGCTGACTTTTTTCTTCCCTTCTGCTCTGACGGTCAGCCAGAACACCTCTTCACTGAGCATTACAGCTAATTAGGATGTCATTCCAGCTGTGTGGGAAATATACTCTGTCTCCATCCTGGTTCCCAGCCCTATGTAACATCCCTGTCACCTGTGAACTGTTTTAACTTGTATATTCCTGGTCCCCACCTTACACCTACTGAATAACAATCTGTAGGGTGGATAAGTAGGAGGATGAAGCCATTGACAGCCCATAAAGCACCTTTTATACAAATTTGGAAAAGGTTTGGAAATTCCTCAGGATGCACTTCTTGGGGGATGGATCATGAGCCGGGGTTCTGCCCTGACGTAGCCCTGTCACCAAGGGCTCTTGTGTAGTGCACAACCTAGGAGTCTTGGGAAAGAGGGACTAGTGAGGCATGGTACACTGGTAAGGAGGGGAGAAACAGCAGGAAGAGAGGTGGGGCACTAGTGGGAGCCCAGACAGGAGGAGCGGCATCAGAGGGAGAAAAATCTGAAAGCAAGTTTATGAGAAGAGTCTGGCTCTTCTCTTCCCAGCAAGCAGAACTAGGCCTACAATGTTCCCAGCCCCTGTCCACAAGCACAGCCCTCCTTTCTAAGTTTTCCTAAACACACCAGGTTTGGCCAGCTGAGTAAGTGAACTTTTATTTCAGGTACCAATAGTTCCAGAATAATCTCCTGCAACTTAGTGATGTCTGAGTGTTATAATAAGGGAAGACCTACCTTTCTTTGTCCAGTAACACGTGCATGCAAGTGAGTTTTAATGACATGCATGCTCCTAGTCAGCCACAAGTGCAAATGACTCACAGACTCTTTAGGCTATTGAGGGGTGGAGAGTGCCTTTGCAGCAGTATCTCTCTGTCTGTCTGCATGTGCTTGTGGAGAGGGAGTTAACATAAAAGCAGAATGGGAGTCCTGAAGCAAGGGTGGAGGGAGGGATCTGCCTTCCCAAAGGAAAGGCTGCATGCAGAAAAAGTGCAAGCTCCTGGATCCCCCAGTCTGCGTAGCAGTCTGTTCCGTTTGCTTTTATCCGGGTTCAGACTAAGGCAGGCCATGCTCCCTGGTGGTTTTGTCTTGCATCTGCACATGCAGACATCTCTGATTTATATGACCTATCAAGATGTTTTTTCAACTTGGTTATCTGTATAAAGCAGATCCTTTTTTAATGGATCTTTAAAATTTGTAGTATCCAAATAGATTTGGTTTAACAGCTGTTTGTTGGCGTTTCCAAGATGTATGCAAGCATAGCCCTGGGCTCTGGGCCCACAGAGATGAAGTGGGCTGGCTCCTGGCTTGAAGCTCATGTTCACTCAGGGCAGGTGCTGTATGGGCAGAGGTGGGTCCACCACGCAGTACACTCACAGTAAGCCAGCTTCGTCAGCCAGAGGACTAGAAAAGCAGAGAAAGTGGTATGACTAAATACTGTAATTCCTCTCTCCTATAATCACCAAGCGCAATTATTATTATTAACAAATCTCTCTCTTTGCTCTAATAGATGTTTAACAGCTTGTTGCTCAGAAACGAGACATCGAATCAAAATGATTTCCTTCCATCACTAATGCTCCAAATGTCACAATATAGGCATAAAGAATATAAACAATTAATCAAGACAGGGAGTCTGGGTTCTATCCCTGAGAGGGGGAAATAATGACACCCAGATGATTTATTTATTGCATTCATGAAATCACAAATGCCTAGTGAATGCTGATTTCACATTGAGGCCACTGGCATAATGCATCAGGCAGTAAATGCACAAACGTTTCTTTAGAGCTGCTTAGCTGAAGTTTATCACGATCATTCAGTCATTGCCTAGCAACTTGTGAAGGCTATCAAGGAGCTCTTTGTCCTCAGTGTTGGCAAAAAACATTCCCTCACAGATTTCCTTATCAGCGTTAGAACATTTATCAGGAAGAAATGCTTCCATTGAACCACAGAGATTGCTGCAAATTTAAAGATAACCCCTTTCCATTTTGTCCCTTCCAAATATTTCATGGAGTTCTTTCCTAAAGTAATGCCTATTAAAGCCTTTAGCTGTCCTTTGGTGAACATTCCAAGAGAGTTTCTTTGGGATGTCTCATAATTTTTCTGTTGCTTTATAATCTAATAGGCTAACATTAAAAAGCACAGACCTGAGCTCATTACAGTATATAGTCTCAAAAATAAGCAAGGCAGACATTTTCAACCTCTTAGCTGGTATACAAAGTATAAATATGTTGGGTTTCCTGGCTTGAGTATACTTCTCATCACTTCTTCAGGGAAGGAAAGAATGATATGGTTGCTCCATCCAGTTGGAAAATGATCCTGAGTGTCGTGTTGGAAAGAGGGAACATGCTTATTGATTTATTCAACTAATATTTAACACCCTCCGTGCACTAAGCATTGTCATGAACAAAAACAGGCCCCGTCTCTCCTTCGTGGTGCTGCCAGAATTCATTAGTTACCCTGGGTGGAGTGTGAGGTGGGTATAGGATCTTTCATCTGCATTCTCTCCTATGTTTCTCTGGAATTCATCTTTCCTTGCATCCCACCTGCCACTGATTTAGTTTAAGACCTTGTCATTTCTATCATTTTTACCTGGATAACCCAAAACAGCCACCTGGCAAGTCTTCTTTCTTTCAGATTCATCATCTTCAAAGCATCTCCACCCTCCTACCAAATACTAATTTAATTATGTGTGTCTCCTGTTTAATTATGCCTTTGGTCCCTGTTAGTAGCAGGAGGAAGCTCCCACGCCCCAGCAAGGAGCCTCCTCCCCGACGTGGCCACCACCTGGCTGCCCAGACACCTCTCGCGCTTCCCAGACCCAATCTCAGCAGTCCCCAATTTAGGATTCCTGAAGCATAGACACATACTTCATTGGGCTTCTAACCCTTACACCCCCTGTTCTGTTAGCTTGGAACCCTCCTTCACCTTTGTAAACTACTCCTTCCCTAACTGATCCCAGTACAGAGTTGGGTATGCCTGTATCACTCCAGAGTTGGAGTCTTTCTTAGGGAATCTCTCACCAGCAGGCCAACAGCCACTGGACCCCTTGAGTGCTTGTTGAGTTGAATTCTCTTTTCTGTATCTGACAAACTAGGGAACAAAAAGAAGTCTTGTAGGAGCTAGCAAAGTTTGCAAAGAGTAGGATGAGATCAATGGAACTAATTCACGAATAAAATGCACACACATACATACAAACACACAACCAAAAAAAAGAAATGGTTACAGTAAACTTAAATTCCCTCTCCTGGAAAAAGTTTCACTGTAGGGTTAGCCTTACATAGAGGTCACATCAATAGCCATATACCTAGTGTGACCTAGTGAAACGCTTACCCCAGTACCCACTCTGAGCCCTGCTGTCTTAAATTCCACAATTAGAGATTTATTTTTTAAGCTCTTAACATGTATATTCTCTTAAAATAGTAACATTCTCTGGAAAGGGTAATATTTCAGCATCAATAAATTTATCCTATCCTTTCCTGACTATAGAAGAAGGGAAAGATAACAGGAGAGCATGAGGTCTGAAGCAAGAAGCAGAAATAAGAGAAAATGATGCAGCAAGAAGAAAAAAGACAGCTTCCCACTTTCCCCTGAGTCTCCCTGAGTTCCCACTGTCCCCCTGACTGAGACATTTTACATTTGCCTTCAAATAGATTAGGCATCAATATCTGCAAAATGATGGCTGATTTTTAGTGATGATAGAGAAAAAAGAAATGGATTGAATTTTTAGGGGAAGTTGGTAATTGAATTGTTATAATTTACTTTCCAAGGAAAGACTTTGCAGTCCTATAGAAAAAGTTATTTACAACTAAGCTTGGTTCCTCTTGAAATATGCTTACATGATTGGAGACAGACGATTTGATAGATGGTCTCTAGAATACCCTGTGATTCTCTGGAATTGAAATGATAGGTAAATCGTGTTAAACAAGCTTATCTTTGTAAGGGATCTCTTGCTATACTGTGGGCCTTGTTACTTACATGAAAACTACCCTGGTGAAGTTGATTGTGACTGATGGTTATGTTAGGGAAAAGAGGAATCAGGTATGAAATAACTGGTCACTTTATTCAGGTTTGCCAATCTTCCCTAGAGTCATTTTTCTTAACATGCTCTGATTGAGGATGTGTAAGTCATACATAAATTATGATCATCAATGATGTAAAAAGGAAGCATATACTTTTTGACCTGAACTGTACTCCATTCCATCTTAACTACATTTACTTAAGGTGAAGGAAAGATTTGGCAAGTAGCTGATAAACTGAATCACTGCAAGTAGCTAAATCTCCCCTTTCCCCAAACTCCTACCCCACAGAAAAAGTAACAAAAATCAGGATTAATTTTCAGGATGATTTTTAGATGAATCACCTAATGATTCAGCTTCTGCCTCTCCGGAATCCTAACTGGGGTTTGTCTGAATGGCTCCAGACCAAAAGGCCACGGGTTGTCTGATTCTCTATGAAAAAGGTGTCCCCATTTTAGCTGTGGTTAAACAGGAGTCCTGACTCACAGCCAGGGCTCAGGACCTGAATTTGAATAGAGGGTGAAGCCTGTAGCAGGTTATCTTTGTTGGTACTTCATATTCAAAGAACAGTTTAGGTTTGCAGCCTCCTTTCCAAGTGGGTTGCTCCTCCATACATCTGATGCTGAGTCAAAGCAACAGATAAGACCTGTTGCTGGTGAATTTGGGGAGCATAGAGTTTGCAATTCCATCTCAGCTTTTCAAAGCAGATTTGAAAGAAAGTTTGTATATTTCTGAAGTCACAAAAAAATCATAGTAAGCCAAAATTTCATATTGTATTCTATGGGGGACACTTAAACCACAGTCAGCTTGGGACAGAACTGATCTTTCCTCAGTTCACAGTCCACGCTAAAATAATAGTCTATTGTTGGTTCAAGCGAGGCACAGTGAGGTCTATGGGCTTTCATTCCTACTTAACAGCCTTTACTATGTGGGAGACTTTCAGGAGGGGAAAAACAGAACAGTCAAATGTGGAGTTATGGTTCAGTAGAAATGGCTGTGCACCAATTAGCAATGTTCACATTATGGTTTGGGGCTACTTATGTTTTAAGGTTCAGGCCACGCTAACTTCTAACCAATTTAGAAGCAAAAAGTGTAATACAAAACATGGCCTTCTCAGCTTGCTTGGTGCCGGGTCGTGTTAGTGTTCTGGTCTCCTCGAGTGTGTGCATGCTGGTTCTTACCATGTTTTCACTTGGTCTGAGGCCAGCAGCTGTCAGTCACTCCTAATTATAGCTCATTCTTACTCTCAATGCCTTACTTACTCTTGCCTCTCAATGCAAAGAGCATTTCTTAGAGTTGTGAGGAATTCTGACTTGCAAGAAAGAATGCTAAATACCAATTTGCAAAAGAGACTTCTGCCTATGTCAAAATAAAACCTGGTTTTATTTTCATTTTTGCAATTTTGATTTCCCTTAATGTTTCCATTAGGCATTTGTTCATTCTGTGACTGACTCTGAAGTTTGTTTCCAGGATGAGAGTTAAACACCTATGTACAGTTTCCTAATAATCCGTAGCTTCGACAACAGCTATAAATAATGTCAATTGTGATATTCTGCCTATATCTATCTGTCCAATGTCAGATTAAATTGTTAAAGAGGAGTTGGTGGCAGACATTAGTGTATCTTTCTGTCCTGCACAACATATCATCAAACTATTTTAAGATTGTGTTTGCTTGTTTGCCCCAGGGAGAGAGTTTTCTTTATGTAAAATAATTTAACCACCATGTACTTATCTTCTTACACTTTGTCCATTTCTCTGTAAAAAGAAAGAGTGAGGGAAGGGAGGAAGTCATCTGAGGGCTAAATGATACAATATTTTTGATAAATTTTGGCTATAATAGACAGAGTCTTTGAGTTTCCTCTGTGCTTCTTCTTCCCAAAGAAGAAAAAGCATTATCACAAAGGTGTTTGATCCCTCTCCGTGGTGGCTCTATAGAAAATAGTTCTGGGATTATTTTAATGTTTTGTTGACACATACACAACCACACAATGTATGATGGTTTGTTGATGTGTGTAAATGGGTTTTAAGCCTTCTGTCATCCCTGCTCACCGTTGCCTGGGATAACTCAGCTCTGATACTGTGACCTTAGTCCAAGCCTCTGGCCTAGGCCCCCCAGGCGCCCGCCCACACTGCCTCTCACTCGGCCTTGCCCCTGGGCGTTGTTTCAGGTATCCACTGTGACAGTGTGTACGCTGAGGGACGCTGGGGCCCCAACTGCTCCCTGCCCCGTTACTGTAAAAATGGGGCTTTGTGCTCCCCTGACGATGATGGCATCTGCGAGTGTGCGCCCGGCTTCTGAGGCACCACTTGTCAGAGAAGTAAGTGACTCCTTTGGCGGTAATTTCCATCTTCCCTTCTTGGGGCTCCATGTGCAGAACCATCCTCGGAGGCCCAGCCCTCAGGTCACTGTAATGTTCCATTGCGGTTGAGGGCAGAGGAGAGTGTGATAGGTCACCCTGTCCTTTGCAGAACTACCCTGGACAGTGCTTCCCCAGGAGCTTTATTCTTTCCAACCTTCAGGACCAACCTAACAGATGGGGCTTTAGCCATTTCTTCTCAGTAATAACTTCATTGGCATCATCAGGATATGTTTCTTGATCCTGCCTTAAATCTTGCAAATGGTGTCCCAGAAATACATTGACCTGTAAATATTTTATTCACCAAGTTTGGCATTGGCCTTACCTCAATTACCAGGAGTCAACATCAGCCAAACCTTGCGGCAAATCGTATGTCCTGCTAGTAGACTTTAAAAGTCAGTGCTGTGGGGAAAATAGAATTGCAGAGTTCAAAATGGGGGCTATTGACATTGGCCAGTAGACTACTGGAGTTAGCAAATGATGCCTAAGATTTTACTAAATCTTTTAGTAAATATAATCAAGGAAAAATATTTGACTGACTAAAAATTGAGTTTTTCTAATTTTTTAATTACTTTGTTTTTCATTAAGAGCTCTTTGCAGTTGTCCTATATTTAAACCCAAATAGTAACTTGAGAACTAAGGTTCATTACAGACCTCAAGTGTTGGCTATTATTTTTCCCATGCTGTTGGGCAATGATGGTACACAGAATTATGGAAAATTTTTTTTTCATTTAACAAATTACATCAGATTTATTATCTTTATTGGGCCATATTCCCTCCTAGGTAACTGTATAGAAATTATGGTGGTCCTCTTTTTTTCCCCCAGTTTATTGAGAAATTGACATACATCACTGTATAAGTTCAAAGTATACAGCATGATGGTTTGACTTACATATGTTGTGAAATGATTACCTTAGTACATTCAACTAACATCTGTCTTCTCATATAGATAATCCTCATTCTAGCAGATACATGTACTTGGAGCATTGGTATAAATAACAAGTTGTTTTTTTGTTTTTGTAAATCAAATCATGTCATCCCGTAATCTTACCTTATTTCACAGATGCTTTGTCTGAGGTTCTGATTGTTCTTCATTTGGCCAGTTTTACTATTTTCTGCTTCCAATTAAGAGGTTTTATGAGTAAACCAAGTCTCACATACGTTTGGGAGACATTTAAAACAATCCTCTAGTGACAACTCTGGACGAGTGGACAAATGCAGGGTTTAGAGATCACAGAGATAAATTATGTGACCGTGGCCCTTTCACTCCTCCTGAGTCATGTCATTTTGCCCAGCTCGTCTCTGCTCAAGCGTCCTCTCTTCGGAGGCCTTCCCTAGAGGAGCAGCTCTCCCCATTCTTGTCCCCCTTTACCCTGTTTCATTTTTTCTCACGGTGCTTCCTGCCATCATTTCTTCGGTTGGCTGGTTGGTTGGTAGTTGACTTTACCTGTCTCCCCTACTACAATGTAAGCGTTCAGGGTGCTCTGGACCTTGTCCTCCGCTGTCTCCCCCTGTGCCTGTAACGGTGCTGGGCATGTAGGTGCTCCACGTGTGTTTATTAAAGAACTCAGTCTGTGAACCTGAGATGGTTTCTGCTCTGCCTGCCTCTCCCTTCTGTCTGGGAGTGAGGACGTCAGGAAGGATGGCTGTTGCAGGCAGCATCGTAGTCCGGTTTAGTCAGACTTCATCCTTCTGCGCACTGGTAACACACCTCGCTCCCTGAGGTGTGAAAGGGCGGGTGAGGTTCTCTGTGTTGGGGGCTGGCCTCAGAGCTCTAACGGGGCTCTCGTGTGTTGTTGTGGTTGCAGCCTGTTCACTTGCCCACTGGGGCCCCAACTGTATCCACACGTGCAGCTGTCACAACCGGGCCTTCTGCAGCACCTACCATGGGGAGTGTAAGTGTGCTTCCGGCTGGAGGGGGCTCTACTGCACCCAGAGTAAGTGACCAGCCTCCTAAGGCTCACCAAGGACCCGCACCTAGGGAGCACGTGGCCGCCGGGGCGGGGCACACGCGGGCTGCGCACCGAGGCCTCCTACCCCCGCTGGATGTTTCAGCTACCCAGGGACCTCTAGACATGGAAGTTTCTCTAGGTGGCTGAGAGCTGAGTGTTGTGATCGTTCTGTGTCTGTGTCACCTCAGGACGCAGAGGTAGAGCAGTGCTGAAGGTGTCGGTGCACAGCTCCCTTCTCTGCCCCCCTTTAATCGGATCCTGTTTATATGCATCAAATTCTAACAGTGCAAAGGGTGGGATACGTGCCAGTGATTAGGAAGGTAGTGAAGACAAGCCTCACCGCCTGATTTAATGTCTGCTCTCGGAGAAGATTGAGTTTACCGATTCTCAAACTTGAAGGAGCTTGAGTTCACCCAGATGGCTCCATAAACAGATGGCTGGCCCCATTCTCAGAGCATCTGATTCAGTAGGACTGGGGTGGGACCTGGGAATTCACATTTCTAACAACTTTTCCAGGTGGTGATGCAAGTCTGGGCCCATGCTTTCAGAACCACTAGTTCTTTTTTCTGTTATATATCCCACAGTATCCCAAGCATTTTTTCTTCTGTAAGGTTTTTTAGCATCATGGGGTATAAAGGGCAAAGTACCCAAAGCCTGGCACTGCTGGGGAAGAAAAGACTGTTCTCTGCCCTCTTGCCTTAATTGAATAATGGAGACAAGATCATTATTCATTAATATTGACACATAATTTTAAATCACAGAAATGCACTGAGGAGGAAAGGTGGCTCAGAAATTAGGCAATTCTTTTTAATACTAATTAGAGAACATAATTACAGAATAGGCTGAATAGGTCTTTTGGAACCTTCTAGAAGTGCATGTAGACCTTGAGCCATGATTTGAAGAGTCGAATTGGCAATGAGGGAGGTTGTCGCAAGTATATTTCACCAAGATTGTATCTATGGAAAGATTTCTGATCTCCTTAGAGAAAAATACTTATAAATTATTATTTATAATTCCAAATTAAGGCCTGTTTTAAGAAGAGGATTTTTAAAGTGGGATCTGTACAAGGCAGTAGATGAACTTAGGTAACAGTAAAACAGGTTTTACCTGGAGGTCTGGAGCCAGACCTCATTGCATTTGTGCTGTAGCCCTGCCCTCCTGCCCTTGGCTGGCCATGTGACTCAGGACATCTGGGGCTCGGTTCCCATCTACAGGGTAGAATGTCCACCCCTGTGTTTCTAGGCTACTGTAAATAGCCAATGAGAAGCTGCATGAAAAGAATCTGGCACAGAGTAGGTGCTAAGTAAGTACCTGGCAATGGTCGTTGTCATTGGATGCTGGCATTGGCTCTACCTCTGTTTCTTGAAAGTTGAGCTTTCATTAAAACCTCTGTGAGAAAAGGGGAAAATAAAGCACACATGATACTTGGATAGCCATCAAAGCTGCCTGTTTCAAAGTTTTCATTACAAGCTCTGAAACATGCTTGCAGGGCAGCTGCTGGCCCACAATAGCCAGTCGGGCCTATGCATGTCCTTGGCACTGAAGGGTCCCCACCAGTAAGATGGCAAACTTCCGGCTTCTCTTCGGGGTCCTCGGTTCCTGCCGGTGCCACCTGAAGCCCAATCACCTCTCGCCCCCCTCCCAATCCCAGCACCTAGCCAACAGCCACCAGCCCCGTAGAAGTAACACCTCAATCAATTCATGCCCCTTCCTATATAACCCAGCACCTTTCCCTAATAAAGCGGAACTCTCCGGTGAATTGCTGCTATGTGTCGCTCCTTTCCTTTCATTGGTGCCGAAACCCGGGAGACGGGACACCCCAACTGGGCCCCGTCTTCCCCCCGACACCAGCAGCAGCTTGCCCTCATCCTCTTTTTCCGGCACTGGCTCATCACACTCACCACTCCTCTCTGGCCTTTAGGTAAGTTTTCCCCCCCAGAGTGGGCCACTCTTCCCCGAGCTATTGCAGTGCCATTGACCGTGATCGTCCGGCAAGGCCCTGATGCTCGGGGATGAGGAGGAACACTCCCCGCCTCAGGCCTTCACGGCTGCGGCAGACCCTCAGGCCCCTCCTCCAAAAGCCATAAATCCCCGCCTCAAGCCTTTACGGCTGCGGCGGAGGCTCACGCCCCTCCTCCGACAGTCATAAACGCATTCACCGTCCCTTCCATCAGTGCTGAAAGTTTTTAAGCAAAATTTCCCCAGGGTGGGCCACTCTTCCCCGAGCTATCGCAGTGCCATTGACCGTGATCGTCCGGCAAGGCCCTGACGCTCGGGGATGAGGAGGGAACTCTCCCCGCCTCAGGCCTTCACGGCTGCGGCGGACCCTCAGGCCCCTCCTCCAACACCATAAATCCCCGCCTCAGGCCTTTACGGCTGCGGCAGACGCTCAGGCCCCTCCTCCGACAGTCATAAATCCCCGCCTCAGGCCTTCACAGCTGCGGCCGACTCTCAGGCACCCCCCTCCAACAGCCATAAACGAGGTGACTCCTTTGTGGATGAGAACGCTCCCTTTTCCCCCCCTCCTCCTTCTGCTCCGTCCGCCGAAAACGCCTAGCGCTAGGTACCTCGTGACTCCGGCACTCTGCCTTCTTAGGGAAGTCTGGGTGACGACTCACACTTCCTAAGAAATTCCAACTCGTATACGAATTTCTGCAGACCACCAAGGATCATCAGGGATGCCCTTTGTCTCCTTGTGGTCTGCTTCCAGTCCGAGGATCTCTGTTCGTCTTCCCCTATTTGTCTCCTCTGTCCTTTAGCCATGGGAGCCTCCTCATCCCTCCCTGAAAGTTCACCTCTTGAATGCCTGCTTAAGCATCTGGCTACCCTCTCCCTTACGCCTAATATAAAACCAAAACTTCTCCATAAATATTGCTCCCAAGATTGGCCGACATGCCCCCTAGACAATAACAACCAATGGCCCGCAGGGGGAACTCCTGATCCTAACATCACTTGCGATCTTTTTAACTACTGCCAGCGCCTGAAAAAATGGAAGGAGATTCCCTATATCGAAGCTTTCCGCCTCCTCCTCTCCCCGCCCCCTCCCAAGATCTCCTAGCCTGCAAGCCCCCGCCCCCGCAGAAGCCTCCCATTCACTCCCTTCCCCTTCTTCTCCTACAACAGCCCTTCTCCCTTCCTCCCCAACCATCTCCTCCCCCATCTCACCTCCTCCACCTTCATACCCTGCAGATTAAGCCTGAGCCTTTCAGCCCCCCTTTAACTAGGTCCCAGGAGCCTCTTCCATCTTTGCCCTCATCACCTGTTTCTCCCCTGTTAGGGACCACCTTTGTCTTCTTACATGTTTGTAGAGAGAATGGGAAAGCACCTTCCCCCATGTCTGAATGCAGCATGGGAAAGCACAAGCTAGAGAACAACCGGTGCAGTCCTTAGAAGTTATCTGTCCACAAAAACATATCTTGCCAAGACTCCTCACTCTGAAAATAGGGAGACCTTGAAGATGTGTAGAAACACCACTCCTGCTTCTACCTAGGCCCTTCCCCCACTTGCGGATGTGGCAGGAATGGAGAACAAAGAACATTCTGTTTATGCATTCCATAAGCAATTAACTAGAGCCCTGCTGCAGCTCAGTTAGTAGAGCATGGGACTCTTAATTCAGAGTCATGAGTTCAAGCCCAACTAGAGCGGCAGAAGTAAGCACCTAAGCTGCTAGCTGGTGACATGTGGGTCCGATTCTATCTTTCTTTATTTTCTTTGCCCCCCTTCTGCACTTCAGGACCTGCTCGACTAGGCGCAGCTAGACCGCGTCACTCCCCCACAGACTGAGCCAGAACCCTTCAGTCCCCCTCAGACTCAGTCCCGAGAGCCTCCCAAAATTATCGCCCCCCTCCAGGAGGTAGCAGGATCCGAAGGCATTGTGCGCGTTCACGTCCCTTTCTCCTTAAGAGATTTAGCCCAACTAGAGAAATGCCTAGGTTCCTTTTCCACTGATCCCACGACATACATTAGGGAGTTTCAATGGACCCTCCAGTCTTACAGCCTCACGCATCATGACATTTTCATGCTCCTGGCCAATACTCTCCTCCCTGAAGAGCGTAGATGAGCTTGGGACTTCGCCCAAACACATGCTACCGAAACCCACAGGACTGACCCCACCTATCCCCCTGGCCCCACTGCTGTCCCCCAACAAGACCCACACTGAGATTATAACACCGCCATGAGTCTCCGCTCTCGAGATATTTTTGCCTCCTGCTTAATAGCAGGTCTGAAAAAGGCAGCTTGTAAAGTAGTCAATTTTCAAAAGCTCCAAGACATAATTCAAAAGAGAGACGAAATCCCCTCTGAGTTCTTAGACAGACTCACTCAAGCCCTATTACAGTATATCAGCCTGGACCCAGAAACACCTGAAGGAAGACATGTCCTTATGACATACTTCCTAGCTCAAAGCTACCCCGACATTAAAGCTAAACTCAAAAAGTTAGAACAGGGCCCCGCTACCCCACAGACTGAGATCCTAACAGTGGCCTTTAAAGTCTTCCATAACGAGGAGGAGGAGAAAGAACGCCGTAAACGAAAGGCTGATCAGGCCAATTTCCAGATGTTGGCCCAGCTGATAAAACCACAACCTGGGCGCCCCTCTACAAACAAGCCCCCACCAAGAGCTTATTTCAAGTGTAGAAAAGAGGGACATTGGTCAAGGGCATGCCCCTCCCCCAGATCTCCTACCATCCCATGCCCCAGATGCCACAAAAAGGGCCACTGGGGGTCTGATTGCCCAACCACCCAAAGGGGAGGCTGGACGAACAACCCCCATCCTAAGCCCGCCATAGTGGGGCTGGCAGAAGAAGATTGACGGGGCCTGGGAGCTTCTCGCCCGGCCATTTCCATCACCAAACAGGAGCCCAGGGTTACTTTAACAGTAGACGGTCGCCCCATCTCCTTCCTCCTAGATACAGGAGCCACCTTCTCAGTCTTGCGAGAATACCGGGGCCCTACCACGCCAGCCATTACTCCTATAGTCGGGGTAGGAGGTAAACAGATTTTCCCATTAAACCCCCCCCCTTTTATGCACAATCCTAGACAGTCCCATACCTTTCTCCCACTCCTTCCTAGTTATGCCCCAGTGTTCCTTCACTAAGACGAGACAACCTTTCCCTCCTCCACGTTTCCATAACTATATCCACTCCCACAGCCCCCAGTACTCCCTTTCTGATAGCCCTTATAGCCAACAACCCCCCTCTACCAAATGAAAGCTCCAGTTCTGCCCTCATACACCCTGTAAATCCCCAAGTTTAAGATTTTACACAAGCCCCTCCGTAGCCCTATGTCCCCCTGCCTCTATCAAATTACGTGACCCCTCTCAGTATATCTGTCAGGCCCAATACCCCCTAACCACTTCAGCCCTCATAGGCCTCCAACCCATCATTCAAGATCTCTTAAACAAAAATTGCCTCAGACCCACTCACTCCCCATTTAATACCCCCATATTAGCTGTTAAAAAAACCAACAGATCTTTCCGCCTTGTCCAAGACCTTCGCCTCATCAACATAGCCGTTGTCCCTATCCATCCCTTAGTTCCAAATCCATACAGCCTTTTATTGCAGATCCCTGCCTCAGCATCCCACTTCTCAGTCCTAGATCTCAAAGACCCATTTTTCTATCCCTCTAGACCCTTGCTCCCATGATTTTTTCATCTTCACCTGGACGGACCCATACACAAGACATTCTAAACAACTCACTTGGACAGTTTTGCCACAAAGCTTCCAAGATAGTCCCCATATTTTTAGACAGGTCCTAGCTCAGGACCTCAAACAGTTTCATCATGATCACTCCAAGTCCACCTTATAATACATAGACAGTCTTCTACTCTGCAGTCTCTCGTGGGAACAGTCTCAACTTGACACTGCCTCCCTACTTAACCTTCTAGCGTCCAGAAGTTACCGAGTATCCCCCGTCAAAGCTCAAATCTCTTCCCCTACTGTCACTTACCTCAGATTCCTTCTGTCTCAACAAAGAAAGTCCATTACCTTAGGCAGAAAATGGCTCCTCTCTGACCTGCCCATTCCCAAAACCAAGACAGAAATCCTTTCCTTTCTAAGCCTGGCTGGGTATTTTAGAGCATGGATCCTTAACTTCTCCCTGCTCCCTGTTGGCAAGACCCCTATACGACCTCAGCAAGAGCCCCCCCTAAAAAACCATTATCCTCCTCACCCCGACACTCCTTCATTAAGTTCTGTCAAGCCCTTGTGGAAGCCCCAGCTCTCCATCTTCCTGATTTGTCGAAGCCCTTCTCATTATACACTCATGAGAGGTCCAGTCAAGCTCTAAGAGTCCTAGGCCAATATTATGGCCCATCCTTTGCCCCAGTAGGTTATCTCTCCAAGCAATTAGACCCCACAGTTCAGAGATGGGCCCCCTGCCTACGAGCATTAGCCGCTAGACAGCTCTTGCAGAAGGCAGCTCATAAACTAACATTCAGGGTGCCCCTTACCATTCTGTCCCCACATCACCTAAAAGATCTCTTAACCTACAAAAGTTTACAGACTCTCCCTCCCTCCAGACTCCTGACCTTACTGTCCTCTTTCCTCCAAAATCCCGTTCACCCCCTTTGCCATCCATACCCGAATCATAACTTTTTCCTCCTTTACTGCTCTCTTGCTTTTTTCCTCATTCTTATTGTCTTCCCTGCCACTCCAGCCTCCTTTGTATGGCGATTCAAAGTCAGACAGACTTACACACAGCATCAAACAAAAGTTACTGCCCTCATTGCCACACCAGACTGCCCTCTGAAAAGCTGCTCTGAGCCTTTATACCTCCACTTTCCTCCCTCCACCGAAGTGTTCACTAGCAGCTACCCTTATTCTCCCTACCTCTGCTTCCTCTATGACCAAAAACAAGCCTATTGCAGGCGATAGCCAGACACTTACAGGAGATGTCCCTACTGGTCTTGTGCAATTCACTACATGAGTAACTTCCAGTACCCACAGTATTACTCCTCCAACCGTTTCATGAAATATCCCAAAGGCTCATTCTCCTTATCAATCCCAGATCCCTGGGACTCTCAATGAGCTGCCAGAGTCACAGCCTCAGTTTACTATTGAGGGGGTCCTCAACCCCCACGGTACCCTTCATATCTCTCAAAAGTATGTTCCCTCTCATTCCCAGATCTCTCAAGTTGCATCAGATATCAGACATTCCGAAAAAGTCATTATCCAAACTCTTGATGGCGCCTCTTCATCTTCTTATCCCTGCCCCTCTTCCCATTTCTCCTACTCTTCATTACAGCTCATTCAGGACACCACCATCTTTCTCAACCACACCCTTAACACCGCCAATTGTTTCTTGTGTGCATCACTACAGCGCCCACTGCTGGCCGCCATGCCCCTTAATATTTCCAACTACTCCTTCCATGCAGAAGGACAACCCCTCTGCCCCCTGGCAGACATACCCCTATGGGAACCAGAATACGCAGATAATCTCACCATCCACCACTGTGTAAGCCCAACTCCACCCCCCTCCAGCGCACTTCACTGCCTCTCTATCTACACCCCTACCTCTGGCTCTAAGACTTTTACGCAACCGGGACACTTCTTTTAGTGTAATGGCAGTCTTTTCAACTCACTGCCTCTCAACTCCGATACACCCTGCATTCTCGTCACCCTAATCCCACAGCTTACACTTGACAGCATGGCAGAATTCCTTGAGCTCCAACCTCCCTTGCCCTCGCGCACAAAAAGAGCTGCTTTCCTTCCCATCATGGTCAGTAGCTCTTTGATCACCTCAGCCATTGGGGCAGGGTTTTCGGGAGAAGCCTTTGATCACTCTCTATAGGCAGTTAGAGATCTCAACGCCAAACTTGAGGGAGCCCTGACATCCACTGCCGATTCCCTAGCCTCTCTCCAAAGACAGGTCACTTCGCTAGCTAAAGTCACCCTTCAAAACCGGCGGGCCCTAGATCTGCTTACAGCCGAGAAGGGCGGCACCTGCGTCTTCCTCCAGGAAGAGTGCTGCTATTACATCAACGAATCCGGCATTGTAGAAACTGACATTACCAAACTCACCGACCTTGCCTCCAGCCTCCACTCTGCTTCCAATTCCAACCCATTCTCTTCAATACTAACAAACCGCCTCCTCACCTAGCTCTGGCCCATTGCAGGCCCCATAATAATCATTCTTCTTGCCTGTCTCTTCTTACCCTGTATAATAAAGTTCATCAAATCCCAAGTCGGAAAAATCTCTAATCAAGCTTTCAACCAGCTTTTACTCAGGAACTACCAGCTTCTGGCCACAGAAGATCCCTCACCCTCACGTGACCTCCTCACCACACTCTGAGATGGACCCCTCTCTCCACTGGAAACTGTTCCTAGAAACAATGGCCGCAGACGCCTGGCTCCTGACACCCATATCCTCTTGGCACCATTGAAATCAACAAGTCCTCAACCTATAGTTACAGGGAACCTTCATTAATTTCCAAACATGAAGAAGTCCACATCTACTTGTCCTTACTGCGGGGAGTCCTATCAACCCTTTCCTCCCAATCCTCAAGCCCTCACTCCCTTCTCCGCCCCTGTTCAGCAGGAAGCAGCCAGAGAGAAAGCAACGTCCACAAACCCATAGAGGAGAAAGGGGGGAATGAAGGGTCCCCACCAGTAAGATGGCAAAACTTCCAGCTTCTCTTCGGGGTCCTCGGTTCCCGCCGGCGCCACCTGAAGCCCAATCACCTCTCGCCCCCTTCCCAATCCCAGCACCTAGCCAACAGCCACCAGCCCCGTAGAAGTAACACCTCAATCAATTCATGCCCCTTCCTATATAACCCAGCACCTTTCCCTAATAAAGCGGAACTCTCCGGTGAATTGCTGCTATGTGTCGCTCCTTTCCTTTCAGGCACAAGGGCTCTGGTGGTCTGGGTCTTGAAAATTGTGCAGCAGTGCAAAGCCTTATTGCTTTTTCTCAAAGCACCTATGAAGTGCAGGTTTTTTTTTTTTTTTTAAGTTCAGCATTTCCCACATAACTTCAGTGAAGGAGATAATATTATCTCAGTTAGTAACAGATACAGTGGACAGAGCTAGTAGCAAACTTGGAAGCATTCTGTACTATAGGTGAAAGCATACAGGTAATTTTAATCTAAAGTACTCATTTCAGTCCATGGAATTTAATCCAGGAGTCTAGCAAGCTGAGTGAAAGAATGAAAGGCAATGCCCCCATGCTTCTGTGGGATTAATGGGATGCTTCATTAGAAGACATAAGTCTTGTTCCATTCACGGCTAACCTGCCAGGTATGGAACTCTTCTGTCTCCTGCTCACAAATTACACCTCCTTGCAAGAGCCCCATCTTGAGACTTCAGAAGCCTTTGTGACAAGTTGGGATTTGCTTCAGTGTTTTAGCTCACTCTCCAATGGCTCAGCATCCTTCAGGTTTAAATGCGAACCTGCAGGAAGCATGAGCTGTGTTTCTGCTCAGAGGGCTCTTGACTCCGGTGTCCTTCCTTCTTGCACAGGATGTCCTTTGAGGTTTTATGGAAAAGACTGTACACTGATATGCCAGTGTCAGAACAGAGCTGACTGCAACCACATCTCCAGGCAGTGTACCTGCCGCACAGGGTTCATGGGCAAGCACTGTGAACAGAGTGAGTGTGACAGCGTGACACCTACGGGTGGTGTTTCCCCCTGGAATCAGTTTTCCTACACACCAGAAAATATTATGGCAGAAGCCACAACTTTCTAGTGTGAGTTGATTGGCCAGTCACTTATCAGCACACTTGACTTCCCCTCCCAAAGACCAGGCCACCTTGGGATTCTTGCTGGCTGTCTTTTCCCTTAAAACTCTTCTGAGTAACTCCTCAGTGCTCTGGGTGGAGGGCGTGTGGCCACAGGGATGAAGACAGAATTCAGGTTTTACATTTGTTCATCGTAGCTCTCTCTTCCTCTCCTGCTTTTTTTTGGAACATGGCCGCTCAGCTTTAAGAAAGTCAGTCAAGCTTTCTTCATGACAGAGGCCCGGGGCTCTTGCGGAAGGGTCCACCCTCGGTGGGCCAGGCTGGGAGACCGGGGCCAGCCCCACCACCGGCAAGAGAACAAGCTCACGCAAACACTGCCCCCCATTTGTCAGCCTTCCCCAGACAGCACTTTTATCTGTTTCCACTAACAACTCCTCACCTTAGCCTCAACAACCTTCAAGACAGTATATTGTCTTACATTTTTTAGTTGTGAAAATCCCACTCAGGGAGCATATGCTCTGTTGGAATTACTCATCCTTGTTTTTCCATTCCCAGGCCAACAGTTATTCATCTGCTCACAGGGTTAGCAGAACATTAGTCTTAGACTGAGTATTGCCAGGTAGTTTATCATTCCTTTCCTCTGATTCTCATTCAAGATTCAAATGAATAAATAAACGTCTGAGAGTTGTGTGGGGCTCACTCTCTTATCATAAATGACAGGAAAGATGCAGGGCATTTCCTGCTTACTGGGGGGTGTGCCCTTGGGAAAGACTACAGCAAAGATTACTTGGCTGTGGGAGCAATGTGGCCTGGAAAGCAATCAGCATAGCAGAACTCTGGCAATAAAGCATCCTTCTCCCTCCAGCCCACCCACACCTCACAGCCCCCTTGGACAGACAGGTTATCTCAATCTTATGTGCTAAACCCTGGAATATTTTTGTGTATCCACCCACCTGGTAATATACAAGAGTGACATCCAGGAATCAGTCTGCATGGAGGTAGCCCGAATTTAGTTTTGTACTGCAAGTTCATTAAATCATGAAATAGCTACTAAGTGACACAGTTGCCTGCATCCCATTTCATTGATAAAAGTATTTTGTGTTTATGTCTAAATGTCTAAATGTCTGTGCACACATATGCATCAAAGCCAGAATAGGCTCTAAACTGACTTTCTCTTGAATGCCATACTGGTTATGGTCTTATTAAATAAAAGCCTCTTAAGTGCATCTGTGATCACTCTGTACACCAAATTAAAATGTCCCTATTTTTGGAGTTCTCTGTAATGTTCATTTGTAAACAGAAACCTTGTGTTTAACAGAGCACTCTGATAATACTAGCACATTGCCCCCTGCTGCTCACTTTGCAAAAAACATCAGTATTTTGTCATGAATATTTGATTTAACATGCCTAGGCTATTCTTTGAAATTCATGCCAAGTTTTTATTAAGACTTTATCATAAAAATCCCACTCTTTTAGTCTCTCAGGCTTCAACCTGCAAATCCAAATTTTGAGCCATTTTGTGGTAAATGAAGTTCATCTAGAAAATTCACAAAATTTGCTCCCCTCCCTCTTCTCCTGTTCCCAGCTAATCCAAGTCAGAATGTGCCTTTAGAAGGATTCCTGACCCTACAGAAAAACATACATTCTCAAGGAAGCATCTCCACCTTATACTTCCCAGTCTAGTCCCCTCCCATCACACAGTTTTGCTTGCTGGGGTCATCTCAAATTGCCCTTGGTAATGATCTTCATCAGTTCCACTGGGGTTCTACAGAGTCTCTACGTACCCATCAAAGAGGTGGGTACAAGGCAGCTGAAAGCATCAGGAGCAATGATGAGGGGCTCAGTCTCTGGCCTTGTGCCACCTGGCCTGTGAGTCCCACCATGGTTTGGGGAATGCTGGCTATCTCTAGGACATCCCAGGTGGTACAAGTCTGCCTAAACAGGAATCCCCTGAAAGGGATGGCCTCCAGACACACTGGATCAAATAGTAAATGACAGCCATGGCCTGGATTCCCAAGGCTGGAGAGCTACAGTGGACTTTGATCTTCTTCCCAGAGTGCCCTGCAGGAACATATGGCTATGGCTGTCGCCAGATATGTGACTGTCTGAACAGCTCCACATGTGACCACATCACTGGGACCTGTTACTGCAGCCCAGGATGCGATCAAGGTAAGGATACTAGTAAATAATCACTACCTTGTATTGTGTGACAGTGTACCAGCTAACATTAAGTATTTTCACATATGTCATCTGCTATAATCCTCATCGTGACTGTGTAATGCATTATTCATTTAGTTGCCAAATGGATGCCTTATTGTCACTGTCCTACAGATGAGGAAACTAAAGCTCAGAGAGGTTGAGTAATTTGCCCAGGTCACATAGCTAATATGCAGAATATGTCAGGGTTTCGATGCCACATTTGTCTGATTCCAAAGCTCTTGGACTTTCCACTGTGCCTATAATTTTTTCCAGCTTTATTAAGTTATAATTAACCCGTAGAAAGCAATACATATATACAGTTTTTATATACACACACACACACACATATTTACACATATGTACAGCAGCACAAAGTACACAACTTGATAAAATGATATTTACCCAGTCATGAAACCATCACCATAATAAAGATAATGAATACATCCATCATCCCCAAAGCTGTCTTCTTGAAGGACATACACAAATCAATCATAGTTGCTTCCAGAGAAAAGATAGAGCAGGAAGGAGAGCTCTGTTTGATTACATATACTTCTGGAGTGATTTTTGTTAACTATGTCTAAATATTAGGTTTGCAAATTAAAAAAAAAATAGTAGAAACCAATGAATGGGAAGGATATCATATGTGCCCATGAGGAGTTTATAGGCTAATGGAGAAGACAAACATTTACTTAAAAATTACAGGGCAGCATGAGAAATGATGAAAGAGATTTGTGCAGATAGAGCACAGAGAAGTGCCTAGCTGCAGCAACTATATTCTATTAAAAGCAGGAAAAAATACTGTGTGATGATTTTTTTCTTCTTACACTGCTACCATCAACGTTTTTGGAAAATATTTGAAATATGGAATTCTGTTGTGTACTATGGCTCAGGAGTTTAGTCTTAGACTGTGTGTTTTAAGTGTGTTCTCCCATCGAGGGCAATGGGAGAGCCACATAGCGGCTCTGTCCCGTGTGGCATTGGCTTAGCCAGCGTGCAACACAGTGGTGGCCATGCCATGGCTGCCCAGCAGAAGCCCGTGTGCACAGTGGGATGTACCACCTCCTTTGTGTGCATCCAGGGGCTCTGCGGATGTGGCCCATTGTCAGAAACAAGGGGCCGCTTCATCTTGACAGGGACAAAAGGGGTGGATGACTGAAAACCTTGAAGGAGTGAAGCTTCTCACAATAAATAAACAGTCTTAGAAGCACTGCAGCAATATAATTCTTTAGAAACACATTGATCTTTGGGTTTCTGTTCATTGTCTGCTGGAGTTCAGAATCCATGCTTCTGGTAGAAAAAAAAAGGAATGTTATTATGTATGAGACATAGTAGCTTATCATAAGGGCGAAAGGATTGTGGTTGTAGACCCCCATCTGACAGATTTACCTGGAACGTTTCAGAAATCTCACGTTGAAGTTTGATGCCTTTAATTTTAAATGTACTCCAACTCCACTGAATTTGTGCTGTCTCATTGTTCTTTTATTTTCCTGCTAAGAAATATTTGAAAATTATTTTCTATATTTAGAGTTTATCTCAAATCTAACTGTCTCCAAGATGAGTTTTCCCATGGCCCCTTTAAGCTTTCTAGTTGGTAAGAGTGGCAAACACCTAGAGCTGGCAATTCATACAGTGTTTCACTATTACTCAACAGCCAGTTTACAACAAAAGCTGAAGGAAAAAGGGGAGTAAAGTAAATGGGATTTACAAATCTTTTGAGTGAAGACAAGAATTACATCAACATTACCTTCAATATGTCCAAATAGATTTTTCACTTAAAATGAAGGTTTTAAACATGACTAACACAACTTAGAATTATTCAGTATTCCTTACTTTAGTCCTGTCTCTGATCTTTTATACCGCTATTTCTAACATCAGAAAGCTTCTGTTTCACTTTGAAACTATAGCTCTTTCTGTATTCCATAGCAGTTAGTTTAGATGGTTTGAAAACTATCTAATGGTTTGTATTCCATAGCAGTTAGTTTAGATGGTTAGTTAGTTAGTTTGAAAACTATATTGTTGTAATATTGTTTCAACTGCCTACTAAGAACATGTGTTATAACAGTACAAAGAATGTAATCTATGTTAAATAAAGGTAAAATTTAATTTCATTCACAGTAAGAATTTAGCTTAATATAATAATAGAATGGGTTTAGATTTTAACCCCTCTCTCTACAAAAACGATTTACACTGATGTGGAATTACTCTTTCATTTAACAGAGTTTATTGATGCAGATTTTCCTGTCTATATTATATACTTTGTGAGTTCTCTGCAACCAATGAATGATCCAGATGGACTTTCCTTTGACAAACTACGTGCTGATTCCTTAAATGGTGGACTGTTGTCTTCACAAAATGAAAAAGCACTTTAATACTGACTTCCGTAAGACACACGAACAAATTGTTCCCCTAACGATCACATTATGCTTTTCAAAGCCAAATGGAAATAAGTTTCAAATCATCTTCTGTCAGTGATTATGGGCACCCCTGCTCCTTCCTATTGCTACAGGTATTATTAAGAGCTAAACATACTTTCCCTTAAATGCATCAAAGGTAATTTCATGGTTTACATCAAGATTTTTTCCACGTTTCTTTGGTTTCTGTGCCTATCCAACCATTCTATGCACTGTGACACATGTTTTGCTCAAAGTCAGTTTCCTGTCTTCTTGTTATAAGAACCCTGTTGAGCTTTGTATTCCCAAAACTTAACTAGGCACCTGGCCAGTAGTAGATGTTGATCTTTGTAGTTACCAGCACATACATGCCAAATGTTGTTCCAAGCTCTATATGGATTAACTCTACATGTACTTGCATTTAATGCTCACAACAGAGGGTATTAATGGTAAGATAACACACCCAGAGGTTAAATAACTTGTCCACAGTGGAGGGCCAGCCTTTAAACTCAGTCAGTCTGCCTACAGACCCCATGTTCTTAACCGCTGGGCTCGAGTGGTATTAATTTCACAGCACTGATTGATTTGGTTGCATACTTACAGAGATTCCAGGACCAAAAACACTGAAAGGTGGATGAAGAAACTTGTGTGACCAAAGAGATCTTATAACTCTATAGGTGGGACGGTGTGATTGTATTCTCACTCACTTTCTCACTTATTTTATGCTTTAACTTTAACTTAAATACCAAGGAGATATTTCTGTTGTGTGTATGTGAAATACTCTTAGCTTATAAATTCTCCTAGAACATCCTTTACAATTTAGGTTTGCTATTTTCATCAATAAGTTTATTTCTCTTTATTTTTTAAATTTCTCTTTAAATGAAAGATTCATTTTAGTTAATATGCAAGCCACATCCTCTTCAAGCCTTTTTTACTGCATTTCCATGAAATCATAAAAGCAAAATCTTTTCAAGTGTTTTCTATTGATTCAAGAAACATTGAAGGAATATGGAATAAAAAAATCTTAGATTTGCATAACTCACTGAAATTGATAAAGCTCTTCTATATAAACAGTTTAATTGTATCCCCCTACAATACTGCACAGTGAATAGAGTGGGTGTGATAATTCAGTAAGTCGAGTAAAAGGAAGTTAGGTGTGTTAACACCTGATGTGGTATTTTCTACCACTATACTCTGTGTTTACTGATAATACTCAAATGTAGTATTTGACTGTGGATATATCCTTTCCCTCAAAATTGTAGGTAATCCTATAGTTATTATGAAAAGGGGCCCACTATGCTATAAGGCAGATATTAAATAATATAGTATTGTTGTTCAGAGAATAAGTGATTATTTCTGGCTGAAGGAGTAGGGTGTGGGAAGCAAGGTCCCTAAGAACATCTCCTAAGACAGGTCTTGAAGGATAAGTAGACAATGCACTTATAAAAAAGATTCAGAAGACCACTCCAGGTAGAAGGAATAATCAAAGAAGGGTTTCTCTGTTTGCCAAAACTTAGTGGATTTAGCTAACACGGAATCTCTCTTGCCACAAACATCTGAAGGTTCTGGGGAAAAATATAAGAAAAATAATGTAAATATAAGGCTGATGTTGTAAGAGTTAAAAAAAAATAAGGAGGTATGAGGGGGCAATCCACCTGGTCTCAGAAAAAACAGTTACTTGAAAGGCAGAACAGGGAGTAGAGATTAATACGGCTGTGGTCAGGAGGTGGGACAGCAGACCCACAACAGGAACTGGCAGGCCTAGAAGCTTCAGAGTTAATGTCCACACAGAAATAGGAGTCAAATCTTCTGCCCTCCCTTGAACCCTGCATAAAGATAGGAAGAGCTGCTTGCCCCGTGAAGGAAAGCTAGATAAACTACGTCTTCAGCACCAAGAATGGTAAAGAATGTCCAGAATAATATAAAGAAAAAAAATCTCCAGAAAAAAATGTATAACTCATTGGTTAAACAATCATCAAGATGAAAATAAGGCACAAAAATTATTCAGAGGCTAATGGTATCCCTATGGTATCAGATGTAAAAACCAACAATCTGCTGTTTCCACAACACAGGCCACACTGGATTATCAAAGACAAAATAATTCCTACTGAAGATAAGCTCAGAACAAACACTGCCAGATCTGTAAGGAAATGATATGCCTGGGTGAAAATCAGCAAACACTGTAAGCAGAAGAGTAACACCTCCAAGAATCTGAGAGTATAAAGTAATCTGAAAGAGAAAGCAAAATAATTATATTTCTATTAAAGAGAGGGATAAATGAAGGAATGGAATCCTTAAGGTAAACCAAGATATCAAGGCAAAAGAATAAGCAGATTTGAGAAAGAATAAAATGAAATGTCTAGAGATGAAACATACAGCCATTGACCTTGTCAGGGCCACACAGCGAATGACACGCACTGACTAGGAATCCGTGCCCCTCAGATCTGAGGCGGGAGCATGACTCGCTCTGGATCTGTCACCACGTTCATGCTGAGGCCACGCTTCCAGCAGCCGATCCCTGCCGCTGGCTGAGCGTTCTCACCCTGCGAGTCTCAGGACTGCTCTGATGAGTGACTTTACTGCATCTCCCACCAGCCTGGCTGGAACTTTCTTGGGCAACTTAAGACCCTGCTGCCCCATCCACCATGCCCTCCTTCCCCATCTCCTTCGCAGGAGTCAGACCTGCCCCACAGGGCGTGGCCTCCCCTTCCTCCAGCTCCCTCCCTTTTTTCTTCACCAGCACCTCCCTCAACAAATGTCTTCCAACCTAATCTCACCTTGATGTCTGCTTCCCAGGGGATCCAAACAAATGCAGAACAAGATCTGAAATGGAGATCTGAGAAAAATGGTCCTCAGGGCAAAACTGTGATATAAACTATCATCTAAAAGGGCAAAAATAAAACATTTTAGTAAAACAAACAAGACTTAGACCCTTGCTAATGCAGTTCAGAAGCAAGAACATTGGACCCAACATGAAAGAATGGGTTCCAGAATCACTGGTGACAAATATGGGAATTTTTAAAATGAGAAATATAAAAACAGCTACAACAAGTGATGTAATTAATGAGATTAAAAAAAAAAAACAACAACCCAAAATACTGGGTCATAATAGCATAGAAGATGGGCAAATATGTAGTTATGGCATTCTGTAGAAGACCTTTTTTATTATTCAGGATAGGATAGAGGCATTCGAATAAATTTATCTTTCTTAAGTAAGAATAAAAAAATAAGATTTCTTATAAATATGCCAGTTTGACTATGTGTGGTTAGTATCACTTATTCTGCAAATCCCATTAAAATGGCAGTGAATGAATATGAAAGAAGTAAGCCCATAGGAAAAAAGAAAACAAGAGGTGGTGACCGTGGACAGCCGGTGTTTAAAATATAACTGGCAACAAAAAGTGTAGGAACTGGAAGTAGATTAAAGCAGGGAAGACGAAAATGCAAGGACATTTAGTGCGTGAAACCAGTAAGAAGCAATCTGGTTCACGCAGGAAACGCTGAGGAACTGGAGGCAGCAGGTTTTGCAGAAGGGCGGAAGGTGGGGCTGGGGAATGGGTACAGTAGGGTTGGCTGAAAAACAGCATACAAAGCTTGAATCTCAATGCACCTGTGTGCTGCAAACAAGGACAATCCCCTCCCTCACCACAGCAAGAAATCGAGAGAAAGTTTATTTTTTGAAGAAGCTGGGCTGGAGAAGTCCCAGTGTTGGGGATGTGGGAAATAACTAAGGGCAGAGGTGAGGTGCTAAACTGAAAAAAGGCAGTTAAGTTCTGCAGGCTCACACACTAAGAACCCAAGCCAGGCTGATAGTCTCAGACAGAAGATGCAGATTTCTCTCTCTGCTGACACTGACCAGCCTAAGAGAACACAGGCAAAACCCACTACGGATCCTCTATTATTTGGTCATCAACAAAGAGACATACAGATTCCAGTTAGCTTTCAAGGGCCTTGTTCTTCAAAACGAATGGACAGCCAATAACCACCAGACATTAGAGGAAAACCTCCAACATGAAAGAAAGAAAAATGATTGAATAAACAGGAAAAAAAAAGGAACTTGGAAGATGGAGCAAATACTTATATATAACTATGATTAATATTCTATGAAATATAAAAGTCATTACATCCTTGAAATAATAATAAGGATCGTCATTGAGAAATTAAAGAATAAAAAAGACTTTGGAAAGCTTTTGGGTTTCAGAAACAAAAACATTAACAGAATATTTGGAATACAAAGTTCAAGAAATAGTCCAGAAATAGAACAAAAAATGAACAAATCAGCAATAGGAGAAAAAGGATAAGAGAATTAAAGGACCAGTTCAAGAGCTCTAATATCCAAATAATAGCTTCAGAAAAAGGGAATAAAGGAAAATGTCAAAGACATCTGAGAAATTTGTGAGGACCAAAGACCATGGGACTCCAGACCAGAGACGCCCCACTGAATGCACAGCAGAATGACTGGGGGGAAAAGTCTGTTACCCATGCACGCCACTATGAAATATCAGAAAGGAGTGATTAAGGGACAAAGAGAAAAGTTTCAAGGAGAAATCACAGAATCAGACAGAGAATGTCATTGCACTTGACAACAGACACATTGGAATGAGGCAATGAGAAAGTTTAAGGGATAATGATTTTCAGTGTAGAACTTCATGCTCCTATACCCAGCCAAGTAATCACATGTGAGAGTGGGGTAAATATATATTGTAGACATGTAGAATAAATAGATATTTTAGACAAAAATTTCTGAGAAAAGTTTGTCTCCCAGGCACCTGCTTTTTAGGAATTAGCAGGGGGATTCTCTCAAAACATGCGGGTGCACTAAAAAATGAGAACTAATGGGGTGCTGAGGGTAGGAAAGGCAATATAGATGTCCTGGGATAATTGTAAAGAGGAAAAAAATCCCATAACAGTAACTCAATAGACAGTATCCAAAACAACACATTAAAAAAATAGCATACAAATGTTATTGAGAAATCTGAAGATACTTGGAAGAGCTAAAAGTCTTGCTTCAGCCGGGTGGGATTTCAGAGTAGGAAGGCTGGGCCTGCTTCTTTTCATCAGAAGCCAAAAGACAAAGGCTTTAATTTTTTTAAACTCCTTGTTATCTAAGAAGATTAACTTGTTTTAAGTGTACCTACAAAGTCTAGAAAATAAAGTCAGTGTGGGTGGCAGTCAGTGAAGTAGAAAAAAGGAAATATGGAAATTTTGATAAATTGAAGATTAGAAAAAAGGATTGAAAAATCATTAAAATAAAAACACAAACTAAGGTCATAGAAGAAAATCTAAAATATAAATAAGTATAATAAAATGGATTAAATGTGTCAGAGAAAAGCTAAACGGTCTCATATTGAATGAAATATCAAAAGCCAGCCCTGGCTGTTTAGAAGAGACATGCTTCATGAACACAGATGCAGGAAGATAGATATTTAAGACAGATAGAAAGTGACTGTCTTTAGATTAATGTCAAACCAAATAGGCTACAGAGCAAAAGATTTATTAGGAACAACTAATTCGTACATATGGATAAAATAATTTACCTGGAAGCTGTAATTCTGAATCCATGTGAGCCTAACAATGTAGCCTCAAACTATATAAAGATAAATTGAAAGAATTTCAAGGAAAAGGGAAAAATGTCAAAAGTTGGGAAAAGCATAATACATTTTAAAATGTAATTAACAGCCTTGTGCTAACATACATGAGTGTGTGTGCTTGTGTCTAGATATAGGTATAGATATGGATAAAGATACACATGTATGTCTTCATGTTTATTGAACTATCAAGCTGGTTATTGTAAAATAAAAGGAGAAACCAGCTAATCCTTCAGCTTCTAAGGACTCTGCCCTGAATATAATCTTGACCAGTTCAGCTTTTCTAGTCACTTAATAAAGATCTAATCTAGTCTGATATAAATAGCTATACATTCTCCCAATTTTGGATTATTCTCTTTCCGCCATTTGGCTATCAGGGGTTCAAAGGCCACCTTGGGGAGACAGGATGGGGTCGGCTTTTCTCCGCTTCTTGGTAGATGTCCTTCTTGGCTTCCTAGCTGTGTTTTGGCTGATGGGGAGAGAAGGAGGGACATAAACGGGGGATTGGAAAGAAAATAATGTTTGAGGGTAAGAAGATTTGATTTGAATGCCACACCCAAATTCAGCTTCTATCTTTTAAGAGATACATCTGTGAATTTTTGTTTTGTTTTGTTGTTTTTGCTTTTGTTTTTGTTTTTTATTTTGGTGTCATTAATATACAATTACATGAGGAGCATTATGTTTACTAGACTCCCTGCTTCACCAGGTCCCCCCCACATACCCAATTACAGTCACTGTCCATCAGTGTAGTAAGATGCTGTAGAATCACTACTTATCTTCTCTGTGTTGTACAGCCCTCCCTGTGCTCTCCCCCCACATTATACATGCTAATACATACGTGACTTTTTAAAAAAAGACATTATTATTGGTATCTTATACATCCCCAGCTTGACCACTAGCTTCCAGCAGTCTAGCTACAGCCCTTCCGTTGCAGCCACGTTACCCCATGTTACATGTGCTAATTGTAATGCCCCTTATTCTGCTTCTCTTTTTTTTTAAGTATTGTAATTCTGGAAATTTGAACTTACAACCTTGGCAGAACATTTCTACTAACTGAAGGTGTTGATACCTAAGCCATTTTAAACTATTAATTAAAAAGTTTTGGACAACTAATACTACTATCATCCCAGTATGAAATAGTGTGGTGATTGAGAGAAGAGGCAAATATTTCAACATATTTTCTTGGAAAAACACAGTGGGAGACAAAGGGCTCTAGGGAAAAGCAGTAGTAACAGTAATTAGTCATCTCACAAAACAGAATTTTGTTTTTTATATAACTGGAATGTCACCTGAATTTTGGGTTAAATGGAGACAAGTTATTTTCAAACATTTTCACTCATTAACTTGACCACATATTACTAGATTTCTATTGTAATGGAAATCATATATGCGTTTTGTTTTTTTCTTATATGTTAGAATAACCAGTATTGGTGATTTGGCTACTCAAAGAATTAACATTTTGTGGTAACAGGAGAAACTCAATCATGGGTATTTTCTTGAATATGAAGAATTTTTTTCCATTTTCTCTACCTACTACTATATTATGTAAACTGTGTAGTCTCCTACCAAATAAAAATATCCCCAAGGGGAATTACTGTTCCAATTTAAATGCTTTTTTAAAAGAAGTTTACAATGAAAATGTGTAATTCACTTTTATTTTCTCATTTCTTCTATAAAAAGTAATCAGTTCCTTGACATGGTCTATTTATTTTTTACATAGGAAGTAGGGAAAGTCTCACTTTTTAAATTCTTTATTCTTGATGAAACTCAGTGGTAAAACAAAGCTTATTATAAATAGTAAAATAAAACAGCATAGTAGAACAAACTTATTCTTTTATTCACCACAATCTAAAATAGCATTCCCGTTTATTAATGATTGTATTATCTTCTTAGGATGTATAACATTTGCAACCAGAAAAGAAAAACAAAAAGTACAAATGAAAAAAAGATTAGGAATTTCTAGAACAGCTATTATAAATTCCGTATTAAGTGCTCAGGTTAGTTAAATACATTTTAATTTAGAGCCTACTATGAATGTAGATAAATAGATTTCCACTGCCAGAGAACATGCTGTACTATGGGACACAGCAACAAACATGAATCTGTATGATATATATATGCTACACCAGTGTTATAATCAAAGAGTTGTAGGGACCTAGAGAAGGGATTAATTTAATTACTTACAGGATTTACAGAAGAGTTTATTGAACATGGGGGGTGGGGGGCACTGAGTTGCAACTTGAAGAATAAGTATGATTTTACTTAGGAAAAGGCAGTCTAGGTAAAAAGAGCATTCCAAGAACAAAGCATTAGGTCTGAAAGTGCACGGTGTGATTTGAAAGCCCTGTTCAGTACTCTGCTCCTATTACAGGGTTTAGTACATTGAACTTATCCAGTTATCTGTTTCCTTTTTTGAAAAGGGGATGTCTTTCTATCTCCAGTGCATTACAATGCAGTAATTGGAATAATGCAGACATTCAGCAAGTATTTCTTCAGTGAATTAATATCCTGGCTGGAATATGGAATGAATGGAAGAACATGTGGTTGGAGATTAGTGCTACAATGGTAGATGAGATTACTGTTCAAAGCCTTTTAGGAAATGTGGATGACAAAAGTTTTTGAATATTCATGTGTTATTTTCTAGAAAGATAAATTTGGAGGAGCATGGAGGCACCATAACCAGATAGGAAGCAATGACTGACTTTTTTCCTGCTTCAAGGAGACATTTATTAAACCTGTCTTTTAGGAAGGTACCATGTGATTCATTGTTTTTGCTCTGCAAAAATCTTGCACTGTTAAAGAAAGGAACTACTATTCACAAATTTTAGAGACATGTAAATTATGATAGGTGTTTTGAAAATTTTAAAAGAGCAAGAACTTGCTTCTAGCAAGTAATCAGGGAAGATTTGTTGGAAAAAGTGACAATTTAATTAAAAAGTAATTAATATTACTGTTTTACCAAATTGAGATGATTTTCATGATTTTCTTTAATTGAATCTAAGTTAGCAAAGATACTGTTTTATACAAGTTCACATCACAGACTTAAATGTTTGTAACACTAAGAAGCTTGATTTCAGATGTAAGAACACTGCTGCTCATAAATAATAATTTTAGTTAATTATTGAGCACCTACCCTGTGCCACACCCTTTACTGCAGCCCGTGTGTGTGTGTGCGTGCGCACGCGCGCACGCAGTTATGGTTCAGTGCCAATTTACTGATGTGGAAACGGGACATAAGGGATAATTACTGTGCCCAAAGTTACACTTCTAGAGCTTGGCAAAGCCAGAATTCAATCCAAATCTATCTGAATCTATAGCCCATATTCTTAATACTCTACTAATCTAATTACTAAGTATTATGTGCACAATTTTATCAAGAATAAGTATTATAAAGAAATATGCTGCTGCCTTGTAATTTTAATGATCACTTAATTTAAAAGTGAAAGTGATAGTGAAATACTATAGTATATCACCATTGCCTCTTGTGGGGGGAGAAAAACAAGATTTCTTTATAATTTTGACCTAATTAGAATAGTTGGGCCTTCTAAAGATAGAGACTGCCTCAATATCCCTAAAGGTGCATGAAAGTGCATTTAACATGTAGAAATAAGATCCGGAAGCTAAATATCTGAAGGAATTCCCTTGGGACCATGAATTAGTAGCAATGATTAGGTGTCAAAAAACCATTTAGTCCTTGCCAGATTTGGTACTATATTTTAAACAAATTTGAATGTAACATGATCCTAGTATTAACTGACATAGGATCTTTAAACTGCTAACACATGGAAATATAATTAAGAAACGAGTATGGATTTTATTGTCATATATGCCCTTGAAAAAAGAACTGTAAACTTGAAGTTTCTAGAGACAATACTTTTAAGGAGTTAGAACTGCAATAACAAATTGTTTGAGTTTCTTAAAAATTTGAAAGGTCTAAGTCCAGGTCTCTGCCTACAAAACAAAATGCCATATGTGTAAAACTACACTTTAGAATCATGCATCAGAGGAATTATAAATATTTTAATAAACACAAATATTAACATGGTGATTTATAACATTAGGTAAAACCTAGAATTGAAATTAAGTCCAGTTAATATTAAAAGTACTGATACTAGCATTTTACCTCTACTATTTCATTTAGAATCCATTTTTTAAGGCAGCATTTCAATGGATTGAACATTGCATGTCAGAGAGCCCTTTCATTTTTATGTTCACATTGTACATTCTTAAAATTCTTTTCAAAATTGAACACCAAATGCTTGTGTTCATAATAAAAAGTAATAAAGTCCCACAGTTTAGGTACTCACAGGTGGGCCTTCATGGCTGCTAAGAGATGAAGGCCCTCAGTAGAGTCTGGACTACTTCACCTCCACTTTTCTAGGGCCTGAAAAGTCTATGTCCTGCCAAAGTGTTCCTCCCCCTCCCCCTCCCCACCCCTTCTTCTCCCCCTCCCCCTCCCCCTTCCTCCCTCTCCCTCTCCTCCCCCTCCCGCTCCTCCTAGTAGTTTGACTTACATGAAAGAAGTCCTGAGATCAGTAACAAAATCAAAGGTGATTAGCTATTATATTCTCATCTCTGGAGCCACTTTGCTCCTAGACTTTTAAGTGAGAAAGTTGCCAGAACTCCTGTGGTCAAGGTGTTTAAAAAAAACCTATTGACAGGTTGTGTTCACAAAGGATATTTGCTTTCCCAGCTTCTGGTAGGAGGGTAGACGTTGGTGAATCAATCAGGAAATGCCGCATTCCTCTCCACCCAAAGACTGGTGCTCACAAGGGGAGAAGGCAGTTGGATGCGGTCCAGGGAAACGCCATTGAAGGATTTCTGCGGGAGCTGCTTACCTCTGAACACTTACCTGGAAGCACAAGATAAGATTCTAGAGAAAAATGGAGCTTTGATATAGTTACATTTATATGTATATGTCAAACAAGAAATGATAACACAGCATCAACAATAAAAGCAATAGTTAAAAGTTATCAACTAGATTTTCCTTGAATCTTTCCTTACCCCCAGCACCAAGCTAGCAGATAAAGTTTCTATTTTTGCCTGAGAGGATATTGGAGTTCAACTGGGTGAAAGCAGAAATAATACGCAAGAAATTACTCTTAGTAGCTTGAGCATGTGGAAAGCAACCAAAACAGAAGGAATACAGTTTCCAAGAGAAATGAAATCAAATTGTAATGCTGACCAAGCCTGCAGCTTGGCAGCATCCTGAAAAGACATAAGATTGTTGAGAGTCTGACTACAGAAGGTGTCTGCTGAACCTAGATTCCGGGGTTCTCAGTCTCAAAGATGACCCTGCCTCGCATGTGGCACAGAATTGGGGAGCAACCTCGGTGCAGGAGCCGTTTATGGCTGGCTTGGGCTATTAGTGTGCAGCCAGCAGCCACTGTTGTCCAGCTATTAGAGGGCCTGCTCTCATTTTCTGTGCGTGGCTTAAGCATCCCAGATCCTTATACACTCCAATGATGAATGAGACTAAATCCCCACAAATCCAGGCAGGAAGGAGGGCTCAGAATGAGATGAATTTTATTTATAGAAAAAGAAAGAATAGATACTTTTCTACATCTATATTTATTGATCAAAACTCACTCCTACTATGTATAGGACCATACTGAGGGTCACTAGGAATTCATGTGTGGAGAATGGCCGCATCAAGGGAGGCTGCCCTATAATCACAGCCAATCAATTCCTCTTGGAAAAAATCCTTAAGCCTATTAAGGAAATGGTCATAGAAATGGGTGTGGATTTGAAGTGACTTTGATTTGGGCAATATATTGTGACGATATTGAGTAATTCTACATACTGCTTTTAAATCCCCAGACAGTTACTGCCTTGGTGGCAAAAGGAAGAAAGAAAAATGCAGTCTTGTTAGACTTTGACAGGATTTATTTCTCTGTCAGTCCGATGAGAATTTCCAGATAGGAAAGAACCTGAAAAGTGGTTTCAGGCTGTTATTCTTGAACTCTGAATAAAAACAAAAAACAAACACGCGAAACAACAAAACTCACGTATTCTTCCAGGAGAGGAAGGCACACACAAAACCAAAGAGCTTGTGAGAAGTTGGGTGTGAGTGTGGACGTCAGAGAGGAAGACTCCTGCGCTTCCTTGGCTCAGAGTCCTACTGTCAGATACTAGCAGTGAAACCGGAGAGAACCCTCTCAAAATGAGATTGAACAGCAAGGTTTTTTTGGAATACGTTGGCCTGCAAGGTCCCGTGGGACGTATGGAAGGGGAAGGCCTGCAGGCAGCAGGGAAGAGAGTCTAGGACCCAGGTGGCAGAGCCTCCTCACTGCTTTTGGGGAAGTAAAGAGGGGCAGAAATCCCTCGCTGACCTCGGGCTGTGTGGTGGCATGAGAAGGTATGGCTTAGCAGCAAGAATCTTCTACTAGAGTTAGGGGATCTGATTCACTGAGCGGCCATGGGAAATACACTCCCTGTCTCAGGGTCTCACTACCTTCCAGTGTGTGTTCTAGACCAGATGTGTTCAAATGGATTTGCACGGAATCTTACGGTGTGTGGTGGAACTACAGGTCTGCTTGACCCGTCTTGCTTCTATTTAAGTGGTTGTCTTTAGAAAAATTGGTTTCATTTATTCTTTGCCTCATAAAACTACATTTGGGAAGGGGAGAATTTCTTAATTAAACAACAACAATGAACACTGAAAACCGGAGGCCCCCCAGTGCTGCCTCGGGGCTCCTCCAGCATCCGTGGCGCCATTGCCCTCATTTCTCTCTCAGGCTTAGACCACGGCCAGTGTGATCAAATGCTTCACTCTGATTTGAGAAAAAGATAATTTACCCCATCAGGAAAACTTCTCAAGAGTATTTCATTCTCGTATCCATATTTCAAATGCTGATGAAGCATTGAAATGAAATGAAGCATTGACATACAGGTGAGTTGAAAGTCTCAAATTTCAAAATGGCAGAAATAAAAATTACAGAATTTTATATAGAAAGAAGGTGAATTGGAAAATGGAAAGCATCAATGAGAGAGATACACCTTAAAAAATCAGAAACAAATGAAATCAGATACTTTGGGATTTTCTGAAATTGGAAAAATGTGGTTTGGGTCAAAATTCTGTCACTCAGAAGCTGTCTGCTTTGGAGAATTTGCTTAACTCCTCCAGTCTCTGAGTTTGGCCTTTGTAAATTAACTCTGTCTTAATTCTGTATTAACTCCATCTTCTGGAGAGCTGATATGAGAATCACATGAGATAACTGGGGGGTCGGGGAAGTGTGAAGTACTTGGAAATCACTGGGACTGTATTACTGAAAAAACATTAGTTATGTAGATGGACAGAAATATAGATATGGGTGCAGGGGAATGTGTTAAAATGTCATGATTATAATCTTAAAAGACATAGAACAGTATGCTAAAATCAGGATTTTTTACATTGTAAAGAAATGTCCTTGTTGCTTCTACTTCAACTTTCATATTCTCTTAATACCTTTATCCGTGTCATTTTAATGATTATTTCCATTTACTACACATAATTTTTCATTAGTTCTTGAATATAGTATGCCATATGTACCATTTTAATGTTTATTTCCACTTACTACACCTATAATTTTATTTGTTCTTAAATATAGCTATGTCACTGTATTTGCTGAGGGATCAGAAGATTATTATTCAAATGTGTTTTGGTAGATAAGTTTCTAGGTGTAACTGTTCCTACAGCCTATAAATCAAGATAATAAGGAAGCTTTCCTTGACAAAGTAAATATTCTAGTTTGGGTTAACAGCCAATCATCACTGAGCAGGTCAATTTTAATAAGGATGGGATCCTGCCCTGTGTATGTGCACGTATGTGTATATATGGTGTGTGTCTGGCAGACTGCTCTGTCTCTCTCTCTGGACTTCATGCTCAGAGTGCCCACCTGTACCTCCCTCACCCGTCACCACCATGCAGAGCATCACCACTTTTACCGTCCTTGTCCTGGCGGCCACTACCTGGACTGTCTCTCCATCTGGTGAGTTAGGATTCCTTTTCGAAGCCTTTATGTTAACTGCAATTTATTCAGCCTTCAGTAATTAGAGAATGCTAAAGTCAGAAGAAAATCTACAACTCATCTACTTGGAGTGGTCTGGTTAACAAAGTGGGGCTGGGCCAGACCTTTGGAAGAAGACAGGCCCAGGAGAAGAATAAAAGGGCGATGGGCTCCCTCCTCGGTTCCTGGTCAGGATGGCTCAGCTTCCTGACTTGCCTTTCAGAAGCAGCAAAGTTGCCCTTTATGCAGCTTTGAGACTACGACACAACCCTACCTAGGGAGCGCCCACAGGAACTTCTGGATTCCTGTGAAGCCTTTCTCCAAAGACCAGGGATTTGCCCCATTTTTAAAAAGAGTCAGGCTCACAGAGATCTCTGTCTTCATCCTGAGTTGGCCCTGAGTAAACAGTGAACTCTCTTAGGCCAGGGCAAGGGATGTCAGGAGATAGTTAATTTTGAACAATGAATTCAGCTTTGCTTTTCTAACTGTAGAATTTGTTCTTTCTCCAATTCTTTCTCTCCAATTGCATCTCATTCCACTCTTCTGGTGATCAAGCCATAGGGAAAGAGGTGAGTGAAACCTTCTCTGTGTCTAAAAATGAAATCAGCAAATGTATATATGGAGCTGTGAAAATAGTGAAACCGGCTCACAGCTGAAATAATTCCTCAGGAGGGAAAACTGTTAACTGTTCCTGCTCTAGTTCTTCTGCCGGTGTTTCTTTCTTTAAAGGTGGTAAAAGACATCTTCTTGCAAAAGTAGAACAGCAAATAAAGTGAACCTTTACCTTTGAGTAGCATTTCAAACTTTTCTGAGTATGTTTCACGTTCATTATTTCACTGGACTCTTGCAGTAACCCTAAAAAGAGAGATTAATATTTCCTTCTTAAATAGCTAATTCTCATTTTATTTAAGGAGTTGTAGGTCTGAGTTATCCATGTAGCACGGCATGTGGCACGTAAGATCTTCTAGACATGTTAGTTGACAAATTGATGAGGTGAGTACTTTTTCCCCACTCTTCTTTCTCTCTACCATCTTGATATGTGAATGACTACCGTACTGAAAAAGAGAACGTAGGGTATTATTTTTGTTCCAATTACAGGTGGACTGCTCCAAATACAAGAGAAGACTCCAAGATCATATGCACAAAGGAGCTGCAACCAATTTGTGGCACAGATCAGAGAACTTACAGTAATGAATGTGTATTTTGCATGCTAAACCAGTAAGTATGGTACTCAATTTGGAGTGCCCCCCCCCACTTCTTTTTAAAGATTGCAAAGTCCACATTGGCTGAAATCTTCTTGGTTTTTGGAAACATGGCTTGAGAAGTCCTACCTTTTGTGATGTTCTTACAATAGTCTTACGATATTGCTTTGTTAAAATAAAAAAATTAACTTAGCTGTATGTCTAAGAGGACATACGTGCTGCTTTGTTCTCCAGCCAAATTCTCATTCATATTATACACTGTTCCTTCAGGCATTAGTGTTACATAGAGACATTTTTATTCCCACATTAGATTTAAGGAAGCTGGGTCTCAGGCAAGAGTGTATCTTAACGAATGTTCCATGAACCTCCTGTGCTACATCTTTCTTAATACATAATGGGAGCTCAGAAGAGAGCTATCTCTATTTAAGCTGTTAGCCATAGACACTATTATAAGATTTGGACCTATTGTTTATACTCCAGAGGAAATCCATGTTGCTTCTCATGATTGTCTGGAAAAGTCTAAGGAAGAGCCAAAAATACAAATGGATGGTTGGAACCAGTTGGAATCCCCAGTACCACCAGCCCCACAAATGAAATAGTAAGTCCTCACTGTAAACAACATCTCTGTTTTTAGGAGAACAAAAGAAGGGTTAGTACCAGCCATTCCAGCAATTTGAATTCACTACTGATGATTAGAGGTTAAAATCATGGGATTGGTGTCAGAAATCTGGATTCGAATCCACATCACACTCAGTGGGTCCATGACATTGGGCAAATACCAATAGGCAATTCCTTCATGCGCGCTTCAGTATTCCCATCTGTAAGGTAGAAATTGTAGTAGTGTCTGGAAGTCACTGTGTTAAACATGTCAAATCTTAGCTAAGCAGCTGACACAGAAATTAGCCTTTCTTCTTTTTTAATATATTGTTCCTTATTTTCTAGCCCCTCTGAAAATTTACAGTGAAGTGTAACAGCAAATGCCCTCCAGAATAACGCCTCTCAGGATATGCAGATTTATGCGCTAATAAAACTCAAAAGAGATTACAACCTATGAGGTCTTACCCTTTACATTATCTAGAATCCTCTCATTAGGAGGCAGGAATCTGACAGAAAGGAGAAGTGACCCTAACAAACTTATCCAGACTGTACATGCCAGAGATGGATTTGAGCATATTTTCTTTTTCTTAACTGCAAAAGTGATTGCACACTATTTTGTCTCTGATTTTCATCTGACTCATGGGCTTATTTTTTAGAATTTCCATCCTCCTTTTAGCATGGATCTTATTTTCTTATATTTTCATGTGTTTATAAATGATCATCCATCAAATATGTTACTGGTCAATATTACCCAACTAGACTATTAACTGGAACTCATCATTTTAAGTCCAGGGCAGAAAACACAGAATGACATATGAATGTATTTTACTTTGTAGATTATGAAATATCAAATAACTGCATTACCCATTCAATAAAATCTTTTCTTCCAGAGGCAAAGGACTTCAAGCCAGAAAACTTCATGATGGTAAATGTGTAAGTGTACACAGAAATTTTATTTATTCTTAATATAAAACATTATTATAATTCTTCACTTTCATAGAGGGAAACTATTTTACAATATGTATTCTAGAAATTATCTATTATTATGTATAGTCATAGATAAGACATTTGGCCTTAAACAGAAGGCCTGAAGTAGAGTTAACTTGTTTACCCAAAGGAAGACTCCTTAAATTTCACTCATAGCCCTTAATTAGGGCAGGTGGGTACAATGTGGTTATTTTCTAAGACTGCAGCCAATTAGTAGGTTAAGAAGAGGACATTAGGGACTCAGGGAATACTCTCATAACAATAAAATAAATTATTTTTTGAAAAGCATGGAGAAAACTCAGGAGCAAATGTGGACACAATTTGGGGTAAAGAGCTCTGTGAATGGGAGGTCAATAATTTTAATACAGTTTGAAATATGATATAAGAGAATTGTAAACATGGGGTTGTGTTAGTAAAGACAGTTCATTTTAAGGAGGAACACCATGATAGGAGAGGGAGAGAAACGCCTTCATGAAACTGTTATCAAAGTGGCAAAACTGACTTTCCAGGAGAAATAGGAATCAGTCAGTCTGATGGATAAAGTGGGTAAGGTTGTGCAAGACAGGAAATATACCATAAGCAAGTGCAGGGATGTATAAGATCAGGAAATGCTCTTGGAACTTGGTCTTTAAGTTGAACTAAAGAAATAGGCACAACACATGGGACTGGAGAGACAAGCACGGGTCCTGAGGGAACTTTCTGTTGATGGGGAATCAGTTAAGTATTTGAAAAACAAGGTCTGATTTGAGTTTAAAGATGACTCTGGCATCACTCTGGAGGGTGACTGACATCTTAGATAAGCATGGAGGCTGGGCAATAAATTGGCAGACAATTACAGCTGTATAGGAAGACATGCTGAGGGCCTGAGTAAAGTGGATGACACTATGGCAAGGAGAGCACCATTCAGAAATTAAGTGCAAGATAGAATGCACAGGATGTATCCTATTCATCATTTAGACAGGGGGAATGAGTGAGAGGGAAGCCCTGACTTGGGCCGACCTACCTCCCTTGCTGCCACAAGATTCCCACCATTGTTGGGTCGGATTATGTAAGCTGCAGAGGATCTGTCTTTTTGCATGTGGAACTTTGGAATACATGATCCCTCAAGGCCTTTGAAAAGCTCATTTTCTATGGTTTAATTACTTGAGTTTTTCCCCCCTGTTTTGGACTGAGACAGATTGAGAGTACCGAATACTCTGACATATGTACCTTGGAATACATGCCTTTCTGTGGACTGATGGACATGAATATCCCAACAAATGTTTGTTTTGCAATGCTGTTGTGTAAGTGCTGAATTCAATGTGTTATTTGCAGAAAAAGCCTCTCCCACAGAGCCAAAAATCATCTTACCTAGTTGATAGGCTAGATGTTCCTACAAAGCATAAAGTAAGAGGATCCACTGATAATCACAATAGTTTGCAAAAAGAAGTGAAAAAGGAAGAGAAAGAGAGGGCAAGAGAAATAAAGAAAGTGGAGAGTAGAAAGAAACTGAAGCTAGGGAAAGGGGAGACTTGATCAGTATCATAGTGTTATTAAGTGGAAGACAAAATAAATTTTTTGGCTCCCAACACTAGCTTTTCCTGACACACTGAATTCCTTTCCCACCACTCTGAAGGGCAGTGAGGACTTGCTCACCTTTCATGTTAGGCACTTGTTCTGATGGCTTGATATAAGAATATGAAACTTTTGATAAAATCTCCGAAGCCTTCTTTTCTTAAAAAAAGTGATTTCTCTTGTAGGAAGAGTCATGGTGCCATTTTTTGGGCAAATTACAGACAGTGCTGGGTCACCCTGAGGCTGCAGGACGCATGTTCCCTTCGGGAGACTCCACGCACAGAACTGGTTTCTCCAGGATGGCTGAGGTGACAAATATGTCGACCTGACTCTTAAATAAAAGATTCTCAGCAGAAAACTGTCAGGCTTGTCTCTAGACGTGATTCTTTTCCTAAGGAGAATATCTATGGTGATTTTCCTAAACTACGAGTCACGTGAAAAGATACTCTCTCATTCTACACAAGTTGGGAGCTAGAGAGATTCCATACACACTGGGGAGAAGACTCTGCTCATTGAATTCCATTTTTAAAAGAACTTAAAATGTTTCAGTAAACATGGGTCAAAGGATGTATTGACCATTAGTTTTGCTGGGGGCTGAGTCTGTTCTCTGTTCTTGTTCCCATCACAACAGAGAACTGAAGGGCAGAGACACAGTAGTGAAGTGGAATCAAAGTTTTATTTGAATGCACTTCAAGGAAGGAGCAGGCCAGAGTCAAGGCAGACAAAGGCGGGTTTACCTGAATAAAGCAGAGAGGAAGGAAAACAGAGGGAGGAAGGAGAAGGTCATTGAACTCCTGCTCGGCACAGGGCACATCCCCTGCCAACTCCTAAAGCCAGGATTGCCTGGCATCCAGAGTCTGCTTGAATCTGCATGGTGTGGGAGCTAAGTCCCTCCCACCTCAGGATCTGGGGGAGCCACAGGGCACTGCATGGAGTGAGATTATGTTCTGAGAACTTCCCCATGGCAAAGAAAGGAGACTTTCAGGCAGGCTACCAAAGAGTGTGACTGTACAGCTGCGGTCCTGTTTGGCTCACCCAGGCCATGGTGAGCTGCAAGCCCAAATCAGAGCTCTCAGCAGCCCCTCCCTGCTTACCTGGAGCAGAATGGAGAGAGTGACACACTTGAAGAAAAGCGAGTTTTGGCAACCTCAGAAAGGGGGCGTGCTTAAGGGTTTGGGATTTTTGTAGCGCCTTTTGGGTAAGGGTCAGCATAAGGCATGATGTATAGAGGTGATTCATAATTCCTTTGAAGTTTTGTCTTAAGAATAGGGTTATTTAGGTGACTGCATTGGTCCAGATACTGGCATCCTTTGTCCACATAGATTTATTTATATTTTGGAGGTCTGTCTCCTGTCCTGGTTACAAAGTTACTTGATTAAGTGGTTGGAAGAAGAGGAAAAAACAGCATATATGTTAAGTTAAAGAATAAGCTGGGCCTTTTTTCAGGCTAAGTAGATTTTACAATGTCACTATATAATTGGTACAATGAAGACATGGACTGTGCTCGGATATTTTTCTTTATCTGGGGAATTCTAAGTCCCCAGACAATTCTAAGTCACTCCTGGCCTTTGGAACTTCAGCTAATTAATTCATTAACTCTGTGAGTCCTTTCTGGCTCTCTGGTTTTATCTGGTTAATTCTTTGAGTCCCTTCTAGTGGGCTTTACTGGCTTTATTCTCTCCCTGCCCAGCTCATGTCTATTTTTCTGTCTAACAGTATTACATTCTTATAATACTTTAGCTACACTGGTGAAAACTAGAAAATTCAGATTTGGAGAAAGATAGAGTGAAAATCCATAATACTAAAAACTAATCAGAACAGACCAGGAACACATATATACTTTATGCATCACTATTTAGAGGACCCAGTCATATAAGGGCATCTGCAAAAGAAGGCATCCTGTTGATCATGCTGGGGAAGAGATTAAAAACAGTATGTGCTGACTGAATTTTGGAGTCACTAAAAGGGCTTGAGGAAAATTAAAGGTAGCTGGGAGAGACAAAGGTATATGCAGGTCTACAGAAGATAGAGATCAGAACTTTCCCATATCTGGGGATCCGTAGAGAGGACTCAGATCATTAATGTAATATACAGATAAAGATATTTTGCTTTGGTTAAGAGAATTATTTTCTAATAGTGAATAAATGAAACCTGAAGCTGACATTAGACTAAAAATACCAATCATAACTTGTAATTGTGTTTTTTTCTATTTAATCAAATGAGTCTTAATATTCACGTCTGATTTCTTAATACACATATGTTGTAAACCAAATAATTCATAATATAAAATATTCCTCATAGGCTTCAAAAAACTACAAATTTTAGGTTAATGTCAAATAAATACTTTCTAAGTCAAAAATAGCAAGTAAAATTAAGATAGCAATTAGTTGTTAATAAAATAATAGTAAAGATGTGGTGTCACTGAATGAATAGAACAATTACTACACTTTTAGGAAAAAAATTTTTTTAAATACTGGGAAAAATTTGTTTAGGCCAAAACAGTTTATTCAAATAAACTCACTTTATCAATTTATAGGTAAAAACCCAATATGTAATTATTGTGTAAATACATATACATTAAAAAATATAAGTTATTTATTCACTATGTAAGAATTTGTTCTCCATGTAAGAACTTGTTCGCTATGCTTCAGAAGATTGGAGACTGATGAAAATTAGGCTTGGGGTGGATTAATGATTGTGCATGGAGCATTGACTCCTCTATACAGAATTTTATTGTTGTTAACAACCATTTGATCAATAAATATGAGAGATGCCCTCTCAAAAAAAAAAAAAGTACACACTTCCAATTGTAAAATAAATAAGTAACCAGGATGTAATGTATAGCATAAGGAATATAGTCAAAATATTGTAACAACTTTGTATGGTGATAGCTGGTAGCTAGAATTATCATGTATATAAATGTTGAATCACTGTGTTGTACACCTGAAACTAATGTAATACTGTGTGTCAACTACCCTTCAATAAAAAATAATTAAAAAAATATGTTATATATGTAAATCTATCTTATAATTTTTAGATATAAATAAATTAAAATATTTTAATAATATCCCATGGAACATATGCTATTGTAAAAAACACATGATTTAAGGTTTGCTTAGAACAATTATGAACATTCGTCAGCTGTGACGCAAATTGCAAGAGAAAGAAAAGACAAATTTTAGGACATGATTAAAATATGAAGCCATAAAACTGATTATTATTAATAAGAGCATGAACCAAAAACTAAACAATTAAGATAGTCAATAGTTCTCTATACTTTTTACTTTACAGTTTGGATTTTCACACTTACTAAAAAACTATTTTTCCCATGTATTAAAAATACATTTTTCTAAAATATATCCAAATATCTCCTTTTTAAATATCTTGAATAAATACCCTGTAAATTTTTGAATCAGTAATCACTTTTTTTTTTTGTGGGTGATAGACTCCCTTTTTAATTTTACTTTGCAACTTTTTAAATTGTGGTAAAACACATGTACAATAAAATTTACACTGTAGCTATTTTGAGTGTACAGTTCAGTAAGTATATTCAACACTGCTGTGCAACCAATCTCCAGAACCCTTTCATCTTGCAAAACTGAAACTGTGCTCAGTGAACATTAACTCTCTGTTCTCCCCCATCCCCAGCCCTCGGCAACCACGAGTCTACTTTCTGTTTCTATGAATTTCACTACTCTAGGTACATCGTACACAGGGAATCATCACACAGTATGTGTTTTTGGTGACTAGCTTATTTCATTTAGAATGATGTCCTTGGGTTCACCCACACTGTGGTATTTTGTCAGAGTTTCCTTCTTTTAAGGCTGAGTAATACTCCACTGTATGTACAACATTTTGTTTATCCATTTATTCATCAATGGATGGATACCTAGGCTCCATTCACCTCTTGACTATTGTGAATAATGCTATTATGAACATGGGTGCACAAATATCTCGAGACCCTATTTTCAACCATCTTCGGCTTATATTCCTAAAAGTGGAATTGCTGGATTATATGGCAATTTTCTTTTAAAATATTGAGGAACCTCCACAGTTTTCCATAGTGGTTACACCATTTTATATTCCCACCAACAGGGCACACAGGTCCAATTTCTCTACATCCTTGCCAACTTTGTTATTTTCTGTTTTGTTTTGTTTTTGATAGTAGCCATCTTAATGGATGTGAGCTCATATGCCACTTTAGCTTTGATTTGCCTTGCTCTAATGATTGATGGTGTTGAACATATTTTCATGTGCGTCTTAGCCATTTGGTACGTCTTTGGAGAAATGTCTACTCAAATCTTTTCCTGTTTTTAAATTGGGTTAGTTGGTGGTTTTTATTGTTAAGTCGGAGGACAGAGTAGCTTCTTAATGTCAGTCACCTAAGAGGCATGCCATGGTGGGGGTGTGGGCAGGGGCAATGAAGCCAGTAACTTCTTCCTTATACATCTCTGTATAATTTGATTTGTTATAAAACACATATATTGCCTTTCTGATTGTTTTGATACCTAACGGATTATAGAAAGATAAAGCCATGTCCTCCATCGCAGAGTGGAGCCTCATGCCACCCCTACAAGATCTTGCCCGTTTTCCCTCCATCTATTTTATTTTATTAAGGTATCACTGATATACAATCTTATGAAGGTTTCACATGAGCAGTATTGTGGTTACTACATTCACCCATATTATCAAGTCCCCCCCAACACCCCAATGCAGTTACTGTCCATCAGTGTAGTAAGATGCTGTAGAGTCACTACTTTTCTTCTCTGTGCTATACTGTCTTCCCTGTGCGCCTCCTACATTATGTGTGCTAATCATAATGCCCCTCAATCCCCTTCTCCCTCTCCTCCTACTCCTTACCCCCTTTCCTTTGGTAACCACTAGTCCCTTCTTAGAGTCTGTGAGTCTCCTGCTGTTTTGTTCCTTCAGTTTTGCTTTGCTGTTACACTCCACAGATGAGTGAAATCATCTGGTACTTGTCTTTCTCCACCTGGCTTATTTCACTTAGCATAATACCCTTCAGCTCCATCTATGTTGCAAATGGTAGGATTTGTTTTCTTCTTATGGCTGAGTAATATTCCACTGTGTATATGTACCACATCTTCTTTAGCCATTCATCTACTGATGGACAATCTAATTATTTTAAATTAAACTTTATCTCTTCTAGGTGAAGACAGTTTGGTTCTTATTTCATCTGTACCTTTCCCAAATGCACGGGAATGAGATTCAGACTGGCATACCATGCATATTTCTTGTGCATACAAAATATCTGTAATATTTCCGATAGTGTGGAAAAGAGACATTTGTTAATACCCAGATAGTAAGAAAATTAGGAATTGAATGATATCATATAAATGTGGGAAACATAAAAAATGCTAAAGGTAAAAGTGCCTCATTCATTCATTTGACAAATATTAACTGAGTGCAACCTGGTCTTGTTCTAGTTGGTGAAAGGAGATATCACTACACAAAACAGAAAGAGCTGGAAGGTGGTTAAGTGTGTACAAAGTAAGGCTGGGTAAGGAGGGTGGGTAACATTCAGGAGGGTGACTAGAGAAACTTTCTCACATGGCAAGTCTCAGTTGTGCAAGGTTATGAACGTCCATGTTTCATTCACGAGGTTCAGGGGCTCCTTACTTAGAATTTAATTCTCAGAAGGATTTTGACAAATCTAAAATAATCATCTACCAAAAAGGGTCTACATCACTTACTATATAAATGTGTGCTTATGTTTTTAAAAGAAGGTGTCTCTCATGGAATGAATGTTTGTATCCCTCCCAAATTGTGCATACTGAAGCCCTAATCCTCAATGTGGTATCTAGAAGTGGGGCTTTGGGATGAAATTAGGTTTAGATGAGATCATGAGGGTGGGGGCCTCCAGCACGTGAGGACATGAGTGAGAAGGTGCCTGTGTGTCAGCCAGGAAGAGAGTCCTCCCAGAACCCACCCATGCTGGCACCCTGATCTCAGGCTTCCTGCTCCAGAACTGTGAGACATAAATGCCTAGTATTTAAGCCACCCGATCTATTGTATTTTGTTACAGCAGCCTGAGCTAAGACAATACTTCTCTTGACAATCATAGCAATCCACTCCTATCTCTGTCATTTCACTTTTTATGCTTTGTTGTTGGGTATATTAAAATCCCTCACTCATTTTTTTTTCAATCAGAAAACATTTCAGCACATGTACTTTGTTTACAGGAGTAAGACTAGAATGTATACTCCTAATCTTGACTCATGGGGAAACCACTGAACCCTAGCAGGAATGGATGAATTAAATACTCAGTTCCAGAGCTTTCCATGGAGACAGCTGACCAGAGCACTACTCCGAGGTGAGACAGAATCAGTGAACGGGCTGACACGGCATGGCATCTGCTGGGCAGGGAGCTGTCAGTGGCATCAAGTACAGAAGACACTTCTCGGCAAATTTCCTCAAACATTTCTTCCTTTCTGTAGATGGGAAAGCTGCTTACAGTGGGTTCACCAGCAGCTTCTGCGACCCCGTACTTCCGCCGCTTGGTGGGGATCCAGCGGGCCATGGCGGCGGCCTGCCCGCGGTGGCTACAGCTCCTGGGGCGCTGGCCGCCGCCGCGCCTCGCTCCCGCGCGCCCCCGCCGTGTTGCGCCGACTCAGCCGCCTCGCGAGCGTCTCCCCGCCGCGCCGCCCGGACTCACTGCGGCTCCCGCGGCGGCCCCGGCCCGCGGTCCAGTAATCACGTTTAAAAGACTTTCTTTTCGGTTACTATTCTGACTAAAAATTTCTGACTCATTGATTTATATTGGATTAATTTAGTTGTATGACCACTGGTAATCTACAATCGCCTGCCAAAGGTTGCATTGTGCAGTGACCCATCCCCACCCCCGTCTTCCAGGCGACCCTGCGCTTTCTTCCCCAACACCTCCTGCTGAGATTTGGTTCTGACTCAACAAGAATGTCGGGCTTGCCAGGACTTGCTCAGCCTGGCACACACGGCGCCAGCGCCTTCCCTCCTGTGCAGCCCCTCAGCTCCTCCTGAGGCCCTAACCCAGGCGCCCTAAAGGAGAGGCACCAGCCACAGAAGAGCATGTTACAGTTTTCTTCTTTTTCTGAGGTGGGTCAACGGGGACATACGCGGGCTAGAGCGTGGGCGCCTGGCGCTGTGCTTCAGTGCATCTGCGTCTTCTGTTGCTGCTGCTTTATTCCTGAAGGAATGCAGGGAAGACGTCAGGAAGAGATGGGGGTGTGTGTCTAGACTGTCTCAGAGGCAAGCAGAGTTGGGTAGCTCTGGACATTGTGCTAAGATCCTCCTGCCATCCTGGGGAGTGGAGTACTCCGGAGGCATGTCAATGCTCCAGATGCACCACAGCATATCAGCAGAGGCTTTGGGTGCCCCTTGGGGTGGCACAGAATGTTTTTCTCCCTATGCACTCTCTCAGAATGGCCCAAGTGAGTCTAGCATTCCATGTCAGAAGGTTGTCTGCCCAGCCAAGTACGCCTGGGATATGAGAAATCTTTGCCTTAAATCTAAAGAGGTAGTCTCTGCTTCATGAGCAGGACAGACCTACATCTTCTTTTGAGAAGCTCTTTTGTCTAGAAGCCTCTAGTGGCCTCACCATTTTCTTTGCATCCCATCCAAGAAAAATATGGGGTGAAATCTTCAGTTAAGGAGTTACCTTTTCAAGATACCTAAAATACCTCCATACTAAAATAATAGCTATGCCCAGAGTCATCTCTGATGGACTTCTGTCTTCTGAGCGGTCACAGGTCTGCAGCTGAGGCCGATACTTTCATTCACGACAAACCAAGGTTGAACATTTCCTGAGCAGGTGTTCTTGGGGAAGCGTGGAGCAGGCTTTCTGAGGGTGGCACACAGCGGTTCTTGTGGGCAGACCAGAGGCAGATATGCACTTCAGTGCTGGTCTGATCACCTGATACCTCTGCTTTCGTGGCTGCACTAGAGGGAACCACCCTAGACAACACTGGACAGCATCGCTCTAAGGACACGTCAGGAGGAAGCCGAGTCTTTCCGAGGACTCTGCTCACTTCTGTTCTTCATCCTCACATGTCGGGTGTTACCTTCTGGTGAGTAGTTTGGCTGGCTAATTTGTGGGCTCTGACATTGTGATCTGAAGAAGTCTTTGAAATACTTTTTTAGCTATTTACTTAAGTGTATCAGTTTACTCTATCAGTATGTCTGTATCTCTTTGGAGTCAATGGCATGTGATCCAAAGAACAAAATTTCTGGGCCAATGAGCACAGGCCTTAGTTTTTCCCATCTATTAATGCATGGGAACCAGCATTAACTAATGGGGACCCCCTAACTTACGGGGACCAGGGGGCTTGGGGGATTCAGTGAAATCACATGTGAAATGATTAGCAATATGTCTACACCACAGTGCAGCTCAAGAACTCAGAACCGCTTTGCCGGGTACTGAATGAGGGATCCTTTGTGTCCTCTTCCCGAGAAGAGTTGTGTAGGGAGCTGCAAAGAGAGCTCGCCTCAAAGGCTGAGGAGCTGCACTTTTCGCTGTCTACCGTGAATTCCTGGGCACCCCAGAAGCAAGTGTCTTTCTCTGCTCTGTCAAATAATGGGGATTGGGCCAAAGGACCTCTTTAAAGTTCTCACATTTCTTAATTTCTTTCATGTATCAGCTGCCAGTTCTGAATCCTCAAGTCCACGCTCATTACTGTTAATCCAAAAATTATTTGGTATCTGGACTGCCAATATTGATGAGAGCACTTGTATATAGACCTCAGCTGATTACATCTCAGGAGTAGGAGAGTTATTCCACATTAAAAAAAAAAAGAATGAAAACATGTATAAATGAAACAATGTTTTTAATTATTGTAAGATTTCTTGGTGATAAATTAGAATTCTTTTATTCTGCCAACAGATCAAACTGTTGGTTACTATCCTGACTAAAAATTTCTGACTGTGATTTACCAGTTATTGATTTCTGTAACTATTTTTATTTCTGTCTTGGTTTCAGGTCCTCGACACTGGTGGCCACCACATGGAATTGTTATGGTAATCTTCCACTAGATTTCCCAAGACCAAGATTCTAATCTGAATTTTCTTTGGAATTGCTATTTTAGAACCTCTCTGCAGCAAGGCCATCTGCGACGTTCTTCAAGGGCCACTCACATCAATGTGGCACATTGCAGCAGCCCAGGGTAGAGTGATTCAAATGGGGACCCAGCTGAGATTTGGTCTTGTGTGCCCCAGACACCCCCCTTTCCCCCACTCCTCCCCATGGTGCCTGGGAGTGTTCATGAGCACCAATTGCCAGGGGCAGTACAGGTTCTTCAGAGCCCACAGACTTGGGAATAACATGGTTTCAGCTCTCAAGGAACTCAGTTTGGGGGAGGGAATGCTTCCTAAAAGCCCTGAGATGTGCAGAGAATGCTTACATGGGCAGTGAATAGGGAAAGCAACTTCTGAGATATGGACTAAGGACAATGTGGAGGAATCGGAAACCTCTAGACAGAGCTTCAAATTATGTTTGCAACATGTATGAGGGCAAAATGAAGGAGACGCTTTTTCATTTTAACCTGCCTCTCTAGGTATTGAGTGTTTTTTGAGGTTAATAATATTTGTTACATGAGGGAAAATCTAAAAGAGGAATTATTATGTTATTTTGTTGTTTTTTTAATGTAGATTTGCATGACTATACACATATAAAGGAGTATTTGCCCTTGAAATTTTTGTCTTAAAACTTAAATGTTTATTTCTTTAAAAATGGTCAATCATGACTTGACTGGTGAGAGAGGTATTTTGAAGGCGGCTTGGCTGAATCTTTCTGAGGACTCTGCTCACTTTTGCTCTTTATCCTCATACACGGGGTGTTACCTTCTGATGAGTAACAGGCACTGGCTGGTTCCGACAAGCACTTAGGGTTAATTTGTGGGCCGTGACGTTGTGATCAGAAAGAAAAGTCTTTGGAATACTTTTTTCTGAAAGATCAGAGTGGGTCTTACCCACTTTGAAAGATCAGAGTTTTGAACCAATCTGTCAGGCTATAGCTCCAACCAAAAACCTTGCAGAATTTGTCCTCAGAATGTATACTCTAGTCTCACAGGAGTCAGTCCTGGAATTCTGCCTTTCCAGAAAGTTGCCTGTACGAGGAGTCCTTCCTTTCCCCATAAATCAATCAATAAAAAATAAGCTTACTCATTCTTACATATTTTCTTTAAGGAATACTTTATCTCCTGTGCATGCTCTAGGAGACAATATTGAGGGAAACAGACATATCCCCTTCTGTCAGGAAGCTTACACATAGCTGTGAAAAAGGAAGGCAAACAATATTATTTGTAGCAAATTCTATAAATAAAAGTAGGATGGTACAATAGACAATATCTATTAGGAGTAGAGATATTGAGATAAACAATGAGATTGGGGACACACAGCTGAGATCTGAAGGGTAAAAAGGAATCAGCCAGGTGGACCGTAGTGAGAAGACTTCGTCTACTTGAGACCCTGACTGAAGACACAGAGAGGGAGGAAGGAGTGTGCCGAAAAGCCAGTGACAGCTATAGCTGGGGACCCTCAGGTGGGGGACAGATTCTTCTCAAAAGGGAAAGAAAGGAAGCTATATTTATAGACAGTGATAATAACTGTACCTGCTCTTTTATTTGCTTACTCCACATTCATTCAGATTAGACTAAATACCTTATTTATTCTGCAAACATTTATAGAGCAATGACTAAGTACCTGTATATGTACTGGGCACACGGTGGTTAGTTGAGTCAGACACAGACCTTACCCTTATGGGCTTATAATCCTTTAGGGTGTGGAATTATTCAAATAATTACACGAAGGCTTTACACACTGATTAGAGGTGTAAAAAGAAAGAACAGAGAGTTTGGATTGTATTTTGAAAAATATCTGAGGAAGTGGGCTCTGATGGTGGAATGACTTTAAATTAGGAAGAAAATATATGTTTGATGGGGTGGTCACAAAAAACCAGAAGATCTGAGGTGCAGGGGATGTGGAGCACTCTGTGAAATAAAACTGTTCTAAGAAAGTGGCATAAGGTGGTATAAAGTAAGGTCGGAAGATGTGGGGGCATCTAAATCATCCAGGGCCTGTTAGCCTATGCTAAGGACTTTTTTGCTTTACTTTATTTTGTTTTATGCAATGAGGTGTAATGGAAAGATCTTTATCAAGGGAATAAAATGATTTTATTGATGTTAAGTTATAGAAACTAGAGGACACGGGGAATTGAGGAAGTAGAGGGATAGCTGGGGGACAGAGACACAGGAGGCAGAAGGTGGTGGCCTGGCCATGGTGGTGGGACTGGATAAAGAAGGAAGGTGCTTCTAAGCTACAGTATGATCCCTCTTTCCCTTAATACTCAGCCAAAACTGTCTCCCGCCTCACATCAGGGGTACATTATCTATCTGGTCGCACTCACATACCCCATGGGCCCACCATCCTCCAGCCCCAGCACAGCAGGGTCACTGCCTCAAGCCATCACTCACATAAGCATTGAAAGTAGATGTGGCTTCTAAACCCTGATGGAACATGTGTCTTCCTCTGCTTCCAGTTTTCCCTGCAAAACCAGGGGCTGAGTCTAAATGATAATCACATTTCACAACTTCAAGATAAGAGTTGGCTTGGGGATTTTGAGAGTGGGTAAAATGTGGTAAATATATGAAATCAAGGCTTGTGGACTTCAGTGAAGCATCTCCACCTACGGGGCTTCTGTTTCTTTAGTAGAGGTGGCATAGAAAGTCTCTAAGCACACTCCCAGATTTAACAGTCTGGGAATAAAGGAGATGAAGGGAGAAACTAAATTTTCCAAATACACTGTGCTCATCCACTGTTCCTTCTCCCACTGTAGCAGAGCAGGCGTCTGCTCCCTATTTGGTCAGGAGGTCAACAACTGGGCCATCTGGCGGTCACCGGGTGGGGTGTACATGGCTGCTGTTTCCCTCGCTTTGTCAGGCAGGAGCTGTGAGAGCTTTGGAGAGACTGGGATGTGATTCTGCCTCTCTTTCCTAATAAGGTCCAGAGGTGACCTACCCTTCTGTGACCATGATTCTAATCATATCATTCTTTGTGAGTCAATTTCAGGTGAAATGTCCATGTAAGAAAGTAGACTTGAGTTGGCTCAGTGCAACAATGAACCCCTGCCCTGGTTTGAATCAACCCACTTCCACGACCTCTGCAAACCCCTGGGCCTTGTGTGTCGAGAGCTTGTGAGTACTATTTGGGGAAAGGAAAAGAACGGTGATGGCTGAGTCCACAGCGATTACTATCTAACTCTCCTCCCCAATGCATCAGCCTTGAAGCCAGGAATTTGTGCCTGTTTACACAGACAATAGCCAGTCCCCATGTAGAAGAGCAGGAGGTAACAGAAAACCCTGGGGTGGAAAACATACTCATAGTGCTTGGAGGCATCACCAGGCCCTTTCTTCTCCCAGGGACCTTGAGTTCCCATAACCAGTAGATGGATTTTCACCTGAAGCCTCCAATAGCCCTTCAAGTTGAAATTCTTTGATTCTTCAGATAGATTGTGGTTTTGCCTTCTCTCAGGTATCTTCAACCTCTTACGTGCCTGAAATTCTGAGCTAGGATGAGTTGGCTGCAATGTTTGTGTCCTTTTATGTGACATAGTTATTATTATATTATAATTAAACATTGAGATCTCACAAAACCTGGCTTCAGGTTTGATCTCTGTATAGTCTGGTGCAGGCCACAGAAAGTAAGACTTTCTCCACGGCATCGGACTGGAGCCCTTAGCCCGACCATCATTTTGTAATTTTGCGCACGGGGCAATGACAGGAATGTGCAAACCCCAGGTCATTCCCACTAACGAGTGTGAGAGTATTGTCAGAATAAGATGCGCATTGATATGCCTTATGTATTGTGAGCTCAGGCCTGATTAAATAATTTGTTTTCAAAGACATTGTAGCATGGTTCATAATGTCTTCAGTGGCTTCATGGAGTCATGGAGGGGTAACTAGGTAGGAAATCTAACGACCTGGTTTTGTGTTTAGTCAATTCCCTTTATGCTCTGGTTCTTAGTTTCCTCAAGTATAAAATAAGGGTGATGGATAAGATAATTCAAAAAGTATTTTTGTAGTTTTGAAGTTCTATTAATGAAATGTTTATTCTGATTGTTCCTTTAGGAAATCTCAGGGAAAAATTAGGTTTCAACATGATGGAAAATGCTAGCTGAATAGAGTTGCATGTAAAGAAGATACTTCCTTCCTCTCTCCATCACGACGACCTCCCTGCAGCTCTCCCTTCCTTGCCTGTGATCTTAGTGACAGCGCCGCCCCTCACGGAGTTTCTATCAGGTTGCTGAAGGTCCCTTCTTGAGACCTCTGCCTTCCATATGCTCCCTCATAAATAAAATGTTCTAAAGGTCTCATTCAATTTGGGTCTTAGATCTGTGTCTCAAGTCTCAGAAATAGAATGAAATGAACATTTGACCTTTGGCTCAAATGTCAAAGGCAAACATTGGGATTAATCAGTTCTCTGATACTGTGAACAGTGCAATGATTTATGGAGAGGCTGCAGGTTATTTTCCAAGGAACACAACACAAATTTCTTCCATATTCCTTTGGCATTAAAAAAAACAATAATTAATAGGAATTATGGAGAATTTTGCTCCTCCTGTACATTCCTGCTGCCCACTTCCTGCAGATTCCTTGTCAAACAGCCCTGTTTCCAGGCTTGGCCTTGAGGCAGAAGCGTTCGCACACACCTGGCGTGGATCAGCAGGACTCAGCTTTTTCCCGGGCCCCACTTTTCCCCACAGACAGAGGCCCACGAATGTGCCATTGGTCACTGGCCTTTTTCTTAAATTCTCTTGACACATCTCAACCTCTGGAACATATAGGGACATGTTCATCTTTAGGTTTTACTATATATATATGAAGTATAACACGTGCACATACACATACATATATACACACATATTCCTAATATGGAGAAAGACTAATATACATTAAATGCCCTCTTCCTCTCAGCAGCTTGCTCCCTACTGGCCTGGGAGAGAGTGTCTCTTCTACCTCTGGATGTCCTGTAAGACTGTGGCCACAGTGTATATCTTCTGTTAGCTCCTTGACCTTGACTGCTATGCTGATTACACGATGGACACATAGTTCCACCCAAAAGGAAATAATCACCTGTCATCTGTATGATTTTATATTTATTTTCATATTTTGGAATATGAAAAGGAAATAGCTCAGGAGAAAATGAAATATTCTCTATCTTTATGGCCTATCTACTTCCATCGCTCCAAGTTCTGGGCCATGCAGGAACACTAAGAAGCACAGGGAAGATTGTTTTTCAACACTATTGCCTGGACTTCATGTTCACAGACCTTTTGTTCTTCAGAAATTAATCTGCCATTAATGTCATTCAGTAATTTTTTTTCATCTCAAAGATTTCTATTTTCATTTCTACAAGTTTATCTCTTCAATGTTTCTAACTTTTTAAAAATCTGGAATACAGTTATATGGTAACCATTTTTATGAGTTTATCTGCTAATTCTAATATCTGTGTCAGTTTTGAGCTGGTTGATTTTCTTCTCATTAGGGATTATATCTTAGGACACCAGATGTTATGAATGTTACCTTGTTTGGTTCTGAGTATCTTTTGTATTTCTAGAAATGTTCTTGAGCTTTGTTCTGAAACACAGCTCAATTACTTGGAAACAGTCTGATCCTCTGGAATATTGCTTTTAAGAGTTGTTAGGTAGGACTAGTGCAGTATTTAGTAATTGGGCTAATTATTCCTCATTACTGAGACAAGTACTCAGTGCTCTATGAATTGTAAGGTTTTCTAATCTGGCTAATAGGAACAGGCACTATCACCAGCTCCAAAAGAGATCTGGGCTCTGTTATTTCTAATCTTCTCTGGTGGCTCTTCCTTGGCTTTGGGTGATCCCCTCGCACACCAGCACTAATAGTAACCTGCTGAGCTTTCTGCCCAGCTCTTCCTGGCTGCGGTCCTGCAAACTATCAGCACTTTACTTTTGGTGGTAAACAGCTTTGTCTCTCAGCTTTGCCTCCTCAGTTCAGGAAATCCATGTGTTCCATCCAGGCTTCCCTTTAGACTCACGGTGCAGAATCCAAAGCCAATCTTATTGCTCATCATGTTTATTTCCAATCACTCAGGAATCAGCATCCATTGTTGATGTCTAGCATCATTGTTTTGTGTACTTTGTCTGATTTTTAATTGTCTTTTCAGGAAGGAGATATATCTGGTTTCTCTTACTCTATATTATTTGAAATTAGAAGTCAGTTTTATCTTTATCATGTCATTGTACTTATGTTTTCCTCTGATGGTTTCTAAAGTCTAGACTGGAGCCCACGTCATTGCTGTATTTTTTCTAAGGATTCCAAAGGATAAGACTTGTGCACTGTGATAATACAAAACTTTTCAGTGGATAAGAAAACATTTACTTAAAATTGGTGTACACAACAGCAAAAAAGACTTTCATAATTTTTTTTCCTGTCGTTTGACTGTAGTCATTCCCAAAGAGGGAATCCGGAGGTCGGGATGTTTATCTAAATGCAAGAGTTCACTTTTTCCAGTGCAAACCCTAAAAGCTGGTCATTTCTACACATATTCTACCACTGCCAATATAAAATTTCCGTTAGCATTCCTAGTCTGACAGCCACTGCCTGTGTGTGCTTGCTCATGCTCGTCCTCTCCGGCAGGTGTTTTGAATTTTGAAATCCCTCTGTCTTGTTCCCCATATCTTTTATCCTCTAGTTATTGACCAGTTCCAGGTTTTTCTCATTGCTATCTTCTCTTCCCCACATGCTCCCTTTGCTTTACGATCCTACTCACATCTATAGTCACTCTCTTGCCATATGCTTATAACTCACATACTCACCTTGTGAGACTGTACTCACCTTTCTATGATCAGATACTAGACCTCTACCTTTCATTAACTCAAAGCATTTTTAAACTCAGTCTATCAATATAAATCCTATTTTTTTCTTTCTAAATGTGATCCTCCACATGTTTTGATTTAATTAACTCAATGAGTCTTCTCAAACTCAATTTCAATATATAATTTATTTATATTCCTAATTTCATCTTAAGTATACATTGAGCTCATGAACATTTATTTAATCCAAGTCTTCTTGTTTTTGGTGGGTTATTTTTATATTCTACTTGACTATTACCTCAGCCTCCAATCTATTCTTCCAACCATAATCTTGTCTTTGTTCTATAATCATTTAAATTTGACCTCTTAGAAAATCACTCTCTTTTGTGAATTATAATACAAATAAACATCTAGTATGACTTTTAAGACAGACATTTCGTTGCATTTGATATAGTAACTCTCTGAAGCCCAACTTCAACCATAATGAACCCTGTAGGACTTGTAACAACCCTTTCTGCCCATAAGGTGGCAGTAAAGTACTGCTGCTTAAACCGTTGATTGGCTGGCTCTACGGCCCTTGGGTCACGTGCCAACAAGGTGATTTGGGGGAAGTGGCTAATGCTCTATGAGCTGCAGATTTCTCATCACTAAACATGATAATAATAGTACACACCTGATTTTGAGAAGGGATGCTCCCAAAAAGTTTAAATAGGGATATCCAGGTGAGTGACAAATGGGGGCAAAACTTTAGGTAGAATCAAAGGGCTTTCCCTCACCACTTACTTAGGCCACCTGTTTCTGAACCCAAGTAAGGGGATGAGCTTAAAATGGAGATGGCTTTCTGCAATTTCTGGTATTTTATTCTTCCCAGGAAGGTGAAATCTCCTAACATAGTCCATCCCAAACTCCTATTCAGATCTCATATTGGATGAGTTAGGAAGTGCTTTCATCTAACTAATGGACTAATCATTACTTATTATTCTATGGAGTTCCTGTTTATTTCCTTGATTAGATCCTTATAAGGCTCTTTTAAGATATAAAGAAATTTAATCAACTCAAAGAGACAGACTTGAGCAAACTGCTTATCATGTATTATCCAAACAAAAATTAGGAAATCCTTGTAGTCTATGGGTATGTGAAGGCAGTCAGTGAGTCAAGTAATATGCAAACATAAAACCAGCCTACACTATGATTAATTTTCTTGAAGTTTTAAATTATATTTTAAGGTTGCTTTCAAATAATAATATATACTCTTGAAGAATTCAGAAATGCAGAAAAGTAAATTTTAATAAAAAAAACTAAGCAAGACATTACAATCAGACATGCATTTAATTGCCTTTAATTTTAGATGAAAATCTTTCCTAAACTCTATCTTCCTCTCTCTCTCTCTCTTCCTCTCAATAACTAATGATACAGATTAAGAGTGTGGTAGAAATGATCTTGTAAAAACAGGATCATACTTACATGTTACTTTGGAAATAAGAATTTACTCAATACAAAGTCATTATGCAAAAGAAGAAACTATATTCTAAATGTATGCAGTAATAAATTTAAAATGGAATTATTTAAAAGGCATTACTGCTCAGAATACTAAAAACAGCAAATGCATGAGGAAAAACAACTGTAACAGAAGGTATATGTAATCTCTACCCTGAATATTACAAAGTATTAATCAAATATTTCAAAGAAACTCTAAATAAATGCAAGTACATAGTCATTCATCAACTTAGAAATTCAATATTAAAAAGAGGTACAGTCACTCTAAATTGTTTTATAGATTCAATAATCTTACTCAGATAAGTAGCAGGGTTTTTTTCTGAGAGAGTACTAGTTCGATTTTCAAATTTGTATGAACACATAATAGGAATAAAGAATAGACAAGATAATTTTGAGTAAGAACAAAGCTGGAGGACTTACACTACCGAATAAGCCTTACTTTCAAGCAATCACAATAAAAAAAGTACTGGTATAAAGATAAACAAATAGACCATTGGAAAAGAATTTAGAATCCAGAAACAGACTCACACATATATGGTTATTCGATTTGTGGCAAAGAAAACCACTGTAGTAAAATTGTGAAAAGTTGTTCTTTTTAATCAATTATGCTGAGTCTATTGGATATACATATAGGAGAAAATGAATCTTGACAATTTCATTTGAACTAATATTCAAAAAACCAACTAAAAAAAATTGGGAACTTTATGAACTAAGAGTATGCAAATATTCCTTTAACTGACAAAAAAACTCCATAACCATAAATAAAAATATGATAAATTGTGTAACAAGAAATGTGTGTTCTAAAATATTAAGAACTGCCCTTCATCAAAAATCTACCACTAGGAGAGTAAAAGGTAAACTACCAACTAGGAGAAAATGTTTCTAACACATATATCCAACAAGTGGCTCATCTCAGAAATACATAAAGAATTCCTATAAACAAGACAAAGAGCCCAATAGAAAAATGTGCAAAATATAAAATGATGGCATCAAATTAGCTAATAAATGCGTTATCTCCATTTTCCCTTACGTTTCAGCTGTTTTTTTATTGATCTGGTTTTTGATCTTATAATAAATCCTGTTCTCATACTAGGATTATTTGATACACTCCACTCTTATGGTTCACTTGTTTAAATGCAGAAGAAGACAGATCTATGACCTGATTGCATTCTGCCATACTGTTTTGGTTGTCTACTGCTGAATAGTAAATGCTCCAAAACCTAGTAGTGTAAAGGAGTAACACTCGGTAGGTACCTTTACATTATTCCGCAATGGACGGGTTGGTTCCTCTCTCCGCACGGGGTCAGCAGGCGTGGCTGCGTGGCTGGAAGTTCCAGCTGCGCTTGGTGTCTCCTGATTCCTGGAAGCTCAGCTGCAGCTCTTTGGTTCTTTTCTGTTCAGCCTCCCTGCCACAAATAAGGTTAATTCAATTTTACAATATTTTTACCAGCTGGAGAGGCTGTCCTAAACCCTGTGTATTTCATCTACATTCTTCTTGAAAAATGGACAAGTTTTTCAGTTTCCTTCTCCTTTCCTTAATCTCTTTGACAGCTAAAGTAACTGCATGGCAGACAAAGCCAACCTCAGAATAAGAATATCACCAGGGACAAACAGGGACATTACATCATAACAAAGGGATCAACTGTAGATGTGTTTGCACCTGATAGCAATAGTACTTCTCAAATAACAACATCAAAATGTATATAGCAAAAATTGACAGTACTCTAAGAATAGAAAAAATTAACATAGTTGATGCCAGCATTTATCTCATAATTGATAGAACAAGTGGACAAAGAATCACTAAGAATACAGAAGACCTAAGCAATACAACCAAATTGTCTTAATTGACATTTATAGAGCATGTCACCCAACAATGGCAGCTTTGCATAATTTTTTTCAAGTGCACATAAACATTCACCAGGTTAGACCATATCTTGGGATGTATAACTAAGAAATCACACAATGTATGTCCTTTGACTAAGAAGAAATGGAATTATTTAGAAAATCCCCAATTATTTGGAAGTTAAACAGTGTACTTCTAAAAAACACATGGGTGATAAAGGAAGAATCAAGCCATTTTTAATGGAGTGAAATATGAAAGCAATGAAGCAAAACTTGTTTGCTTCTGAAGTAATGCTTAGAGGGAAAATTTGTAGCATGTAGTGGTATAAGTAAAGAAATATATAAAATCAATAATCTAAGTTTCCATTAAAAAACAAACAGAAAAACAAATACAACCTAAAGCAAGTAGAAGGAAGGAGATAATAAAGGGTAGAAATCAGTGATCTCACTTATATCTGGAATCCAAAAAATTGTTGAATACAGAGAAACAGAGAGTAGAATGGTGGTTACCAGGGGTGGGGAGATGGGGTGTCTTGCCAGTGGATCTCAGCCCTAGGCAAGTTCGCTATGGATTCAGTGTGACCAAAGAAAATGACAGCAAAACGTTCTTGGGGTGAAAGAGTTATACCCAACTTTATTTCCAGGTGGCAGGTCAGTCACTAGAATCCCATTCACTCAGAGAGAGTCTGTATGCAGCAAGCTATTCTCTACCTCTGGGCCCCTCTGTCTGCACAGCCGTCCCACACAGCCATCCGCTGGGCCTCTGTCCTCAGCACTGCCACCACTCCAGCCTCTGCTCCACTCTCCTGCAGCCTTGCAGCCCTGCCACTGTGTCGTACACAGAGCACTGGGCAGAGCTTTTTTTATAGAGTCAACAGTCATGTATTGCCCACAGGTGTGCAGTGAGCTAGTCAACCACAGCCAGGTGAGAATCCTGGCCACAGGAACTCTCATTTTATCCACATGGGGAAAATGGAGATGTTGGTCACAGGGCACAATGCTGCAGTTAGGTAAGATGAGTAAGTCTAGAGATCTGATATACAGCGTGATAACTATAGTTAATAATGTAGTATTAAATCCTGGAAATTTTCTAAGAGAGTAGATTTCAGGTGCTCTCACAAAAATGTTGACTACGTGCTACTTATGTTAATTAACTGTAGTAATCATTTTTCTATATATATATCAAATCATGTTGTACACATTAAATAAATATAATTTTTGTTAAAAATAAAAGACCAACCCCTCTACCGGTGCACAGTATCTCCTTCACTCCTGTCATCTCAAGAATGTTTTCTTAGCAGTTCTGTCGGTGTCTCGAATTCTCAATTTTACTCTTTCTTCTGGACATTTCCCAAAAGCGTATACACTTCCTGTTATTTCTCCTATTTAAAAAATAAACAAAACAAAAGAAAACAAAAAGAAAATAAATACTTTCTGGATTCCACATTTTCCTTGGTTTTTCTTATTAGTTTTTCCCATAGACCAAAATTCCTCTAACGGGTAGGCTATGTCACTGATTCCAATTTATTTCCTTCTATTTTTCCCTAAAGTCTCCTCTCATCAAATTCCAGGCATGACTACAGCAAAGCTGCTGTTGTCAAGGTCTGAGAGGCTGCTCTGTTGCAATAACTAGTGGTCAGTTCTCAGTCCTCATTTCCTTTCACATATCAACCACATTGTATACAAATGAAACACTCCTTCCTCTATAGAACATGTGTTCTGCTCCCCCATCCGGCTTCCAGGGTCACCTCTTGTAGATGCTCTATCTCAGTCTCTGCAAGTTCGTCTTTATCAGCTGTAACTAAACATGGGAGTGCTGCCGGGTTTCTGCCTTTGGACTTATTCTGGGCTTCACCTATACTTCTTCTCTTACTGATCTCCCTCATCTAGATTTATATCTCCAATCTGTACTTCTTCCCTGAAATCTAGATTTTTATATACAACAGCCCACTCAGCATTTTTATTTGAATATCTAATTAGAATCTCTAATTTACTCGACCCGTGTCTGAGCTCCTGATATTCTTTCCTTCCATAGTAGTTTCTTCAGCATTGTTCTCAGTTCATAAAATAGCAACTCCAGTTTTTCCTGCTGCTATAAGAAACCTTACAATCATTCTCGCCGCCACTCTTTTTCTCACACCCAGCATGTGACCCATCAGCAAATTATTTTGGGTCTCGAAAATATACCCTAAAGCTAACCACTTTTCATCACCTCTACTGTTAAGGCAGCCACTGCCTGATTTTGCTTGAATTATTACAATAATCTCATTACCACCCTTGCTTCCACTTGTTCAGTATGCATTCAACATTCAGCATTATACAACAGCACTGTACATTTAGCCAGAAGAATTCTGGCTAAATATAATTTTTATCACACCACTTCCTTCATTACGAACCACTTCTAACCAGACACAGGTTGCTAGTCCTTTGATGAAGGCTCTGTCCTGCTACCTCGAATTGTTCTCTGTTGTTTCCAGTTCTGTCTTCTAGTCTCTTGGGTATTCTAAGTCACCTCCACCCACTCCCCACCTCCCATAAAAATGACCTGTGTTTACAGCTAAGTAGTTTTCTTAGCCTGCTTCCTGCCCGTAGATGTTTTGTATCAAATTGCAAAAAGCATTGTCTCTTCATTTTTTACCATCTGTCCCTTTTAGTATAGGCTTGCTTAATTTCTTCAAAAATGTTTTGGGTATCTTTATGCATCATTTTGTGCTACTTTATTGAATAAAAGACATTTCAAATCTATCTGAAAGAAGGCCTTCTCAGGTTTTGGTCCCAGTATGTTTGCTCTGAGACAATACCACTTAGTGGCTCTACTGTTGGGCAGTTTATGAGATATGTCCTCAAGATCTTAGGATGTCCATTGAGTAGCACAAAGAGCCTATGAGTGACCATCTGAAACTCTCTGAGGCATAAAAAGGTTCAACAGTTCCGCACTTGGCTGTATCTTCATCTCGAGATGTTTTACTGGCAGCAGCCATGCTTTTGTTTTTCTCCTGATTCTTTTTTCTGGGAGAGGTGTGATGAAAACAATTTTGGTTTCAAATCCAGGAAGTTTACCAATGATTACTATACTGTATATATACAACAGTAGACAAGGGCAAGAATTTGTGTTCAATTAATGCTTGCAAAATGTATTAAATCTGTTGGAGGTATGTGCTCTTACGGAAAAATCCATCCAACCTGTAATAGTCTATTCAACTCAAGAATACACTTAAAAAGCTACAAATCTGAACAAGTGAACTACACAAGAAACATTCATGCTTCTAAAGATAAAAAATAGAAATACAAGTATCTGGATTTTTTTATTACTGCCTTAATATGTCAGACAAAAAAATAGCTTAAGGAATTGAAAACAGAGCACTTCCAAAGCCAATTTTAAATTTCACTCATAATATCCTATAGAAATTACTATGCAACTCTCAGGTTGCTTAGATCATTTCTGAGCGACTCTGAAATGCTGTTGTAGATTATCAGGTCCATCCTATAGAAGAGTAGACACTCAACAAACACCAAGTGAGATCGCTAGATGGAAACAAGACTACCAAGCAGACGGCAGCCCAGGGGTGCCCTTTCTCTGCCCGTGTCCAGCTACCTTTCTTAACCCAGCACTCATCACTGACATTTCACTTCAGTACCGTTCTTACTTAGAAAAACAAATAAACTACAGGGGATAAAAGGGAAAAGCCAACTTAGTTTTTCACCTGTAATCAGATAACATAACAGAAACCATTCTATATAAAACTGTTGCTTCTAGCCATATCCGCAAGCATTTTTAAATCCCTCAAAACAGACCCACTCTACTTGGAGCACCAGGCCAGTCCGGCCCGGCTATCCAAGCTCTGTGTCTGAATATGCCATAAGGTACGTCTGAACAGCTGTCTGGAGGCAGCTGAATAACACTCAACACTAGCGCAGTTTATTCAAGTGACTATCTAATAATCCAGTTTCTGAGGCTCTCTTCATACCTAGAGTTCAGAATCAACATGTCCTTTATTTTCTAGCCATGGTCCTGACTTTGACAGGAATAAACTTTATTTTGAATTTAAGATAAAGGTTAATACACCCAAACAAAAACCTGCTGTCTTGAAACTAAACCATTTCAAAATAATAGACTCAAGACTGCATATTAAATATGCATTCGTTCCAACATTCATTCATCAGCTTTGATACTGTCCTCAAAGCATCTTCTCGTCCAAAGGGAGAAAGGGTTCAGTGATCCACAGTATTCCTGCTGAGGAAAATTAAATGAACTTGTCTTCATTTCAGATAAATATAACACACAAAAAGCTCCAGAAAGTCATGTGATCACAATTTTCATTAATAAGAGTCTCTTTTGGCACAAACAAAAAGACTAGGATGCTTCTGCAGAAACTCAAAAGGTGCAATGGATAATTTCTGGTGGAAATAAAATTATGCTACTCATTCAATAAACTAAACAATCAATAAATTAGCAACAAGCCAATTAGAACCAGACAAACCCTAACTGAAATCAAACTAAAATTAAGGAAAAATACTAAGTAAAACTGAAACTGGACCACAGAACCATTTCTTTGAACAAAAGAAATTCCCACATAAATAGGCACAGGGGTGAGGAGTAGACACTACATCTTAAATCCTAATAAAAAAACTTATTGGAAAAAAAACAACCAACCACGGTTTATTATGTGTTCCAGGCCTCTCATGTGGGTGTTTGGAAACCAGTGGTGAACAAAACATACTAAGTCCCTGCTCTTCTGGAAGGTACGTTCTAGTGGTTAAAGGCACACAGTACAGATACATGTATCACAGGGGTAATCAGTGCTTCAAAGAAAAATAAATCAGAATAAGGAGTTAGGGGAGGGAAGGATGGACATTTTATACAGTGTGGTCAGAAAGAGGTTGATTTTATGCCTATAATGAAAACCAACAGCCATTTTCAACATCAGAAAACTACTTTTCAAACCTAGGTTTTATCCACAATACAATTACTAGTATCATGATCTACATCACTGCTCCTCTATGAGTTATATGCAGCCCAATTTTATAGGAAAACAGCCTCCTACAAAAACAACAATTACTAAGTCAATAATTATCTTGGGGAAGCCTAGAGAGTGCTAGAAAAGAAAATGTGCTGGTAACAATACAAAGCAAAATCATACATTAGCCCTGTCCACAAAGAGATCCGACTCTAATAAAGGAATCAAATCAGTCATACAAAATTTTATTAAATAACAACAAAAAAATCAAACTTGTCAGCAACTTTCTTGAAAAATTCTAGAAAAAATAAAGTACACAGTGCTACCAGAGTATATGATGTAACTTCTTGGTAAAAATGGTACATTAAACACAACTCCATGATTACTCCTTCTGGAAATCCAACTAAAAAATGGTACAAATTTGTAGTGAAAAAAACTGAAGAGGAAATCACAAAAATTTGGAAGCTGAAAGCAGATGGATGAGTGAAAATGAGCTTAGCCAACCTATGAGTGCTGAGTCCTAAGCCAGACACAGGGCTATCTGACAAGTACCCTAATTTATTTATTTTATTGTGGTATTATCAATATACAATCACATGAGCAACATTGTGGTTACTAGATCCCCCCATTATCAAGACCCCACCCCCCCATTATCAAGATCCCATTGCAGTCACTGTCCATCAGCATGGTAAGATGCTATAGAGTCACTACTTGTCTTCTCTGTGCTATACTGCCTCCCCCATGCCCTACCCACATTATGTGTACTAATCCTAATGCCCCTTAATCCCCTTATGCCTCCTTTCCCACTCACCCTCCCCAGTCCCTTTCCCTTTGGTAACTGTTAGTCCATTCTTGGGTTCTGTGAGTCTGCTGCTGTTCTGTCCCTTCAGTTTTTGCTTTGTTGTTGTACTACACAGATGAGGGAAATCATTTGGTACTTATGTAACAACTAACCTAATTTATACTGCAGATATGGTTGACAGCAAGAAACACCCTAGTACTCTGAAGTAGGACCAGGAGAACATCTGTTTAAGAAATAAAGCAGAGCCCTACCCTAACTCCATGCCCCTGGGCACATGGACCCTCATCAACCAAGGCAAAAAATGAAAGGTTTACACTCCAAGGACAGGAAAGCAGAATCTTAGACCTGACAGTCCCCTGGCACATCTGAAGGAAGCAGTGCCATACTGAACAAGTAAGGGAATTCAATGGACTTTTTGTAGATGACGATATCACCTCTCAACTTCCCTCAGCTTACAGTTTATTGAGCAGGCAAAGCCCAAGAGAGAAGACAAAGATACTGACATTTGGTGTTCCCAATAAAATGATGCTGTCATTTCACCCACAATGAAGATTGGTCAACAAGCCCCACTCATTCACAGAACTTCTCATCAGATTTTTACAGCCCCTTTTCTGAATATAAGGGGACACACACTAGTCATCAGACATCTGGGAAAAACTCTCACTGTGGATTAACTCACCCAATGTTCACTCCACCCTTCTTGTTGTGCTTTCCTAAACTACAAAGCTAGAAACCCCATTTCCCAGAATCAACTGCAGCTAGGATTCTATATACAAATTCAGTACCTCTAAGGCATCCATAAGCATATAAAAGAAGGAAGTACCATGGAGCCACCTCCCTGGACCTGTGCCAGAAATTTTTCTGCTGACAAGCAAGGTTGCCAATCTTAAGTGTTTCTGTCCTTAGCTCAATACTGCACACATTACTATAGCTTATATTAAGCTTTGAAATCAGGAAGTAAATCCTCCGATTTTGTTCACTGTCAAGATTGTTTTGGCTATTCTGGGTACCATGCATTTCCATATTAATTTTATGCTCAGCTTGTCAATTTCTGCGAGAAAGGCAGCTATGATTTTGATAGAGATTGCACTGAATCTATAGGTCAATTTGGGAGAATTGTCATTTAACAATATTAAGTCTTCCAATTCATGAACTTGGGGTATCTTTACACTTATTTAGGTCTTAATTTCTTTCAACAATGTTTTGTAGATATCATTACACAAGTCTCATGCTTCTGTTTAATTTATTGCTAAGTAGTTCATTCTCTTTGATGCTATAGCAAATGGAGTTTTTAAAATTTCATTTGTGGATTGTTTATTGCTAGCATATAGAAATACAACTGAGTTTTATATATTGCTCTTGTATCCTTGCTAAACTGTTAATTAGCTCTCAAGTGAGTTTTTCATTTTTCTATAGTCCTTAGACTTCCTAAGAAATCATGTCATCTGCAAATAGTTTCTCTTCCATTCTGAATGCCCTTTATTTCTTTTTCCTACCTAACTGCCCTGGCTAGAACCTCCAGCACATGCTGAGTGTAGTGGGCATCTTTGTTTTGCTCCTCATCTTAGGGAAAAAGCAGGCAGTCTTTATGATTAACTATGATGTTAGCCGTAGGTTTTTCATAGATAGCCTTTATCAGGTTTAGAAGTTCCCTCTTATCCCATGTTTGAATGTTTTTATCATGGAAGAGTGGTATACTGTGTCAAATGTTTGTTCTGCATCTACTGAAATTATCATATATGGTTTTTATCCTTTATTCTATAAATAATGGTGTATTACATTGTTGACTTTATAGACTTAGCCACTTCTGCATCCCCAGGACAAATCCCAGTTGGTGGTGGTGTATTCTGCACATGTTGGTAGGTTTGGTTTGCTAGTATTTTGTTGGGAATTTTTGCACCTATATTCATAAGGGATATTGGTCTGTGAATTCTGTCTGGTCTGTCAAGTATTTAGGAAATAGTGTTCCAGTATCCATTCTCTGGTTTGCTTGGTGTCACAAGGCAGCTGTTCATTCAACAGCAGGAGTGGCAGCTTCCTGGTGGTGATTTGTAGCTATACAATGTTTTTTTTTTAATTCAGTGGTTTCAGTGGTGACCTAAGACATAAAAGCTCCCAAATATCAGTTCTACAATGTTCTAGGCATTGTTCCTGCTCCTCTAGCCCATCTAATAATTTATTTCTAAGCATCTACTTCCCATAGTTTTCTTTTCTGCTCAAAATATCTAAAAGTTTGATTTCCTGCACTGACAGATACAAAGACCTAGACAAATAGAAAAAGAAATTAATTTGTAACAAACAAGAACTATGAAGGAAAATAAAGACTTCTGAAAATAAGAGAAGCTATTGAACCCATAAAATTTAAACAAGCTCAGGATGCTATAAAGAAACTCCAGGAAAACTAAAAAGAAGCTATTAGAAATTTTAAATGATGGCAAAAATCAGAAGGTAAAATCAAGAACATCTACTACAGAAAAGAAAACTGAAGAATCAATTTAAGAGTCCCAACATGTGAATAACAGGAGTCTCAGAAAGTAATAAAAGAGGGAAAAATTCATCAAGACAACAATGTAAGAACGTCTCCAAGAACTGGAGAACACAAATTTCCAGACTGAAAAATTCCCACAGATGGAGAGAGACCCACAACAAGGAACATCCTTGTCGAACTTCAGAACTGGGCCAAAAGATCCTACAAGCTTTTTAATTTTCATGTGTTAGTGCTTCTTAGTAACAATGAAAGGTAGGAAACTACAGAACATGACTTCAAATCCTGAGGAAATACTTTTTTACAACTAAAATCCTGTATCAAACTATCATTGCTTATGCAATTCAAGTAAAGAAGAGTGTAAGGCTCCAAACCATATTCCTTAATAGGATAAAACAGAAAACCTCCTGACTCCAAACGACTCAATGTTTAACTATTGGCATCAAGTCTTTCTATAAAATTAGACAAAACTAAGTGGGAAAAAATATTATTTTCACAGGCAATCAAAGGGTGGTAAAGGGAAGAAAATGAATCATAGTACGCCACTGAGTTCTGCTGGTCTATGTTCATATACCATAGGTATTTGATACAATACAATAGATGTGTTCCTGAAAAGTCTTGCATTCTGCATACGTTAAAAATAACAGCAGATGGGAAAAATAAGGCTGGAACAAAGCACTCAAATCTACTCAGCTTTGTAATCAGAGCACCAGCAATGATGTAAATCATTAATACCTCAGGAGATGACCTGGACAACTCAGGCAGTCAACTTCATGTGGCTAGCTCTGCCTCAAGACAGTGCTTGAACACGCACAAGGCCAGAGTGGCCGATACAACAGAGATAAAGTAAAGCTCTGAACAGAACACCTGATACCTCTCTGGGGGAGGGAAACCTGCGGACAGGAACTTTTAATTTTCTTGAAACAGAGTTGAAAGTGGAGCTGAGGGCTTTCCCTCTGAACTCTACTCTTGGTATTTTGGCTTCCCATCACCAGGAGGAGTCATATGTAAATCAACACAACCTCCAATTATAATATGAGCTAATTGGTGTTATAGAAGCATTTGTAGCAAAACACACTGAATTAATATTTTAAATACCAAAAACTTATCTAAACCGATATAAACTAAAATACAATATATGACTATTGGGAAAGGGACAAGATGTGCTATGGAAAATACAATGAAAAACTCAATTCTTCATCTGCCACAGCACAAAGTCGAAAATGGCATTTACATATACAGACAGATACCAAAGAGCAGTGAAAATAGTTGAAGGTAATCTTTGTCATGAGAAGCTTTGGAGAACTCTTCTTGAGTCCTTAAATTACATGCACACGTACATGCTGCTGTACACTCATAGGCTGGGGATGTTTCCCAGGCTCTTATTAGAAAACCAAGAGGGAAGAGTTACCCAAGCGATGAACGCTGTGGGAATCTGAAGGGTGAGGAGTTAACCCAATGCGCCAAGTCCAGACAAAGGAAACCACATATGCAAAGGTCCTGCCATACTAAGAGGGAGCATGTAAAAGGGACTGAATAAACGACTTCACCGTTAGAGAAGAGGGGGCAAGACCAAGTGTGGTGTGAGAGAAAGCCGGACAGACCGGCAGGAGCCAGAGCTCATGCAGCGAGAACTGTCATGTAGGATGTCCACTGTGTCCCAGTTTGCCCAGGACAATTTCCATTTATGCCAGCTGTTCCAGCATAATTATTAATAAAGCTCTCTCTTTTCACACTAAAAAATATCCCTGTTTAGATGCTAAATTAGGTGGTCATCCTATTCGGTATACTAAGGATTTGTCTTTATCCTAGAGGCTACTGAAGTTAAGGGGTGAAGTGAGCACATTTTTTTAGTGCACAATCTTAGAGGCACAGTCTTGTTCCCTACCCAATGTTTTGTTATGTAACAAGAAAGCGTCTATTTTAAATAGACCTTTAAGAATGTCTCCTTTTCACAGCCGACATTCTTGTACAACTAAGCTAAAACCATCTCTTTCTTCCTATTCCTTCCTTGATAATGATCAGTGGTTTTGACCCCACTGTCCTCGACTGGCACTAGGCACTCCTCACAGTGAATAATAATCTCCCAGGCACCAAAGTCAATGGGCACTTTTTAGGCCTTATCACACCAAAAGTGTATAGCATTCCGGGCACTTTTTAGGCCTTATCACACCAAAAGTGTATAGCATTCCTTCCGGTATCTCCTCGTTCCATGACTCCGTTCTTGTTGGACCTCTCTGGCTATTACTGATCATCTCTATTGTGGGTTTTCCCTTTTCTATCTAGTCCTGATATGTAGATGTTTTCCATTTCTCTGACTTTGCCACTCTTTTTTCTCTGTCTACCCCCAAATATCACCCATGATGACACAAGTTCCTAAAACTGTACCTCCAGTCAGTCTCTCGTCAGAATTTCAGTTCTCCAAATTGCCAGCTCACTTCTGGAAGTCCAACAAATACCACTCACTCACCACTAACCCTGAGCAGGATCGTCCAAACCGGTTCCTTCCCCCATCAATCTCTTTTAAGAGCAATGCTCACTTCCTGGGCTCAGAAGCATAGTCATCCTGACTCTATTTCCCTAATCTCCCACCTTCTGTCCTTTCCCGCTGCCTAGACCTCAGTACAGGGGCCACCTCACTGCTCACCATCTCCTTATGAGTGTTCTTATCTCTACTCCTTTTTTCCTCCAAGGAGTAAGAGAATAGCCAGACGGATAATGTCATTCTTGAGACTCCTCATTACCTAAAAACCTAACACTCCTCCCCTCACCATGCACACACACATGTGCACACACACACACACACACACACACACACACACACACACACACACACGGCTCTTGTTAGGTGAACAATTTGCCATTCACACAACACCCTCTCCGTTTTGCCATTCAGGACAACACCATTTTCCCCTGTAGAAGCTAACACCTGCCTACCTCCCAACACTCGCTCAGATTTCACTGCAACCCCAAGTCCCCCGGGATGTCTTTCAAAACTTCACAAAACCTCTGGCCTGCCTTAGGTACTTTTTCTCCAAAGCACCATGTGGATACTGCTCTCATAGCACTCACTGCACTGTATCATGGAATGTGTTTATATATAAAGTATCACTATACTGATGCAATGTTTGTTTTCTGTCTTCCCCACTAAACTGTAAGCAACTTGGTAACAGGGACTGAGCCTCCCATTTCTCTATTCACAGCATCTGGTTCAAGGCCTGGCACATAGTACTTGTTCCACAAATGTGTGCTGAATAAAAAATGAAAACATTTCTGTCAGGAGTACCAAAGACTTATTTAAAGATTTTAATTACTTTAAAAATTATGATTAAGGCGTGAAGTAAGAAAATCACTTTTTAAGTTTGAAGATGTCTCTCAGTAATTCATCTTCATCCTTTCCTTGTTAGTAAGTGAAGCCCACAGTTGGTATTTCACACAGCTGCTTTATCACTGTACCATTCTGACAAATCCAAAACTACTCCCCAGGAGGTGAACTACCACTGTGAAGCACACATCTACTGCCAGTTCCAAAAGTAACACTTTTCTTCTGTTGTCCTATGTTAGACTTCTGTCTTATGTAAGACTTAAGTCCCAAGGAGAGATGCAGTGCTCTGTGAGCCTGCTTCAGTCAAGTAAACGGGAATAATGACGACAAAACAGCAATGATATAAAGATTAAATTAAGTGATACCCATAAAACCTCTCTGGCAATGCTAGAAACAAAGTGCGGATCTATTCTAGGCCTATCGTGTATTTGCTAAATTATCTGAGCAAAATACTTAACCTCTCTGAGCTCGCTTCCTCTCTCATCAAACAGCGTTACTATAAGGCTTAAAAGACAGTGTCTGTACAGTGACTGCAGTGGGTTGGGAGAGACTTGATAATGTGAGTGAATGTGGTAACCACAATGTTGCTCATGTGAAACCTTCAAAAGATTGTGTATCAATGATACCATAATAAAAAATAAAAAAGAATATGTAACCCCACAAAGAAAATAGAAAAAACAAAACCAGCAAAAAAGAGAGCATCTATAAGTTATCTAGATAGTGCCAGGCAAACAGCAGCACAAAATAAATGTTAGTTCTTTCTGTCCTGCATCTTACACAAGGATTTTAATCTCTCTAGGTCTCAATTTCTGTATCTACACAATAAGTTGGTTGGATCATATGCTCTAAGACCTCTTAGAGAGGAAAAAGTGCTGCAATTCTATCTATGATCAATAAATCCAAATCCACGGGGAGGTGGGTAGAGGGATGGGTACAGTAGGTGTAGGGGGAAAGAATCAGTGAGAATGTTTGACATCTTTCTCTGGGTGGTGGTTACATGCCTGTATCAAAACTCATTAGGCTGCATACTCAGATCTGTGCATTTTATTGTATGTATCTCAATATAAAAAAAACAGTAATCATGCTAATCCATGGTTAACAGAAATATTTAGGTTGGAAAATCAAGTCAAGGATACATTATATCTTCATTCCTTTACATTTAATTGCTGTTTATAATACTTTGTTATTTCTTTATCCCACTTAATGAGGATAAGTAATTTCAACTACAAAAACTACAAAATAAAATAAATCCAAATGCAGTGAAGGCAAAAAAAATTAAAAAAGGACCAAATAAATAGATCAGCTAAGAACATTTATCATGCTCCGAAAATATCAGCAGAAACCTAAGTTTATGACCCACATTTTGACCTTTTTACTCCCTTTATGTTAGCAACATGAGCATAACAACAAAAATGATCAAGAACTAGAATGAACCTCCAAAAATTAAAATTAAATTCAAACAGGAAATGGACACTCATCTGCTGCTTGTGGCATCAATAAATTGGCAAAATTGTAATTAATTTATCAAATGGTTAACATTTAACCAGTGAAGTAGTTAAAATTTAACCATAAAGTTAACAGAGGTGGGGAAGAAATCTGATATTGTCAGCAAAAGAGGATAATAACCATGGTCCTCTGTGGCGTCTGAGAAATAGAACAGATACAGTCACTAAAGCCCACATTCTTGGACACAGCAAACTAAGTGGCCAATAAAGGTTATTGACCCGTCTTCAAAATGTGTTAAATGATGGTATAGTACATTTAATGACATGTAAAGATGCTTACAAAATAAGTGTTTCACAAAAAAAGCTTACATATCAGTATTTATCATGGACCTATTTTTTCTATAATATGGATATGAATAGAGAATCTTCAGAGCTTTTATTTATGAAACTAGGTGATTTTTTTCTTCTTGGTGTTCATCTATATTTTGTATTTTTCCAAACTAATTTTTGTGTATCAAAAATGTTAACTTTTAAAAAATACTCCAAAATGTAGCAGCCAAAACACAATAACCTTATCACAGAGGTAGAAGGGGAAAAAGTTAAAAAAAATTCTGATTAGGAAATGTCCTTGGTCCCTAAAAAAAACTGGGAACTTCAGTCAGACACGGTCCCATCACCTAACTGACACCTGGGGTTCATTCTCACTCTCTGTGCATGAAATACATCTACACTGATGATATAAAACTCTGAAGATCTCTAACTCAAGGCATACCAGAAATGACAACATCTGGACATATGAAAGAATATACACTGTGTGAGGAAAAAAGACTAAGTGGCATATTTTAAGTGCTTTACCTTTCATTCCGTGTTTACTTCCTTGAATCTGGGCACACCAGAAGATTAGCTAGTCTAATCCCCTAGGTTAAATAAACAACTCCAAATGATATCTTGCTCTACCAAACATCCTTTGAAAACATGGGAAGGAAGTGTCATGGCAATTTAAATTTCTTAGGACCTGCTTCCTAGACTTAAGACTAATTGTATGGGTTTCATCATTCCAGTTCTTCCCTTGAAAATTAAAGGAGTATCTAACACAAAGTTCTACAGCTGTCATATTAACACCGGGGTGTTACTGTCAACTTGCTTCTACCACAGCAAAATTAGGACACAAACAAACGGCCAAGTAATATATGGGATGATGGTTTTTGTTTTTTCAATTAATTATCCTACTTACAAAGAAAACTCCTTAAGCAGATCACCATTTATTATTTTAGGTTTGAAAACTAAAAAATATGGAAGTTAAAACACCCCTGCAGATTTTGTTTAACCTATATGTATTTCCTAAATTTCAATCCATCTGTGAACAAACTATGGAAAAAGCCAACAGTAAATGTATAAAGTCCAAATATATACTAAAATTCCCCAGCATTCTCCACTAAGGAAGTAGTAGGAAAAAATTAGTCTATCATATTTGCATTTCTGTACACTTCCTAATTTCTTCAAATTGCTAAACTGGGTAAAAATTACCTATTATAATGAGACAAGTAATGACAGGCTAGAAAAAGGTCTGTTTCTTAATTGTTCCTGAGATTCAGAAAACTACTTCTTACTCCTTATCCAATCATACAGATGAGGAAACGAAGAAGCAAAGGATTAACCTGCCCCAAGTCAAAGACGTAGGATGCTGCAATTTCCTGTAGTAGTCTCACTTGACACTACCCCATCTCCTGTTACTGTGATTGACAGTGTCCCAATTGTACTTGTTAGGAGCAAATCAACATCTGTGCCCATTTTTAAATGAAAACACACAAATCCACATTTCCCGTTATAAGTTTACTCGCCAATCTACTGACGAAGCAAAATCAGAGGAATGTTTCCCCAATATACTACATAGGCTTGATCTCTCAACCTCAAACCCATCCCCTCAAAGCAATGATGCTTGGGGACAGAGGTACAAGTCTACCAAACTTCAGGTGCATAAGTACCACGAAGAAACTCAATCAATCCTATACCTACTGTGTCTGGGGAAAAAAATCATAAAATTACATTTTAAAAGAAGCACCATTTGTTTTGAAAAAGTATGAAATTCTGCTTTAAATAATAAAATCTTTGTATACTATCTCAAAGATTAATCTTGAGTTTGGGGCCTAATAACTCTATGACATTAAACCATGTTTCTGGGGACATCCTTTAAAAAATTTTTTTTCAAAGAAGGCACAATAAATTGGCTTGCTCAGCCTCTCAAATGATCCTAACACACTCATTATATTAATTACATACCAGTGAGCCCCCATTACAGTTTTCCTAACTCGTCATTCTCCAAGAGAGAAATGTACTTTACAGTGAATTTTGCTGCTTTTCAAGCTTAAATAACTACACAAAACAAATGAGGAATAAAAGAACTTCTAGAATCTGGTAAGTGAATTCAATAAGCAGTCAATTTAAAAACACAAATCCACACACTCTCTGTACTTTCATAGTTCTAAAACCTAACATTTTCATTAACTCATTGGATGACAAAACCTGAGCTGAGTGGATGTGAAGCCATTTTTAGTTGTCTGTCTCCACTTACTGTAACTATTAATAACTTTCCCTGCAGAAATATGTTTTAGGGAGTGCTACCCCAGACCCTACTGGGGATATCATATACGTTACATGCATCATAATGCCTTCTTAAAACTGGAACTGCTTAATTTCCAAAACACATCACCAGAAGGCTTTTACATACACTGAAGGGAACCTATATCACTGAAGGGAAAAAAAAAATGTGGACCTATATCACTGAAGGGAAAAAAAAATTTATGCATCCATAAGATCTACTTAATTTGCTCTTTAATCTAGTTTTCTTCTATAATTAGTAAATACTGAAATTCTGAAATAATTCCATTTTATTTTGCTTTTTTGTTTAGGGTTGACTGATGGTATTCATCATCATTCTCAGAAACGGTTCCCCAAAAAGGCTTCCAATGAAGTATAATTAAACTCAGGCTGAAGCAGAGTGGTTATATCTAATTTTTTTTATTAAGGAATCACTGATACACACTCTTATGAAGGTTTCACAAGAAAAACAATGGGTTACATTCACACATATTATCAAGTCCCCCCCATACCCCATTGCACTCACTGTCCGTCAGTGTAGATAAGATGCCAGAGTCACTACTTGTCTTCTCTGTGCTACACTGTCTTCCCCATGACCTCCCCCACACCATGTATGCTAATCATAATACCCCTCAGTCCCTCCCTCCCTCCCCACCCCTCCCCTTTGGTAACTGCTAGTCCCTTCTTAGAGTCAGTGAGTCTGCTGCTGTTTTGTTCCTTCAGTTTTGCTTCATTGTTGTACACCACAATGAGGGAAATCATTTGATATTTGTCTTTCTCTGCCTGACTTATTTCACCGAGCATAATACCCTCTAGCTACATCCATGTTGTTGCAAATGGTAGGATCTGTTTCCTTCTTATGGCTGAATAGTATTCCATTGTATGTATGTACCCAGAGTGGTTGTATCTTATGATCTAAAATCTATTGTTAGATGACAGAACAGCTGCATGGAAACTGTTGTCAAATTCTCTCCATCAGGAAGCATACCCATGAATTCTCCTGTCTTTGAAGTATATTATATACTGAGGAACCATAAAGGAACTAAGTAATTTTGTAATCTATAATTCTCTCAAGACATTTTTCTTTTTTTTAAAATTAATTTTATTTTGGTATCATTAGTCTACAATTACATGAAGGACATTATGTTTACTAGGCTTCCCCTTCACCAAGTCCCCCCCACATCCCCGTTCATAGTCACTGTCCATCAACATAGTAAGATGCTGTAAAATCACTACTTATCTTCTTTGTGTTGCACAGCCCTTCCCGTGCCCCCCCTACACTATACATGCAAATTGTAAAGCCCCCTTTCTTTTTTTCCTGCCCTTCTCCCTCCCTTCCCACCCGTCCTCCCCAGTCCCTTTCCCTTTGGTAACTATTAGTCCATTCTTGGGTTTTGTGCTTCTGCTGCTGTTTTGTTCCTTCAGTTTTCTTTTGTTCTTATACTCCACATATGAGTGAGATCATTTGGTACTTGTCAAGACTTTTTTCTTATATAAATCCACCGAAAGACATGCTCATTACAAAGACTCTGACTCCAAATAAAAAATTAAACAGAGAAAATTATTTTTAGACATATGAACTAAATGAACCCAGACAATAAAACATATCTTCCTTTTCTCTTAGAAAGTAAACTTCATTTATTGCTCAAAATTAAATGATTTCCAGATTGCTATATGCAGACAATAAAATAAAGGCAATAAAGTGTATGTAAATCCATTGTACCAAAGTGAATAAATAGGAAAGGGATCATTAGCCAACATTTCAACAAATTTCTAGATGATGAATTGTAGATAAAACTACTTATCACAGAACATGCACACAGTGGTTGCAGGGGAAAGTGACGCAGACTGAGAAAGTGGGGATTAACTCATGGAACAGCTTTGTACATGGCCCTCATCCACACCCCTTACTTATGTCTCCTAAGTTACTTAAATCTGTGAAAAAGGTAGCTTAACTCAATATTTTTTTCCAACAGGCTGGCCAATAGCACATCCCATTCATGTAGAAAGAAGTCCTAATTTGTTCTTCCATTTAAAAAATTGGTGGGAGGGACTACCTGAACAGAAGCAGTAATACTCAACCATTACTTAGTCCTTCATTTATAAATGTAAACAACCAATTATCAAGTCTGTGACAAAAATCATTAGCAAGAAAAAACAAAAACAAAAAAACCCAAGCCAAACAAAAAAAAAGTGATTAGGAGGAAAAAGAGATAATCCAATTAACAGAAAAGAATTTTTAAAAGACAGCCCTAAATATTATCCTAAGACAGAGTAAAGAAAATGCATCTTTAAAACAGAAACAGCTGAAAGAGACATACCAGTACAAAAAGATTTCTTGGAATTAAAAATATGATTGTTAAAATGTCACCATTGAGCTGGATAAGATTCAAAGTAATTTCCCAGAATAGGAAAAACATTAGAAGACAACAAGAAACAAAAGATTCCAACTAGAGAGAACAAAGAAAACAGCACAGAAAAATTCTGGAATAAAGTTTCCCAGAGTTAAATAAAGATCAAGCCTTTAAGCTGAAAGAACACACTTGTAACAGCTAGGATGTGTAACAGAATATCCATATCGAGACCTATCACCATACAGTTTCCAAAACCCAGGATAGATGAAAACCCCAAAAGCTTCCAGAGAGGAAAAACAAAAACGATTACCAAAATAAAATATTACTGTCACTGGCATTAGACAGACATTACAACACTGGATGTTGGAAGACAATAGAGCAATATGATACTTTCTAAGTTCTGTGGGGAAATGTTGAACTAGTATTCTATACCTAGCCCAACTATCAATCAAGCATGAGGCAAACAAAATGTTTTTTGGTCACAGAGGACACAAAACATTTAACTCTTTCCATCCCAAGCTACTTAGGGTTATTCTCCAACAAACTTGAGGGAAGAAAGTACACTCATGTAATAGATATTTTACAATTAGATATTGTCAAAAAGTTTGAAGATATGCTGAAGGCAAATTTTTCTTTAGTCACCAACAAAAATGAAAGGCTATTTGGGGATAAAATGTGCAAGGGAAATCAGGGTTGAAATATGAAAGTAAAATGTGGTATGTTTTGAGCAATTATGACATGTTACAGAAGAAAATACATCTATTCCTGACAATAGCAATGTATGGACAGACCTAATTACCAAAAGAAAATTATATCCCTAATACTTATCTTGTAACCAGAATTGGGTATCTTCTAACAACCTTCCTTCAGTTACCGCTGGCCCCATACAGAGCATTTTACAGCTAGAGTCAGCCAGGTGACAGCCTTGCTACTGTGTGAAAAACCTTAGCTGTTATCCTCTGGAAAGCTTATAAACCACCAGCATCAAAATGCTTCAGATTAAATAAAATACAATTTTATTTGCTTGCTGGGTATCTCCTCTACTGCACTCAGCAACGTAAGGGCAGTAATAATTTTTCTTTCAAACCTGTTTGCTCTGCACATGGATCAGCAACTGGCACATGACAAATATTTAATGTGTCATATTTTAACATCTCTGAAACCAGGATGGGTCCAACAGGATCAATCCATGGCCCTGATATTTTTACCTTCTAGGTGGCACACATAATGACAAGTCATATAAGCAAAGGCATCTAAGATTTAAGAAATTCAATAACAAAAACTATGGAGAAAGACAGGAGTCGTGTGACTCCAAATGTTGGTAAATCCAAGATACAGGAATATTAAGCTCATTATTTTGAGTTATGGAACTAAATACTTAAAGAAATAAAAATAGAGGGCTAAACATAATTGCCTCCTGGGAAGAGGCAGTAGACTGTTATTGCCTTTCACTATAAGCCAGTCTAAACTATTTTATTTTCTCAAGTCCTCAGACTTTTTATGAACCATTTTCAAGTATTTACTAAGAAGCAAAGTAGAGATTCACACATACAAAATCACAGGGACTGAGACAAGAACATTCTCACGGATGCAGATAGGCATTCATGGGCAAACAGTCAAAGTCAGAATTAGGCATCTCCAAAAATTTCATTTGGCAATGAGGGTTGGAGACAATGAATTCTGGACACAAATTTAGCAAATTTGTAAAGCGTGACATCAACATGAGCTGCCTACTAATGAAATTATACCATTTTGCTCATCAGAAAGTCATGCCAGGATAAGCAAAGGCTAATAAGTTTATCCCAGCACCCCGACTGAAAATTCAGACCCCACCCCCACCCCCTAGGTGGAGTAATTACTAGTTGTTCCTCTCAGAAACACTCCACATTTACACAACACCCTTTTACCTGCCCCGGCCAGTCTACACAATGACAGACGCGCGAACTGAGCATGGTCTCTCCATTACCTGAAAGACCAACTGACTTTTTATGAGGGTGCAAAAGCTGGGGAAGGGGACTGCTGCTAGGGGTAGGCGGCCCACGGATCGGAGGACGGTGGCCATGACATTCGAAAAACCCAGCTGGCGGAGTCTGGTGCACAGAAGCACCCAAGGGCCTGCTCCAGTCTCCGCTAAAAGAAAGCACGCCATTCCCCACAGACAGCTAACGAGCTTTAAAACCCAACCCATTAGGAACTTGTCTGTAATTACAGGTTAGTTACCTTAATAGTGGCAAAAATGAGACCAAGATATTCTTTAAATATTAATCAAGTCATGTACATAAGCATTAGTGAAAGTCACGGGGCTGCTTCTCATCTGTGAGCTTTGGGCGCTCTGAGTGATGATACTGTTCTTATTAATGGTTCTACTTTCAGCCCTGTTATGTAAAATGCCATAAGGAGATTAGTCTTTTCCCCAGCTGAAACCTCTCTGGAGATTTGCATGTTTTTAAAAAATGTTAAAATAGAAACCCTTAAAGGTTTAGGATACCTGAAAAGTCATAGCCACTTGTGGACAAACATACATATAAATAAATTCTGCTTCACAGTACCAGGTACTAAAAAGGAGGCATGAACAGAGTAGAGTAGGTTCACCAAACACCAGACAGGCCTCTGCATCCAAGAGGAGTAAACGGCTTGGAGACAGATGATCTGTGCGCTGGGCTTCGAAGAATGTCAACCTCCAGGGATGGGCAAATGGATCCAGTACTTTGTGGAGGCCTGTAAATGGCAATCCACAGCCCCAGTGGAGAATTAAAGGGAAACCCCAGATGGAATCCTTAATCTCCTTATGGCATGCTTTTTATTTCAAACCACATTGTGTGGGTATGCTTTAAACCAGGAAATAAGGAAGTCTGGGAAGCAGATTCTAGTCAATCTTAACTTTAGGCGTGGCTTTCATTAGTCAAAAAAAAAGGAAAATTGAGGAAATTACCATATAATTAAAACAAGTAATTATTTAAGCCAAATTGTAACAGTTATGCCTTGCCAAAAGCAAAACAAAAACAGAAAACTAATTGAGTCAGAAATTTTATTCAGTAAATCCTGCATACAAGGAACTACACTGCATCCTATGAAAGATTTTTTTAAAGTATGTGTTTTTTTTTTAAGTATGAAATGTGGTTCATTCTCTCAATAAAAATACTGAGTATGGAATATATTTGTGTGAAAATGAAATGTATACATGCGGATAAATAGGTTAATCAATCAAGTCATGCATGATAAAGGCCCAAAGGAGTGACATTTGATCACTGGGACTGCTGAAATTTAGAGAATGAAGAAATATCTTGAGGCCAGGACAAGAGAGGACATCATGGAAAAAGAGGATTTGAACTGAACATTAAAATAGGGGAAACTTATCTCAGTATGTGACTTGATTTACAAAAAATTAGCCTTACAAACAAGTTTTTCAGGAACAGAACTATTTGATAAAATTAGATGACTCTGTATGTTGTGTAAATGCTTCTATTTGTTTATGTTGAGAATGCATATTAGAAACTGGGCAAGAAGCATCTGGAATTTGGACACCCACATACCTGCAAATTAACATTACCAAAAAGATTCTGTTAAAGTCTCTGAAGAGAGACAGAAGACACTGAAAAGTAAATAGGAACCTCTCTGATTTACTAAAATATATTGAGTAATAAAGCAACTGAAACTTTCATATATTGCTGATGGGAGTGTTAAAATGGTAAAAACCACTTCAGAAAGTGTTTGTTCCTTATAAAGTTAAAAATTTACCTACCCTGTAGTCCAGCAGTTCTACTCCCCAAACAAATGAAAGCATGTCTACTAAAAGACTTGTACAAGAAGTTCAGAGTAGCTTTATTCATAACAGTCCAAACTGGAAACAGTCCAAATGTCCATCAACAGAATAGACAAATAAATCATGGTATATGTAGTATTAGATAATTAAAAAGAATGAACGACAGATACATGCATCAACATGTATGAATTTCATGAGCATTATGTGCAGCAATAGAAAGAGCACATTTTATATGATTCAGCTATAGGAAATTCAAGAACAAGTAAGTGTAATCTATGTGAAAGAAATCCGGAGGTTCTGACATCTAGCCAGGAAGACTCAGAGGCTGAGTCCATTTGGTACTGTTGACCGGAACACTTACGTGGGGCACCTCCATGTAATGTGGGCTTCTCAGAGCACAGCAGCTAAGTCCTGGAAGGTGCTCTCAGGAGGAGCATCCTGAGACAGCCAGGCACACATGGCGTGGACATGTATGACCTATCCTCAGAAGTCACATAGCCTCGCCTCTGACCTACTCTAACAACTGGCAAAGTCCCAGACCAGCCCAGACTGAAGGGGATGGGCCAGAGACCTTACCTCTAAGTATGGGAAGAGTACATGCAGTTTTGAGACTGTGTTTAAAAATGACATCATTAGGATAAATCGAAAGCTATCCCACATGCCTAGTGTGCCTAATTCTGGGGGAAAAGACTGGAAACAATCAGAGTGGGAGTATGTTTTGGCTTTTACTTTTTTATTTTAACATATGATAAGAAAGTGATGAATTTAGATAAGTGTTTGGAAGCATACCAGTAGAAACCAAAGGGAATATGGAGAACACCCAGAAATGTGAGGCTTCAAAGGAGATTAAAAAGCTGTTTGCTTCTAGACCCCCTACGGTAAGAAATAGCATTTTAAAAGCCCTCTAATAACAGAAGTCATATGCATTTTCTCATATTAAAAAATCACTCAGGTTTGTTGCCAAGATCATATTAAGGATGCTGATTTCTTATCTAAGCTTATTATTTCAGATATCACAATTATCCACTATATAGAGATAGAGACAGGAGATCAAGAAAGAAAAGACACAGGTAGACTTTGGAATAGTAGCTGGGCAAGGACTTTGAACACAGTGAACTGTGTAAGGAAACAAGTAAAAGGAAATAGTTGGGGAACTTTCTAAGTTCTGATGATCTGTATTGTCAGAGAAACTGTAAGCCCAGATGAAATATTCTCTTATCTTCAATAAGCTGAGTCTCTGAACTTGGCCATAAAGAAGGGGGTTTTGAAGGTCACGCTGCCATGCAGGTGAACATGTTCCGAATTCCGTCTCAGGTTGGTCCCCGATGACAAAGGGCAGGGAAGATCCTGTTGGAGGGTGGAGCCAGAAACCACAAAGAACTGTGAAAAAGGGCATTGTTTCAGATAACAAAATCAGAGCCTTACAGACAAATGTGCCCTAACACCAGGGCAGGAGCCTCCACCAGTCCAGGCGAGCAGATTTTTATCGGTGCTGCGTGCCAGAGACATTCATGTGTGTCTCATTGCTCTCTCATCCTGAATAAGAGCATGAGCGGTGATGGGCCTGGCCAAGTCCTTCCATCATATACTGAGTACAGGAGAGGGAATGGGGTTGACAGCATCCCTTCTACACACTGGCCTCCATAAAGAGCTACTTTCAGAAATCCTGAACTTTTGCTGGTTGCAATGACTGGGTAATGCTTTAGATTGTTTCCTATGAGGAGCTGAGTGAGTATATCCTAAGGGTGAGAAAAAGGTTATTTGGTAGTCACGGAATCTAACTGTCTGCACAATTCATACTCCACTGCTGGAATAAATACAGAATCATAGCTGGAAAGGGGAAGCCCAACAAGGGAACTAATTTTTCCACCCTCATTGCTTATGCATGTGATCATGAAACTAGTTCTCAGCAATAGTGAATGTTTTGTGCTTTGCTTTTAAGCCAAGTTGGTAAAGAATTACATGTGAAGCCTTCACAATAAGTTCCTTCTTCCTATCACCTTGATGCAAGTAAGCATGACTGATTTGAGCCATGTGTTAAAGCCCAAAATAAAAGGAGACTGGGTCTCTTCATCATTGCACAAAAGCTGTCTGTCAATCAGCTTTACACAATTGAGAAAGAGACTTCCTCCTATGTAAGTTATTGTACATAGGAGTAATTTGTTATATCAACTGGGATTGTTATTAAAACAATTTGTAATAAAAGTTATGATGCAAAATTTACCTGCATCAAGGGGATGGAGGTAAGGAAGTTATGGGGTTATATTATCTAATAGATAACAGGATTCAGTTTGTCATACATTCAGGGAACAATCCCAAGTCATACATATTGCCCTCTTCATGCAACATAACTAAATAAAATAAACTTGGCTTTTGAAAACTGAATCATATAAGCATTGATCCTCCCACCCAACATAGCTATTTAACTTCTAATATTTTTCCTAGTGGTTATGAAGGATACTGGTGTATTTCAAATAAATCTCTATCCTCAAAGATTATATCTATTTTAAGTAATAGTGAATAACTTTGATAAGGTAAATATAATACACCATATGCTATATGCCATGCAAAATAAAATGCTATGTTTTATTGTAAGTCAGAAGAGAGAGATTGATTCCTTCTTGGGAAACTGTGAAAAATATTTTAGAAACAGGCTTTTCTTTAGCTTGGTCAGGAAAATTGAGTCCGATTCAGACAGAGGTACAAACAATGTGTTTTAGATAGAGAAAATATTAATTAATGGGCAGAAGTACAGGAAGAATGAAGGTGACTCCGGATTCTAGTGGTTTAAACCTCTGGTGTTTGATGGGGAAGGAAACTGGGAGATGACACTGAAACCGAAGGTGTGACAGATCACAGAAGAACCTTGAATCCCAAGTGAAGCTCTTTAATTTTATTGGCTAAGTTTTCTTAGGCAATGGGGAGGCACTCCCTGCACTTCTTTCCCCAGGTAGCTTGTCTGGACCAGTTGATAGGCTTGGGAAAATTTGTACAGCAGATAATAGGATTATTGAATTTAGACATAAATTCTCCAGTGTTTCAGGCAAACCTAATACATCACCTGGGCAATACTGCTTTCTTGTGATTTTAAAAGACTTTGGTGAACCTTCCCCTCATACTGTAGAGTGAGTTAGCAAGCATTTAAGAGGCTTCCTCTGATGGCTATAATTAAGCTTCAGAGGGAACAGGCACAGCCATTTAGTTGAACTGAAACTATTGTTAGCGATGTGCACTTCACCCTAGCTTGTTTTCCATCACATTTTCCAGAGGTTGAATAAATGTTCCAATTTAGAATGGTAGGGAAAGTCAGTATGCCGGCAAGAATTTTTATAGCTGTCTGATTCAGAATCACCTTGAGCCACTGCACACCCTGTAGACAGCATGACACTCCAGGAACCTCTTGGTCCTGTGCTGTTTCCAGCCTGCTTTGAAGCCTTCCTTACCAGGTATCCTATGCTTTAGCCTACTGAACTGTTTTGTTTCCAGAGAGTCAGTAGTCTTCATACATTCATGCCTATCCCCATGGATTTTAGTTCAATTTTATCTATGCCTATGTATCCTCCTCTTCTTTAGCATCCCTTCTTCACTTCTAATCAGTCTTATTTTGCCACAGAATTCCCACTTATCTTTCAAAACTTACAGTTGTACAAGTGATTTTTTTTATGAGAACTTCTCTAATGATTATATGATGAAAAATTAATTGGATCTTTATGCACACATAGAATTTTGAAAACATTTTCCAGAATGTTATTACACTACACAGATATACCTCATTTTATTGAACTTTGCTTTCTTGCACTTGGCAAATATTGTTATATATAAATGAAAGGTTCATGGCAACACTGCATCAAGAAAGTCTACTGGCACCATTTTTCCAACAGGATTTGCTCACTGTGTCTCTGTGTCATGTTTTGGTAATTCTCACAGTATTTCCAACTCTTCATTATTATTATATTTGTTACTGTGATTTGTGACCAGTGATTACAACTCACTGAAAGTTCAGATGATGGTCAACATTTTTATAAATGAAGCATTCTTAACAAAGCTATGCACATATTTTTTGGACAATGCTATTGCACACTTAATAGATTATATATAGTGCAGACAACTTTTTTTATGTACTGGGAAACCAAGAAATTAATTTGATTTGCTTTATTGCAATATTTGCTTTATTACAGAGGTCTGGAACCAAGTACACATTATCTCTAAGGTATGCCTGTACTGTGTGGTATATATCTGACTTGCTAAACTGGCAGCTTCTTGGGTGCAGGGATAACACAATGTTATAAATACTATGTTCAAGACATGTGCAAGATGTTATGAGAAGATAAAGGAAGCAAAATCAAAGAGCCTATAGAAACCACTGGAAAATGAAAATGTTCTGAGTGGCATAGAAAATTCCGAGGAAGTCTAGGTAAAGGTAACAAAAAGATTGAAAAATTTTAAAAATTAAATAAATGTTAAAACAGTTTTCACTTTCTTATTAAAGGAAAAGAAGGAGAATTTAAATGGAAAATAAGATAAACCCCTGTCTTGCCTTCAAGATCATTATAATTTCATGTTGTAGATACAGCTATGAAACAACAATCAGTTGGTAAATGATGTAAATAGCAATTCAGGACCAACTTTTATGGATCAGATTTATAACAGTTCTAAGAAGAGAGAGATAAATAATCACAGGAATAGACACTCTGTCATCTTGAACATTTTGACTGGTAAGTTCAGTGCAGTGTTGAAGGTGGGATTCTATCAGGAGCCAAAAGATTTCTACAGATTGGGGGTGATGACTGGCCAAAAGGAGCAAGACAGATGCTTCCTGTGCACGCCAAGAAAATGAACCTCAAAAGTAGAGGACAGAGATCTGACTTCCTATTTACAGCATGCTTTTTATATCTTCATTTAAGTCAGTTATAAAAGCACTGACTGGGACAGTATTCTATTCCTCCCGGTTATGCTAATTCACCTACTGCTAACTTTTGTTCAGTCGTTCAACCAGTTACAATAGTCAATTATTATGTCTTTATCCTTCACCATTACAGCAAGGGAGGCTACCTAATGCCTTGCTGATTCAAGATTGAGGTCTACTAAATACCTTAATTCTACTAGACTAGTTACCTTGTTAAATTAGAAAACAAGGTTACTCTGACCTGTTTGTTGGATGCCTAATAAATAATGTCATCCTTTAGTAATGTTCCTAAACTTATGCTATAATAATCTCTTGAATCTTATCCAAATTAATGCTAAATTGTAATGCTCAAATATAAAAATAAGAGATTTGAAGTGGCCTAATATAAAAACACATATACAAAGTTCAACCTTAAAAAATGAATTCAAGAAGAAAAAGAAGGAAATACAAAAAAGAAAATTAGGAAGAGAGAAATTTCTAAATGAAGAGACAAATATTTGAATGCCATACAATTTTTTTTACTCAGAACAAAGATTCATTGTTGCAAATAAAAAATTCTTGATTTTAGTCTCGTGTGTGCCTAGGAATGTTTTGAAAACTTCATAATTGAATGTTGAACAGTGACTTCCTTGATAAAGGTGGTGGCTGTTCTATCTCATGACCTTTGCTAAATAGTGGAAGGGCTCTAGGGTTTGGAGACAGGGACATAGATGTTTGAGAAGTGATGTTTCTAAATAATACATTCTACTACGCATGACCAATACTGGGGAAAGGAAAACATATATGAATGAATAAAATGTTAAAACATACAAGCACATTTATGTGTATATCTCTAAACCCAGACCTAAGCAAGCTAAAAGCAATGAAGCTGCACCTCAGTAGATAAAGTGATATTATAGAATCAGCAGCAAAAAATTTGGAATCAAAATTGCCCATAATCCCTTAAACTTCCTTAAATGTATATGAATTAAAATGTAATGACTTTGTGTAATCTACCCTGGATTGTAATATTTGTGAGTAAAGTGTCATATTTATATAATAAACTGTACATGGAAAATAAAATCTTACAGAGTTTCTGTCTTTAATTACCTAAAAGAAATGTGCTCAGTTAGTTTCTGGAAGTCAGCTCTGTTTGCTGGACTCCCTTCTACTGCTCCAGCATGAAATCCACAGCATGCACTGTCTTCTCTCAGGCCTCTCTTCATTTTTTCTGTTTTTTTTTTCCCTCTCAGGATTCAATTCATTGACATTCACTTGCCTTTAAATGTTATGATTTTTAAACATTTCCTATTTCCCTTTCAGAGTGTTAGAGAAAACAAAACTCAAACAATTCTCATCTACTTACTCTGTGGCCAAAAGATGAAAATTATATACTTCTTTGGTGTTTGTTAGTAATTGCCTGTAACATCTCTGTGATCTTCCATTATTTCAGCTTCTTGTTTGAGGAGCTAATTAAATGATTCCCAGTGAATGTTTTTTTCACATTTTCCTTTAAGTTCTATAAAAAGAGAAAAAAATCTTTCACATGGGCTCAGAAACCTAACAAAAGTTGATGTTCAAGGTACAAGATTTCTTAAAATACATATGCTTATGATACAGTATTCCTTCCTTGACATCTGCCCAGAGTGGTTGTTTAATTAGCGTTTTCATGTCCCTGAGTTTTGGGGTGGTGAGCCAGGTAGATGTGGAAGATACAGATTTGAAAACATCCAGGAAAAGAGGGCAGACTCATTCTACCCAAGAACATCTATTGAGGAGAAGCTCTTGAAAGATGGGGGAGGTAGGGAGGGAGAGGATGGAAGCTAAAGAGAGAGTAACATTCAGGTAAATAGCGATTTTGAGAGTTTAGAGTTTAGACTAAGGTATGAGAAGTGATTACCATAAAGGAAATTTTGGAGAGAGGAGAAGTTTAAACATATTTTAGAAAAACCGCCACAGATTTTAGGATGGAACGTAACCGACTACCGCTGTTACACTGTTTTCTTCTTCTTTTTATTTTTTATTTTGTTAATACTTTTGAACTGTTGTCACTGGGGGACAGACATAAGGTTATGTGTGGACTGTCTCTATATACTCACTTCATAAAGGGAAAGGAAAAGGGAAAACAGAAGAGGAAACCTTAGGAATGGAATGGAGAAGTGGGAGGAAGGTGGTAGCAGTACCTAAAACCAGGCTCACGTAAAGTTTTAAAGGTTCAAAGCATGGCTCTGTATTATTATCTCATTTAACCAGGCAGCAGTAATTAAAGATAATGACAAATAGACAAAATTGTACAGTTCTTATTTGAAAACTTCATTGTTTTCCTTGGGCAAGTTCCCAATTACTTTTTCTTAATATTGCCAGACTCTTCAGTCCATAAAGTGTCCAAGAAAAATACAGTTTTTAAGGCTGTTCATTAGTATCTTTGAAATTTTGGGGGTCTACCATCTGACCTATACCTTCTGGAAAGGACTTTAAGATTATGCATATGTGAGTGTGTGTGTGTGTGTGTGTGCGTGTGTGTGTTTTACATCTCACCACCTTAGAATGAAAACATTTTCAATACTTGCCAAGCACATAATTTTCCTTCCCTCTTATTTCTATCTGTACTACTTCCCTTCTCTTTCTTCTACCTTTTAAGTTAAAGTCTTTTAAAATCGTCAGAGAATCAATTAAAAGAAAATAATTCTTATGTTTATTCCAATCATGCTTCATTGTTGATTAAACAGTTATATCATATTTATCAAATTCAGTAAAATATATTCGCTATTTCCAAAGACAGAAAATTCATCCTAAAAAGTGAGATGAATCATATTAAAGTTCCTGAAAACATGTAATCTCCAAAACAGAAAATATCCTGAAATAAAGGTAACAGTATCTGAACTATGCATCTATTTTTTAAAAGTGACTACCTTGAAAGGAAACCAAATATTTAGATATATGACTTCTGGGTTATTTATATATATATATATATTGTATACATATCACAAGAATATGTGCATTGTACTAATCATTTGTGATTAAATTGGGCTCATTTTGCACATTCTTCCCAAACTTTAAATTTTTATATTTTTTCTTCATGATAATTTAAAGAGTTGTTTGTGATTAGAGACTTTCTCATTATCAGTATAACCATTGTTTAATTTTTTCATTCACCCAAAGAATGCTTTGGGATCTCACTCTTTGATTTGTTTTGCAATTAAATTGGCCACAATAGTTAATGGAATTTATCTAACTTACACAGTATAAAAAGAACAACTTTATTATGACTATGTTTTTACTTTGCAGAAAAAGATAAAATGTTAAACTTCCCCATCTCAAATAGTCCTCAATTGCCTAACTTTCAAAAATAAATGATTTCTATTATTTTTATTTTTTTTCATTTTGGTATCATCAACCTACAATTACATGAGGAACATTATGTTTACTAGACACCCCCCCATCACCAAGTCCCCCCCAACAAACCCCATTACAGTCACTGTCCATCAGTGTAGTAAGATGATGTAGAATGGCTACTCGTCTTCTCTGTGTTGCACAGCCCTCCCAGTGCCCCCCTAACATTATACATGCTAATCGTAATGCCCCCTTTCTTCCCCCTGCCCCTTATCCCGCCCTTCCCACCCATCCTCCCCAGTCCCTTTCTCTTTGGTAACTGTTAGTTCATTCTTGGGTTCTGTGATTTTGTTGCTGTTTTGTTCCTTCAGTTTTTTCTTTGTTCTTATACTCCACATATGAGTGAAATTATTTGGTACTTGTCTTTCTCGACCTGGCTTATTTCACTGAGCATAATACCCTCTAGCTCCATCCATGTTGTTGCAAATGGTAGGATTCGTTTTCTTCTTATGGCTGAATAATATTCCACTGTGTATATGTACCACATCTTCTTTATCCATTCATCTACTGATGGACACTTAGGTTGCTTCCATTTCTTTGCTATTGTAAATAGTGCTGCAATAAACATAGGGGTGCATCTGTCTTTTTCTAATTGGGCTGCTGCATTGTTAGGGTAAATTACTAGAAGTGGAATTTCTGGGTCAAACAGTATTTCTATTTTGAGCTTTTTGAGGAACCTCCATACTGCTTTCCACAATGGTTGAACTAGTTTACATTCACACCAGCAGTATAGGAGGGTTCCCCTATACTTGCCAACATTTGTTGTTGTTTGTCTTTTGGATGGCGGCGAACCTTACTGGTGTGAGGTGATATCTCATTGTGGTTTTAATTTGCATTTCTCTGATGTGCAGCATCTTTTCATGTGTCGGTTGGCCATCTGAATTTCCTCTTTGGAGAACTGTCTGTTCAGCTCCTCTGCCCATTTTTAAATTGGATTATTTGCTTTTTGTTTGTTGAGGTGTGTGAGCTTTTTATATATTTTGGATGTCAACCCTTTATCGGATCTGTCATTTATGAATATATTCTCCCATACTGTAGGATGCCTTTTTGTTCTATTGGTGGTGTCCATTGCTGTACAGAAACTTTTCAGCTTGATATAGTCCCACTTGTTCATTTTTGCTATTATTTCCCTTGCCTGGGGAGATATGTTCATGAAGAAGTCGCTCATGTTTATGTCCAAGAGATATTTGCCTATGTTTTTTTCTAAGAGTTTCATGGTTTCATGACCTACATTCAGGTCTTTGATCCATTTTGAATTTACTTTTGTGTATGGGGTTAGAGACAGTGATCTAGTTTCATTCTCTTATATGCAGCTGTCCAGTTTTGCCAACCCAGCTGTTGAAGAGGCTGTCATTTCCCCATTGTATGTCCATGGCTCAATATTAATTGACCATATATGTTTGTTAATATCTGGACTCTCTATCCTGTTCCTCTGGTCTATGGCTCTGTTCTTGTGCCAGTACCAAATTGTCTTGATTACTGTGGCTTTGTAGTAGAGCTTGAAGTTGGGAAGTGAGATGCCCCCTGCCTTATTCTTCCTTCTCAGGATTGCTTTGGCTTTTTGGGGTCTTTTGTGGTTCCATATAGATTTTAAAACTATTTGTTCTAGTTCATTGAAGAATGTGGTTGATATTTTGTTAGGCATTGGTTTGAATCTGTAGAGTGCTTTAGGTAGGATGGCCCTTTTGACAATATTAATTCTTCCTAGCCAAGAGCATGGAATGAGTTTCCATTTGTTAGTGTCCTATTTAATTTCTCTTGAGTGTCCTGTGGTTTTCAGGGTATAGGTCTTTCACTTCCTTGGTTAGGTTTATTCCCAGATATTTTATTCTTTTTGATGCAGTTGTGAATGGAATTGTTTTCGTGATTTCTCTTTCTATTAGTTCATCGTTAGTGTATAGGAAAGCCTCAGATTTCTGTGTATTAATTTTGTATCCTGCAACTTTGCTGAATTCAGATATTAGTTGTAATAGTTTTGGAATGGATTCTGTAGGGTTTCTTATGTAAAATATCATGTCATCTGCAAATACTGACAGTTTGACTTCTTTTTTACCAATCTGGATGCCTTGTATTTCTTTGTTTTGTCTGATTGCCATGGCTAGGACCTCCAGTACTATGTTGAATAGCAGTGCGGAGAGTGGGCATCCGTATCTTGTTCCCGATCTTAGAGGGAAAGCTTTCAGCTTCTCTCTGTTACATATGATGTTGGCTGTGGGTTTTTCATATATGGCCTTTATTATGTTGAGGTACTTGCCATCTATACCCATTTTGTTGAGAGGTTTTATCATTAATGGATGTTGAATTTTGTCGAATGCTTTTTCAGCATCTATGGACATGATCATGTGGTTTCTGCCCTTCTTTTTGTTGATGGATTTTTGAATGCTGTACCATCCTTGCATCCCTGGGATGAATTCCACTTGCTCATGGTGTATGATCCTCTTGAAGTATTTTTGAATTTGGTTTGCAAATATTTCATTGAGTATTTTTGCATCTATGTTCATCAAGGATATTGGTCTGTAATTTACTTTTTTTTGGTGGGGTCTTTGCCTGGTTTTGGTATTAGAGTGAAGCTGGCTTCATTGAATGAGTTTGAAAGTATTCCCTCCTCTTCTATTTTTTGGAAAACTTTAAGGAGGATGGGTATTATGTATTCTCTATATGTCTGATAAAATTCAGCAGTGAATCCATCCAGACCAGGGGTTTTGTTCTTGGGTAGTTTTCTGATTACCAATTCAATTTTTTGCTGGTAATTGGTCTGTTTAGATTTTCTAACTCTTCCTTGGTCAGTCTTGGAAGGTTGTATTTTTCTAGGAAGTTGTCCATTTCTTCTAGGTTTTTCAGCTTGTTAGCATATAGATTTTTGTAGTATTCTCTAATAATTTTTTGTATTTCTGTGGGGTCCATCATGATTTTTCCTTTCTCATTTCTGATTCTGTTAATGTGTGTAGATTCTCTTTTTCTCTTAATAAGTCTGGCTGGGGGCTTATCTATTTTGTTTATTTTTTCAAAGAACCAGCTCTTGGTTTCATTGATTTTTTTCTATTCTTCTCAATTTTGTTTATTTCTTTTCTGATCTTTATTATGGCCCTCCTTCTGCTGACTTTGGGCCTCATTTGTTCTTCTTTTTCCAGTTTCAGTAATTATGACTTTAAACTATTCATTAGGGATTGTTCTTCCTTCTTTAAATATGCCTGGATTGCTATATACTTTCCTCTTAGAACTACCTTCGCTGCGTCCCACAGAACTTGGGCTTTATGCTGTCATTGTCATTTGTCTCCATATATTGCTTGATCTCTGTTTTAATTTGGTCATTGATCCATTGATTATTTAGAAGCATGTTGTTAAGCCTCCATATGTTTGTGAGCCTTTTTGTTTTCTTTGTATAATTTATTTCTAGTTTTATGACTTTGTGGTCTGAGAAGTTGGTTGGTAGAATTTCAGTCTTTTTGAATTTACTGAGGCTCTTTTTGTGGCCTAGTATGTGGTCTATTCTGGAAAATGTTCCATGTGCACTTGAGAAGAATGTTTATCCTGCTGGTTTTGGGTGGAGAGTTCTATAGATGTCTATTAGATCCATCTGTTCTAGTGTGTTGTTCAGTGCCTCTGTGTCCTTACTTATTTTCTGTCTGGTGGATCTCTCCTTTGGATTGAGTGGTGTGTTGAAGTCTCCCAGAATGAATGCATTGCATTCTATTTCCTCCTTTAATTATGTTAGTATTTGTTTCAGATATGTTGGTGCTCCTGTATTGGGTGCATATATATTTATAATGGTTATATCCTCTTGTTGGACTGAGCCCTTTATCATTATGTAATGTCCTTATTTATCTCTTGTTATTTTCTTTGTTTTGAAGTCTATTTTATCTGTAACAAATACTGTAACACCTGATTTATTCTCCCTATTGTTTGCATGAAATATCTTTTTCCATCCCTTGACTTTTAGTTTGTGCATGTCTTTGGGTTTGAGGTGAGTCTCTTGTAAGCAGCATATAGATGGGTTTTGTTTTTTTATCCATACTGTTACTCTTTGTCTTTTGATTGGTGCATTCAGTCTATTTATATTTAGGGTGATTGTTGAAAGATGTACTTATTGCCATTGCAGGCTTTAGATTCGTGGTTACCAAAGGTTCAAGGGTAGCTTCTTTACTATCTAGCCATCTAACTTAACTCTCTTATTAAGCTATTATAAACACAGTCGGATGATTCTTTATTTCTCTCCCTTCTTATTCCTCCTCCTCCATTCTTTATATGTTAGGTGTTTTATTCTGTACTCTTGTGTTTCCTTTGACTGCTTTTGTGAGTAGTTGATTTTATTTTTTGCCTTTAGTTAGTATTTTGTTGGCCTGCTTTCTCTGCTGTGATTTTATTTCTCTGGTGACATATGTTTAGCCTTAGGAGTGCTTCCATCTAGAGCAGTCCCTTTAAAATATCCTGTAGAGGTGGTTTGTGGGAGGCAAATTCCCTCAACTCTTGTTTTTTTAATCCCTCTTCATATTTAAATGATAGTTGTGCTGGATACAGTATGCTTGGTTCAAGGCCTTTCTGCTTCATTGCATTAAATATATCATGCCATTCTCTACTGGCCTGTAAGGTTTCTGTTGAGAAGTCTGATGATAGACTGATGGGTTTTCCTTTGTAGGTGACCTTTTTTCTCTCTCTGGCTGCCTTTAATACTCTGTCCTTGTCTTTGATCTTTGTCATTTTAATTATGACATGTCTTGGTGTTGTCCTCCTTGGGTTCCTTGTGCTGGGAGTTCTGTGGGCCTCCATGGTCTGAGAGACTATTTCCTCCCCCAGTTTGGGGAAATTTTCAGCACTTATTTCTTCAAAGACACTTTCTAATCCTTTTTCTCTCTCTTCTTCTTCTGGTACTCTGATAATGCGAATATTGTTCCTTTGGATTGGTCACACAGTTCTCTTAATATTCTTTCATTCCTGGAGGTCCTTTTATCTCTCTCTGCCTCAACTTCTCTGCATTCCTGTTCTCTGATTTCTATTCCATTAACAGCCTCTTGCACCTGGTCTAGTCTGCTCTTAAGTCCTTCCAGAGATTGTTTTATTTCTGTATTCTCCCTCCCTACTTGCTCCTTTAGCTCTTGTATATTTCTCCACAGTTCCATCAGCATGGTTATGACCTTTATTTTGAATTCCTTTTCAGGAATATTGGTTAAGTGTATCTCCCCAGGCCCTCTTTCGGGGGTTGTCTAGGTAATTCTGGACTGGACCAAATTCTTCTGCCTTTTCATGGTGATAGAGATAGTTGTAGGCAGGTAGCACGTGTGTCAGCTGGGAGAACAAAGTCCTTTCCTGTTTGTTGGTCTCCTTGCCCTTCTCCGCTGCCTGTGTTGGTTACCTGCACCCCTGGAGCCAGCCTGTATTAATCCCCTAAGGTGCCTTGCCGGGGTCGCTGTCAGGGTAGCCCAGAGCCCTGCAGTGAGTGGCAGGCATACTGGGTGTGCTCTCCTGTGAGAGTGGCACCCTTTTGCGTCTTGCCCCAGTTTCTTCTGCCTGTGCTGGGAAGCTGCACACTGGCAGTGGCCTTTGGGTCTGGCTCTGGTGGCTGCACACCAGGAGGATATTCTGGGTTGCTGCTGGGGGTGCGGCCACTCCTGGGCCACTCTGCTGCTGCCATGAGCATGCATGGCCGCTGCCCAGTTGCTCAACTGCTGCCACGAGCGCGCAGCTGCTCCCCGGTCCCGGGCCGCTTGACCGTCGCCACCGCTGGCTTACTCGTCCTCTTCCAGGCCGCTCCACCACTCTCAGGCTACTGGGCCACTGTGTCAGGGGCCCTGGCCAGGGGAATGACTGGCAGGCTGCTTATTGCCATGAGGGGCTTTAGAGCTGCGTTGCCGCCCAGGGGGTTAGAGCACCTGGAGTTCCCCGGGATTCCCATCTGCTGGGCTGAGTGTGCCGGGATGATTCTGTCCAGCTGTGAGGCCCCTGTCCCTTTAAGACTTTCAAAAAGTACTCGCTTTTCTTTTGTCCCAGGGTAGCTTGTTACAGGGACACGTTTGCTGATTTTGCTTTTTCGTTTCTCTAATATCCAGCACACCATGCACTGTGTCTGTGCTCCCAGTGTGGATAACTAGAGCTGGTTGTTTAGCAGTCCTGGGCTTTCACTCCCTCCCCACTCTGACTCCTTTCCTCCTGCCAGGTTGCTAGGTTAGGGGGAGCGCTTGGGTCCTGCCGAGCCGTGACTTGTATCTTACCTCCTTCGTGAGGCGCTGAGTTCTCACAGATGTAGGTATAGCCTGGCTGTTGTACTGTATCCACTGGTCTCTTTTAGGAATAGTTGTATTTGTATTTTCAAAAATATATATGGTTTTGGGAGGAGATTTCTGCTGCCCTACTCACGCCACCATCTTGGCTCCTCACCAAATGATGTATTTTTACCAGATCAAAAAAAAAATATTGACTCCCTTTTTTGTTTTGAGTTAAAAATGGAAAATCACTGGCACTTGACTAATGATTCAAAAAATTTACAAGCTGATTCCTGCCCAGAAAATGCTTTTTCTGATGCAGTTCTGTGACAGTGTAGAATACCTACTTCTTTTAGGTACACCTCGGATGATGTGGACGCTGAAAATCCAAGTTACGCCCAGGATTTCATTCCACTGTGCTTACTCATCTGGACCACAGACCTGCAGGACCTGTCTGAAGGAGGCAGGCATCAAGTGGGGCTCTGCCCATGAGTCATCCCTTTAATACAGTGAAACCTAAGAGGGAAGAGCAGAGAGGATATGTTGGTCGTCAGGAAAATGTAGACTACCGGTAGAAAATGACATCCTCTGTTAATAAGATCTAAGGTGCGACTCACATAATTGTCCTGATTTTTCAAGTTGACAGGGAACATGAAGCATTTCTTTAAGTTGGTGAGAGGTCCCAATAAATGCCTAAAGTGTATAGATTTGCATATGGTTTTAGAATGTGATTTTATAAAGAAGGTGGAGATCTCAACTCCCTCAATCATGTCTATATATAGGTCTGAGTGTGTGGTTCAGTGCTCTGGGAAGTGTCTGGACAGAGAATCAGAGCTGGACAAGGCAGCCTTGATCTGAGTGAGCTAACTGGCGCCATGAAAATATCAGGTGTCTCTCTGCTCCTCTCTCTGGCTCTTTTCTGCTTTCTCTCAGGTGAGTTTTTTTTTCCTTAAAATTAAAATCCAATATTTATACTGAACTGGAAATAACAAGTATGTATTTATCTACCATATTTCAAAATTCTAACAATTTTGATATAAAACACCAATTCTGAGAGATCATCATAATGATAATGATGGTGAGGATGAAAATGGTGATAGTACTAATGATAAAAATAACATTTTGTTGAGCATATGCTATATTCCAGGCCTGTACTGAGGGGTTGCATACATTATCTCCAATATACACAGCAAGGTATTCAAATCCAAATTTTACATATAAGAAAACGGTGGCACAAAGAAGTTAGAAAATTGCCAGAGGACTTTCAACTAGTAAGTAGAATTTGGCATTCAAATCCAGGTCTCCCAGATATCACGGATGATGTGTGCACCACAGAACTAGCCTGGAGGATGGTAATTGTTTTAAATATTAGTTTTACTTCTTAAGACAAAGGAAAGATTTCCTGCCCTCAGATAACTGAAATTGAAACAAAGGGTAAAAAGGCAACTCAATTAGGGAATCTTTCAGAAAAAGTGATTGAACCTCAAAACACAGAACCGTACCTGCTGCTGGTGGAGTACTCTCCTGAAGCAGGGGACTATCTTTGGTCACCTGAATGAGTGGCAGTCATGTAGCCTATCAATTTACAGTGTTCAAAGCACAATTACACTTCAATCTGATGTTTTTCATCGCAGGACCATGTGAGTGAACAGGTCCTATGAGTCTCTTTCTTCCCTCCTTTATCATTCCACGTGGCCATAGTGGCCGAAGCTTGTGCTGGAGACTCTCGACCAGGGACCTGGGCCTGCCTGCTCCCCAGGGGCCTGTGTCAACCTGAGGGAAGCTCTGACCTGGTCTCTCATTTGTAGAAGGCGAGAAATGAGACTGAGTCCTGGGACTTCCCGGGTAGGAGGCATCATGTTCTGTCACAAGAGTAGTTGAATTTTGCTGCCATCAGAGATTTTAAGTAGCTGAACATGTAAAAAACAACAATTTGTCAGTTAGACTGTTCACTGGGAGCTGTCGTATTTACATAAACAAATACATTGAGAAATGTGGAGAAAAAGAAAGATTAGATAAAGGATTTCTGTGACATTGTGCAGTAAGTTTGACTACTAAAGCCAGATAACTTGAGTGAGTGGCTCAGTCAATTGCTGAGATGCATAAAAATAGATCTATATTAAAATCTTCTTGCAAAGATGGTCCCAGAAATTAACTGATATCCTCTTATTGCTTCTCTTCAAAAAAACTAAGTGATCTTTTAATGGGACTGGTTGACTAATACCAAATACACCAAAACAGGATCCTTTGTAGACATATCCATATTTGGGGAGGCATAGTACCTAAAAGCCTTCAAAAGAAATGAATTTCGGTCCTGGCATTTCCATTTTACAGCGGTGTGATGGCCTTCCGGAGTGTCCTTTTCCTCATCTGTAAAATGGGAATATAAAAGGACTAGCCCTTTCTGGGTAATTAAGTGAGAAAATGTATGCTAAGTGCTTCACATAGTAGATGGGACAGAGTAAGGGTTCAACAATATCTATAAATATTGCCACTTTTAAAGTTAAAATAAGGGTACTAGGCTGGGCTCAGGCACTGTGGGTATTAACCCTTTTCTGCATATGACATGTCGGTTAAGACCTCCCCTCTTCTGATCAAAGATGTGTACAGGGGGAGATTGGTGAGAACTGTAACAGTGATTTTCCCTGAGCATAAAAATCACTTGAAATCATTATAAAAACATTGACTTCCAGGCCCTGTTTGACCTATATAATGGAATTTTCAAGTAAATGTCCTAAAAATTTGATTTTTTAATAACCAGCCACACTACTGCAATAAGGCTGATAAGCACCACAGTAGATGATCACTACCTTCTTTTCAGATTTAAAAGCCCTGCTCTCTCCTCATTCTCCTCAGCAGAGAAGGCCCTGCATGGCGTTTCCATCTCTCCTCTCACAAACGGTCGCCAGCACCGGAGCTGGGCAGTGCCTACCCACCCCCTTCCCCCCATCACGGTGGTACGGGGCTTCCATGCGGAGGTGGTGCTGGCATTGGAAGTTCCACAGAATAGCCACAAATCAAAATTCAGCAGCTCTTACAAGGATTGAACCTAAGATTTTTTATGATTTCAGCATTTTAAACCACAGAGCTCATTAAGTCACATATACAATCATCTGTAAAAGGGAGAAGCAAGACTGTATTTATGAGTTTCTTCTCTCTTTCAGGAAATCAGAGATGTAGCAGGAGAAATGAGTCATAGAAAAGAGAATGAATTTGTCCTTACCGGTCTATACTTGGGCCAACTCTTTAAAGCTGGTTGAATACAGAGGGCAGAACAATTTGGGCTCAAAGAACAAATTCGTCCCCTTCCCCTCCTGCCTGTAACAAAGGCTCTGGGGAGCAGCCCCGTGAGCTCAGGCACAGCCAGAGGGAACTCTCATAGCCCAGCTTCTCCAGAGCAAGGCCAGAGCTGGGGAGATCGCTCCCCGAGCGAATCAGTGACTGGGTCAGGACTGCAACATCAATCTCCAGATCTTTCAACTATTTCCCCTCACCCATAGCAACCTCCAAAAAATATTACCCCATCACAGTGCATCTTCTTAAATCACTTTCCAAGTTTCTACTCCTCTCTAATAAGTAAGCAGGCATAAACATAAGGAACAATCATGCCATGACTTGTTGAGATGGTCAAGAACAAAGAGCAAGTATCATTCCAGGCTTGGGGATTTCCTAATTTTGCATATCCCACTATTTTCACATTTCAAAGATTACAGTGTGCTAATTTTATGTTTTCAGGTGTCTTCAGTCAAGGAGGACAGGTCAGTGCATATTTTTAAATCTGTTCTTCAGATCTGGGTGGTGCTTGGTTGGTATTCCCTGGCCAGAGAGGTCTGTTGGTGGGTGACAGAGCAAAAACAATGAGCAAACAAAACAAATGAAAAAAATCAGTGGAAATAATGCACTTTGCAAATATAATCTTTACATGAGCATAACTGTTTTCAGTTTATAAGCATCTAAGTGGCCATCGTCAGATGTTGTTAAAATAGAATGAATATTAATAAAAATAGGTTGAATTTCTGGTAATGTATCACTGATTGCACTGTGTGATCTTGGGCAACTTACTCAACTTTTCTGAGCTGCAATTTACACAAGTATAGATAAGGGATAATAGAATTAGATTTAAATTACATAAACTATGTGGGAGGATTTGGTAAACTATGAGAGGTTGACTTAATGATTATTAATTAACAGCTTCTAAAGGACAGAAGCTGCTTGCTTTAGGATGACTGGGGATGCTTAATATGACAGAAATTATTTCCTTTCTGGAAGTAAGGCAAGAGTAGAGACAACCCTTCTTTAATATTTTGTACTGTGTACACAAAAACAGATTCACTCAAGCTTAAAAATAATTTGGCTTAAGAATTGAAATAGGTACAAGTTATCTTCATTGCCGGGCTAATTTTTTCCAAATTAATCCAGCAACTTGTTTCCATTTTTCTTGTTCTATCCAAAAGGCAACACAAACAAGTATTTACTCTGCCTGTCCTTCACCTGTGTCCATAGTGAACATTTCTACCTGATCTTGGCATTGGTTTTTGTTTAGCCTTGTGCTCAAGAACCCTTGGAATCAAAAGTTTCCAGACACTACTATCAACTGATTGGCTTTGGCAAAGAAGTTGAAAAATATTTTCCAACCCTAGTTTACCTGCTACATTGCATAAGACTTTTTTGTTTCAAATTTTAGCATCTAGGAAATTGGGATGCATCTTACAATGGTTGATGCTTTACAAATAGCCTCCAGTGTGTGGGTGCGTGTGTGTGTGTGTGTGTGTGTGTGTGTGCACTTGTATGTGTCTAATCCATGATGCTTGTATTGGTATATATAACTGTACATCTTAAAACTGATTTCTTCTTATGTTTAAATACATATGGTAGCATGGAATATGTCAAAGTGTCAAAATGAACAGGGAAAGGACACGAGATCTAGCCAACACATTTTATATCTCATTAGGGAGAAAAAAAGTGGTAAGACCATTGCACATACATTTAAAACACATGGAATTTAATCCCAGTTTCCTCATTAACACACAAGTTTCCCAGATTTTTAGTGTTTTCTAAAGTTCATTTAAAATCTACTAATTACTGATTCTCTTCCTTTAGGTGAGTGTACATCTTACGGACTGCTTGTTTTAGAATCACTGGGGATGCCTACTAAATATGTATTTACCAGTCTTACTGAATAATAATCACACAGGTGGGGAGTTTCAAATCTGCATTCTTAATAATTACCTAGCCCTGGCAAGCACTGACTTTAGAGTGATCAGATATATAAAGACAACACATGAGTCCTCATTCAAACACTTACAGGCTGTGTGATCTGAGGTGTGTCTCTTTCCTTCTCATTCACTTGTTTCTGCTTCTCTAAAATGAAGGTTTGAGTTCAATGATCACTGAACCAGGCCTTCCTTGTTAAGACAGCTGTCTCTTTTCCACTCAAACACTAAGGGCAGGGAGGGTGCCACCTTTCAGATGGTATCAAGGCTACTATTCATCTTCTGCATGGTTGGCAGGTGGGTGGCAGCCCCAAAGCTGGGCAGAGAAAGCTTGACCTTGGGGACACCCTTGGTCACAGCTGATCAGAAGAGACAAAAGGAGGAAAGCTCTCCAGCCCTCAAACTGTCCTTCTCCTGCCAGAAAGCATCTCCATGACAAAGCATCTCAGGGGAAGTTATAGTCAGCACTCTACACTGTAGGTTTGTAAAAGATTCACACACTTTCAAAATAATTATTCATGCAAAACAAAAAGCATCTTCCTGGACTTTAGGAATTCATGGTCCTATAAAATTTTTCCCGTAAATGTAAATGACTAATTAATATGCTACCAACTCTTTAATTTGCCAAGTAGGAATATAAAATAACAAAATAATAATAGCAATTAAAAAATAAAACTACTATCTACTATCACCAGCCTTCATTAAGTAAGTTACAGTGTTACACCAAAATGCTTGAAAGACATAATCTCAGAGTCAGAATCGCCCTTTGAACTAAATAAATTTTTCTTTTGGAACCATTGACTACATGGCCTTTATTTTTCTAACTTCTCAGCAAGCTGTGTGTCTGGGGACCGACCATACCTTTAAAGAGCTGTTTAAATAAATATTCCAGATTGGTATTAACATCACAAACCTCTTAAAAACCATAATTGGCAACCATTTTCTTTTATAATAATTTTTGGAATATCTAAGTTTATTTTTATTTGTATCTTAAGATAAAGATATGGTAAATTTTAGTAGTTAATATAACAATGCCCCATGACCTGAGTATGTATGGAGCTGTCCATTTTTTCTAACTGGCTTGAATTCGTGTAAAATAAATATACCAACATAATCTGTAAATACAATTTGGAGATGTTAATTAGCACAGATAGGAAAACAGGGGGACCTAAGTGACTCAAGTTTGCCAAGAGCAGTAAAGCTGTGTGGTCAACACTTCAGGACCCCTGTCTCCATATGGAGCATCCATAGCCCCAGGCTACGGCTAGTGAGCAAAGGAAAGCCCTGTGCAGTGCCCGTGGAAGTGTTTTGAGCAGTATACTTTTCTAAATAAACATACAGTAGAGTTTAGTATCCTCACTTCTTAAGCAACAAAGTACTATAATAAAAACAGTAGTTTAAAATAAGATGACTTGTCTCCACCTGTAGGAGGGATTTTGAAACTTGGAGGGAGGGAAGCAGAGAGAGGGCAGAATTTCAGGCCAGGGAAGTTGAGGGTGGGTATAGGTGGTAAATTTGGAATTGTTGAAGAAGACTTGAAATAAAGAAATACATGAAAGGAATCACTTGCAAGGGGAAAGAAATGGTAATATTTAATCTGAGGGTAGGTTGAGGAATCTGAAGAATGGTGCTATTATGAAAAACTTAAAAAACTGGCATGTAAAACTAGTTTGGAGGGAATGATAAAGAATTACATTTTGGACACAGAGGAGTAGTAAATGTGAATCAAATCGTTGACTAAAGGTATACTGTGTATTTGTGACAATTACGAATTAGGTTTGAGATTTTGATGAGGATTCAAGAACAACAAGAGTCTGGATCTCATCACTATCATCTTGGAAAATATATTCTTAGAAAAAATCAAGTATATACAACTTTCTTGAAAATGGACAAAATGAATACTCGGGAGGAAAATAGAAAAGGCGATGAAAAGGATAGAGAAGAAATAGTTGAACATCAGGATACAGGCATACTACAGAAGTCAGTAAAGAGTTTCAAAGAGGCTGGAGTGATCGAGAGCAGCAGGTTATCTTTTAAAAAAATCATGCACATTTTATACATAGCCAAGAGTCTATAGGTGTACCCTGAGAGGTGCCATCTCTTCAGAAGTTTTAGTGGCATGGAAAGAGTGTAAAAACGGGGAATTAGAAGCCAAGTCAGGGAAGGGTTAAGAAAACTAGTATGATCAAGAAAGAAGCTGATTCAACACAAAGGTAGTATTTTTCAGTAAAGGGAGAGATGAAACCCCACGCTCCAGATGTGTGTGTGTGTGTGTGTGTGTGTGTGTGTGTGTGTGTGTGTGTGTGTGTGTGTTCGCAAATTTTCATTGGCTTTATTTGTGGAATTAAGACCCTGGACTAGAATATCGAATGATCCCTAATCTTCAGCTGATTCAGTGCCCATATAGGCTCATTTTCCGGACAAGTTAAGTGGTGATGTCTGATGTAAAGACTAGGCTCCATCCGGGCTATTTTAGAGGGTACAGTGCTTCAAAGAACCACAAGAGGTCAGATTGATACCAAACACTGGCACCCAAGTGCCTGCAAGTAGTCTCTGGCATCCCAACTAAAAAATGGGGGTGCTTGTTTTTTTATTTTTATTTTTAAATATCAAATATTAAAAAAGGTTAAAAAACTCACTAAAATAAAGAATAATAGGATCCGAAAATTACAGAATGTGATACAATTTACATTGCTAGTGTAATAGCAATCTTGCACAATAGTTGAAACTTTAGTGTTTCCAAAGGATTTATCATTACAATAACCATAGATGATAGGTGTTGCCAGCTTCCTGTTAAAGATGAATAAATTTAAACTCAGAGCAGAGACGTGTTTGCACATGGTAATACAGCTAATAAGTGGGAGAAGCAAAATTCAAACCCAGGTCAGTCTAATTCCACTTACAGGACAGTCTCCCATCATTGCAGAGCATTAGGGCACTTTAAATAGTCTGCAGCAGAGGTGGGAGAATGGATTTCAGCTCTCCTGGGTCTCTTAAACGTCGCATAGAGGAAATGTTAAAGAGAGAAAAAAATCCTATTATCACCCTACATTTAGATTTGTCTTGACTTCTACTGAGAAGCCAATTGTTTGGACTCTATTTAAAGGAGCCTAAATAAAAAATGTAAAAGAGAGGAAATTTCGTTAGAGGAAATGCATGACACTCAGAAACTGTAGCCAGCCGTGGTCTCTTTCTAGTCCCAACCCTGACAGTTCCCTGCCTTACCCCGGTCACTTCCGTAAGGCTCCCACTCACCTTTCCTAGCTTCTGGGGCTCTCAGTGGCCCTTTTCTGTCCCCAGGCACATAGTGAGTAAAGAGGGTTCTCTAGATATCAAGGAAGGAGCATTTAGGCAGTAGTTGCTATTTCTCCACCCAGTCGAAGACCTAAGGTCTTAGCTTTATTTAAGCCACCACATCTAAAGAAGTCACTGCTACATCTTGGACCTTCAAAGCTGGAAGGGCCATTAGAGACCTTCTAGTGTCTGATGGTACTTAGCATTTTGTAGGAGTTACAAATACCTTTCCCTTTCATGGAAAGCTACATTTCGGGCAGGCCCACAGTCAGAAGCTTGTTTCCTGCACTCTTAGTCTAAGGCTATTTCAAATATCCCACACTGACTTTCTCCCACTTTTGTATGACCACATTTGATCCTTATTAAAACCACATTGGGAAAGAAGCATGGCAACTGTTTTTTTTAATTTTGGTGAAGAAAATTGAGATGTTGAGTACTTTGCCCAAGACACAATGAGCTGATGACGAATAGCGGTCAAGTTCTAGAACATGAGTCTTTAGCTTAATTCAGGAATCACCAACGGCCACTATAGCAATTTAAAAGCATGAAACGTATCTATGTTCTAAGAACATATGCCATTTGATTGATTCTGTTTTATTTATTAAAATGTTTTGTTCTTCCTAGTCTCATTCCCAGGGAGCAGTGGAAGGAGAAAACTGGGCTTGGGGAGGGAGGTGGTGCCTAGAATCTCTCAAAGTGAACACCTTCCCCAAGTGCCACTTTTGTATTTGCTTTTAAAGGACAAAAGAGGCTGGATCACAAGATCAGAGGGCCAATTGCCAAGAAAAGGTATCTTAAGGAGGTGTCTCTTTCATGTAAGAGACTTTCCTTTTTATTTTCCGCACTGACCTGCTGTAGAGACAACATACATCTGACCGAGATGCCTTTCTCTCAGTTCCCACATTGCCTGGCCTTGTCCCACTGTGGCATTTATTACACATCATGCTGTAATTATCCATGTTCTTCTCTGCTTCCTTAGTGCAGATAAGATGGTGAGCTTATCAAGATAGTGTTTATAACTGATTCCTCTTTGTATCACTATTACCCAGCAACATATCTTCCAAATAATAGTTACCTGCTGTCTGTGGAATAAATGAAAATATCAGTGATGATTCTGTGGTGTACAGTCCTTTCTGGACTCAAACACACAATTGTAAATTTGTACACCAGTGACTTAAATAGAAAATACATTAGAAATTGAGAAGAAATTATCCTATGGTTTATACTGCCCTAAAGATTTTCTAACCATGTTTCCATTTGGAGATCTAAAAAGAAGATTACTGTCCTGGAAATAATACGAAAGGATTCAGTTGTCTTTAAGAACTGTGGGGAAAGTAGGACTGCAAAGTGGGACTGTAACCCTAGCATCTTGTAACCAGTCATGCCCTAAGAAGATCTCTGTACTACACTTTCCAACCTCAATACTAAAAGACTGCCAAATTTCAAAAAAATGTCTATTGAATGGTCTCAGGTGGCTTAAATCTATGTGATAATATTTCAAACTCAACTGTATGGCTCTGGCTGAGCATTTCCCCATGAAAACTTTTAGAGAGCTTTACCAGTACACAACAGCTTACTGATATCTTAAATGATTCCTCTTATCTATGCCTGTACAGTCCCCTAATAAGGTATGTTAATAAAGCCCACATGTCCCAACTACAAATGTGGTCAAGGGTACATAGTGACCTTTGATCTTTACTTCTCTTCATGAAGATGAGTTGGAAATTAACCACAGTAGATTTGCTAGAAATTCTGCGTCAGTAATCCGGGTACAGGCAATATGCAATAGGTAAAATAGGATCAGCAACAAGGACTATGTTTAAGCACTGGTCTCATTGATTGCTGGTTGTGTGGCACTGGTAAGGCATCATTTTCCTTAGGATCAGAATCCACATTTGTAAACTGGTTAATACAGGATTGTTCAATGTATATCTCAGGATTAATGTGAGACTCCATTGAGTTAATAATCCATATGAGACTAGTTTGGGTATTATGAAGCAATTGATAAATGTAAGATGGTATTATTTTAATGGAACCAAAATAGGGGTAAAGGGACAGTCTCTCTATTCATGTTCAAATGTCACTTCATCCCACGTAGCTAACATTTGGAGTAGTTCAGGTCTACCTATTGCATATTACCTGTATCCTGGAATAAAATGGCTCAAATGTCATTTGCACACCAGATACTGACTCATCTGACACTGAACAGAAACTTAGAACTCCAAACATAAAGCTCTTAAGACTACCTCTGAGAGAATGCTGTATTAGTAGGGCTATATCATTAGCGTATTAGGTAGCCTTCCTGCTATAGAGCCTGTGATGGTAATTATTACTCAGAGCACATGTTCCCAACAAGGCTAGACACAACCTCACAACCCTTCCTAATACAGCAGCTTAGGTGGCCATTCATGGGTGATTGTGGTAGACTGAGAGTTTAAATTCTCCAAACAGACTCTCAGGCAGGAAGTTAATGAAAAGACATTTGAATTTTGTTTTGACAAGATAATAAATGGATGTAGCCACCACAGGGAAACTAACAAGCCATCAGTTAACATCTGGGAGGCCCTTGCACTGACTATCCCTATCTTCGAGCATGCAGAATGAGTGCTGTTGGTATTACATTAATAATATACACTAAAAAACAACAAACAAAAACCTGGAACAAATGTCATCTAAAAAACAAACACTACTCTCAGTTGGAACAATTCAGTGTGGAGCAGATGAATATACATGTCTATAGATAGAATTTGCCTTATTCCTTACAATGTATCTGCTACAGATAGCATCTGCCTTGCAACATTAACTCCTCTGAATACAAACCTGCAGAAATAGGTTTCCAGTGTCTTAAGGAAAAGTTTCAGTTATGTTTAATATGTTCTAGTCAAGCAGATACAGGAAGCGATTTTCTATTTCAAGAAGCTTTGCTTCTGTTCTGAGGGGCAGTCCCTCAGGCAGAATGCACTAATGCCAATGTCACTGCATTCACTTCGGTAGGTTGACTGCAGCAAGTTCCAGGACCCTAACGTGTTCTGCACTCGAGAATCGAATCCCCACTGTGGCTCTGATGGCCAGACATATGGCAACAGATGTGCCTTCTGTAAGGCGGTGGTGTAAGTATCACACTCACCAACCCTGTCCCTTGCTAGGACAACCTTCCAGAATAAGACTATGACACTTTCCTTGTCATATTCTAGAAAGTTCTGCACATATACACCCATAGAGACTGAAGAAATAAACTTCAGGCAAACGGATCAAAAACAAATGGTTTTAAAAAAAAGTACATGTTAAATTATTTGAAAACATATATCATTTGCTTTGTTATTATAGGTATGAATCCTGGAAAATTTTTTTTTAATTTATACATCTTTAAGAATTTTGATATATTTTCTCATTTTTTTCCATTTATTTCTAATTTAAAATTTCAATAATATTCACCCAATTATGTTTGTTCTTGTTATTATTATTAACTTTGGAAAAGATGAAGGAAATTTTTAGAGATGCAGTTAAGTTTGAAAATGCATCAACATTAGAAACATGAAAACTTGGAGACCATGTATCATCAGTAAAAATATTATTTTATCTAGATTTTCAGACATTTTATTTCATACCAAATTATATGTTGCTCAGACATCAATTCCCGTTCTTTCCTATTTTAGTCTCATGAAAAGAGGTTTCCAACAAAGAATAGAGGAGAGGATTACCTTTATTTTATCTGGACTATTCAAACTTTAGTGATAGTATACTAGGGAGATTTATAAAGGGCCAAATTTTATTGAACTCACATATTTTTAAGGAACACAGCAGGTGTTATAGATTTTAGCCAACATACTGGGAGCTTCCTATGGAATACAGTTTATAATTAATAAAAATGTATTTAATTAATCAATCCTATTGTTATTGAATTATAATTGATGTACAATATATTAGTTTCAGGTATACAAGATAGTGACTCAATATTTTTAGACATTATGAAATGATCACTTCATTAGGTTTAGTTACCCTCTGTCACTAAACAATATAATTACAATACTATTGTCTATATTTTCTATGCTGTACATTACATCCCCAGGACTTCATTTTATAACTAGAAATTAATACCTTTTACTCTCCTTCACCTCTTCATCCATTCCCCAACCTCACCCCTCTTACAGTCAGCAGTTTGTTCTCTGAGTCTGTTTCTGTTCTGTTTTGTTTCTTTTTTTGATATTTAAATTTAACATGTAAGTGAAACATGGTATTTGTCTTTCTCTGTCTGACTTATTTCACTAAGTATAATACCCTCTAGGTCTATCCATGTTATTGAAAATGCCAAGATTTCATTCTTTTTTGTGGATTAGTAATATTCCATTGTGTGTGTGTGTGTGCACAACGCACTTAAGTTGCTTTCATCCCTTAGCTATTGTAAATAATACTGCAATGAATGTGGGAGTACATATGTATTTTCAAATTAGTGTTCACATTTTCTTCATTAAACATTCCACTTCCTAGAAGTGGAATTTCTGGATCATAGGGTATTTTTAATTTTTGAGGAGCCTCCATACTGATGCCCACAGGGACTATACCAGCTTACAGTCCCAGCAGGGCATGAGGGTTCCCTTCCCCCCACATCCTCACTGACAATTGTTATTCCTTGTCATTTTAATAACAGCCATTCTGACAGGCATGCAGTATTTCACCATGGGTTTGCCTTGCTCTTCTCTGATGGCCAACAATATCAACCACCTTTCCATGTGCCTGTTCGCCATCTCTGTGCTCATTCAGGTCCTCGACCCACTGTTTACTCGTTGTTTTGTTGTTGTTGAGTTGTATGAGTTCTTTATATATTTTGGGTATCAACCCCTTATCAGATACATTGTTTACAAGTTTCTTCCCATTCAGTAGGTTGTTTTGTTTTGCTGATGGTTTCCTTTGCTGTGCAAGAGCTTTCTAGTTTAATGTAGCTTCAATTGTTTATTTTTGTTTTTGTTGCCCTTGAGTAAAGAGACATCCAAAAAAAATGATTAAAGCTGATGTCAAAAAGCTGAGCTTGCCATCTATGTCTTCATTTGAGACCTTTATGGTTTCAGGTCTTACATTTAAGTCTTCAGTCCATTTTATTATATGGTATACAAAGTGGTCCAGTTTCATTCTTTTGCATGGAGCTGTCCAGTTTTCCCAACACCATTAATCAAATAGACTATCTTTTCCCCAGGGTGTATTCTTGCCTGTTTGTCATAGATTAATTGACCATCTAAGTGTGGTCAAAAGTATAGACTGAAACTAAGAGTTGACATTTTAAGAAGAACAAATCACCCAGTTTTGTTGCTCTTAAGATTGCTGTGGTTATTCAGGGGTCCTTTGTGGTTCCATGCACATTCTAGGATTATTTGTTTTTGCTGTAAAAGTAGAGAATTATAACCCTTATTTAACCCAGATAAAAGTTACCTCACTTCCTCACCACTGTCTTCATGTCTTCATTTTCTTATCTTAGAATTTCTACTAGCTTAATTTCCCTCATTTTTTGCTGTGTAATTCCTGAGCAAGGAGATTATATAACTCCCTATCAATAATAATAATAATATGGCCAATCACATAGAATGAAATTAATAAATATTGAATCACTACATAATAAATATGTGCCTACGTTCATATATAGCATATCTAATTAATAGCATTTTTTTTCCTGTGAAAGAGACAGTAGGGTAAGATGAGATTTAATTTAATGGACATATCACTGAGAAGGATTGAATACATGGTGTGCTATAAAATGCCAAATGCCTGAATATTTAGTTCAATTTCTTACATCTTCTATCAGGATAGAACTATGACACTAAAGTCTCTTTGCCATTATCTCTCCTGTCACTTTTACCTTTCCCAGTTGTATGAATATTTACTCTCAGAAAATGAACATTTGAAACTGAAAGTTCTAAGCCTTATGAAAACTGTTTAAGATTCATGCTTCCTGTAATTTGACCAGGTGTCATCTCTAAGTGCATTTAATTAACCTCTGCCAGATTATAGACATGAGTACCTGTAGAATCTAGTGATTACATGGACTAAGACATAAGTAAACCTATATATAACTTCTGTGATGAATATATTTTTGTCTTTCTCTTTTATAGGAAAAGCGGTGGGAAGATCAGCCTAAAGCATTATGGAAAATGCTGAATTAGAGCCCGTGTTTTGTGCTGACTTGCCATGTCTCTCATCCTTCTTTTCTTGTTTCTGCTTTTACTTTTCTCTTGCAGATCTCTTAAATTTATAAAGACATCTTCTACTCTGGGTCTTGGGCAGTTCACTATATATTTCCCTTGATTCATTTGTCAATAAAGTAAACTCTGAAGAAGTATTGCTTGTATTTTTTTACTTTGAGATCAAGAAAACATACAGATGTGATATGGAATACCTGACCCAGAATAAACTTGGATAAAAAGACCTTTTTCTGATCTCAATCAACCATGCAGTCACTCTGGGACTTGAGAAAATTCCTCTTGGGAAAATCCTTCTCCTCTCTTATTCTTGGAATTTCCTTGTGGATAATAAAGGATTTTTAATACCATGATCATATATTACACTTAAATTATTTTATGACATCTATTGTTTAAGTCTTATACCATGTGATATTCATTCTTCCCAATTTCAGGAAAGAACTACTTTTATTTTATATAAAAACAAAGCATTTTATATAAAAATTTTATATAAAAATTTTGTATAAAAATAAAATATTTATATAGAACACTTATCCTCTCTAGACCATAGTTTTCTCATTTCTATGGAATGGTAGATTTGGACTATATACTATGTCTTCCTACCAATATCAAAGGGTCTAGCAGATAGAAAGGAGGGAATAAACATTTAATAAATAATCACTATTCAATAAATTGTGAACAGATATATAAAGTCCCTAAAAGTGTGTGCATTTAAAGAATGTAGTCAATCGATCTTAATCATGAAATGAGAAAACTGGATGAATCATGAGGAATCTTAAGGCTCAGGGAAAGTTTTAATTAGTTACTGTCAAAGAAAAAAGCTCCAGTTAGTGGAAAAGTCTAGGTCAAAACAACTGTTTTGATGGGTTCAGTCTCCGTGCAGCTGTATCAATGCCATGAAGACAAGTTTGATATCTAAATATTTCATTCTGAGCAATTCAGATGGAAGTTTTGGGGAATCTTCCTCTGAGTGCTTTCATGCACTACAGCGTGTTTTTACAAATAACATCTTCCTGGATGAACACACATAGAAGACATCTCTAGATCTATGTACTAGGTAATAACCATCCTTCTGCCAACAAACATTTACTGGGTGCCTGCTCTGTGGCAGGCTTTGTTCTAAGGTGCTTGGGATACAGTTATGGGAGAGGGTGAGGAGGGCAAAAATTCCATATCTTAATGATGTTTGCCTTCCAACAGGGAGAAATAACAAAAACAGTAAACATGATGAACAAGTACATGACGTAGTAATACTTGGGTAGAGGTGGAGGCCAACCGCGGTGCTAAGTCAGGTTGTTAGGAGGGTTTTTATTGGGAGGATGTGGAGATGAGAGAGTCGGCCAAGCGAATATCTGGCAGAAGAGCAGAAGCCAGAATAAAGTCCTTAAGGCTGGAGCATGCCTGAGTTGTTCAAGGTTCAGCAAGGTCGCAGCGGCGACGGAAGTGGAGTGAGTGGGCAAGTAGGTGATGAGGTCAGAGAGGAATGAGCTGGAAGCACCCAAGCCTCTGTAGTCATTGTTAAGATTTTCACCTTTATTCTGATGTTTAGAATGTGTTAACAATAAATATTAAGACTGTTTCCTACTTCAAAAATCTCAATTATATTTTATGCACATAAATATTACCCTTTATGTATATAGTTGAAGAGGACCACACCAAACTAGGGGAAGCATCTGACACTCAGATAAAGAGCTAGGGAGTGGTTTGGGTTATGCTGGGAAAATGTATACCTTCTACTCTTCCAAGTGTGGTACTTGCCCTTCTCCAAGCTTAAAGACTATTCCCCTTGCTGGAGAAAAATAACCATGTAATATATAATTTGGGTAAGGTGACTAAAGGAGGGTGGCTCTTAGAGTCACACCAACCAGAACGTGAGTCACAGCTCTGACATAAGCTCTGACATGTACTTCTTTGTAGTATGATTTCTCCATCTCTAAAATGGAGATACTCCCTCCTAAACTTTTTGTGAAGATTAAGAAAATGATGCACGTAAGCACTTCATCTCTGCTATGTAAAAAGAGTTCAAAATGAATAGCTTTTATTATTGCACTCTGTCATCAGTTTCAGCCTTATACTGTCTTCACTGAGCAGGATACTTTTGTTCTTTTCCTCAGTATTTATTTAAACAGTCTTCTAAATGTCCATTTTCTGTTCATTGAACATTTTGAAAATTTACATCAACTGTTTTTTGCTGTCCTCTTTTTATCTGTTCATGAAATTCCCTGCTCATTAGGTAACTCGAGCCCTCTTCTCCACTTTGGTTTTTACTCCCTGAAGTAATTTAGACACTTCTAGTGTAAACACATAGAATACTACATGTAGTTTGGTAACTGAGTCATTGTGCATCTTTGAAAATAGTGCCTATCAACTGGCCATCCCATCTTCTTTTGGAACTGTCCCCTTTACCCAGGTCAGGTTCCGGTAAGCTGTCTAGACAAAAAGTGCATGTCCACCTCCTTGCCGTGTCCTGCCTGGAATGCCTCTTGGGTCACCTTCTGCTGTTTGGCCGACCTCATGCAAATCTCTGAAGACCACCATTTATCTCAACGCCTGTTTCAGGTGCGTGCCATAACTAAATAAATGATCAAAACACCATACATTGTCTAGTTCTGAGCTAATCTTTGGGGGATGAAAGGGAAGCATGTAAAAAATAAACCACAAAGACCAGAAAACTTATATTTCTTAGAAAGAAGAGGCAAGTTACATATAGAAAATCAATAGTCAAAGTATAGGAGTTTGGGTTTGGAAATGTATCCATTTGTCAAACCTCAGTGAATATGCACAAGATAACGCATATCATAGTCTGCAAACTGTAAATTAAAAAAAAAGAATGTAAACATACATTCTTTTTAGTGTAGTCTTAACTGTGATATGTGATATGAGGGTTTTTAAAGGGAAGGGTACTGATATCTGCAATTTACTTTGAATTGCATCACAGATGGATTAATGGGTAGATAGATGAATAGATAATTGATAAAAGTATTAAAAATTATTAATGATACAATCCAGGTGGTGCTTTACAAGGATTCACTATGAAATTATTTTAACATTGCTGCATGTTTAAAATTATTCATTAAAAATGTTTTGTTAAATGATTTAAAGAAAAACCATAGACTCTGCCAATAGGAGTCAATATTCATAATTCTGTTTATGTTCCTCATTATTGTGATACCCAGGACAGAACACACTGTTTCAAGTATGGTCTGTATTATTCTCTTCAAAGCACACAAAAAACAACTTACTGGCTCTGAATATTCAGCTGTCACTATGCCTTCAGATGACAGTGGGAGCTTCATCAGACTGGATCACACCAAACATAACCACTAATTATCCTCAGGCATTTTTCTTTCTACACCAGCTGTTGCCAAGTTGCCAAGTCACATCTTCTCAGCTGTTTTCCTCTTTGTTTTGTTTTTTGTTTTTTCTGAAGCTAAATTCATTGCATAAATGGCATGGTGTGTCAATGATTAGGCTTGAGTGAAGGGAGTTTGTCTGGGGGCTTGTATGTACTAATGTAAAGGCTTCTTGAAGTGAAATACACAAGCATATGCACCACACACACACACACGCACACACACACACACACACACACACACACACACACACACTCTTAAATGTAAAGAAGGACAACATGAAAAAAAAGACCAGAGAAAATAATAACTAAGATAAAGACTGAAATAATTCACCACTAATAAGGTTGGCCAAACTATTTACCGAGTATTTCCGATGTTCACTGAATTAGTACACAAATGTTATTATATTTAAATTTAGCAATACCGGTGAAGTTCCAACTTCCACTCTATAAGAGTAGAGAGACATAAATGACTGTCAGTTTCAGAGTATGGATTTCCTCAAGATGGTCACGTCAATCCCACATTCCTAAACTCCCTTTCACACAGTCATCACAGTAATTTGAGTGACTTGGATTTGTTGAATTAAAGGATTAATCCTATATATTTGGACACCTCAGAAATAGAAGTATTCATAATTCTACAAAGTCTTACATAAACATGTAAAGAGGGTAAGATGTATCCTCATACGTGAACAATCATGTTGATTTTGTGGGGCTATAGCTCTAGCTTGAGAAGCCCTGCTTCAAAGAGGCTGTTAACTATGAACTAGGCATGAGGTGAAATGTTTTCTGTCTTCCTTTCTGACTTTCTTTTTGTCTTCCCAGAGCTGGTAACTGTAAATTTACAGAATTTTGGTTCATGTCTGTTCTGTAGTTTGACTTAAAGGAAAATACACAGAACAGATTTCTCTTGCTTTAGGTTGAAACAATTTATAACTAACCTACTAAGAAAAGGGCATCCTTGAGGCCCAGTTTAGCTCTCTGTGGTTACCCTTTAAATCTGATAAGATGCCTATACTAAGATAGTGCACATAATAAAGCACAATTCCACAAACTTTGGTATGTTGTGTTTCCATTTTATTTGTCTCAAGTTTTGTTTTTGTTTATTCCCTTTTGATTTCTCCTTTGATCCATTGGTTTCTTTTGGAATGTATTGTTTTATTTCCACATATTTGTGGGTTTCCAGTTTTCCTACTGTTACTGATTTCCAGTTCCATTAAACTCTGATAAAAAAGACACTTGATTTGATTTCAGTTTTCTTAAATTTATTAAGACTTGTTTTGTGCCTAACATATGATCTATCCTGGAGAACATGCTGTGTGCACTTGGGAAGAACATGTGCACTGCTGCTGCTGGGTGGGATGTTCTGCTCCATCTGGCCCATCCTTCTCAGATATTGTTCAAATCCAAAGTTTCTTTACTGATTTTCTATCTAGATTACCTGTCTATTAAAGTGAAATATTGAAGCCCTTTAATATTGTACTGTTGTCTATTTCTCTCTACAGCTCTGTGAATATTTACTGTATGTGTGTGTGTCTAATTTGGATGCATATATTTTTATAATTTTTACATCTTTTGATGAGTTGTAACTTTTATCATTATAAAATGATCTTCTTTGTCTCTTGTTAAAAAATTGATGAAAGAAATTGGAGAAAACACAAATAAATGGAAAGATCCTGTGTTCATAGGTTGGAAGAGTTAATATTGTTACAATGTTCATAACCCAAACTGTTCTACAGATCCAATGCAATTCCTATAAAAATTCCAATGGCATATTTCACAGATATAGAAAAACAATCCTAAAATTCAAATTGAACCACAAAATATCCTGAAAAGCTAAAGCAGCTTGTTAAGGAAGAACAAAGCTGGAGTCATAACACTATCTGATTTCAAATGAAAAAGGGATAGTAATCAAGTATGGTATGGAACTGGCATAAAAATGGACATATAGACCAATGGTATGGAATAGAGAATGCAGAAATAAATTCACACATATGTGATTAACTAATTTTCAACAAAGATGCCAGGAATACACAATGGGAAAAATACTCTTTTTAATAAATGATGTCAGGAAAACTGGATATCCACACACAAAATAATGAAATTGGACCCTTATCTTACATCATACACAACAATCAACTTGAAATGGGTTAAAGACTTAAAAGTAGGACCTAAAGTCACACAACTCCTAAGAAAGCATAGGGAAAGCGTTCTCTGATGTTGACCTTGCTTTTTTGGATGGGATGCCTAAAGTGCAAGCAACAAAGGCAAAATAAACAAGTGGGACTACATCGCAGTGCAAAGCTTCTGCCCAGCAACAGAAATGAACAACAGAATGAAAGGGCAGCCTACGGAACGGGAGAATGTATTTGCAAAGCATGTACCTGATAAAGGGTTAATACCCAAAGTATGTAAGAAACTCTTGCAACTTCAAAAAAATCTGATTAAAGAACGGGTAAAGGAACTGAATAGACATGTTCCAAGAAGACATAAAATGGCCACAGGTACATGAAAAGCTATTCAACATCACTAGTTGTAAGGATGATGTAAATCAACACCACAATGAAATATCTATCATCAAAAAAACGAGAGATAACACGTGTTGGCAAGACTAGAGAAAAGGGAAGGGAACTCTGTACATAACTGGTGAGACTGCAAATTGGCACAGCCGTATGGAAAACAGTATGGAAATACCTCCGAAAAGTTAAAAATAAAACTACCGTACGGCTCAGCAGTTCCGCTCTGGGTGCGCGTCCAGAGGAAACGGTACCGGGATGCGATGCGAAAGGGCCACCTGCCTCTCTCCGCCCCTCCGGCGCTCTCCGAGAGAGCCAGGATACACAGACAACTTACGCGGCCGTCCGCAGATGAAAAGATAAAGAAATTTTGGTATATATTGTTAAAAGATAAACGGAGGCACACTAAAATTTACAGTTTACTTGGGCAAACATCAGTTCAAGTCAAGCAGCTCCAAAGTAGGAAAGTGGCAAAAGTGCTCTACCAGCGGAGGTTAGGAAGGGGCTTTCCTAAAGGCAGGGGAGCAAAGCAATGATTTGATCGGTTATAGCTTAAGTCAGTCTTATTTGGGAAAGCCTGGTTAGTTGGTTGTGATGAGTTGTTCTAAAGTTTTATTTTTGCAGATTCCAGGGCACTGACTCCAGCTCAGTTTTCGGCTCAGCTCCTGTGTAAGCTATCAAGGCGTTAGGGCCACCTCAGTCTAATGGCCTCCTTGCTTAGCTCCTTTGACAATGTATCTCATATTTTAGTGGAAAAAGACATACCACACCAAAAAGTATGTGATTTGGGCACATTGGGAGGGTTCATGGCCCTTAGAAGAACAAAACAAAACAAAACTGTATACCTGATTGAATGTTATGCAGCCAAAAAATGGGAAGAAAGTCCTGCCATTAGCAACAAGGATGAATCTAGAGGACATTATGCTAAATTTAATAGCCAGACACAGAAAGACAAATACTGCTTGATCTCACTTAATATGTGGAATCAAAAACACCAAGCTCATAGAACCAAAGAGAGAAAGGGAGCTGCCAGGGGCTTACAGGTGGGGAAATAGGAGGAATTTGGCCAACTTTCAACTTAAGATGAATACATTTTGGAGATCTATTTATAAACATGGTGACTATAGTTTGAGTATTGAAAAAAGTGCTAAGAAAAAAGTATGTAAAACCATCTACAGCGCACGGGAAGCAGTAGTGGGAGAGGGGATCACGTGATTCTCAGGTCAGAGCAGCAGTGGTGGTTTCCTGAATTATTGTACCTTCCTTATGAATAGTTTGACTTAATAAATACAGTCTTTGTTCTCCTAACACACAAAACTGCTCACCCAATAAAATCTAACTCATTTTGTGGTAATAATCTTGCTAGATGCACAATGCTTTGAAAGCAGTTTTACAGATCTAAGCAGACATCATTAAATACTTTATTACTGAGTACTTAAAAAGGCATTGAGCCTCTCCTCCAGGCGTCATTACTAATTACAGGTTAATTTCTTGGACTTGCTAAAAACCTTCATACTCTTTTATGTAGGTGAAACCTGTGAAATCTCAAGAGCATGCCACCTCGAATGACTGCATTCCCTCCTCTCTAAGGACACCTCCTTTCTGCTCCTCAAACTCTAAAATTTGGGAAGAGACTTGCTTGTACCTGCTAATAAGCTCTTTACATGCGTTCCTTAAAGGAAACCATTCCATGCTTCCTATAGGAGAAATATGAGCTGCAGAATCAGACTAAGAGGGAAAGTCTGATGGAAATTTGTAGGCTAGTAGACTAAACAAAACAAAAAGATGGCAAAAGGCAGTAATAATTCTTTTTCATGGATTTCCTTCTTTGCTGCTCTAGCTCAAATGTCATCTGCTCAGTGGGGCCCTTGGCAGCCTCTGGGCCCTCATCAACCCCATCTGTATTAGAAATCACTCTGTAATCTTGCTACCTCTGTAATGTCAACAGTCTCTCAGTCTATTTTCTCCAGGGATGCTGAGCCCTTGGAAGGAACTGTATTTGGAATTAGATGTCTTTAGTTTGAGTCCCATTAGCAATTGTGACTTACATCATAACTTGCTAAGTCTCAAAAAGTGTCACAGGTACAATCATGTTATGATGTCACAGATTTAATGTTAGAAAAAATTAATAAATTAATGTGTATAAAGTTTCCATGCATATTGGAAAGTGCTTGGTCAAGTACCTAGAAGGAAATGTTTTTAGTTAATAATCGTTTCAAAGGAAAATATCTTCCCATTCTGGCAAAACAGCCCTGTTATGCACTCAGTAGCCTTAAGGAGAAGGAACTACACCTTCTAAACATTTTTCGTTTTGTCTTTAGCTTCTGGCATGCTTATCCTCTTTGTTTCAATTAATAGTCTTTATTTTGAGAGTGCTTTTACACAGAAAAATGGAGCAGGAAATAGAGGGTTCCTTAATATGCACATCCCTCCCCCCCACCCCAACTGCCTCCACTAATACATTTGTTTCAGTCAATGAATCAACACTGGAACATCATTGTTAACCACAGTCCATTGTTTAAAATAGGGTTCCCTCTTTCTGTTGTACTTTCAAGGTTTTGGCAAATGTAGCAACATGTATCCACTATCATCTTATCACACAGAATAGTTTCACAGTCCTAAAAATCCCATGTGCTTTACCTTTTCATCAGTCTTTCCCCTTGAACCTCTGGCAATCACTGATCTTTCTACTGTCTCCATAGTTTTGCCTTTTCCAAAACTGTCACTTAGTGGGAATCATAGACTATGTATCTATAGTTCCTGATTCCCAGTTTCACATGGGAGGGCATTCCCCCACACCACCACCAAGCAATTCTCAGACACCAGCCCGGTGCCTCAGAATCCAGCCCAATCCAGGCACTGTCTACTTGGAAACAGCATCAGATTCATAGGATCACAGTTCAGTCCAGAAGACTGCCGGCCCCCTCACGACCCCTCCCTCAGAAATCAGTCGCAAGTCCAGATTGTCACCTGTGCTTCTGACTGAACATGTGTCATGGACACGTGACTCAAAACTGGAGTCGGGAAGCCATGAACTGGAGGTGATCATGCATGTGTCACTTGTCACAGCTTGCGCATCGAGTAGGAAGAAGGAAAATTACTCTCAGCCACTGCGCTAAGGCAAGCTACCCTCTTCTGCAACCAATAAGCGGCCACCACCCTTCCATCACCTGCCCCAATGAGAAGCTGCCGCATCTTAGAACTCTCGTTTTCCTCCAGTGAACTTGTATTCAAAACAACCCATCAGCTTCATCCCTTCCTCTCCGAAAGAACACTTCTCTGTTGTCCTGACTTATCTGTGGTTCACAATTTGCTTGTTCCGAATTGCCGTTCCTCTGCTAATCCTGAATAAACGCTATACTAAGGACTGAATCACTTTTTTATTTTAAAAGGTGACCTGACCTACAGGGGGTTCCAGTGACCCCCCTCCAACTCAGAATGCCAATCATAAGTCCAGATTGTTACCTGAGCAGGTTATAGGTCAGAAGTTCCCACACTTCCTTGCTGGGTTTGATTAATTTGCTAAAGCAGTTCACAGAACTCAGAGTAACATTTTAATTACCAGATTACTGTCTTATCATAAAAGGATGTAACTCCAGACCAGCTAGATCATAGAGATGCACAGGTCAAAAGGTGTGGGGAAATCCACGTGTTCACCAGCTTGGACTCTGTATCCCATCCTTCGATGGATGTTTCATTACATGGGTTTGATTGACAAAACCATTGCCCATTGGCGACTGATCCAACCCCAAGCCCTCCTCCCCTCCCATAGGTCAAGGGGGCGAGACTGAAAGGTCCACCCCTCCAATCACATGGTTTTGATCCTCTGGCAACCAGCCTCCATCTTTAGGCACTTTCCAAAAGTCAAGTTATTAACATAAAAAAAGACATCTTTGTCACTCTCAACACTTAGGAAATTCTGAGGGTTTTTGGGAGCTGTAAGTCAGCAATTGTGGATTAAGACCAAATATACATGAGAAAAATCACAAAATTGCTGTAATATCTGATAAGGCTTGACATCAAATAATAAAGCTTGATAAGTCAAACCTTACCAGATTGATTTCACTTAAAAATATGCATTTAACTTTCCTCCTTGTCTTTTGTGACTGCTCCACATCCTTCAGCATTTGGTGGTGTCAGTGCTTTGGATTTTAGCCATTCTATGGTGTGTAGTTGTGGGTAAAATTGTAATATTTCCAGAATATGTCGCCTGGGTTTAGCGCATCAGGCTGTTGGGGTGGAGAAAGGTTCATCTCCATGTCAATGGGTAATTACCTGGGAAACCAAGAGCTTATCTGTACCTGAGAGGTGAGGGGAGGGCGGGGTTTGCTTCTGCTGAAGCAGGAAAGAGAGAAGGCCCCAGGCTGCAGTATGTAAGCAATAAATGGGGTTTAAACTTTATGTGTCCCTTTGACTGATTTCAGTTTTAGAGGTATTTTGCCCTGGGATTTCCTCTCCCTGGAGTTACAGTAATGGTATCTCATTATGTTAATTTGCAGTTCCCTAAGGACAAATGAAGTTGAGCATTTTTACATATGTTTATTTACTCTCTGTGTATCTTCTCTGATGAGGTAAAAGTTTAGCTCTTTGGCTCATTTTTAACTCAAGTTGTTCATTTCTTTATTGTTCAGTTTAAAAAGATTTATTCTGTACATTCTGGATAACAGTCCTTTGTCATATGTGTCTTTGGCAAATATTTTCTGCCAGTCACCTTTTCCTTCTCTTGACATTTGTCTTTTGCAGAGCAGAAATTTTAAATTTTAATGAAGTCTAACTTATCAATTCTTTCTTTTATACATCATGCCTTGGTGTTGTATCTAGAAAGACATCAAACCCAAGGGTATCTACATTTTATCCTATGTTATCATCTAAGAGCTTATTTTTTTTATTAAGGTATCATTGATATACACCCTTATGAAGATTTTACACGACAAGCAATGTGGTTACTATATTCACCCATATTATTGAGTCGCCACCATACCCCATTGAAGTCATTGTCCATCAGTGTCATAATCACCTAAGAATTTTTTAGTTTTGCATTGTGCATTTAGGTCCATGATCCATATTGAGTTAATTTTTGTGAAGGATGTAAAGGTCTGTGTATAGAGTCATCTTCTTCTTTTTTGTTTTGGCATGTGGATGTCCAGTTGTTCAGTACTTGTATTGGAAAAGCTATACATGCTCCATTGAACTACCTTTCCTCATTTGTCAGGATCAGTTTAATATGTCCATGTGGGTAACTTCTGGTTGTTCCACTGATTTATTTGCCTGTTGTTCTGCCAATACCATAGAACTTTATAATTGGGACCCTATAGAAAGTCTTTAGTCAAATAGTGTCAATTTTCCAACTTGATTCTTCTCTTTTAAATTGTATTGACTAACAACTTCTCATATTTGTATGTCCCATGTTTATTTTAGAATTAGAAAAAGTTTTAAATTTATTTATAAACATAAAAACATCCGAGGAATGTTAACTCCCAGTAAACAGGAGTGGTAAGTGTATGTGTGTCTGTTTACTGCTTTGGGAACTCTACTGTGTGTATTTGACATACTTTGGCATTTTAAAATATCAACAAATGTGCAACCAGATACCAATTATGTTATTTTTTCTTTCAGATAATCCACATTTATTTAACATACTTAATTTTCTGAGCTTCTGGTAAATTTTACTCCAAACTTAATGTCTAAACATGATAACCACTTGTCCTTATAATTAGTATTATTTACTTACTCAAGCTTTTCCATAACTTCTTTTTCAATGTCTGTTTTCAAAACTATATGCATATGCAATTTAGAGTGAGCTGCTCCAAATCTTTTTCTGGAAAACAGAAAGCTTGTAAGTAGATATAGTGGTTATTTAAGGTTTGATTTTAAAAACTATCTAGAAGTCTTTCAGCTAGCTAGAATGAGAAACCAGGTCTACTAAGCTAAAGCCTATATTTTTTTCCTCTGGCACAAACGCGAATTTAACTGTCTCTCTAATTTAGCCAATTCTCTACCTGTTTCAGTCTCAGAAAGCCAGTGGAGTGGAGTCCCTAACCAGTTGCAGGGACCTGTAAAACAATGTACCAACAACACTTCCCTACCCTGAACAAAGAAGGTCTTTAATATTGAAAGAATTGCTTTGTGTAAAGGGCAAAAGATGTTTTGAGGCAGCATCAAAAGTAAAAATATGAGACTAAGGAATCAATGATACTGTTAAGCAGAAAGACAGATAGAAGCAGGATGAAAAGAGAGTGGGGCCCACCAAGAACTCAGGGAGTTAATCAGATAAAGCCAGAGAACCAGGAAAGACAGACTGAATGCCCTTTGCAGTATGAGTTCCTTCCACATGCTCTGAATCTGGGCTGACCTTGAGACTTGCTTCAGCTAATGCGGGTGAGACATACTTTGGCATTTAAACATATTAACAAATGTGCAACTAGGATATCAATTATATTCTTTTTTCTTTCAAATAATCCATATTTATTTACCATACTTTATTTTTCTGAGCTTCCAGTAAGTTTTGCTCCAAACTTAGTGTCCAAGCATGATAACCACTTGTCCTTATAATTAATATTATTTCCTTCCTCAAACTTTTCCATAACTTTTCTTTTTCAATGAGCTAAGACATGGGACAAGCATCATGATTAACTTTTCCTGCCTATGATGAAAAATGCTGAGATGTGAATAGCTTAGTGGGAACAAGAAGGACTTATCTTGAGGCTAAGAGTAGAAAGTTGGGGGGTTAGATTCCTAACATATTCTTCAGTAATCAGCCACCATCTTATCCTCATAAGGCAGGGCAGGCAGTCTTAACTGACGTGCTCCCAGTACTTGGGAGAGGCCACTGCACTGTCTTGGGGAGGAACAAAAAGTTCTTGCTACAGAACCACCTACAAGACCGGCTACACACAGTGACATATTGTTTCTCAAGCCTACACCCACGCCCCTGACCCTTTACCTTTATCCCATTCTTGAAACTCCTTAAAAGAAAGAATCCCAGCTTTTGAGCATGCCTCTTCCTCTCTGAGGTTTCCCTCACTCACCTTTATTCAAGTGTGTCACTCTCTTTGTAGGGAGGGGCTGCTGAGAGCTCTGATTTGTGCTTGAAAGTTTCCATCGCCTGGTGACCTGAACAGAACTGCAGCTATACAGTCATGCTTCTTAGTAGCCTGCCTGAAATCTCCTTTCTTTGCCTTTAGGAAGTTCTCAGAACATAATCTCACTCCATCAGTGCTCTGCGGCTCCCCCAGATCCTGGGGTGAGGGGGAGGTAGGAACTTCGTTCTCATGCTGTGCAGACTTAAGCAGACACTGGACCCCAGGTGACACTGGCTGTAGGAGCTGGCAAGGGTTTGCCTTATGCTAAGCAGCAGTTCAATGAGCTTCCCTTTTCTCCCCCTGTTTTTCCTTCCTTTCTGCTTTATTCAAGTAAACCTGCCTTTGTCTACCTTGACTCTGGTCTGCTCCTCCCTTGGAGTGTATTTGAATAAAACTTTGGCTCTGCTTCACTAAGGTGTCTCTGCCCTCCAATTCTTTGTTGTGGTGGGGGCAAGAACAGAGGAGAATAGACTCAACACCCTCCCTCCACACCTCCCCCAACAATGCTGGCATAAGATGCATAAGTCAGAGAGGATGAGCTGTAGGAGTGAACATGGAATGTCTTAGTTAAGCACAGAACACCTCACTTACTATTGCATACTTAAACAATAATTTCCTGAAATAGACTCCAGTGACTCCCCACCCTTACCCTCCTTAATCCATTTTCCATAACATAGAAGAAGTAATCTTTGTATTATTTTTAATCATGTTATTCCTGTATACAAATTTTATCACCTTTAGAGTAAGAATAAGATAAACCAAAATCTTTAGTATAGAATTTCAGCTTTGACCAAGATGAAGACTGGATTTACTCTCCTACCTGAAATGACTAATAATCTAGGCAAAATATATGAAACGATGGTTTTCAAAGATCTGATCCAGGCACAGGGCACTGAATCCAGAGAGAGGAGAGGAGCCTGGTGAGCCCTGAGTGGGTGACAGCTTCCTTCCTGAGCAGCTGCCAGGGGCGAGCACGTGAAGAGAGCCGAGCAGGACCTGAGGTCTCTGTGAGTGGCAGACGTCAAGAAGGACAAGGCTGTTAGAGTTCCCGGGGCAGGGAGAGCTCTGGAGTCCTCCAGAGGGACCCTCTTTAGTCTTCAGCTGAATGTTTACCAGCATTTGAGTGCTGGGAAAGTACACGAGGACAAGGAGAGAACCACCCCACTGAGGCAGGTAGAGAACAATCCTGGGAGATCACACAGTGTTGAAAATGTTTTATGGTCAGACTTGAAAATATTTTACTAGCCGACTGGATTTCTTCATAAAGCATGGGCTTTTAGTAGAATGTTCAGAGGTCATTGTCTCTGAAGTGGTGTAAAATTGGTTCTAGACCAAAGTCTATTCTGGTTCCATCTAACAAAACTTTAAAGCCAGTCACAAGAGGTGAAAAAAAAAAAAATATATATATATATATAATTATTTCCTTTTTCTAATTAATTTAATTGCAATCTAAGGACAGAGATCAGAAATACTTACAGAAATAGAAAAAATACCCAGTATCTAAAAGGTAAAGTTCACAATGTCTGGTATACAAAGAACAAGGAAAATATGACTTTGCATCTAGAAAAACATCAATCATGTAAACAGATCCAGTAATAACACAAATGTTGTAATTGGTAGATGAGGCTATTAAATCAGTTATCCTTTATGTTCAAGAAAGGAGAAGAAAGATAGATAATATTAAGTAAATAGATAGAACATATAAAAAAATGAACCAAAGTGTATTTCCAAAGATGAAAAAAAAAAACAAAGTTCTTGAGAAGGAAAATACACATATGTATTAACATTAGGTTAGTTATTGCAGAAGAAAAGGCTAGTAAACTTGAAAACACAGCATTAGAAGTGAATAAAAACACAGAAAGAAAAATAAACCTAAAAAAATATTAAAGGAACCATCAGTAGGTTGTGGGACCACTTCATGCAGCCTGGGAGAAGGCTGATGAGAGAACAAAAAAGATATTAGAAGAAATCATAGTTACAAAATTTTTAGGTTTGATGAAAACTGTAAACTTACAGATCCAGGGATCTTAATGTACTCCAGGTGCAAGAAATATTACAATCCTTAGCCTAGTCTATTAAATCTATTATCTTAAGTTCTGTCTCTGCATTTGATTCTAACACTCATTTCTTAAAATCCATGCTGGTTCTGATTCATTTTCTTCTTCTCAGATTATTCCTTATTCTTGGAATGCCTTTGACTTTTTAACCACTCTGAGAGTAAAGCTCCTCTCTGAAGCCTGGCCATGACCACCTTCTCTCTCTCTCACACCTCCACCTACTCAAATGCATGTGCACCCTTCAGGGCTCCCTTACTTACTGTGTATAACTTTAATCAAAACGCTTTTGTCTCCTTTAGCCTGTGAGCTACTCTTGTTCACCCTCAAATTTCCAGAAAAATAAAGTTCCTGAAATCAGTAGGTTCTGCCCAGCAAGTGTTTGAGAAAAGAATGGAAAATGTAAGCTCGATGAATCTGTCTTTGTTGTTACTATGTTTTCAGCGTCTAGTAATACTTGGAATAATTGGTGCTCAACTACTATTTTTGAAAGAAGGAAGGAATTTTTATTGGTTAGTCATTTGTAAAATCAGAATGATGTCTACGTGCTTATATGTGTAAAGTGTTGTTCTGTGCATGGAGACCCATGGAGAAAATGATCCATGAGCTTATAACCTAGCATGTATGTGTGTGCATTTGTGTGTCTTTATGTATATATTTGGTGGCAGAAAATACATAAATAATTAAATGAGAAAGATAACTGTAGATATTAGAAAGCACTATGAAGGCAATAGAGCATATCAATCTGATTTGGGGTAGAGGTTTTTTGAATTGTCAGGGAAATATTCACTGAGCAAATAATATTTGAACTAATATTTCTAGAAAAAAGGAACTAGCCATTTATGTTCCTTGTCCACAGGAAGAGCAGAAGCCTTAGAGTGAAGAGTACATAGTACATCTGACAAGAGAAAGAAGGCAAGCGTAGAAGGTATTTATGCACAATGACTAAAATCCACCTGTCACCTTCTTGTTAAAACAAAAATGTTAAATAGGAAATATCCTGTGTGTATTGCTTAAAAGCAAGGGGCTGAACAAAAGAGCCCCCCAGCTTACATTTACCTTGAATATCCAGGGTTTTTAATGCAATGACCATTTAGGTATGCTGTTAGTCTAACGAATTCCTCGACCTCAAAATCCCTCACATCAACATTTTTATTTTCCTGATAGTCGTGACACCAAATTATTAATGTTGTACACAAATTGTACAGACCATCCTACGGGTTACTGCCTGATGGAAGCTTTCTGGCCCCAAGGCTCTGCTGGGAGCAGACTCAAAATCTACAGATTAGAAGAAAATGATGAGTGCAATTAATCACTGTGTGCTGACGGAAGCAAATTCTGTGTGTGTTATATGTAATTCATTTCATTCTACCTGAACATAATTTTTGAGTATCGTTCCTGACTGTTTGAAAAGGGCATAAAAATGAGCTTCTTTGGTTTCTGGTGTCACTAGGGAAATAGATTACACAATTAGGGTGGAGAACTTGGCTGGCTGCCAAATGCATAGGTACTTAGGTGCATGCCTATGCATCCACTTATAAATACAGCCTGTACACCATCCACAGTGATGAACTCTATTAACACGCTCCCTGCAAAGCTTGCAGAACTCATTGATCATGAAGCCATCAAGCAGCCTTCTGCTTTTGGTCAGTGTGGCTTATTTGTTCCTCTTTGCAGGTGAGTGCTATGTATGTATAGATAACTATATATGAATTGGAATTCTGGAGCTGGCTGGTAAGTGGCGGCAGTCATGATGTGACGTTGTAGTTTATAATGATGATGCTGAAGGTGATGAGGGTTAGTGATAGTGACTGCCTATCACACTGACTTTTAAAGGAATTTTTCTTACAAATGAGTTACTTTAATTATAACTCTAGTACTATAAATAGATAGCTTTAGCCAACTGCAAAAACAGTGTTACATCTGCAGCATGGGGTGGTCTGTTTCAAGTCAGGTGGGGTGGTCTGTTTCAAGTCAGGTGGGCCCCACGTGACTAGTCTAGGCGTTACAGACCAGCTGTGTTCCCCTCGGTAGACCACCGTTAATAGCGGAAGGTTACAAAGAAACTTCATTCGTTAAGGAAACAATGTAACCTGAAATTATAAATTCTCATTTAAAGTCCCCTTGAAGAAATTCTTATCTAAGGAGCTTCAACTGGATTTTCCTGAGATGCTTCTATTTTACTGAAAGCTGAGTCATTCTTACGCTCTAGGTAAGCAAAATAAAGAGGTAGATAGGAAAAGATAAATTGAGTCCACAAATAGAGTCCACAACTACGAGTCTAAGATTTGGCTTCTAATCCTCATTCTGCTAATATTTTTTTATTTAATTTTGAGCAGCTCACTCGCTTTCTCTGGCTTTTGTTTCATTACATGAAAATAGAGTGTGAGCCTTATATGCTCCAAGATTTCTTTCAATGAAAGGTCATGCTTAAGTACATTGACTTTAGAGTCTCAGAGACCCGGGTTGGATTCCTGGCTCTGACTTTTACAAGCTGAATGACACTAGAGAAGTTATTTACCACAGAGCTCAGTCTTCTTATTTTTAAAATGGGATTAATGGACGACTCCATGTATATTAGAGTTAATAAAGTGCTTAATATACAGAAATCTTCCAAGTTGATGGCAGATATTAGTAATGTTAGTGGGGATGGTGACAAATCACATGATTTTTTTCAAATGATCTCAAAATTGTTTTGAATTAAGTTATTGTATTAGGACCTTGTCTGCATTTCGTCTTGAGTTTTCTTTATTTACATGGCTTCTAGATTTTGGAATTTTCAACTTCTGTTTGATTAAATACATGCCTCTTTGACAAAGACGAGATCTAGAGTTTGCCCTCCTTTCTTCAGTAATAATCTAGTTTTAAGGTATACATTAAAGAAGTGAGCAGCATGATTGGATAAAAGCAACCGAAATCATAAACAGCAAATGAAGTGAAAAGAACTTTGTGACCAGCCTCTTGCTCAGGTGCAAAGGCAACACACTGTGTGTGCAGGAGCAGTTTTTTCCCCCTTCTCTGGGGTCTCAGTTGCTCATTCATAAAGCAAGATAGTTGTAATGGAATATCTGTAAGGATAATTTTAACAGAAAAATTTGGAATTTCTCTGAGCTGTTGTGATTTACCAGTGTCTGTTCTCTCCTTGCAGAGGCTGTGAGCCAGGGAGGCTGCCAGGTATGTGCTTCTCTCCCAGGGGCCCTTTGCTCTTCCAGGAGGTTGTCTTGACAGTGGTGATTTCGAGATGTGAAGTACAGGGGCTATTCCGTTAAAACCTCCTGAGTTCATACGGCTGGTCTGGTAAGAAGGGGAAATGATGACACTGCACCCTCATTTAGACAGTGTCGTCACTGGCACAGATGCATTTTTCTTAATGGTGGAAAAGAGCTTGAAAATCATCTCCTACTTTCTTGGAATCACTCCTAAGTGGCTGGTGGAGTCACATATTTTCTTGTTGAACTTTTAAGTTTAGAAATACATTTTGAAGATTACTGCAACTATATCATGACTTCAACTTTATAAACTGCATCATTGTTATGGTATTTTAATGCCAAATAATTTGCAAACAGATATATAAGAATAAATAGAAGCTTCTTGGGAGGAGGGACCTAGTATTCAAAGGCAGACTCTAAGAAAAATGGTTTCCAGTCATCAGCATGATAGATAAACAAAGATAAGAAGTAAATTAGAAGAGCGCAATGTAATGGTATATCTAAGACCTACTTCTAACTCTGTCACCACATCATGTGAGACACTGGGAGAATATCTTCTGGAAGGAAGTGAGCCTCTGTGCCCCTACCTACAGAATTAAAATGCTGGACTTACTATTTTTCAAAGAAATGTCCTTTGATTTAATAAAATCAGAAGCAAAACATACAGAGATGATACCAGATAAATTCAAACTTTCTCTGGTTGAAATAGGGGTAAATGAAGGATAGAAAGGTGGGCACTGAAAGTTTGTTCTCACTTATGAGAAAAATTTTCAGAGTTTATTCCAGTTTATCTATTAAATTTTATAATTTTATGGTAATGTTTATCCTATCCTTCCACTATTCAACAAAGTTTACTGAGCATCTCTTATGTTCAAGGCCCAAAAAAAATAGAAATATGAAAAAATAATCCCTGACTTTTTACTTGATAATTTCATCAAAATTCTTTTAAAAGACAAATGCAAACACAGAGATTTGAGTTCTAAAAATCTATCCTGAGGAAAGAATTGGAAATATACCAAAAATACATTTATACAGATATTCCTGGCAGTGTTGTTTGCATTGGTAAAAAACATGAAAACAAATCAAATGCTTAATAATTTGTACAACACATGGTAACTATTCAAAATGGTAATATAGAATGTATATTACTTGACATAGGGTATTGGAAGCATATTTCAAGTTTGAAAAACATTTTATAAAATGCTATTAATTGGGTGATCATTTTTTTGAAATCTTTAAACAAAATATCAGGGGATGATATACACAAACTTGTTAATAGTTTGTGCAAAAATAGTGCAAATTTCTGGATAACAGATTATGGGTCATTTAAATAAATTCCTTAACTGTGATTTAAATAAATTCCTAAATAAAATCTAGAGGTTCTATTATAAATATGCATTGTTTGTATAATTGATAGGTAGAGAGATAGCTAATGAATAGATCCATGATAGAGCTATTGTTATACATGTACGTATTTTATGATCCTTTTCCTCAAGGAGTTTGCATTCAAAGTAGAAAAAAAAAAGGTAAAAAAAAAGATAACATGTTTATGTTACTGAAGGTTGGTGTCAGTTGTAGGCATTTGGAAACAGGAGCGATTTGCTTTTGCCTGAGTGTTACTAGGAAAATTTCAGAGTATGAGACAGTATTGAGATGTACCTTAAAGATATGAAAAGGAAAACTTATTCCAGGAGGAGGAGTTGTATAGTGTTGCAAAAAAGCAAAGAGTTTTCAATGCTTATTAATGAACCAATTTGGTTTAATTAGTGGGATCTTATATGGCCATAATGGTGTAATGGCTGAGAACATAAGCTCTGGAGTTAAACTTTTCTCACTGAATTCTGGTTCTACAACTTAATAACTATGTGAGCTTGAAAAAGCTTCTCTAGGTCTTGTTTTCCTTATCTGTAAAATGGTGGTAATGATAACAACTCCATAGGCCTGCTGAGGAGATTAAAATGGATAATTACATTGAAAGTTCTTTATGTGCATAGCACATAGTAAGCACTCCATAAATTTTAGATATTTTTATTTGGGACAGAATAGAGGCACAGTTGGAAACGTATAGAGGGGCCATACTGCATAGGATTTTGAACGGTGTGGTGTGAATTTTCTAAGAATCATTGCCAATTAAGCAAGTCAGTTGTAACACTGATATCTGCAATGTACACTCTAACTTCTGCTCTTTTTTTCCCATTCATTCAATAAATATTTTTCAACATTTGACTTTAACCAGGACCTGTCCCAGGAATTGGATAAAAAGGTAATATGCTTCCAGATGGGTTGAGGGGTGACATAAAAGAGGGGTGTAGACAAATATCTCCAGAAATTCTGAGAAAGAGATAAAGAATTTATACTTGGAAACACACTTATGACTTAGCAATTTGATTGATAATAAGCATTGGAAGCCTTTAAACATTGTAATATTTGAGACAACAATTCTTCTTATAAGAACATACCCTGAGAAAATACAGAATATGTACAAGTATTTTTTTTTATTAAGGTATCACTGATATACAATCTTATGCTCAGGTTTCACATGAGCAACACTGTGGTTACTATATTCACCCATATTATCAAGGCCCCCCCACCACATTGCAGTCATTGTCCATCAGCATAATAAGATGCTATAGAGTCACTACTTGTCTTCTCTGTGCTGTACTGCCTTCCCTGTGCCCCCCTATATTGTTATATACAAGTATTTTATTGTAAAATGGTCTTCCCAGCCCAACTGCTTTAAAAAAAAAGAAACATACAATAATGAAGTATTAGTAAAGTAAATCATTTCATACGTTTATGGTGGTGTATTATACCACAAAATCACACCTTTCAGAATATGCATAATGTTATAGAAATGGTAAATGATAAAGAACAAATAGAACATATATACAGTGTGGTTCTATTTTAAATATTATATAAATGGAAATACAATGCATACAGAAGAGATAGATATAAAAATAGAAAATGCTAAGAAAGGGTATTCTTGGGCACTAAGACTACATATATGACTTCTACTTCTTTTTATTTTCAACATATATTTTAATTGTAATAAAATCTAAGCTTTTAAAAAGAATTCCTAAGCATAAATTTAGCATATTTTTTCATTCTTTGATAGAGCTACTGATGTCAATGCCATTATCCATGAAATAAAAAAAAGAACTTCATTTAAATTACAGGCTTTTTGCAGCAACTATGAGCAACTAGCTACAGGTGGAAAACCCTGTCCCAAGATCCACAAACCAGTTTGTGGTACTGATGAACAAACTTACCATAATCGCTGTGAATTCTGCAAAGCAGCTAAGTAAGCATATGGAGGAAGCTACTAGAATAGCACCCTTAGGTTGGGCTAATGGGTATGAGTCAGTGAAATTACTGATTAAGCCTTACTGTGCTAAGTATTTTACAGATGATTCTTATTTTAAAAAGGCAATAGTATTTTCCCCAAGCAGACCTACACAGTGTGAGTACCCTTTCCCAGTTCATCCAGCCTGGGCTTAACCAATTTCCATTGCATTTCATTCTGAGCACCATCTCTTTTCTTTCAGGGAAAGAAATGGAAAGCTCAGTTTCAAACACGATGGGAAATGTTGATTTCTCTGATGCTGCAATGCTGGAAGGGCCTTGGTTTGCCTTTTGCCACAGGTTTACTCCCTGTTATCCAGACTTCCTTGCAATGTATTTCCCACCAGTTATTATGCATAACAGAAAGCAGTTTCAATAAAGCTATCTTGGCTGACATTCTACATTGATGTGTTTTTTAGATAATGATAGAGTCACCTTTGTAATTGCTGGACCATCTTCCTATGAAATGATGTAACCTGGAAATGATCACAGGGCACAGAATATTACCACACTTTTCTGGTCGGGAGTTCTCCAACTGGTGCTTTGAGTCTCAATTCCTCAGAATTATGCAGATGAACTCAATGTTAATAAAGCTCTACCTAAGGAAACATACAGCATCTGACATAAATTAGTATTTGATAGTATATGGTGTATTCAGGGAGCATTTTGCCCTAAGGGACACACTGAACTTGTTTTAGAGCTTCTCAGATTGCATGCTAAGACAATAAATAAGTAACAACTGAGACAGAATGTTGGTTATGTCAATCGCTGGGGCAGCTGAATAGGTTGTGCGACACCTGAAACTGTTAGGCTAGTTGTCTCTGGTTTTGTCAGTTTACTGCAGTGTAAATACATAACATGTTATAATTTTAAATGTGTGGCTGTGAGAAAGGTTGAAAGTATATGTTGATTGGTATGTTGTGGATGCTTAGAAACCTAAAAATGGACAGACAAGTTCAACATCTTCAGTGTTTACAATTTGGAGAGCACACACATATGTATATATATATCAACTAACTAAAATATAGTTTAAAAAACCCAGGGAATGAAGCATTCCATTGAGTAATTTCACAAATAATTATTCAGTGCTCATGATAGATGAGATACTATTGCAAAGACAAGATCCCTACATTAAAGAATCTTCTGCCTTTGGGTTTAAGTGGGTGCACAAAAATAGATTTTTAAAATACCTTTCAGTTATTCATGCATTTAGAAAGCAAAAAAAATTGAGACATGTGATAGATACAATTGGTACAGTTTGGAAAGAGGAATCATTTGAAATTGGTTACTTTGAATCCTGACAGCTGAGAAGAATGCAGGCACGTGTGGATTTGGGGGAAGGGTGTTCCAAGCAAAGAGAACAAACATAAAGACAACAAAATGCCAAAAAAAAAAAAAAAAAGCAATAACAAAACTACAAAGCCTTGAAATGCAAATAAGGTTGGCAGGATCAAGGGTAATGGGAGCCAGTTCATAAAGAGCCCTGGGAGCTCAGTCAAAGCATCCAGATCTCACCCTAATAGTTACAGGAAATAACTGAAGTGCATTAAAGAAAGACTTCACAGGTGGCAGAGCCAACATGGTGGCGTGAGGAGGAGTGTGGGAATCTCCTCCCAAAAACATATATATTTTTGAAAATACAACAAATACAACTAATCCTAAGAGAGAGACCAGAAGACACAGGACAACAGCCAGACTATATCCAAACCTGCGAGAGCCCAGTGCCCGGTGAAAGGGGTAAGATACAAGCTGCAGCCAGGCGGGACCTGAGGGCCCTTAATCCAGCTCCCGGCGGGAGGAGGGGAGTTGGAGTAGGGAGGGAGAGGGAGCCCAGGACTGCTAAACACCGAGCCCTAGCCATCTGCACCACAGTGCAGACACAGTGCATGCATAGAGTGCTGGAAACTAGGGACACAGGGCAGCAAGACCTGTGAGCAGGTCCTGAAGCCAGCACCCCTGTGACAAAGAAAAGTGAGTGCTTTTTTAAAGTCTTAAAGGGACAGGGATGCCACAACTGGACAGAAACATCCCAGGTCACAGTCCAGCAGTTGGAAATTCCAGGGAACTCTGAGCGCACTAACCCCCTAGGCAACAGCTCTGAGACCCCTCATGGAGGTAAACACCCAAATGGCCGCCCGTCAATTACCCCGCTATGGCACCGCCATAGCAGAGTAGCAGCCTGAGGCTGGCCACGCCCTCAGCAAGGGAGCTTCCTCCAAACCAGCCAGGCAAGATACAAAGACCCAGTCTACACGCAATTGCCCAACACAAGCCACTAGGGGTCACAGTTGTCCCAGTAAAGAAAGGCCAGGAGCCAAGTGGAAAGAGGCCTGACTCTCCCAGCTGATAGATGCGTCAGTAGCACTCCATTGCACCTATCAACATGAAAAGGCAAAAAAATTTGATCCAGACAAGACTAACCCAGACAGCTTTGGCATCTGCTACATCTTCCCCTGAGAAGGAACCTGGGGAGATAGATTTAACCAGTCTTCCTGAAAAAATTCAAAACAAAAGTCATAACAATGCTGATGAACTTGCAGAGAAATATGCAAGAACTAAGGAAGGAGAATACAGAAATAAAACAAGCTCTGGAAGGACTTCAAAAGAGAATGGATGAGATGCAAGAGACCATTAATGGACTAGAAAACAGAGAATAGGAATGCAGAGAAGCTGATGCAGAGATAAAAGGATCTCCAGGAATGAAAGAATTCTTAGAGAGCTGAGTGACCAATCGAAATGGAACAATATCTGCATTATAGGGGTACCAGAAGAAGAAGAGAGAGAAAAAGGGAAAGTGTCTTTGAAGAAATAATTGCTGAAAACTTCCCCAAACTAGGGGAGGAAATAGCCTCTCAGACCACAGAGGTACACAGAACTCCCATGACAAGGGATCCAAGGAGGACAACACCAAGACACATAATAATGAAAATGGCAAAGATTAAAGACAAGGACAAGTATTACAGGCAGCCAGAGAGAAAAAAAGGTCACCTACAAAGGAAACCCATCAGGCTATCATCAGACTTCTCAACAAAAACCCTACAGGCCAGAAGAGACTGGCATAATATACTTAATGCAATGAAACAGAAGGGCCTCGAACCAAGACTACTGTATCCAGCACGATTATCATTTAAATATGAAGGAGAGATTAAACAATTCCCAGACAAGCAAAAGTTGAGGGAATTTGCCTCCCACAAACCATCTCTACAGGGCATCCTACAGGGACTGTCCTGGATGGGAGCACTCCTAAAAAGAGCACAGAACAAAACACCCAACATATGAAGAAAGGAGGAGGAGGAATAAGAAGGGAGAGAAATAATCATCAGACCATGTTTATAATAGCTCAATAAGTGAGGTAAGTTAGACAGTAAGATAGTAAAGAAGCTAACCCTGAACCTTTGGTAACCACAAACTTAAAGCCTGCAATGGCAATAAGTACATACCTTTCAATAATCACCCTAAATGTAAATGGACTGAATGCACCAATCAAAAGACACAGAGTAATAGAATGGATAAAAAAGCAAGATCCATCCATACGCTGCTTACAAGAGACTCACCTCAAACCCAAAGACATGCACAGACTTAAAGTCAAGGGATGGAAAAAGATATTTCATGCAAACAACAGAGAGAAGAAAGCAGGTGTTGCAATTCTGGTATCAGACAAAACAGACTTCAAAATAAAGAAAGTAACAAAAGATAAAGAAGGACATTACATAATGATAAAGGGCTCAGTCCAACAAGAGGATATAACCATTAAAAATATATATGCACCCAATACAGGAGCACCAACATATGTGAAACAAATACTAACATAATTAAAGGAGGAAATAGAATGCAATGCATTCATTCTGGGAGACTTTAACCCACTGCTCACTCCAAAGGACAGATCCACCAGAAAGAAAATAAGTAAGGACACAGAGGTACTGAACAACACACTAGAACAGATGCACCTAATAGACATCTACAGAACTCTACATCCAAAAGCAACAGGATACACATTCTTCTCAAGTGCACATGGAACATTCTCCAGAATAGACCACATACTAGGCCACAAAAAGAGCATCAGTAAATTCCAAAAGATTGAGATCCTACCAACCATCTTTTCAGACCACAAAGGCATAAAACTAGAAATAAACTGTACAAAGAAAGCAAAAGACTCACAAACACATGGAGGCTTAACAACACACTCCTAAATAATCAATGGATCAATGACCAAATCAAAATGGAGATCCAGCAACATATGGAAACAAACGACAACAGCAACACAAAGCCCCAACTACTGTGGGATACAGCAAGAGCAGTCTTAAGAGGAAAGTATATAGCAATCCAGGCATATGTAAAGAAGGAAGAACAATCCCAAATGAATGGTCTAATGTCACAATTATTGAAATTGGAAAAAGAAGAACAAATGAGGCCTAAGGTCAGAAGAAGGAGGGACATAATAAAGATCAGAGAAGAAATAAATAAAATTGAGAAGAATAAAACAATAGCAAAAATCAATGAAACCAAGAGCTGGTTCTTTGAGAAAATAAACAAAATAGATAAGCCTCTAGCCAGACTTATTAAGAGGAAAAGAGAGTCAACACAAATCAACAGAATCAGAAACGAGAAAAGCAAAATCACGACGGACCCCACAGAAATACAAAGAATTATTAGAGAGTACTGTGAAAACCTATATGCTAACAAGCTGGAAACCTAGGAGAAATGGATAACTTCCTAGAAAAATACAACCTTCTAAGACTGACTCAGAAAGAAACAGAAAATCTAAACAGACCGATTACCCGCAACGAAATTGAAGTGGTAATCAAAAAACTACCAAAGAACAAAACCCCCGGGCCAGATGGATTCACCTCGGAATTTTATCAGACATACAGAGAAGACATAATACCCATTCTCCTTAAAGTGTTCCAAAAATAGAAGAGGAGGGAATACTCACAAACTCATTCTATGAAGCCGACATCACCCTAATACCAAAACCAGGCAAAGACCCCACCAAAAAAGAAAACTACAGACCAATATCCCTGATGAACGTAGATGCAAAAATACTCAACAAAATATTAGCAAACTGAATTCAAAAATACATCAAAAGGATCGTACACCATGACCAAGTGGGATTCATCCCAGGGATGCAAGGATGGTACAACATTCGAAAATCCATCAACATCATCCACCACATCAACCAAAAGAAAGACAAAAACCACATGATCATCTCCATAGATGCTGAAAAAGCATTTGATAAAATTCAACATCCATTCATGATAAAAACTCTCAACAAAATGGGTATAGAGGGCAAGTACCTCAACATAATAAAGGCCATATATGATAAACCCACAGCCTACATTATACTGAACAGCGAGAAGCTGAAAGCTTTTCCTCTGCGATCAGGAACAAGACAGGGATGCCCACTATCCCCACTGTTATTCAACATAGTACTGGAGGTCATAGCCACAGCAATTAGACAAAACAAAGAAATACAAGGAATCCAGATTGGTAAAGAAGAAGTTAAACTGTCACTATTTGCAGATGACATGATATTGTACATAAAAAACCCTAAAGACTCCACTCCGAAACTACTAGAGATAATATTGGAATTCAGTAAAGTTGCAGTATACAAAATTAATATACAGAAATCTGTGGCTTTCCTATACACTAACAATAAACTAATAGAAAGAGAAATTAGGAAGACAATTCCATTCACAATAGCATCAAAAATAATAAAATATCTAGAAATAAACCTAACCAAGGACGTGAAAGACCTATGCCCTGAAAACTATAAGACACTCTTAAGAGAAATTAAAGAGGTCACTAACAAATGGAAACTCATCCCATGCCCTTGGCTAGGAAGAATTAATATTGTCAAAATGGCCATCCTGCCCAAAGCAATATATAGATTCGATGCAATCCCTATCAAATTACCAACAGCTTTCTTCAATGAACTGGAACAAGTAGTTCAAAAATTCATATGGAAACACCAAAGACCCCGAATAGCTAAAGCAATCCTGAGGAGGAAGAATAAAGTGGGGGGGGGGATCTCACTCCCTAACTTCAAGCTCTACTACAAAGCCACAGTAATCAATACAATTTGGTACTGGCACAAGAACACAGCCACAGACCAATGGAACAGAATAGAGACTCCAAACATTAACCCAAACATATATGGTCAACTAATATTCGATAAAGGGGCCATGGACATACAATGGGGAAATGACAGTCTCTTCAACAGATGGTGCTGGCAAAACTGGACAGCTACATGTAAGAGAATGAAACTGGATCACTGTCTAACCCCATACACAAAAGTAAATTTGAAGTGGATCAAAGACTTGAATGTAAGTCATGAAACCATAAAACTCTTAGAAAAAAACATAGGCAAAAACCTCTTAGACATAAACATGAGTGACCTCTTCTTGAACATATCTCCCCGGGCAAGGGAAACAAATGCAAAAATGAACAAATGGGACTATATCACGCTGAAAAGCTTCTGTACAGCAACGGACACATCAATAGAACAAAAAGGCATCCTACAGTATGGGAGAATATATTCGAAAATGACAGATCCGATAAAGGGTTGACATCCAAAATATATAAAGAGCTCACACACCTCAACAAACAAAAAGCAAATAGTCCAATTAAAAAATGGGCAGAGAAGCTGAATAGACAGTTCTCTAAAGAAGAAATTCAGATGGCCAACAGACACATGAAAAGATGCTCCACATCACTTGTCATCAGAGAAATGCAAATTAAAACCACAATAAGATATCATCTCACACCAGTAAGGATGGCTACCATCCAAAAGACAAACAACAAATGTTGGCAAGGTTGTGGAGAAAGGGGAACCCTCCTACACTGCTGGTGGGAATGTAAATTAGTCCAACCATTATGGAAAGCAGTATGGAGGTTCCTCAAAATGCTCAAAATAGAAATACCATTTGACCCAGGAATTCCACTTCTAGGAATTTACCCTAAGAATGCAGCACTCCAGTTTGAAAAAGACAGATGCACTCCTATGTTTATTGCTGCACTCTTTACAATAGCCAAGATATGGAAGCAACGTAAATGACCATCACTAGATGAATGGATAAAAAAGATGTGGTACATATGCACAATGGAATACTATGCAGCCATAAGAAAAAAACAAATCTTACCATTCGCAACAGCATTGATGGAGCTAGAGGGTATTATGCTCAGTGAAATAAGCTAGGCGGAGAAAGACAAGTACCAAATGATTTCACTCATATGTGGAGTATAAGAACAAAAGAAAAACTGAAGGAACAAAACAACAGCAGAAGCACAGAACCCAAGAATGGACTAATCGTTACCAAAGGGAAAGGTACTGGGGAGGACGGGTGGGAAGGGAGGGATAAGGGTGGGAAGAAAAGAAAGGGGGCTTTACGATTAGGTGTTGGGGGGGAACGGGGAGGGCTGTGCAACACAGAGAAGATGGGTAGTGGTTTTACAGCATGTTACTATGTTGAAGGACAGTGACTGTGAACTTGGTGACAAGTAGTGATTTTACAGCATCTTAGTATGTTGATGGACAGTGACTGTGAATGGGGATGTGGGGGGGACTTGGTGAAGGGGGGAGCCTAGTAAACATAATGTCCTTCATGTAATTGTAGATTAATGATACCAAAATAAAATTAAAAAAAAAAAGAAAGTCTTCACAGAAGAGATGGCATTTTAGCTGTTCCAGGACATATGAGAAATTTACCAGTTGAAAAGAAGGGAGTAAGAGTCTAAGCAGAAGAAAAAAACAACAGAAACATGGTGAAAAAATGGTGTCTTTGAGAAGGACTGAGTATGTGGGTCTCTGAGTATGTGGGTCTCTGAGTATGTGGAAAAAACAAGGTCAGAACCCAAGATGGGGTACTTCAATTAGAGGCTTTAACACACTGCTTCTAAAGCAGGTCTCCAACAAATGGCCAAATGGCTGCATGTTTCTCATGGATGTTTTAGATTACATGGTGTTACTGTTTTTCAGTTAGACGCCAATACTTAAAAATTGAAAAAGTTCCCGTAAAAAACTGGATTTTTGGAAACTCTTAAAAAATGAAATCTGTTTACACAGCACCCATATTCCTTACTAAGCCACAATTGGCTGACTTCTGATCCTTTAGATGAGTTATTCACATAGTGCCCCAGGATCAGCTTCACCCTTTCATGCTGGTTCTGCTTCCTGAAGGCACATGAGGTTTGTTTTTCTACTTTAAGCCACAACAGTTGTGAGCATCTCACTGATTAGTCTGGATTTTGGAAACTCACAATCTAAAGAAGCAGCCCACTCCATCACTAGAGAACAATTTCTTTATAGTGAGTTAGTATTTGCCTCTTTATCACTTTCACCAAGTGGTAACATTTCTTTTTCCTTCAAAATGACACGCCAAAAATGGCTTCCTAACAACCTTGAAACACACACACACACACACACACACACAGAGGGACACACAGTGTACACCCCTTCCACTTCCCTTTTCACACTTTTCCTTCAAATATTTTCTAGGCTTGCCTTCTTACAATAGAATATCATTAGCTGTATCAGCAATCATTTAAAATCCCTTGTTTCCATAATGTCAGGTTACACTAGTGTCAATTTATGGATACAGTAATATTAGCCAACATTCACGAAGCACTTCAGTGTTTTCTATGTGCCAGACACTGTTCTAAGCACTTTATGTACATTAACTCATTAAATCTTCACAAAAGCCCAGTGAGGTAGGTAGTAGTATAATATTTATCTTACATAAGAGGACTGTGATGCACAGAAGTCTGTGACCAGTAACCAAGTCAATAAGAGGCAGAGACAGAATGTAAATTCAGGCAAACTGACCCTTAATGTAAGAATTGTGTAAATACTCTTTTCATGGACTTATTAAGTTAGTGTCTAAAGTGTTCCAAGGTACCAACGAAATTCAAAGGAAATAAATAGGCTGAGCATTAAACCTGCAAGGCCAATTATGAAATATTCATCCCCCAACACACCCTGGAGCGCCATACTACACCAAGTGGGTAACATCTGATAAAGATGAAGGGCCTGTTGTATTGTTTGAGTTCTGATACAAGCAGGTGGTATTTTATGGTAATTAAGAGATAAAATTTAGAACATGGACTCTCTCACAATGTAATTCTATGACAATCTCTGTTTCTCATTAGAGAAACAAAAATAATATCTATATAATAGGTTATTTTAAGAATTGAATGAGATTACTCAAGTACTTGGCACTGTGTTTGGTCCTTAGTAAGTTTTTAAGAAATATTAGTTATTTTTAATATAGGATATAGAAATAGAAAGCAAAATATTATGAAAAGACCAGTGAATCAGGATGCAAGTGTGACAGAGATGATATGAGAACAAAAACCTTATGTCCTTGGGCAAACTGTTTTCCCTTTTACAGCCACGTTTAGAGCTGTGGGGTCCCACGGAGCCCAAGCTCACTGTTCCAAGACCTCTGAGTCTAGAAAACAGCCTCAAGTATGTGATGGCATCAGACATCATAGGCTGTCCATATCTGACCTGGCCATAGCACATAAAGGGCCACATACTCTCATAATACCTATATTCATACATGTGGCCATTTATATTGTGTGGCCATTGTACGGTAAGCAAATGCACGGAGGAGGGAAGACTGGAGTAGGAATTTAGCCCAAGCTCTGCCATTACATTTGGAATACCAGTGATTTTTTCTTGATCCTCCCTTTCCCATAAGTAAAATCTAGGATTTGGGCTGGATGTTCTTTAAGGCATATTATAGTTGTGTAATTCTGTAATTAAGACATCTCCCAAAGTTCTTTGCATATAGTAGGTGTTGATCAGTGTATGAAGCATTGAAATAAAAATGTAACATCCTAAAATCCTTGGAAAATGTGGTGGCAGAAGTAGTAACACAATATTTCTTAAAGTACCTAACTGGTATTTCTGCTATCTAGTATGTAATATGCTCTTCTGGAATAAATTAATAGTAATACATTTGTTTTAAGATGGATTTAGAAAAATATAAGTAGCCCATAAACAAGTAATATTAAAATGGCTGTAAGCAGAAATAGCTAATCAATTTAAAGAAAAAAGTATTAAAATAACAGGTAATACGCCAAAAAACGTGTAGACTTTGTTCAAGAAAGACTGATTTCTTTTTTGGGAACTCCCCAATCAATAGATTATAGAACTAATTTGTTTGTGTGGTTTGTCATGGCCACAGATATTTTGAAAATTCAATGGCATCCACAAGCTTGCTCTTCAGGAAATGAAAATATTCATACACAGTAAATTTTGTTCCATAGACTAATGGAACCATTTATCTCAAATTAAAAATCACTATGCTAGAGGTTTTCCCATATCTCCACTGAGCAAGGTATCAGAGATGTAAACTAGCATTAATATTTGAGGTATAACCCAGTGTATACTAGAGGAGACTCAGAAATCTTTTCCATATTGCTGCACCAAGATTTCTTTCCAGCCCTGACTTACACTGGAAATGCAGTTCTGTACCAAAGACCAGCTGATCTCCAACTGAGGAACTCACAGGCTAATCTCTAAATCAAATGTTTATTTTCCAAAACTCTCTTTCTAGGAAGGGTATTCCCACTTTCCTCATTAAATATTTAGTACTACAAAAGTAATGTTTTAAGTATTAAATCAAGTATTAAAAGCATATAAAGTACCTCAATAAATGGCACCTATTATAGTTACTATGGGGTCTTGATTCAATGTGAAAAAATAATCATTGTTTTGTCAACAATATTATAACAATTATCTATTGCTACACAACAATCACCTTTAATTTAATGGCTTAAAACAAAAACCGTCATTCACTGGTCCACAGTTGTACAGTTTATGCAGGCTCAGCAGGTGTGATCTACTTCTGCTCTGTATGCTGGCTGATGGCTCTGCTGGGATGCACAGTGACTTCAGTCACAACTCTGATGTTTCAGTGGGGTGGCTACAGAGATTCCTCTCTCTGTTTCTGCCTTTGTCTCTCTTTCCATAATCTCTCATCCAGCTCTGCCAGGCTCTTATGGCTTAGACCTAAAATCGGTATGTCCTCATATCCGCTGTTCTGACTGTCGCAGAAAGTGACATGACCGGCTCAGGGTCGAGGGCAGGAAGAAGGGGGCATGAACTCTTCTTTAGGAGAGGTGTGACATGCACCAGAGTGATGTGAGGACTTTTTGATGTCAAGCTTTGTAAATAATACTTGAAAAACATGCTGCTTCCTTTGAAATATAATTGTAAGACTGATTAGGAGTGGACATAATATGGAGAGCAACTGAAAGTAAAGTCTGAGAAATGAGTTATAGAAAACCTGGACCTGAACGGCTAAAACTAATAAATCTGATGAGCGACATGGGACCAAGTCATTTAACTTGTTTTCTCTTTAAGTATGAAGATGAGATCTTTAAGAAAAGTCACTATAATAATTTATGGTGGCAGTGATAAATAGGGTAATCTGGGGGTGTGAAAGAGATTATATTTCAGATTCTATCCCTAAATTTGCAAACTTGCACATCAAAAAATTTCCACATAATGAAAGTTTCAGGAATAAGTCAGTAAGTGCCTATTATAGCCAATTTAGTCCATGACTATTATAATTATGGGCTGTTTTTTATTATTGTTCTGTAGTTACCACATGTGTATTCAACTAAAGTGAAGGTGGCAGAGGTTATGTTTCTAATCTCAGATGCTTACCTAAGTATAATAACAATAGCTAACATTAATGGGACATGTAAGTGTGTGTGTCAGACATATGCATCATCTCAATAAATGATGAAACTGAATACATTTGAATTTCAGTTTGTATTGAAATTTTGTGGTGAAGAAATTGATGCCCAAAGCAGAGAAGGTACCAAAGATTCTATCTCAAGTATGTGCTACCCTTCATGACTTGGCGTTATGAAACTAGTGCCTCCATCAGAGTGCAGACTGGGTGAAATGATCAAATAAGTAAGTCAGGTGAGAAATGACAAAGGGCCTTGCATTAGGTAGCAGTTACCTAATGCTTGACCTTTAGTGTCTTTCCTAATACTCTGAAGTATTTAATGAGACTTGGTAACAAACTGGCAAGTCTGCCTCTGACAACTTTGGCAAGGTGATACTGAATTTAAGAGGAATTATGTCTTCCATGTATTATTAATTATATTTAAAAGTCCTGACCAAACATTCAATTTGTCTGCTGGATTCAGGTCAACCTATCTGTGTCTATGTCTGAATATCCTGATGAATGCCGTACAGCTGATGCCTTCCTTCCTTTACTGTGCTCAATCTTTACCCATCTCTTGGGACGCAAGGAACCAAACGCGACATGTCCTATTCTTTTCTAAGGAAGAATTGAAAGGAAACATAGCGGCTTAAGTATACAACAAAAGAAAGCTAAAAAGGAGTTCAAAGTTCCCTTCCCTCTGGCTGCATGACAAATGATTTGATAGGATCAAATCAGGTAACTGGACACAGAAAACTATAAAAGTTTACAATCAGAAACCAAGGTCACTAAATTGCACATAAGAAGCTTTTCCACCAAATTCCAGTAACATACTCCTTCAGTGGGTATTATTATCATGATTTTAGAAATAAGAGGAAAGGTAGATAGGAAGAAAAAAGAGGGAGAAAAAAACTAGAAAAAAAGAGAAATGGAGAGAGAGAGATTAACATGCATAAGATCACATACCTAAAAAGGAGGGGAAAGGTAACTCAGGTTATCTGACCCCATTGCTATTGTTACTTTCATCCAAATGACTACTGAAAGAACAGCCCTGACCTAGAATCCCAATCCAAGATATGTGAGATACCCTCCCCCTTCCCTAATGTGTGGCTGTGGTGAGCATTTTCTGAGCCTACTCCAAGACAGAATTTTGACCATATTTCCAGATGTAAAGGAAGATAATGGAAGACAATTCTAAAGGTGGGAGAATTCCCATCGTTAAAGGAGAAATTAAATGTTCATTTAAGAAAATAGGAGGATTCAAAGCAATTATTCAAAGGACCTTTGGAATGATTTGGAAACTAAAGAGAGAGAACACTGCCTTAATGCAACCAAGAAATTCTTCAACTAACCTGCGGAGGTAGTCTCTGAGACCACAGAGCATAGGCTTCATGAGACTTTATTGTCTCACTGCAGTATCCTAAAGCACAAGGCACTCACATCATACTATTTATGTCTTCTGTGTGCCAGGTGCTAGTATACTAAAACCATAGGTAAGACAGATGATGACATTAAGTATGTAAAAAGCATTGTTTGGGCAAATTGCAAATTCAGCTATTGTGGTCCATTTGATATTTGGGAATTTACGGCACTGAGTTCTGACATGAATATCTGGATGTGAAAACAACTTGCATCAAATTTACCCTTTGATCAACATATGGTTGAGCAAATGCAGCAAAATATTAATTGAAGAATCTTGATGGCATGTATATGGGTTTTCACTGTACAGTTCTTTCAATTTGTATTTTAAAACCCTTCATGATGAAATTTTGGTAGAAATTATCTGATCTTTAAATAGAAGTATATTATATAGGATATATATATATATATATATATACACAAGGACTGTATGGTCATATATATATATGCATAATCCAAGGTTCTGGCTCACTAAGCCTCTTTTGACATTTATATGAATCCCAGTCAGTACAGAGAATGTTTATGTAGGAGTAAAAAAATGTTTCCTGCTTACTAGAGAAAAATTTAAAACCAGTCCTTTTTGATGTCTTGAAATTGTTGGCTTTGTTAAAAGAAATTATTTTTCATTTTCAAAATTTCTCTTCTAAATAAGCTAAAGTGAAAATCGAACACAATCCAGAAACACTAAATCTGAGGATTTTAGAATTGGAAAGGATTGTTAAGAATCATCTAGCTCACCTCCCTTCCCAAAACTGAAATTTTCTTTAGAAGTCATAAATGTTTATCCTGCATCTCCATCTGGATCTACTCAGATAAAATAATAACTTCCTTTTCCATGTCAATGCCCTTCAGTGATGAACCCAGTGGCAACATCACTCTTAAGACAGCCTTTATTCAAGCTTTTATTTCCGCCTGCCATAAACCAACCTCATGCCATATGGCCTCTAGACCTCACTTATCAAGGTCATCTTCTTTTGGACATGATTCCACTAATTCAAGTTTCTCTTATATAAGGCAATCAGTCTTGAACACAGCATTCCAGTGTTTTATAATACTGAGTTTATGACAGACTAAGAGCCCAAAGTGATTTTCACAGCAGTTTCTGTTTGGCATAATAGCTTGAAGCACGAGGGCCAGTGGTGTAATGTTGTTCTCCAACGTGAGATCTATTGTCCCTTGTTAACTCATAAAAATACATTACCCATCATCATTCCATACTAGATGCATTAATCACTTACTAATGACCAACACTCAATGCATTTTTACTTGCTTTTAAAATATAATTTGAGGTAAATAATTGGCACATAATTGATTTGCTGGAAAATGTCATGGGAATCTTATTGTGAATATAAAAATTTACTGGGTCAGTAACAGTACTGACTGAAGATAAGTCATCTATCAACAATAAAAAAGTAAACATTGAATTTACCACTTTCCCAGATGGGTTTCACCTTTTTTTCTTTTTTTTCTGTGAGGAAGATATCTGATAGAAGCATATTAAAGTCTGGTTATTATGGGAGTTGGGGTGTGAAGCTAATTTTAAAAATGACAATCCACTCAAGAAGCAACACCTTCCAGTTTGTGAATGTTACTCTGTAATTTTTTAACAAAGTGACAATGTGTAGCAATTAGGGTGGAGGATTTTTCAAATATATAACATGGTGGTGATCAGCATGGTTTATTCAGAAAGCATCTACTGAAGAGTTATCCTTAGAACCATCCAACAACCAAGTCTGAAACAACTGACTCTAATATGGGGGCTTCCATTTTCCTTCCCCTGATGTTCTTGGCCATATTCTCAGGTAAGAAAAGTCACATTCAGTGACTTTCCTTTCAACTCTCAAAGTAAAGAAGTAGAAATGTTGAGTGACTTAGTAATACTTTGTCAGAAATTTTTTAAATGGGAAATATCTGCCACATAGAAAGATGGAAGAAGTAATTTCAGATGACATAAATATAGACAAGAGGCATAAAACCAGTAACTGGGTGATAGAACAATGAATAGTTTGGTGTAGCTTAGGAGAAGCAGGGGAAAGGGAAGAGGGAAAGCAAAACTTTACAGTAGAAAGAAAACTTGTCTAAAAGGATTATGAAATCTGAATATTCAGGTTCATCTACCTTTAAGGATATGGTTTTTGCATAATCATCTAGGACTGTATGGTCATATCGAAAGGGGTTCAAATCCTGGGTTTACAATTTTCTATTTATGTGCTCTTGGAAAATATAACTTACTTTAGCCTGAGTTTTCTCATTTTTTAAAATAGAAATAGATTGTTACAGGACTCATGTGTACATTAGCACCAGCTGCCATTACTTGAATTCTTCAGTGCCTATCACTCAACATACTTTTCTGTATTCCTTACCTTAGTACCATTAGGTTACCTGTTTTTGATATAGAAATTTTCAGCTGGTGATGTAGATTTCTCAAGATAAATGGCACAAATAGTATATGTTTTTCAATGTAAGATTACAATAAATGAAACAGAATCCAACTTATCTCCAAATTACGACCTCCTACTTGACAATTTTTTTCTTACATCTAGTGAAAGGAAATACCGAAAGTAAAGTGCCTATGACCTTTAGCTTCTTGTAGTTAGAACACAAGAAATAGTGGTTCTCTTTTCATTGAAAACATCATAGTTGTTTCAGATTGTTAAATGTAGGTGTGATCAGAACCCTTCTGCTGGGAAATATCAATCTGTAGTGATATCAAAAATGGATTATGTATGAGAAAAGTTGTACAGAGATGCCACTTAGGGAGCTGTTGAAGTAACAGAGTTAAGAAATAAGAATATAGAGCTAAGTGATGGGATAGAAAAGGGAGGAGAAAAGAATATATATATTAAAACCATACTCTCTCTGGTGGTTATTATATACATATATGTATATATATATATACATATATGTATATAATATATATATTAGAGAAAAAATAGCATGCAGATAATATCCCTTACTAGGACATGTGTGTTCCATGATGGCAGGTACCACATCCCTTATGTACTTCAGTGTCTTGCTAAATGGCATTTAGTATGTATTCAGCAGGTATTTGTTGTTGGAAGAAAGTATATTAATACTAGATGTAGTGGTTATATTGATCTGGAGGGTGAAGAAGAGATAATGTCTATTACAATAAAGCAAGGCCCAGCCTGTATTTAGAGTTTGTAAAAATCAGAAGAGAAAAATATACTACAAAATTGAAGATAATTATTTTATAAAAATTTAACTTAAAAAATAGATGATCAAAACCACATTCTGATATCTTAGTTATTTTTTTACCTAAGAATTCCACCCCTAATTTTTATCTTACAAATGTATACATATGAGAAATAATGTATTATTAGGATTTTTATGAAATCACTATAATAGTAGAAGAGGAAATAAACTAGCTGCTCATTCCTTGAAACTGGTTAAATAAATTATAGTAAACTTAACAACTGGGATAGTAAACAGCCAATTAGGGAAAATAATTAAGGTGCTTTATGTGTATTGACATTGAGATATCCTCATTGCACTGTCAAAGGAGAAAATAAAGAATAAAACAGTGTATACAGTGTGCTACCAGTTGTGTGGAAAGACATTCAAATATATTTAAAAATACATTATCGATAATGTATTTTGCATGAAAAACCTGGTACATATAATTGGGTTCTAGGTAGGGAGAGAGATGGAGGGTATTGGGAAGAGAAAGCTATTTTAAACTGTTTACCCTTTTCATCTTTAGGATTTGATTCAATTTTCTTGTAAACATACTAAAAAACTAAAAACAATTAACAACTAAAAAGATCACCAATCTGTTTTTTCCCCCCATTTTATCTATTTCTCTATTTTAATTGATGTCTACTTGAAGTTAGTTCTTGTTAAGAGCGATGTTTGGTTCTTAGAAATCATGCCATGTACTCAATTCTCAGCTGAAAATAAAATATTTCTTTCCTTACCCATTTTTCTGACTATAGCCTATACTTCTTATGGGTCACCTCCTTGAGAAAGGAGAAATGATACTCACTCTCTGCTATCTTGACTTCTGGTCTATTGTCTGATTTACTTCTTACATTGTAGCATTGATCATACTGTTTGTTTGTTTGCACCCACTGTTGGATTCCCAGTTTCTTGAGGGCAGAACCATAAGTACCTTATAATTGTCTCTCTCGATCTTACTATAGTTCTGGCATAGTAATAGACTTTAAATTTGTTGTAATGTTTTTGGTAAATTTGAATGAATGCTTGGATTACATCCGCAGCCCCTGCTCCATGCTCTATCACAGTTTAGTAAGCCAGGTTACTAATCTAAACTTCTGTGCCTGGGCTAGAACCCTAACCACCAACAAGGTAGGTTTCCATAGGATGCTCAATGGATGGATTTAACTTTAGTTAAATTTATTTGAAGGCACAAGTGTGTACACTCACTGGACTGTAAAGCAGGACAATTGTAAATGCAAGTGGAACCCTAGGTATAGATTTGGAACCATTCATATTGAAATAATTTAAGATTGTATAAACTGATAAAATTACCAAGGAACCTTGTGAAAGTGAGCCTGACTGAATAAAACTTTTGAGGAAACCCCAACTTAAGAAGTGAGGGAAGAAAGAGAAATCATCAAATGGAAAAGGTAAGAAGGCCAAAAAGAAACATTTGTACCAAACTGAGAACAAGAAGCATAATACCCAGTGGATACCATTGTATTCAGTGGCCCCAAAGCCACTCCATTTTCTTATTCATTGTTTTCTTGATGTTTCTCATTTTGGAATATATGAATTGTATATATACATATTATATATATATATATATATATATATAATATATATATATTATATGTGTGTGTGTGTGTGTGTGTGTGTAGTGATGGATGGACTTCCAAAATAAACTTGAGAAGCAGTAGAAAAGATGAGTTATGAAATGTAGGTTTTAAGAAAGTCCGATAATATCTATCATCTCCTTGAGGAGTCTGACCACTAAAGAAAGGAACAAATAACCAACCACCAGAGAGGGTATGGTTGACTGATTGATGCTAGGGCCTTTATGGGACATGGTGGACCTAAAGCTGATTGAAAAAGAATGTTCTGAAGAAGGGAAACCACTGCCTTTAGGACAGGGGCAAGGGAGAAGAACCTGGCCACAGAAAGCATAGAGACGGAGAAGAGAGTACAAAGGGGAGCTCAGCCTGACAGCTTTTGTGTCTGGAATGTTTATGATGGCATCTTCTGTAGGGTAAGGCTGGACATACTGGAAAGGGTTCTGTGATGTGGAGAAGGTTTTAATAGGCATTACACAGCACATGCTTGATTCATCAGGGAATCATTAAAAGGAATTTGGGATAGTATGAAGGCCCAGTTCAAATAATTTAGATTCCAATTTAGAAATAGGACAAGCCTGCTTGATCCCATGATTTTTGGAAACCATGTAACATGGTCAAGAAAAAAAATGAAGGGACCAAAATATTCAGGTTATGAGATGTAATGGGAAGATTCTGCCTTGAGGTTTGGTGAAAAAAATCAAAGAGGCATTAAATACATACTATATTGTGGGAATGAATGTTATTGATTTAAATTCTTTAAGTTGAATAACTTCATTTTTACTTTTGTGTTTATGGTATATTCCAGTATCTTCAACCCAACCTTTGAAAACAAGTGTTTTTAAACAAGAAGGTCCAGAACCTGCACTTATTCTAGAGGGAACAAACGAAGCTAATATTCAAAGGGGACAAAAGGAATCGACTAAGCCGGGAGGCAGCAACATGCAAGGACAACCAGGGCATCCTAACCAGCCAGGAGAACCAGGGGATTCCAATCAGCCTGGGAGTCTGCAAGGGAATTCAGGAGGATCTAATGAGGAAGGGAATCCAGAGGCTTCTAATGAGCAAGGGAAGCCAGGATCTTCTGGACACAAAGGAAAACCTGGATCTTCTGGCCAGCAAGGGAAGCCAGGATCTTTTGGCCACCAAGGAAAACCAGGATCTTCTGGCCAGCAAGGAAAACCAGGATCATCTGGCCAGCAAGGGAAGCCAGGATCTTTTGGCCAGCAAGGAAAACCAGGATCTTCTGGCCAGCAAGGGAAGCCAGGATCTTTTGGCCACCAAGGAAAACCAGGATCTTCTGGCCAGCAAGGAAAACCAGGATCTTCTGGCCAGCAAGGGAAGCCAGGATCTTTTGGCCAGCAAGGGAAACCAGGATCTTCTGGCCAGCAAGGAAAACCAGGATCTTCTGGCCAGAAAGGGAAGCCAGGATCTTTTGGCCAGCAAGAGAAACCAGGATCTTCTGGCCAGCAAGGAAAACCAGGATCTTCTGGCCAGCAAGGAAAACCAGGATCTTCTGGCCAGCAAGGAAAACCAGGATCTTCTTGCCAGCAAGGAAAACCTGGATCTTCTTGCCAGCAAGGGAAGCCAGGATCTTCTGGCCACCAAGGGAAGCCAGGATCTTCTGGCCACCAAGGAAAACCAGGACTGTCTAGGCAACAACAGAGATCAAGACCTTTTTACACTCAACAAGAAAGAAAAAGTGTAGACAACCTTTTGAATCACAATCTAAAAGAGATTCAGGTTAGTGTTAATTTCTTCTTTTTCCCTCAGTAACTTACCTCAGCCATTATATTTTTCAAGACTTGAAATAGTTAACAGAAACACTGAACTAATGATAAACACTAATGACACTAATTCCATGAAATGAGAAAGAATTTAGGGATGATTGTTTTTGTATACACCTATGATTATTAAGGAGTAGCAAGCATGCCCTTCCATTTCATCTCTCATTGCCTTCTGTTTTTCACTCAAGCCTTTCTACCTATACTGAACTAGCTCAGATCCTTATTAACTGAGCCCATATCTCCACCAAATTTAACTTTCATGCCCATCTCCATCCCATCTATGATCTACAAACCATTTAAGTGTTACTTGTAAGCACAAATCTAATGTATTTTCCCCTGTTGAAAAATTTTCAGTAATGTCACACTACCTAGAAGATAAAATCCAAATTCCTAAGCATGGCATTTAAAAATTTTCATGATTAAACCATGTCCATGATTGGACATGACTGGATATTTCATGTCACTCTCACTCAGACATCATCCACGTTGTACAGAATCCTTTGATTTTCCATGAATTAGTATTGGAAAATCTAAAGACATCCTTTAACATAGACTGTGTCATATCGCTCTGTAATTGATTTGTTTATTCAATTGTATCATGAGCTCCTTAAAGAAAGTGGCATTTCTTTTCAAATGATATCCCCAGATCTTAGAACAAGGCAGGTATATAATAGATTCTCATGAGCTATTTGTCAGATGAGTGAACAAGAGATATTCGGAAGTCATCACTGCACACACGTGCACATCCGTGGCTCATCTCTTCCCTTTTCAGTCCTGCTGGGCACTGCCTCCCTAGCCCGTCTTTCTCCCAACCACCAGTCTCCTAAATCCATTTAACAATAACCCTAGACACTACACTTAACACATCCAACACAGTTTTCAAGAACACTTCCTATATCACATTATCTTAACAGAAACTGAGTTTTTAAACTCATAACTTATCATTCCTCAATACCCATTCAAATGAAATATGCCTGTCTCTCCTGGTCTATGTCTAGGCTGGCATGAAGCAGTAATCTCCCAGGGACATTCATATCATCCACACCTTAATGTCACCACCAGCAGGTTTCTGAGTGTTTAGATTGTCACTTAAAATTTCTCAGTTGTATATTTTTTACTGAAACAGGGATGCTAAGCCTGTCCATTTCACAGAGTATGTGTGAGTGAAAGTAATGGATTAGTATGAAAAGCATGGTTACCTAGAACCAATGGAAAAGACCAAGAGACCTGTTCATCTTCCTCGGTTGTGAGAGGAAGAGCCTCTCACCGGTGTGAGAGCCTTCTGTTGAAGTTCCTCTCCCTTCCATGTAGTGTCTCTGTCCTCATCCGCTAGTCAAAGCTTCTTTATGTTCACAGGCTTTTGTCATTCTATAACTTGATTCTGAGAAAATGCTTCAAGTACTACTCAACTGAACTCTGCAGAATTCCACCTCCTGATTCATTTTCTTTCATGGGATATAAAATAAGAAAGGCTAAAAAAATATGGCCATTTGTGTTTTGTATTTGTATATGTACAAATTATTTCCTTAATTATTGCTTCCTCAGGTAAGGAAAGGCTTGTCTACAAAGAATTAAAGTGGCAGCGGTCTGGCATGTAGTAAGAGCAGGGGCTCCAGAGTCACATAACTCAGGGTTTGGATCCCAGCATGGGTATTTAATCCTCATATTGTTGTGGGCTTGTCACTGAAATACCTTGTGTGCCTGAGACTTTACAATAGGGCACAATATACTTTCCTTTCAATATTGTTGCATGGATTAAATAAAAATACAAAGGACCACAAAATGATTGATTTAGCACAATGCTTAATCAATAATTAATTTTATTATAATATCAGAATTAAACTAAGTTCCCTATACTCACCTAATGGTCTTAAACATTACTGTAGACTGGCAGTACCAGCAACGAGAATCCAACTGGACAAACAAACTGTCAATCTGCCTACCAACCCATCTGTGGCTCTGATGGGAAGGCCTGTGGTGACCACTACCTCTTTAATGAGGCAAAAAGTTAGGATGTTATGTTTCATTGTATCAGGAAGTGCTATTCTTATCCAGAGGGAGTAATAGAACATATTTCTGTGTCTCTAGTTTTCTCTCAAATGTGCCTTTGGTGTTTGTCCAAAGGAAACGTAAGAGGATATTTAGCACTTGAATAGTAAACTCATTTTCTGAGAAAATGTGATACATTCAGCTTTTAAGTAGGAATAAATATATTATTGAGTCATTCATCTGCCAGTATTTATTAAACACCCACTATGTGCCAGGAATTGCTCTAAGCACTAGAGGTAAGGTAGTGAGCAAAACAAACCGAATCTCCTGCCTCCTGCTTCCATGGAGCTGTCATTTTGCAGAAGACAGCAAACAATCAAAATATATCAGAGAATGAAGAGCATTATGAATCCCACAGATTACTTAGTGTTGACCACTAAAATATATTTTAAACTTGAATAACAATATTAAAGGTTGGATCTGATGAGCCATTCAAACAACTCTATATATAAATAATAAGATGATAAGAAGGCTTCTTAAAATTAGATCACATGGCAAAAAAAGAGATACCTCAGTTTTCAAAATTAATGAATGTTTATCTATGAGGGTAGGAATAAAGTGAAAATTATACCTTTTTCATTTTTAATAGTTGCAAAATTTATTGAGTGCTTGGTGGATCATTATTGCAGTAATAAATGTTAAGGTAAGTGTCCCCTATGGTCTAAAAGTTAGACTTGGAAGGGACACTGACCACCCATTCTCTCATTTTTGTAGATAAGGTGCAAGGGCAAGAAATCTGTATAATGTGCATGAATTCTCAGAGTAGTCAAGGTGACCCAGGCGAGCCAGAGCTGAAGCCTGCCTTTTCTCATGTGATTATTAAATAATCACATTGTCTCTCTATGGTGGTGATACAATTACTTGACCCTTGGCTTTTCTCATTATCTTCTTTTCAGGTTGAGTAATGGAAAACTGAATATGAACCATGAAGGGAAATGCTAAATATTTAGAGGAACCAAATTACTTGGAACCTCAAAATCTACTTTCAAGTCTTCTTAACAATGGATTTCCCTGGGAGTTTCACTGAGGTCAGCATGAGTTCTTTAGGTATGATGGATCCTGCATTATTTTCAAGTTTGTTCCACTGCTAATAAAGCTAGGTCCAGACTTGCTTCTGATTTCTGGGAGATTTATTTTCTAGATTTTTCCAAACCTTGTGTCTATAATCCATCTGTGCCCAACACACCAAAATGGGTACTACTTCAGGACCTACAACAGCAATTTGTAAACCCTCATAGATGTAAGAGTGTCAGGATTGCTTGTCAAACATAAAGATTTCCACTTCAGAAATATTGAAATTGTAGGTCTCTGATAGAGTTAAAAAAACTGCAGCTTTAAACCACATTTTAGGTGTTTCTAATAAAGGTGGTCTCTGGACATTTGACATGAAACTGATTTATGATCTTTTAAGGATGTATTGATGTGCTTCAGAGGATCCATGTGTTAGGCAGAAAGACAGAAGAAATGAGTGGGATGAAAAGGAGAAAGCGCCCCCCAAAGATGACTCAGGGAGTTGATCAAATAGAACCAGAAAACCAGAAATGACTCAAAGAGTTAATCAGATAAAGCCACAGGGTCCAAGAGTGACTCAGGAAATGTCCTGGGTCCCCCCAGTTAAGAAACATCAGAGGCACAGGCACAGCACAGCCCTGTCCCCATTTCACCAATCAGAAGAAGCCTAGAGAGTTGACAACTGTCAATCAAGGACCTCTCTGCCCAGCCAAAACCACATAAAAGAAGCCTCATAATGAGCATCCATGCCTGCCTGTCTTGTCTTAGGCAGGCCCGCTCTGCTGCTCTGTACTGAGTGCATTAAAACTGACTCTGCTTTCTTGACTTTGGTCTCTCATCTCACTCTATCTGACTTCACTGCAACACCAAGCCAAGTCCTTTCCTTCTTAACACATGGAACCAAATGTAAAATAAATTCTCCATGTAATTTTTTCTTAAGAGTGACCAAAATTCTCATTAGATTCTTAAAGGGATATATAACCCTATGTGGGCACAGATAGATTTAAAAACAACTGACGTACAAGATACTGAAACATGGAAATTTAATGTGTGTTTATCTGAGTTGTATTTTAAGTCTGTGTGGGTAAAATTACAATATTTCCAGAATCTCCATGTGCAATATTTCCACATTCTCTCACCTGGCCTTAGTGCATCTCCAAAACAATAGGTGTTTCCAAGGGGTGGAGAGAAGTAGTCCATCTCTATATCAATAAGTGATTACAAGGGAAACAAAGGCAGATCTGGACCAGAGAGGTTTGGTGGGGCCCCTTTTGCAGCCGGTTGCAAGAGACATGGTAAGCAGAAGTAGAGAACTGCTTGTAAGCAATAAATGGTTTCTCCCACTTTATTTCTCCCTTTGGCTGATTTTGGCTTTAAAGGTTATTTGCCCCAGGAGGGGAACATATTTTCCCATTGTAGTTACTGTCTGGCATAGTGTAAAACCCAGATGGTTAGAAGGATTTCACCAGGACATTATCATATTGGTTAGTAACATGGGGCTCAAGAAAGCAAACAAGACCCAACATGATGACAGGACCTGAGACAGGAACCATGGGCTTAGGCAGAGTAGGGTGAGGGCCTCCAGAGAAAAGCAGAGCAAGATAATTACAGTCAGAACAATGTAACAATATGCAAAGAAGTCCCTATCAAAACTCTGTGTTAAGCATTATGCAAAGTCAGAGTCACAGTAATTCTCTAGGGTAAAGATTTGTATACATGACTAGGAATATAGACATTCTTTAGTGAAATTGCTTAAAGCTCACAAGGCCAGGAGCAACTTGGCTTGGAATGTTTGAGTGTTCTGCAGATAAAGAAAAGTATCTCAGCATAAACCATCATTTTGTTGTATCAATTACATCATGACAATGTAAATTTTACTTTATCCTGCTAAAAGACCCAGTTTATTTTAATTGTAACTATGTGCTATTTTCCATTCTCTAATCATAATCAAGTAATCTGCAACCTAGGCAAAATAGTACTTTGGCAAGCAATCTCAACTATAAACAACCCAAGACCACCTTGTGGGCAGGGCAGGCGGTCTTACAAGTCTGCACCCCTAATCCTTTACCCTCATTCCTGAAAATCCTCAACCGCGCATAAAACCCCTAGACAATGAGCCAACCACGGACTCTCTTGTCCCCTCCTGGCCTGAGCTGGGAGCTCTGTTCTCTCACTTCATCTCTAAATAAAAGCCTGTACCTTGCTCTCCTACCTTGAGTGTTTGTGAAGCTCATTCGGCTTCAAGAACCCCGGCATTAACCAGAGCTGGTAAAAAGAATAGTTAAATGAAAATGACTTCAGAGAGGTGAAGCAAGAGCTGGAGGTCAGTGATAAATGCAAGTTCTTTTATATCCAAGGGAGCTCTTTTTAGCAGTAGGGAATTCAGACAGCAACTTATATTTGGACTGTATGGATCCGACACAACAAATGTAGCAGAAAAGCGGACCATGGAACAGGACACATGGTCCAGATAAAGTGCGGAGGCTGTAGAATCAGATAGAATAAGTGGTTACATCTAAGGAAAAGGAAACATAATAGCAGCCCCAAGTGTTATGGAGAGCTATGGTCTAGAAAAGCGAGGAAGAAAAGATGCAGAAGGCTATAGCTGAAGGAAACATAGGTCCTTAAAAAGGTGCATTAGGAAGGGCATTCAATCCTACATGTAACTAGCAATGAATGAAACTCAGAGGTCATATGTGGAATCCCCTCATATGTTTGGCTCAGGGAAGATGAAGGTTCAGCTGGAAACTCAATCCCAAATTCAATCAACAGACTCTAGATAAACTTTGCTCTATGTTGGTCTAGTCCCAGTACCCCAACATGTTTCCTTATGATATAATTTAATGGAAGATTAAACAGAGTTTAATTAAATGAGCTCTGAGCAAAATGCCTCATATGGTAGGAAGTGAATAAGTATTTTGAAATTAATATGTTCATAGTAAGAAAAGAATTTAATGCTGCAAAATACCTCAGAACTTATTGTTTAATAAATTAATTTCATTCAAATTATTAGCAAGCAATACAATTTAGACTAAACATAGACCTCAGCTTTCAGATACACAGATTCCACTGCAGAGACAGAATTTGTAACTTTTCCTTAAATACTTGAGGATAAAAGATGAAGTTCTATATTTAAACCAGAGGGGTTTTTTTTGCATACACACAACAAAAATAGCTATTTCTGTATGTTTTACCATCAGAATTATCTCAGGAAAGTATTTTGTTGTTCAAGCCACAATTGAGTCTGTTCACTACAATTAGGCTGTGATGATACACTACAGAGAGGCATTTGATGATAATCACAAGAAAAAATATTTATGGCATCTTTCAAATATACAGCGAACATCTTCAGGGAGAAAATTTTATTCTTTTTTTGTACACAGAAGCAACTTGGTAGAGCTTGTTTGAATGAATAAATCAATGAGGGATTAATGCAGCAGTGTACCAGGGACACAGGTGCTGTTTACTTGCCTCCTTAATTGCCTGTGTGTTTGTGCAAGCTGCCATTTATTCGCTCTTCCTTGAATGGTGCAAGATCTCCCTAAATGGTTTGGATACCTTTACTTTTCATCTTTCTAATCCATTCCTCACAGAGTAGCAAGGATGATCTGTTTGAAATGCATATCTTATAATGTCACTTCTACTATCTTAGCTGGTAACACTTGGGCCCCTAATATTTAGGACAACCTCCACATTCTATGTCTGATGTACAAGTCATTGAGTGTATTAAAATATTTCTTGTACTAAACTCCTCCTTATAAGCTATAATCCAGGCATGGTGGTGACTTTCCCCCCAAATCTAGAAGTTTCCATTATTGCTTTGAACACGTTCTTTATACATTTTGTCCTCTCAGAAATTTAACACACTATTTGACACCTTACCTTATCTATTTAAGCTTTACTTAGTCTTTGTTTAGCACTTTAAGAATACTCCATTCATAGATGTCTTCCCTGACCATATCCACTGTCCTCTTGGTATATAATATCATCCTTTAAATACACATATACTTTTCTTTCATGGCATAGATAACTTGTAATTGTATGAATTATTGAGATCTGCCTCCCTTACTCTGTCTTAAGCTAGATAAAGGTAATGTGTCTGATTCCTTTGGCACAGACTAGTCCTAGCATATATATTCTAATTTTATTTTAGATTACTTATTTGACCTAAGTGTTTTGTTTAGTTTTCAAATATTTGGGACTTCTCAGATATCTTCTATTAGTGATTCCTAATTTAACTTAATTAGTACAGAGATATACTTAGAATGGCTTAATCTACTTTAAAATTTTGCGTCTTGCTTTTAATGCTCAGCATATGGCCTATCCTGGTGTACATTCTGTGGGCAGTTGAAAGGAATGCTTATTTGGTTAGGTCCTTAGTTATTTGTCTATAAATGTAGATTCAGTTAAGTTGGTTGATGGTGTTCTTTGAGTCTTCTAGATCCTTACTGATTTACTCTCTTCCCATTCTTTTCATTTTTGAGAAAAGGATATGATACAGCCAACTAAAATAGTGGATTTTTCTCTTTCTCTTCACTGATCTGTTGGTTGTTTTTTCATTTATGTAGAAGCTCTGTTATTAGGTTCACAAACATTTTGGATGCTAAATACTGTTGATGAACTGACCCCTTCATCACTGTGAAATGACCTAACTCATCTCTGGTAATATGATTTCCTATGGCACCTGTTTTGCCTTATATTGATACAGTCACTCTAGCTTTTTTTCATTATGGTATATTTTTTTCTCATCTTTTTACTTTTAATCTATCCATATCTGCATTTAATGTGTTTTTCTTGAAGCAGCATATATTTATCTTGTTTTTTGACCTGACGAAAGAGTGCCTATAAGGGTAAGAGCCAGCCTGCTCTTCCTCAAGATCAAGTCATGTCATTGCCCATTTAATTTCTGTGGAGTCTGAGAGTTCCCCATCTTGTATCTTGTCATCTTGATCTTGATATCGCTGTCCATTCTGGTTTTGTGGCTTTCCAAATATCAGTCTACACTGAGGGATCTGATCTTGGGGAAGATGCTGTTGAGATTTATCTCAGAGGTTTGCTGACAACCCAACCTAATTTTGAATACTGGCCATTTACACAGTGAGGAAAGTTAAATATGCCACCATTTTTCCCATAGAGGAAGAATGAGAAACAAAGAAAAAGAAATACTTCAAAGAACACAAGCTCCTTAGGAAATGCACAAAGTGCTACTCAATAAGAAATATTTGAGCTCAGATACAGTGAAAGGCTGTACTCCATGTGTTCAAGCAGCTGGTCTCCAGCTGTTTACTGTCCTTGCATATGTCTTCTGCCCACTCTGGGGCCACTAGACACTTCCTGCTTGCTCAGTCCTCACCCAGTTTTCAGACCAGATGTAAGAAGTCATTAGGGACCAAATATGTGTGGGGAGAGAAAAGAAAAATTGGGCAGAAAAACAGGAGGCTTGTAGAATCTTAGACCATGAACTCCTTCAGCATGAAAGAGTGAGGGACAAGAAGTTGGATGGGAGAGTCCTGAACTACCCTGAACTGTAAAGGAGCTTTGGAAAGCATCATGCAATTTATGAGAACAAGTCCACCATCAGAGGAGTACCTTTCTAGTATAAGAATGGGTCCATTGAGGGGTATTTTAGAGTGTAGCAGTTAATAGGGCTCCTTGCCCAGGGTTCATAAGTAGCATGCCATGTAAATAAGGAAATATGAAGGTCAAGTACAGAAAATAAAGGGACACATGAAACAAGGTATAGAGTATAGGGGGAGAGGTAAAGAACGGCAAAACATGCAGGATTTGAAGCCATGATAAGGATGGTGCTTATGTGCCTTGAGCCTTTGATGCATGAGAACTATTTTAAGGAAAGAGAGACTATGATAAGATTTGCCTTAAAAAAATTTCCCTGTGGTTATATATCACACAGAGTCCATATTGGGATAAAGCAAGCTGTATGGATACATGCAAAATACTTAGAAGATTATTGTAATAGTACAAGAGAATATAATATCCTATACCATTTGGTTGATAGTAAAGACTGAGAGAATAAATGGATTTGAAAGAATACAGAAGCACAACGTTGGTGAGCTGGATAAATGGGTACATCAAAGAGATGTGTAATTTCTGACTTGTGTAACCAGCTGTGTGGTTGTACCATCCACTGAATTGTAAACATTTTAAGTGAAGCAAGTTGCAGTAGAGCAACTTGAATGTAGACTGTTTAAATATTTTATCCAAAACATCTAAGAGATAGGAATTGTTACTCCCACATTTAAAATAAAAAAGGTTATATTAGAAATTTTAACTCTTGTGTTAAGGTTATTTAGTGGTAGATGGATACTGAGCTCAGATCTTTCAACCCCCAAAACTTTTTCCAGAAATCAGACTGTTAAGGAGAATAGTTAATTAGGGAGACAATAACTCATTAAATTTTACCCTACTTGAAAGCCTCCAATGTCACCTACTTACCTTACTTAACATGTAATTTAAGGCATTGCTCCATGTGGTTTCAAGATCACTCCTGTGAATCTTCTTTTATTTTTTTCCAAATCTGTTGAGATACAATTAACATATAACATTGTGTAACTTTAAGGTATACAGCATGATGATTGGATATACGTATCTATTGAGAAATGATCACCTCAATAAGTTTATCTCTCCTGTTCCTACTATTCACATTCTACCCTCTAGGCCAGGTATCAAAGCTAGCTGGCTGCCCCAATACTCATCTGCAAGCTTTCCAAAAATCCCACTGTCTAGACCTCACATGCAAACAGTTGGTTCATAATCTTGGTGGTGAGACCAGACACTGATAAAAGGTCTCCAGTTGACATCAATTCCTGGTTGGGAATTTGTACTATAGTTTTACAAGACATTCCTTTTGGGAGAAACTGGTTTAAGGAGAACTCTCTATTATTTCTTGAAATAAAAAGCTTAAATTTAAACTTTAAGGAGAGTTTACATTTAAAACAAATCTCCAATTGAGTCTACTATGTTCTAGTGTAGCAAAATACTAAGGATCTGTGTATGCATCTAATTATGGTTCAGAAAACTGCTTTTCTCTGCTGGCTTTGATTCTCTTGTCTTTTCCAATTCAGTAGCTTGGAAAGCTTACATATATTTTTTGTCTATCTTAGGATCTATAACTAGTCTCACTATCTTTTTGCATCCTTATACTTCTGTGTTCATCAGATCAAATTGCTCCAAACCTCCTGCTGAGAGATCTATTGGGACATCTTTATGAGGCAGAACACAGAATGCCTCAGGGTCTTATCTGCCTTGGGCCATCTGTTTATCCCATCACGTTCTTCACCAACACTCCAATAAAGGAGGCTCCTCGGTTGGTGGAAATGGTTGAGAGGGAAAGGTGGACAAAACAGGCAGTCCCTAGAACTGAAGCCCTCACTCTCTACTGCCTTCTCTGTTCCAGGTAGGTCAGGCAGGGAATCTACAGCTGGGGCCCTGGTGTGCGGCTTTGCTGTGAGGCCTGTTACAGCTCAGTCCTTCCTGAAATAACTGTTTCTATGTTCCGAGGAAAAACTGAGACTTCAATGTGTACATTTCCTTAAATACACCCAGGTCCTTGTGGGTGGAGCCAAGGGTTAGGGAATGAACAACAGCTCCTTCTTAAATGTGCAAAGAGGACTTGTCCTGGGAATGCTCTCACATCTCTAGTTGGTCTTGTGCTCACTGAGAGCTGGGGGAAGAAAAAAGAGAATAGTTCACATTAATTAGGAATCTGGTGGCTACAGGAGGATGAAAGGGTTTCTTTCAACATATCTGGAAATAGGATATTTCCCCTGTGCCATGTGATATAAACATGCCAAATGTTCTTTCACAGACTTAATAAAATGATGGATCATGGTTCAAAGCTATTTTTATCATTGCCTTGGAATTTCCTCTTTATTTTCCAGTCTAAGGTGAAATATTTCACTTATCTTAGAAAATGCAGGAAACAACAATGGAGGAGCTTTTTTAAAACTAAAGCTTAAACTGATAAAGTGAAAAAGGGCATGTTACAAATGCCTTTTTAAAATTATATCAGTGGATTGCTTTTTCTCATTTCCCATTTTGGACAAGTGAAGACAGAGTAGTGGTTTAGAATGAGTAGTAGAACTTCTTTGTTCATTTATTACTAAAGAAAATTATCTAGATTCTTTTTTTTTTCTTTTTGAAGGTTAGATTCCATGGTTGTTAAATGCAATCTTTGGGGAGGACTGATCTCTTCTAGGTCTGGCATTGCTTGATATTCTCTTTTGGTCACCCACTCTGTGTCCCACAAGACAAGCCTTTGCTTAAGAAAAGAACACCTTGACACCTTTGGCAAAAGTAATCTTTCATGGAGCTCAAGGTGGGCCATGAATTTCAGAATAAGGAATCTGTGAGGTATTGGATAGACACACACATTGAATCAGAGTACTGATTAATTACTAACTAAACTATTTATATTTAAGCAACATGCTCTAAAGCATTGTCCTGTCTAGGATATCTCATCTATAAAAACAGTGATATCCAGGGAAATGCAAATTAAAACCACAATAAGATATCACCTCACACCAGTAAAGATGGCCAGCATCGAAAAGACTAAGAATGACAAATGCTGGTGAGGATGTGGAGAAAGGGGAATCCTCCTACACTGCTGGTGGGAATGTAAACTAGTTCAACCATTGTGGAAAGCAATATGGAGGTTCCTCAAAAAACTAAAAGTAGAAATACCATTTGACCCGGGAATCCCACTCCTTGGAATTTACCCAAAGAATATAACTTCTCAGACTCAAAAAGATATATGCACCCCAATGTTTATCACAGCACTATTTACAATAGCCAAGATATGGAACATCAGTAGATGAATGGATAAAGATGATGTGGTACATACACAAAATGGAACACTATTCAGCCATAAGAAAGAAACAAATCCTACCATTTGCAACAAAATGGATGGAACTGGAGGATATTATGCTCAGTGAAAAAAGCCAGGCAGAGAAAGACAAGTGCCAAATGATTTCCCTCAAACAAAGCAAAACTGAAGGAACAAAATAGCAGCAGACTCAGAGACTCCAAGAAGGGACTAGTGGTTACCAAAGGGGTGGGGTGTGGGAGGGTGGGTGGCGAGGGAGAGAGAAGGGGATTGAGGGGTATTATGTTTAGTACACATGGTGTGGGGGGTCACGGGGAGAACAGTGTAGCACAGAGAAGGCAAATAGTGAATCTGTGGCATCTTGCTGCACTGATGGACAGTGACTGCATTGGGGTATGGGTGGGACTTGATAATATGGGTAATGTACTAACCACATTGTTTTTTCATGTGAAACCTTCATAAGAGTGTATATCAATAATACCTTAATAAAGATTAAAAAAAACCCAAAAAACCAAAAAAAAAGATATCTTTAAAGAAGGATGTTAGGGATTATTAAAAAATAATATGTAAAATTACTTTTCACTGAGTAAGAATAATTGGGAATTTTAATGTGTTTCCAAGTTTGATGTTATTTTGTGAATTCTTAATTTTGCTAATGACATGAAAGCTTGCCTCATTATTGTAGGGTCTTGAGTGAGCAAGCTGCATAGATTTCTGCTATTAAGAATATGAGCCCCGTTTACCAAAGATGGTTCTTCTCTTCCTACTCCTCTTCCCACACTTTCTCCTTCTCCTCCTTTTCCTTCTCCTTCTTCTTTTTTTCTTCATTTTTAACTGTTTCATCTGTGTGTTGGCTGCAGACACTTCTTTTGGACCTGCATTAGAATTCAGATTTACAGTAAGTTAATCCTGATAGAAGTGGAGAAGATTAACAATTAACTTTTTTATATTGTAAACTTTAGCTGGGGGTTTATCTATTTTGTTTATTTTCTGGGAGAATGAGCTCCTGTTTTCATTGATTCTTTCTATTGTTTTATTCTTCTCAAATTTATTTATTTCTGCTCTGATCTTTATTATGTCCCTCCTACTGACTTTGGACCTCATTTGTTTTTCTTTTTCTAGTTTCATTAATTGTGAGTTTAGACTGTTCATGTGGGATTGTTCTTCTTTCTTGAGGTAGGCCTGTATTGCAATATACTTTCCTCTTAGAATGGCCATTGCTGCATCCCACAGGTTTTGGTCTGCTGTGTTGTTGTTTTTATCTGTCTCCATATATTGCTTGATCTCTTTTTCTATTTAGTCATTGATCCATTGATTACTTAGGAACATATTGTTAAGCTTGCAGAATTTTGGGCATTTTTTTACAGAGGAATTTGTGGGGAAAATTACTGGAATCTGACCACAATGGAAAAGAGAGGAGGAGCTTGCAATAACCAGCAAAGGGATCTTGGCAGACCAAGTTCATACCTGCAGTGCCCAGGGAGTAATTCCAACCAGCAGCTTTGCTCATCAGCAGAACCAAGTTGTGGAGGTAATCTGATCATGGAACTCAGTGGGGAACGGACCTGCCTGATTTGGATCCTCAAGCAGTTTTGCTGGCCCTAACATCTGGTTTGCTCATACTCAGACAAGTAACTGAATCATAGTCCGATCCACTGTGGAGTGTATCTTCCAGCCCCATCTGACCAAAAGGGCTGGTGACAAAGTCCTGAAATGGTGTAGTTCAGTGGAGCTTGAGCTGAAAGGCAGGTGAGCAGCCCTGATTGTCCCCAGAGAAAAGCAAGTACCTGGTGGGGAAGGTTCCTGTGTTATGCACACAAGGGGTATCAAATTACAGACAAGGCAGCAGGTAGCTGTGGCTCTTCCCCACCCGAGAGCCTCTTTAGGAAATTGAGAGTAGCCTGGAACAACCCCTCTTCCTTCTGCCCAGGCAAGGGAGCTCAGACATAGCCCCTCTCACTGGGGAGAGTGTCTTGCAGCCCCATCTGACCAGGCCAATATTCCTGATGAATATAGATGCAAAAATTCTCCATAAAATACTAGCAAACTGAATTCAGCAACACATTAAAGAGGTCATTCACAATGGTCAAGTGCGATTATCCCAGGGATGCAAGGCTGGTTCAATATATGACATAATATACGACATAAATCAATCAATGTGACATAACACATTTATAGAATAAAATAATCATATGATCCCCTCTCAATACAGGCAGAAAAAACATTTGACAAAATTCAACACTATTCATCATAAAAATTGTTGACAAATTAGACACAGAAGGAAACATACCTGAACATAATAAAGTACACATAAGACAAACTCACAGCTAACATCATACACACTCAATGGTGAAAGGTTGAAGGCTTTTCCTCTAAGATTAGGAGCAAGATAAAGATGTCCACTCTCACCACTCCCACTCAGCATAGTACTAGTAGTCCTAGATAGAGTAATCAGGCAAGAAAAAGTAATAAAAAGTATCCAAATTGGAAAATGAAGAAGTAAAATTTGTCTCTACTTACAGATGAGATGATTTTATATATTAAAAAAATCTAAATAGTAAACTGAAAAACTGTTAGGCCTAATAAATGAATTCAATGAAGTTACAGGATACAAATTTAACATATAAAATGCAGTAGCTTTCTATATAATTCCAACAAATTTTCTAGAAAAAAAATTTGATCCTTTTTACAACAGCATCAAAAATGTAAAAACCACTTAGGAATAAATTTAACTAAGGAGGTAAAAAATCTCTACTCTGAAAACTATAAGTCAGTGAAGAAATAAATCAAAGAAAATACAAATAAATGGAAAGGCATCCCATGTTCATGCCGTGGATAATTAATATCATTAAAATGTTAATGATACCAAGAGCTATCCATAGATTGAATGCAATCCTTAGGAATATTCTAATGGCATTTTTTTACAGAAGTAGAACACTTCTAAAAGTTATATGGGACCACAAAAGATCCCAAACAGCCAAAGAAATTCTGAGAAAGAAGAACAAAGCAGGAGGCATCACACTTCCTGATTTCAAGCTTTACAATAAACTATAGTAAATTAAACAGTATAGTACTGATAGAAAAACAGACAAATAGACAATGGAACAGAATCAAGACCCCAGAAATAAGCCCAAGCATATCAGTCAACTAATATTTGACAGGGGAGCCAAGAATACTTGATGAAGAAAGTACAGTGCCATCAATAAATGATGTTAGGGTAACTGGATAGTCACATGTAAAAGAATGAAGCCTTTCTTACACCACTCAGAAAAATTAACTTAAAATGGACCAAAGACTTAATGAAAGACCTAAAACCATGAAACTCCTGAAGAAAACATAGGAATAAAATTCCTTGACATTAGTCTTAGTAATGATTTTTTGGATATGACACCTAAAGCACAACCAACAAAATCTAAAACAAACAAGCGGTACTACATCAAACTAAAAAGCTTCTCCACAGCAAAAGAGAACCTACAGAATGGGAAAAAATATTCCTAAACCATGTATCTGATAAGGGGTTAAATCTAAAATACATAAATAACTCATATGGCTCAATAGTAAAACAAACAAACCAATTAAAAAATGGGCAAAGGACCTGAATATATATTTCTCCAAAGAAGATACACAAAAGGCTAATAGGTACATGAAAAAATGCTCAACATGACTGACTAGTCATTAGGGAAATGCAAATTAAAACCACAGTGAGATATCACCTCATGCCTTTTGGAATGGTCTTCATGAAAAAGACAAGAGATAACTAATGTTGGCATGTATATGGAGAAAAGGGCTATAAACTGGTACAGCCACTATGGAAAAGAATATGGTGAAGCCTCAAAAAATTAAAAACAGGAGTACCATATGATCCAGCAATTCCACTTCTGGAAATACATCCAAAGTAAACAGAAACAGTAACTCAAAAAGATATCTGCATCCCCATGTTCACAGAAGCATTATTTACAATAGTTAAGAAATGGAAACAACCTAAGTTTATGTCAATTGATGAAGACATAAAGAAGTTGTGGTCTAAACAAACAATGGGATATATTTCACCCATAAAAAGGAGGAAAGCCTACCATTTGCAACAACATGGATGGACCTTACAGGCATTATGCTAAGTGAAATAAGCCAGACAAAGAAAGATAAATACTGTATGGTCTAACTTATGTGCGGAATATGAAAACAAAACAAAACAGAAACTACACACATACAACCAAACTCACAGAAAAAGAGATCAGAATTGTGGTTACCAGAGGTGGAGAGAAGGGGGAGGAGGAATTGGAGGAAGGTAGTCAAAAGAAACAAACTTCCATTTATAAGATAAATAAGTACTAGGGATGTAATGTACAAGATGATGACTATAGCTAATACTACTGTATGATATAATGGGAAGTTGTTAAAACAGAGTAATTTCTAAGAGCTCTTATCACAAGGAAAAATTTTTCCTTTTTCTTTCTTCTTTCCTTTTTATTTTACCTACCTGAGAGAAGATGGATGTTAGCTGAACCTACTGTAGTAACCATTTCAAACATATGTAAAGCAAAGCATCATGCTGTATACCTTAAACTTACATAGTGATATATGTCATTTATTTCTTAATAAAACTAGAAAAAAATCAGAAACAAGCTATGAATGCTATTAGTGTTATTACTTATCATTGTTTTAAAAGTTCTAGGACATTTAATATTAAAAATGAGATAATTAGTAATAAAAACTGGAAAAATAGATGTAATTCTCTGATATTTTATTGTATGCCTAGGAAATTCTCCTCTCTCCAAAAAGAAAAATTTGGGTAAGTGATGGAACAATAAATACATAAAAAAATCATAGCTTGTATCTGTACTAGCACTGCCAGTTAATATAGGCAGAAATGAGAGAAAATATGCCTTCCATTCACAGCTGCAACAAAAAATTATTTTAAAAGTTTATACTAACACATGGTAAAAATTTCAAAGATATAAAAGGGCACATTAGTGGAAAGATTTAATGCATGTTTCCTGGCACTGACTTGCCCTCCAGAGAACAAGATGCTATACCAACAAGTAAATATGATATTTGTATGTACATATCTTACCTCCAAACACACTAAAAAATAGCATACTATAGTGTAATGCCACTTGAATTATTCATTAAACAATTTATTATGAAGAGCCTTCCATTCCAGTAAATAAATAGCTGATTATTATTCTTAATGTATCCATTAATCAGTTATGTGTTGACGGGCAGGTTGCCTCCAATCTTTTTTTATTACACATAGTTATGTAATGAATATCCTTATATATATGAATAATTAATTTGAACCAATATAACTGTTACATATTTTTCTAGTGTCCTCAGGCAACCATTGATCTATTTGTTGTCACTATACATTAGCTTTCATTTTCTAGAATTTTACATAAATGGAATAATACAGTATGTACTCCTTTTGTCTAGATTCTCTTGGTATAATTATTTTGAAATATATCCATATTGTAGTGTATATCATGCTTTCTTATTTATGACTGTTGGTTTGTTATGTATATGTCTGTGTGTACACCACAGATTATTCCTTTTTCTATTAAATGGAAATGAGTTTTTTTCTATATTTTGGATATTACAAAAGAACCTCCTCTGAACATTTATGTACAATTCTTTATATGGAGTTAGTTTCATTTCTTTATTGCTCTCAGAAGAGAAAGGCTAATCATATGGGTGTTGAATGCATACTTTAAGAAACTCCTGGACTCTTTCTAAAGTGACTGTACCATTTTCCATGTGCACAAATGATGCTTGAGATTTCCAGTTGTTCCACATCCTCACCAGCACTTGATATAATCAGACTTTTAAACTATTCTAATAGGTGTGTAATGATATCATACTGTGATTTTAATTTGCACTTCCCTAATGATTATGTTGAATATGTTTCCATGAATTTGCTGTCTACAAATTTTTTTTTGGTGATGTATCTGTTCAGATATTTTGCCTATTTTTTTATTGAGTTGTTTCTTTACTTATTGAGATTGGAGAGTTCTTTACATATTATAGATGAATCCTTTATAAAACATTATTTGCAAAATTTTTCTGTGTGGCCTCTCTTCACTCTCAAGAGTGTATTTTGAAGAGTGTAAGTTTAATGTTGATTCACTCTAATTTATTAATGTATCTTTACATGTATTCTGTTTTTGTTTGATATCCAGGAAATCTTTACTTAACCCTAGGTCACAATGTTTTTGTCCTATGTTGTCCCCTAGAAGTATAATAGTTATAAGTTTTACATTTAGGGGTATGATCCTTTTTAAATTGTTTCTGTATTGGTGTGAGATATGAGTCAATGTCAAATTTTTTCATGTGGATGTCCAATAGTTCTAGAACAATTTTTGAAATAAACTACCTTTGCCCACTGAAATGTCTTTGCAACTTTGTTGAAAATTGGTTGTCAACATATGTATGGGTCTACTTCTCAATTTCCTTCTGATTGCTAAATACCCATGAGTTTACTTGTAATCCATAAATGTATGGCTACAATTTTTGAAAGTGAAATGATAGTGCAAAAAAAGTTGTCAGGAAAAGATTACTTTTGGGGTAATTTTCTTTTCCTAAAGAAAGTGGGTGCTATGGACTGAAGTGTGTCCCCCCAAATTGACACTGAAGCTCTAACTCTTGATGTGATAGTTGTTGGAGACAAAAGTCTTTAGAGAGGTAAGGAAATGAGATGAATTCACAAATGTGAAGCCCTAATCCAATGGGATGGGTATACTTATAAGAAGGGGAGGAGTCCCCAGAGGAGTCTGCATCTCAGACTCTATCTTAGAGTCTGTACCCTCACGTTGGAAAGGCCACATGAGGATAAAGCAGGAAAGCAACCTTCACAAGCTAGGAAGAGAGCTCTCATCAGAAACAACCCTGACAGCACCTTGATCTTGGACTTCTAGCCTCCAGAACTGAAAGAAAATTAATTTCTGTTGTTTAAGCTACCCAGTCTGTGATATTTTGTTATGGCAACCAAGCAGACACATACAGTGGGATTTGAGAAACTCTTGAGAAAACTGAAATTAAAAAACTTGAGCCCCCACTGAACATGCTGGTGGATCCTTACTTCCACTAATTGGAACACTAATAAAGAGGAGAAACAGTTTCACACTAGATGCTTTTAATGGTAATAGTTTCATTATCTGATATATGACAGCATTTAACTGATCCAGATCAGACCTTCAAGAATAAAATGTAGAGGTAGGCTTTGATGTGTTGCTTTCTAGAGAAAGTTAACCTGATTAATACAATACATTATTATTACTAGAGGAAATGTGCATAGCATAATGAGAGCAGATTAGTAGAATAATCTCCGTAAGGAATGAAAATAATTTTTGAGATTTTAGCACCAAAAGGAAGAAATAGACTGACCTGGGAATAATACACAAGAGACAGTGAAAAACTATTAGTTGTTTTAAAAATGACTACCTAAGGTTGTTGAGAGTTTATAATGGAAAAAAAATAGTACAAAAGAAATTTCAAATTAGACTATTGAAAACAATATAAGAATGAAGAGCTGATGAGAAAAATTAACTTGCTTTGGGGCTATTAATAAGATTCTTAAAAAGGATGGGTGGAATTTGACCTGGTCTTGAAAAGTAGCACTTGAGAACCCAGATGTGGTAGGGGGAATACCAGGCCAAGGAGAGCGCTTGGGCTATGGAAAGGTAGAAAACAAATGTGCTGAGCTCAAGGACACTGTGGTGGCTGGGAAACCAGGTGCTGGAGAACAAGAGGGGTGCTCAAGAGAAAGCACTATAGAGCCTGTGACATGTGTAGATAGAACATGAAGAGTACACGAAGCAACATGGAATCAATTTTTTTAACACCTCTCTCCCAAACACAAGAAGCATTTTCCATAAAGCTCTACATTTGTCTTTAAGATGTCTTTTCCTAGGTATTTTTGTATGTTGTGCCTACGACCACCTGGGTTAAAAGCCCCTACACTCCAAGAGCTCAGTTTTAATGATGGGAAGTAGATGAATAAGGAGACAATTACAATTCAGTGTATGATTTATTAATGGCAAAAACTATCTTTATGTGACACTAGTCAAACAGGAAGAAGTCATTAAAGTATTTGTATCCAAATCACACATGAAACTAGAAGAACACCAATCCAAATAAAAGTCTGAATTCCCAAAATTTAAAAACAGAGTCACAAATGAAGAACATGGGCTCCACACAGGGCTGTCTTCTTAAGTGTTGTAAGAGGGACTGGCTTAAATGTGCTTTCACCACAGTCTTGAAACTCTCAATAATTTCATCTGAATTCTGAGTTTTGTATGTAGGGGGCCAATGGAAAACCTTACAAGGTATTAGTTTCAGGTCGTGTGGTGTCCTGCCTCCCACATCCTCCCAGTTGGGTTCTCGGGCTTCCCACCTCCGGGTCTTTTCCAGAAACTACCATCCTCTTGTTCCAGGACCCGCATCTTTTAGTCCTGCGGCAGGAGTCCCAGGCACAGGTGAGGGTCTAGATGAGCTCCATTAGTATTCCTGTGCTTGAGGAGCTCCAGATTAAATGCCAAATAAAAACACATGACACACCAAGACACCACGGAAAAAAAGAAGACATTTTTCCTACTTTTTGAATGAGGGTTCTTGTATTTTCTTTTTGCACTGGGCCTCGCCGACCATGTAACCAGCTCTGGAGTCCAGCAGCAGTGTTCGGTCCCAGCTGGGCAACTCTGGCTTAATAAAATTGTTGGCTCCTGCGAAGTCTGTTTCTACATCTGTAAAATCATAATAATAGTTCCTAGCTCACCGGATATCTATGAATATTTTGGAGATAATTCATGCAAAGTGATTGCCCTTGCGCTTGACCCATTTCAACGCTCACTTAAACCAGGTGTTAACTATTAGTATATTTTCTAATTCAGATTCACTTCCTTACGCCTCCTCTTCCGCAGGCTAATCCTTCAAAACAGGTATTTCCATAGGCAGCAGTAAATGTGCATCCTGGTCTTGCTTTAAGCATTTACTATCTAAATTTAAATCTTATAGTGTGCAGAAGAGTATGTCCGAGGTTGAGCTATAATGTAAGTCTGGACGATAAGGAGTGGTTGTTAGAAGTGCAGGAATCATCACAAACACTAGATAAAAACTCGGCACAAAGACTGTCACTCAATTAATCCTTCTATCAAAGCTCCTTCACTCACATTGGGACACAAACCTAATGTCCTTTCAAAACCAGGCCACGTCTACAAACGAGTATAATAAAATGAGCATCCTGAACACCTACAGAGCGCAGGCACTGCTGGCCGGAGCCCGGGTTCCACAGGAGCGCGCAGTTCCGGTGCGTGTCCCTCTGCTCCGGAAATGGTTCACCTCAGCACCACTCTTCCCGTCATAGCCGGTCTCGCCTGCAGACAAGTTTTGGATGGAAGGGCCTGCCGTACGGGGGCGTGGCCACGCAGCCGCCGGCCGGCCGGCACGGTTCACGCGACGGGCGGCTCCCCTCCTGGATCCGTCGTGGCCCTGCCGGGGACTCCGAGCCTCAGTAACGAGGTAAGTGCCGCGGTCTGGGGGCCTCTTCGGGCCTCGGAATGGCCCCTCTGCGTCCCTCCGGCGGGCGCGCGGTCTGGCGCGGAGCAACGGCGGGGAGCGCGGCTGCGGGCGGGTTTCCCGGGGCGCGCAGGCGGCTGCGGGAACGCCCCCCTCGGTCTGCAGGCGGCCTCACGAGGGGCGTGTGTCTGGCCCCGGGGCCCCGTGGATTCCTGTGTGGGGCTTTGGGGAGATGACTTAGTCTCTGCATTCGGTGCACTTGCCTGTACACGAAGCTCGTGGTGCTTTCCTCCCAAGGTCGTGAGATCGGTGCTGACTGGAGTCCTGGTGCCAAGTTAATAAACTGCCACTCCGCCTTACCTGCCTTTCCTGACCGCCGGAAGGGGAGGGTGGGATTGAGACGCGTGGGTTCTTCCTAACACACGGCTGCTCTTGAATGAGCATCGTTTATAAGTGTGTGTTCATTGCCGCATGTCTTTTCTCCATTCACACCGAAATTTTAAGAGAAAGCTTATACGTGCTGTGTCCAGTTCTCTTCCTCCTTCGTAAATCCAGCCCTAAATCAGGTATTTGCTCTCATCACCTCCACCATAACGTGTCAATATCAGTAGGCTACCCTTTCTGCGCCTATCGTCTTTCCAGTTTCTCCTTCTCTTCAAGGGAGTCATAAGTCATCTGAAGACTTAAAGTCATCTGGGAAAGCAAGGGTCAAATGAGGATCTCACAGCTACAGCAAAGGAAGTTTTTTTGTTATCTTTATTCAGTGGGTATGAAGGTGTCTGCCCGTGAGTAAGTCACTGTTCATACTTTATGTAGTTGTGTATGACACTTTCAGTAGTCAGGCAAGCCACACTCATACGAAAGGGTAAGAAACATCCACTTATGATACAGAATAATGCCCAGAGCAAAATGATGTGAGTGATATTTGTTCTTGGTTTTTAAGGATCTTACACAGGAATCGCAGTTTGTGATTAGGGAAGGGGAAGAGGGCATTCCAGGCAGAGGGACTGAAATAAGCAAGGAAGAGGTGGCAGCAGGAAGCTTCTTGGAACGTATAGGGATAGATAACTCTCCATTGATGGGAACTTGTGGGGTGAAGTAGGAAATAAAACTGAAATATGTTATTGCTTTGCCGCTAGGTTTTAAACCTAGATTTCATTTTAAATATATTGAAAAGGGAACCTGTGAGGGCATTTAGTACATATTCATAAGCATACATTAAGTTTGTGCTAGTTCCAGAAAACATTTGGTCGGCTTTTACCATTAGGTTACCTCTGAGGTAGTCTGAGACCTTCCCTGGAATGATATTCCTGGGAATTCATGGAAAATGCTAGTGAGCTTCCTATTCAATTCTGAAATTACTCCTAGAGTAGGAGTGATAGTCATTTACCACTCTTCATTTAAGGCTCTTTCTTCTTGCACTTAGTTTCCTGGCCCCTTCGGAACAGTTAAAATTTGACCTTCAGGGAGTCTTGACTAATTCTCCTCAGTCTGGGCGAGGTGGCTGTTCTGTGTGCAGCCAGAGTGCTTTCTACTTTGGAAACACTTGTACCTATTTCTCTGTTTTGTGTATATGTCTCTGCCCTACAACGTAGGTGCTCTGTAAATGTTTGCTGGATGTCTATACAAATTCTACACTGAAGTAATTTTTTATATTCTAGTATGAAGGTGGGAAAAAAAGGCAGAAAAAAGTGGAGAGGAGGGAAGGTATTGAAACTGAAAATAAATGAAAGAAAAACTAGAAAAGGAAAAAAAATATGGATACATCTACAGAAAAACTGAAGAACATGCCAAAGGAAAAAAAATTGGACAACCAATTAGAAAAAATACAGCAAATATGACATAAACAGCTAATGTCATTACTATAAAATAGCTCATGAGAATTAAAGAGAATGTGTCATAGAAAATTGGCAAAAGAATTAACTTCAAGGGAAAAAAATGTATCTGAAAAAGAGTTCAAATTCACTATTACCTTTCAGATCTCTGCATTACAGTTTACTCAGCACCCTCATCCTAGTCTAGGTTGTATCTCCCACCAACTCCCAGCTATTTTCCTTGACCATTCACTACTTCTAATCTGATCTCTCTAGTGCAGCAGGCGTCCTGTCTTCAAAACATAAATCTGATCATGTGACCTCCCCACCCCTTTCTTGAAACCTACTTGGTAGCTCTGTTGGTTTCGGTGAAGAGCAGTCTAAATGAGGCCAGTCTCTCCCCTTGTGTCATATATACCACATCCTCCTCTGTCTCTGTGCTTCAGCTGCGCTGGCCTTCCTCCACTGTCTAGCACAGCATCGACAGATACTTTGTGCTTTTACCTGAAGCTCTTTTTCCTCTCATTATTACATTTCATACTTCGACCTTACTTTTCTCTTTTTCAGGGAAACCTTTCTTGACTTTCATTTACCCCTTTTATAAGCTCTTGTTGCACCATTTATTTAGCACTTCTGGTCATTGCTCTGTGTGTGTGCGCATGAGATTTCTTATGCCCTCTGCCTGTCAGTAAATTTTTGCTTACTTATCATATCCTCAGTGCTTATCTGTTGAATGAAAACTTGAGGCATTATTTATTTATTTTTTTTTGAGAGGGCATCTCTCATATTTATTGATCAATTGGTTGTTAACAACAATAAAATTCTGTATAGGGGGGTCAATGCTCAATGCACAGTCATTAATCCATCTCAAGCCTAATTCTTGTCAGTCTCCAATCTTCTGAAGCATAACGAACAAGTTCTTACATGGTGAACGAATTCTTACATAGTGAATAAGTTCTTACATGGTGAACAGTACAAGGGCATTCATCACAGAAACTTCCGGTTTTGATCACGCATTATGAACTATAAACAATCAGGTCAAATATGAATATTTGTTTGATTTTTATACTTGATTTATATGTGGATCCCACATTTCTCCCTTTATTATTATTATTATTTTTATTTTTAATAAAATGCTGAAGTGGTAGGTAGATGCAAGATAAAGGTAGAAAACATAGTTTAGTGTTGTAAGAGAGCAATTGTATATGATCATGTGTGTGCCTGTAGACTGTGTGCTAATCCGAGCTAGACAAGGGCACTAAAACATCCACGGATGCAGAAGCTTTCTCTCAAAACAGGGGGGCTGTGAGGTTCTAAGCTTCACCACTGTTGTTTCCCGATTTCTCACCTGATGGCCCCCCTGCGACTGTGCCTGTCTTAGGTTTAGGCATTATTTTTATGATCCTTAATAACTCATTTTTCTTCGTACTGCAAGCTTCCCTAGAAGAGTTCTAGCTCTTGGAATAATTGTTTTCCAAGAACCCTGGGGTTTTGTTGAAGGTTAATTAAAATGCATGGCAGAGTCATGCATTACCAAAAGAGGCTGGCTAATTGACTGGCTAGCAGATAGCCAACTGAGAGTCAATTCAAAGTAGATTTTACCATTATGTTTGCTCTCAGCTTTATAGATCAGAAATGTGTTATCATTGTCACCCCGCAAGTATAGGTCATTCTCTCAAAAGCAAATTCACATTAATCATAAGCTTATAGAAGTCTATGTACATGAGAAAGCTGGCTTATTAAGAAATATATCTAACGTAGATAGGAGCATTCACCTTGTAAAACACATTATTTTCCTTTCCTTTGACCTACATTAGCTGCTTGGCATGAAGAACCACAGAAAGGGTTTTGTTTTAGTTGCATGATTCCGTGTTTAGTTATGACACATCTGTCTCCATTATTGAGTTATTCCAGTACACATTGGATTTCTTAAGTCTCTGAGCAGGGGAACTCTCCTTGGAATCTCCTTGAGTTGGACATTGCTGGCTTTTGCTCTTTGTGGTTCCCTTTCTGTGTCCTTGTCTACCAAAGAGGTGATGCAGGTTACATTACCAGGTTAACTGAGGGCTTCTGCACGGCTGGGTTCTCGGTGATGCCTCCCTTCCAGCACCTGTGCTGTGTGCTCCTGTGTGCAAATCTTCACTCCTCCTCCTGCTCTCATAGATTATATTAAATGCATTTTTTTTGCTGTTTGGAAGCGCTCAGCTTGGGCTTGTCAGTCTTAGTGATGACCTATGAATTTGTCCTTCAGTTTCTGTCTTCATATTTTTTCCTGTCGTTTCTCTCATTTTATTTCATCTCTGTCAGCACATAGGATTTCCATTATTATGCCACTGTTTTCTCCTGCTCACTTTATTTCTCTTTCCTTCCTTCTCCCCCATCAGAATCATACTTTTCCACATTTCTAACAGTGATAGTTCTGTGTGCTTTTGGTTGAAGAATTAAAAAAAAAAGCATTGCCCTTCAAACAGTGCATGACCTTCTGATGATATTGGGTGTTTTAGGCCTGTTTGTTGACTTTTGGGTTATCTGTCAACCAGCTTCATAATAGGTGCAAATGCATTGTCAACCTTTTCAATCCTAACTGAAAGGCTATTGGTAGCTCACTAGCTGTCAGTGGAACAAAAATGTAAATGCTCAAAGGAAAGTGCTTGAGGTGAGTAGTTGTGAGAAAAATAAAACTAACTCCATTTTTATGTAAAGTGAATATACTTATGTTTTTTAATACACTGAGCTTTTCAAATTTTCTTACTCCCTATGCACTGGTACTGTAAAAGTCAGCATACTGAAGGAAAAGCACTAAAGTCAGTATACATACTGAAAAAAAAGGCTAGGAAAGCATTTTTTGGCATCAGCATGAAACTAAGTGCATGAAACATTCCCTTTGCTTTTAAAAATTCCCTGATGCAGTACTGGCAACCATAGAACTTCTTAAATTGGAATTTTAAAATTGGAGTCTAACTCTCCCATGATTGGAATGCAGTGCAACTGAGTACTAACTCTGCAATTTATTAGTTAAGTTTGGTTTACAGTGTTAGCAAATGCTGTATAGTTACCTCATGCACCAGCAGGGTATGGCACTTAGAAACATTTGTTAATAAATTTTAATGCATAATTTATCACTTATTGTATGAATGATGTAATTTTCAAAAAAATGTGTCGTGAATCCCTATTATATTGCTTATAAAATGTAGCAATTCTTTTTTACTTAAAACTAGTCTAAATGACTTTTCATTGATACATGTATTTTACTAATTGAGATACCTACAATAAAATGCACAAATCTTAGTGTATAGCTTGAGGCATTTTGACATGTGTATATATTCATGTCACTATCACTGAGATCAAGATATCAGACATTCTAACTAATTTTTTCCCCTTTCATGTATTTTACCCATCCCCCTCTCTCCTTCCCTGTGGCAACCATCAGTCTCTTCTCTGTGTTTATGAATCTGTTTCTCTTTTGTTTCTTTGTTCATTTGTTTTGTCTTTAGGTTCCACATACAGTATTCGTCTTTGTCTTATTTCACTTAGTTTAATATCCTCTAGGTCCGTCTGTGTTGCAAATGGTGAGATTTCATTCATTTTTATGACTGAGTAGTACTCCATTATATACATATGTACCTCATATTCCTTATCCATTTGTCTGGTGATGGACACTTACATTGCTTTATATTTTGGCTATTGTAAATGATACTGCAGTGAACATAGGGGTGCATATATCTTTTTGAATTAGTGATTTTGTTTTGTTCAGGTTAAATTCCCAGAAGTGGAATTACTAGATTGTATGGTATTTTTCATTTTTTGAGAAACCTCCATACTGCTTTCCATAGTGGCTGCACTAACTTACATTCTCATCAGCAATTTAGGAGAGTTCCCTTTCTCCACATCCTCTCCAATTCTTGTTATTTCTTGTCTTCTTGATATTAGTAGCCACTCTAACTGGTGTGAAGTATCTCATTGTGATTTTGATATGCATTTTCTTGATGATTAGTGATGTTGAGTATGTTTTCATGTCTGTTGGCCATCTATATGCCTTCTTAGGAAAAATGTCTATTTGAGTATGGTGCAAACTTTTTAATTGGATTACTTGTTATTTTTCTGGAGTTGAGTTGTATGAGTTTTTTATATATTTTGTTTATTAGCCCTGTATTGGATATATAATTTGCAGATATAGTCTCCCATACAGTAGGCTGCCTTTGCATTTTGTTGGTGGTTTCCTTTGCTGTGCAGAAGCTTTTTAGTTTGAAGTAGTTCCACTTGTTTATTTTTGCTTTTGGTTCCCTTGCCTGGGGAGACACATCCCCACAAAAATTACTAATGTGAATGTTCAAGAGTTTACTGCCTGTGTTTTCTTCTAGTTCTATAAAAACTATGTTTTATAGTTTCAGGTTTTATATTTAGGTGTTTAATCCATTTTGAGTTTATTTTTGGATGTGGTGTAAGACAGTGGTCTGGTTTCATTCTTTTGCATGTAGCTGTCCAATTTTCCCAACAACATTTACTGAAGAGACTTTTACAGTGTGATTTTTTTCTAAATGGATCTAACTTTGAAACAAATTCTAAAGAGGTTAACATATCTATTGGGAAAGAAACCTGATTACTCTGCATTCGGTTAGTATATACTCTGCATTGGAAACAGTGAATGAACAAGTGACTATTGCAAACTTTCTGGTTGTTGATTTAACAAATATTTATTGAACAATTGCTATGTCATCTACTGTTTTAGGTAAGATTCAGTGTTGAGCAAAACCAAATACTTGACCTTCATGGAATTTATAACCTACTGGAAGGAAGACACATTAAACATAATTAGATTAAAAGTAAAATTAAACTAAATTAAACTAAAACTAACAGTCATGATAGGTTCTAGCAGCACTCTAAGAGCTCATAAATGGAATGTTTTACCGTCTCTGGGAGGCCAAAAAAATATTTCACTGAGAAATGACAGTTGAGCCAACATCAGAGGGATAAGATGTTTACAAGCTAATTTGGGGAGAAAGAGCATTCATACCAGAGGACATTGCAAGTGTAAAGACTTGGAGGTAGATGTGATCATGGCGAGTATGAAGGAATAAAAAAGGCCCATATGACCATCCTAAGAGCAATTGGAAACCACTGGGGAGAGTTCAGTAAAAGTGTGACATCGGATCTGCATGTTAAATAAAATGTATCATGACTGAATTGTGGATAACTGGGGAGGGACAAGTGTGAGTTGGAAATAATTTTAAACACCCTCAACAGGAAATGCCAGGTGGGCAGTTGTATATTTAGATCTGGACCTAAAAGAGAGATCTCAGACAAAGGTAGAAATTTTTGAGTCATCTTTGGCTAGGTGGCAAATTAAAACAATACATACATGTACGATCACTTAGGGTTCAAAAGTATATTGTGAAAAGAAGAGTTGGCCTTGAACTCATGACTGATTAGAGGTCTGTGAGTCTTAAAAAACCGAGATAGAGTGTGTAGAGAGGAAGGAGGAAAACCAGGGGAGTGATCTGTCCTGGAAACCAAGGACAAAGTGTTTCAAGGAGGAAGCAGTAAACAGTGTCAAATGCTGCTGAGATGTCAAGTAAATGAAGTCTGAAAAATTCCTGTTGAATTTTGTGATAGCTTTAAGTGGACCATTGGGAAGAGAAACTGCAATTATGTGGAATTCATGAAATAGTTTGAATTCTTTAAAATCTTAGCTTTGAGGCAGTTGAAGAGAGAGGGTGCTCCTAGTAAACTTTGTAGTGTGGATGTTTTGTTTTGTCTTTAGTGAAAATGATCCCGGCATGATTAAAAATCACTGGGAAACATCCATTTAGGAGACTGACAGTGCTCTTGGGAAGGAATAGTCTATAGAAAGGGTTCTAAGAAAACAGAAAAAGATGGGCTTCCAAAACACAATTAGGAGACTAACCTGACATATGTGTAGGGGTATTTCTTATATCTTTATTAATAGAGGATGAGGATGCAAGTAAATTTGTATTTGTGGTAATCAAAGATGATGGTTTCCATCTGATATTTATTTTCTCCATGAAATTGAAAAAAAGAGGAAGAAGGTCAGATGTTTTAGGAAAGCACGCAAAGGTTTAAAATAGTCGTTGTAGAGTGTATTGACCAAGAAAATACAGTAGGGTTGCTAGGAAGTGTAGAGGCCCAGTCAAAGTTAGCCATGGGGGACTTAGAGTAGAATCTCAAGTACTTCCTGCCTCCTGGGGTGCTGTGAAAAAGACTCAGAATGTTGCTTTCATCCAGGATTAACTAGAGGGAGTTTAAGGTATTGGCAAGTGTTGATCATGTACCCAAACTGGATAAAAGAAGGAAAATGAAAAGGCCTAACTATTTGAGATAAGGTGAAAGGGGTCAGTGAACTGGTGGTTTCCGTGAAGTCACAGACCATGTGGTGGATGAAGTTGAATAAGCAAGCTGATGGAAATTGTGCTCTCATTGTGTGGAGTATTTGAATTCATGATTTTAGAAATGGAATAGTTATTAGTGATGACAAGGGCTACAGTGTGACCATGGAATTGGGTGGGTGAGATGGAAAAGATTAGGTCATTAGAAAAGAGGAAGTCAAGAAGTGAGGATATAAAATCAGATGGGTTATTCAAGTGGACATCTACCTCACCCAGAATGATGGCAAAATTTAGGATGGAGAGAAGTTGTAAATTGGTTGCCAGTACCTTCAGTGGATAAGAGATGAATGATACTAATGGAGTGTAAGAGAAGGTGTTAAGGCTAAATCCAAGAGCCTTGAAGAAACAGAATGAGGTTGATAATGTTATTTTGGTGAGAAGAATTTGAGGGATTGTGTGTGCCAGGCACTCTTGCAAGGCACAAAAAACACTGTGTAAATATTGCAAGGCCCTATCCTCTTAGAGGAGCTCAGACTATAGAAGACAGCCACATGTGCAGTTAGTGACAGTACAGTGAGATCCTACCTACAAAGTATAGTGGGAACCTCAAGGAAGTACAGGTTATGTTTAGCTGCAGAAATCATTGAAAGTTTCATAGGAGAGATAATATCTGAACTAAAAGTTTATGTAGTTTCTCAAGTGGAGGAAGAGAAGGACATTACAGTAAGAATTATAAGATGTACGGTTCCTAACAATGACAGACGAACATAAACTCAAAATGATAGCATCCGTTCTCGTAGTAAGCACTGTTGTAATGCGGAGTTCTCTATCATTATAATATCTCCATCTCTTAGCCAATAGTTCTATTTTTTTGTTCTAGAGTTCAACATTGTTCTCTAATGGGATGATTGAAAGCATGTGTCCGGTGTACGTATGTCCTTGTGTTTTTGTTGTTTCTTTTAAAGTTAAGCTTGAAATAATATTTTACCAAAAATAAATGCTGTGGGGGCCCGGCCTACGGCCGAGGCTGAGCCCCACTCTAGCTGGACAACGCCCTAAAGATGGTGCCTGCTTCCTGCTCACCACCCTTTCCCCTCTTCCCTGTTGGGGATTGGCCCAGCAGACTTCCGTACCCGTGCACAGCTCGTGCTGCCCGCTTAGAGTGGCGCGTGACACCTATCCGCTTAAAGGTCACACATGGTACTGTCCCGGATTGGTTGGGTGACTGAATATAAGGAAGCCCGCCGGGAGGGAGAGGAGCTTCCCAACAACTGCTGTAACCGCCGTGAGAGATTAGACAATAAAGCCTAGAGAAGAATCAAGACCTTGGGCGTGTTGCTTTGGTCCCTGAAGGGTCACGACAAGTGGTGCCGAACCCTGGGAATCGCTAAACCTTGTTGCGACCTGATCCGCTGACCCTGGCGCCTGCCGAAGAAGTAGAGCTTGTAACTCTTCAGGAATGTCACTGGACGCCGTTTGGTTGGCTGGCCAGACCGGGAGAGGGAACCGAGGCGGGTGAGTGGATCGGCAAGCAAACTGAAAGTATACGTGGCAGGGCGGACAGCAGGCAGTTGCGGTGGGTGTTTATGTGTAGTGTGTGTGTCCTGTTAGTGTTTGTGACATTGTTTATTATAATATATGGACTGAGGAGGCGCCAGTGAAGGTTCGCAGAGCGGCGACGAAATCAAAAGGTTCGCGGAATTAGCGACGTAGTCCATCTAAATCATAACTAGGATACTTGCCCCTTTAGAGAGAGGATGGGGACGGAGGCCTCTAGGGTTAGGGCCAAGGACTCTGAAAGCACTCCTTAGAGCTAATGGAACCCCTTTGAAAACGAAGACTGCCAGGGCATTCCTGAACACTATAGAGAATCATGCCCCATGGTTCTTAGATGAAGGAGAAATCACCAGCCCTTTATGGGACAGGCTGGGGATGACCTACGCCGGGCAGACAAGAGGGAGCCCCTTCCACCAGGGACAATCCCTATTTGGGGTCGAGTAAAAAATTGCCTGAAGGGACAGAAGCCAAGCTGCCGAGAGGCCATCCAAGAGGGGGAGGAAATATTAGAGGAAGTACGAGAAGAGCGTGCCTTCGCAAAGGCATCGGAAGGGGGATCTGAACAGGGACTGCCATCTGATGAGGATGAAGATCTCCAAGGGAAAGAACAACCAATCCTTTTAGCAGGGAGACTGCCCAAAGGGCCCGGAGGACCAGGATTGAGTTTTTCTTCGGGGCCACTGAGGGAAAACAGCCTATAGAAATAACATGGCAGTCAAAAAGGCCCGTGTGGGTACCTCAGTGGCCCCTCACCAAAGAAAAGAAGGAAGCAGCCCGCACTTTAGTACCTCGAACACACCTATTTTTGTAATTAGGAAAAAGTCTGGCAAGTGGAGATTACTCCATAATCTCAGGGCAGTGAACAGACAGATGGAGCTAATGGGACCTGTACAATTAGGCCTTCCTCTTCCTGTGGCCCTGCCCAGAGGATGGAATTCAATAGTGGTAGATATCAAAGACTGTTTCTTCTCCATCCCGCTTCACCCCAGAGACTGTCAAAGGTTTATTGCCACAGGGCATGGCTAATAGCCCCACCATGTGTATGTAAAGAAGGCCTTACAAACTGTCAGGAAACAGTTTCCCCTGATAATCATCTATCATTATATGGATGACATCCTTTTGTGTCATGAGAGCAGCAGGGAGCTAGAGACAACCCTCAGGGTCAGGGTATGGTGGAACGCACCCACCTCACCCTCAAGAATGCCTTATATAAACAAAAAGGGGGAATAGGAGAAGACTTTAGAACACTGGACAAAAATGGCCGCAGTGCAGCAGAGTGGCACGGCCAACAATCCAATCCAAAACACATGCCTAAAGTTTTGTGGAAGGATGTGTTGGAAGGAACATGGAAAGGCCTGGACCCAGTGATAATCTGGACCCTAGGCTCAGTTTGTGTTTTTCCACAGGACCAGCAGAACCCCTTTTGGGTGCCTGAACGTCTGATACGCAGGGTGGAAACCCCCGGAGCAGAGGTACAAGATGATCGCACTGCTTTTGCTCCTGCCGTGGATCCTACAGCAGGCGACGGCAGAGCTGAGCTGCAGCTGCAGCCATCACCATTCCTACGGCAGAGATGCTGAATGGTCTGTCCCAGGCCACTGCCTCTGCAATGACAACACAGAACGTCATCAACAGCCATTGTAAGAATGGGATGGCCTTGGTCAACGAACGCATGAACCTTCTTCAAGAACAATTGGACCTCTTGGGGGAGGTTTTGTCTGTGGGCTGCGTCCATTCTTATACGGGGGTGTAATACTGGTATTCCTTTTCATAATTATTCTAAAGCTGCCAACTTGTCCAGACAGTTAGGCAAGATGTTAACCACAAATTGGTCCAGTGAGCTTGACGAGCTCACCACTCAGCTATGGTTAGAAATTTTGCTCCGTAGCTCAAATAGCTGAAGCTGTGTTAAACGCCACCAAAGCCTGGTTAGGTGTAGGTGTCATAGGAATGCCTCCTCCTGGTTGGGAGGAAAGTCTGTTCCGTACAAAAACAGCAACGGGGAGAACGGAAGGTCCTGTTGCAGGCCATGGCAGCGCTAGAGGAAGGCATCTCCCCTAGAGTATGGCTTAATATGCTGGATCAGTAGTCAAGGACGGGTAAGATCGGGAGCTGTGCATATCAACCTAAGACAGGGCGCAGACCTAAGCTGTCTGTTGCCTGAGGACGGGTAAGAATGCCGCAGACTCCGGACGACCTAAGACAGGCATGATCCCGACAGCCCTTTGGTTATAAAACAATAAAGGGGGAGATGTGGGGGCCCGGCCTACGGCTGAGGCTGAGCCCCACTCTAGCTGGACAATGCCCTAAAGATGGTGCCTGCTTCCTGCTCACCACCCTTTCCCCTCTTCCCTGTTGGGGATTGGCCCAGCAGACTTCCGTACCCGTGCACAGCTCGTGCTGCCCACTTAGAGTGGCGTGTGACACCTATCCGCTTAAAGGTCACGCATTATACTGTCCCGGATTGGTTGGGTGACTGAATATAAGGAAGCCCATCGGGAGGGAGAAGAGCTTCCCGACAACTGCTGTAACCGCCGCGAGAGATTAGACAATAAAGCCTAGAGAAGAATCAAGACCTTGGGCGTGTTGCTTCGGTCCCTGAAGGGTCGCGACAAATGCAGAGGTGCTCTATAAATAAACAAAATACAATTCTTTGATGTATTTGCCATTGTTGTTGCAAACACTCCTTCAGGAAATTAAATGTCTACCATGTGGTGAAGTTCTGTTTTAAACCACAAGGATACAAAGATGAACATGATAGTCTCTGATCTCAGGAAACTCATAGTTTATTATGATCCAGGAACAAGATGTATGGGCAGTATCAATATACTAACCACAGGGAATGCTATGACCTTTTTAAAAATCACAACTTATTTCTCTTAAATCCTCAGACGTGTTTTTAGAATTTATTCCTTTGCTCTTTATGGAAAGAGATTTGATTTCATCAAACTGAATATAGTTAAACAAAAATTTGTTTCATTTGGTAGAGTAATCTATAATAAGCCTCAAAACAAAGTATGTTTCTTCTTGAATTAAGAGCCTTCCTAATTTTGGCTTTATTCCTCAAAGGTTGTGAACGTGAGAAAAGAAGTGAAGAGAATCCGAGCTTTGGTTATCCGAAAACTTGTCAGGAGTGTGAGCAGGCTGAAGTCAAAAAAGTTAGTCATTTAAACTAATAGTCGTGGGACTAATAAAATCTCAAAAGTTGTCTTTATGCAGTATTTACAAAAGTGAAGGGTGGGGCCTAGAGGACTAATTAAATATCTTCTCATGCAGCACTTTGTTTTATATGTAGAAAGAATGTGAGATAAAATGTGCTGTGTCAGCATGTCATTATATGGTTTGGACCTTGTTTACTTTAAAATATGTGATGAATACTTCTGATTTTTTCCAAAACTCACCTTTTGGCCATTTTGGAATGAAAGCCCTTTGGGGTTGTTTATGTGTTTTATGTTATTGGAAGTTACCTGAACATGTTGCTATAGTTTTAACAAATGTACTCATACCTTGGATCAGTTATAAAGATTTTATATCACTTTATTCCTTGCATTGATAATTAATTTGAAATTCCCAGTGTCTTGTGGAAGTGCTTATGAAAACAATGTGTTTGTTCAATCTAAATTCTTTTGAAAATACGCTTTGTAATTTTAGTTTCACCTGTATTAGAGGAAAAATATGCCATTTATAAGTTTTTATGCTTTAATGTGTTTTATTCTAATAAATATTTCAGAAGACAGCCTTCCTTTCCAATATAATCATATTTTTAACCTATATATTCCATTAATTCCAGAGAACAAGTTTTCATTTAATAAAATTTAATTCAACCTTTAATTACAGCTTATGAAATTTGTATTACGTTAAAACAATGTGTTATTAATCTTTTAGTTAAAAAATATTACTTGGCCATCCTATGAGGGAATAGAAGACAAACTGTTACTGTTAATAGTCATTAATATAATGCTAGGACAATGCTTATCTTTGCCAAAAACTTGAGTTTGTTGATGGAATTGGGGTATGTCTTGGGCAAGGGGAGGACAGTACAGGATGAGAGAATGTTCGTTATTTACAGATTTATTATGCATTTTTAAGATAGATGAGATTTTATTTGATAGGAGTCTAAGATAAATGCTTTTCTTGGCTACATATTTCTTGGCTACATATTTTCTGCAGGGGTGCTGAAGATGCACTGTTAAAAAACCAGAGACAGGCACAACGATTGCTTGAAGAAATCTGTGCCATGAAGGTAAGGACTTACATGGGTGTGTACATGTGTGTGTCTCCATGTCTCCTGTCAGCCTACACTTTGTGGGTGTGCAGGGGGTAGAGGTAGGTGGTGTTATTTACTTGAATATTAGTTCGAGTTGACTAAGACTTATTTATATGGGTCTGTTTGGTGCAGAATGTAGCACATCTAGAAAATTGTAGTTTAAGCTTACACTTTTCCATGTTGTTTTATGGAATTTGTTAAAGTACTAGACTAATTTGAGCCAAACCATGCCAAACTTAACTCATGTATATTTAATGATGCCTCATGCCTAAGGTTTTTGTCTTTACTGTAACGTTAGCCATAAAGTCTAAGAAGTTCAAGCATTGAATGTTCATGCTGTTTGGTAATGTGGAAGGTGATGTTGGAGGCTGACATCATGCTTTGCCTATTGCCAACTCAATAAATTTTTGTGTGGTGGTGTCAGCATTTTATTCAGCTCTGTAGTAACTTGAAATAAAGTTAGTGTTGGATCAAAATGATCCATATTTTTGTTTCTTTCCGCCAGACTCTTCACTAGCATAATTTTTAGGTCTTCTCACTGCTGTTACTTTGTGGAAAATTTCATTTACCAAATGACATACTATTAAATGTCAGGGAGACTGTTTTATTGCAGAACTTAAAAACAACATTTGGTACCAACAATTACCTTAATTGTAGGGTCTTTTTTTTTTTGAGAGGGCATCTCTCATATTTATTGATCAAATGGTTGTTAACAACAATAAAATTCTGTATAGGGGATTCAATGCATAATCATTAATCAACCCCAACCCTAATTCTCAACAGTCTCCAATCTTCTGAAGCATAACGAACAAGTTCTTACATGGTGAACAAATTCTTACAAAGTGAATAAGTTCTTACATGGTGAACAGTACAAGGGCAGTCATCACAGAAACTTTCGGTTTTTATCACGCATTATGAACTATAAACAATCAGGTCAAATATGAATATTCGTTTGATTTTTATACTTGATTTATATGTGAATCCCACATTTCTCCCTTATTATTATTATTATTATTATTATTATTATTATTATTATTATTATTTTTAATTAAATGCTGAAGTGGTAGGTAGATGCAGGATAAAGGTAGAAAACATAGTTTAGTGCTGTAAGAGGGCAAATGTAGATGATCAGGTGTGTGCCTAGAGAGTAAGTATTAATCCAAGCTAGACAAGGGCAACAAGACATCCACGGATGCAGAAGATTTCTCTCAAAACAGGGGGGGGTGAGGTTCTAAGCCTCACCTCTGTTGATCCCCAATTTCTCACCTGATGGCCCCCCTGTGACTGCCTGTCTTAGGTTGTTCCTTCCTTGAGGAATCTTACCCGTCTCTGGCTAACCAGTCATCTTCTGGGGCCATAATTGTAGGGTCTTTTTGCATGTATATTTGACTATTACATTTTGGTATTACTTCTAAGTTTTGAGATAGATAAGAAAGCAAGACAGTTTTCCAGTTATATTTTAACTGAGATTATCTAAACTTCTCATCATGTTTTCCTTTTGAAGAGACGATTAAGTGTTTTATAGGACAAAATTACCACAGTTAATCTGAGTAGAAGTTGTAGGACATGATTTTTCTTTGGTGTGAGGTATGTTTTTTGTGAGGTATTTTCATTTGTTTTATTTTCACAATACTGTGAAATTCATGGAATCCATTTGATACATCATTCTCAAAGCTCCAATCCCCTTTTTATCCAATCGCTAAGTAAAAATACCCTAAATTTGACTTCTGATTATCATTTGGGTCAATTTGGGTTACACATTGTTCAGGCTTTTTCGTATGCTGTTTTTTTTCCCCTATGAAATTCCTATAGAAATAAAATCTTTAGAGATCTTTGTTCTGAGGATGACACTAAGATGGGAAATTACAGTTTATCCTTTTTGCTTCTTTCACTTTCTCTTCACCAAGGTCCTTACTAAATTACATTCCTTTACCTAAAATTTTTCTATATATTTTCTTCTGAATAGTTTATAATTATAGTCCTAAATTATCCAGAGGCTTTGAACTACTGTACAATTGCTGGTTTTATTTTATCATGGAAGGATACATTATACATAATAAGGCTATGTGCAGTGTGTGAAGTGTTTGAGAACAGAAGATTCATTACTCTTTAGAATACTATCCTTCTGTAACTCTCAATAGTTGCTTGAATTTAATTAATTAAAAAAGAAAATCCTGTTTGATCTATGTGTGGAAGTTGTTTTTTCTTATCCTTAAATTTCATCAGCAGTAAGAAATCAGGCTCAGTCATAGAGTTCATAGGTTTATTAGACCTTCATGAAATTGTTGCCTTATAGAAAGCTAAAATTCATAGCCTGTATGTTCCTTGCATTCATAAAATTAGTAGTGTATATATTCTTTGAATTTGTGGTAGTGCTTAGGGTAGTCTAGATTGGTTGCTGTAACTTAACATTTTTTGTAATGTTACTTGAAAGTTGGATTAAGTTTAAATGTAGAAACCAGAATAAAAAGAATATGAGGAAGACTGCTTTCGTTACATGTCAAATTTCAATTTTCATTCATGGTTCTTTTTCAGAGTTGGTCTTCCTTTCTAAATGAGGCAAAAGAGGATTTCTTAAGGAAGTGTTTATCATGTACATGGGAATATCAAAGAAATGGTGGCAAGACTGAAAACTCACAGTTCCAATTAAATTTGGAGAAAAACCTCTACTTACTCGTTTTTTCCAGATGGATTTTATTCCTTGGCTTATATACCACTATGTTTTTATAGCCTGTTCATGACATACTGTCCTATACTTGTTTTCTATGATAATAGGGTGTTTTGTTGCAAGATGACTTCCTTGAAGAAAACCTGAGATATTTTAGAAATGTGGGTTTGTGTTTTCTGGCCAAGAAAAAAACTGACCTGATCTTTATAATGCTATTGATTCATAGGTTCTAATTTTATAGACTATAATAGATGAATACCAAGTCTTTGTTCATGCTTATGTTCAAGCAACTTTTGCCTATGTTTTCTTCTAAGCGTTTTGCGGTTTCATTTCTTTGATCTGTTTTGAGTTTACTTTGTGTACGGAGTAGGCAGTAGTCCAGTTTCATTCTTTCGCGTGTAGCTGTCCAGTTTTCCGAACACCAGTTGTTGAAGAGGCAGTCTTTTCTCCATTGTATATCCATGGCCTCTTTATCATATATTAATTGACCATATATGCATGGGTTTATATCTGGGCTTAATTCTGTTTCATTGATCTATGGGTCTGTTCTTATGCCAGTACCATACTGTTTCTGATTACTGTAACTTTAGAGTATAATTTGAAGTCAGGGGACCTAATACCCCTTCTGTTGCTCTTTTCTAGTAGTGTTCATACTGAAAACTTCAGTATTAGTATAAATACTGGCTTCTGAAATAGTTCCACGTTTTTCTTCTGAAATCAGTTTGTCAACTTTCACAAATCCTTAAGTTACTTAGCTAGAGAAGAAGATGGTAAAATTAAGGCATAAAATCAGTCAGTCAATCCAAATGTACAGGAAGTCCCTTTCTCCACAGTAAATGTAGTAACTAACTTTTACTGAGCATTTACTGTGTGCCTGGTACTATATTGTATGTTTTATATTCATTGTCACATGAGGTAGAGATCATTATTATCCCTGTCTTTTAGACTAAGAAACAGAGACTTAGAGAAGTTAAGCAATTTTCCCAAGTTCACAACTGATTATATAAAGCTAATGGTGTTAACTGCCAGATTGTACTGCTTAGACAGGAACTTCCTGAAATATATCTGGACGCTACTCTTCCTAGAGGTTGAATTCTTGAGATAATTTAGTAAATATTGATACTTGCCCCCTCAGCATGAAAAAGGCTCAAAGATGTACAATATACTTTTTTTTTCAGATTCTTTCATGCCTCACAGCTAAATATATGCAATTACCTGTGTCTGCATTTTTTTTTTCCCTTCTTGTTCTCTGGGCCATTACTTTTTCCTATGCTGATTATTCCTATGCACTGAGAACTTGCATATTCTTCTGTGAGACCTTACTCAGACTGCTACCCCTTTCTTCTCTGTTTTAGAACTCTTTCTCCCTCTGTTTCATTCTTCCCTGATTTTTACATGCCCCAGTCTTTATTATTAAAGACATGGCTTGAGCTTGTATCAAATGTTGGGATTGCCATCCCTCATGCTCCTTCAGAGCCTGTTTCTAGGTGGTTGTCGTTAGTGGACCCCAAATAGGAAAAATGATGTGGATTATGATAATAACTATATCATCTCATTTGAACTTTACCACAACCCTATAAATTAAGCAGAATCGTATTTCCGGACATGGTTATAAGTGTTCTACACTGCACACATCCTTTGGATTTCAGGCTTATCATCAAATATATTCATGTAATAGAATTTTGCAATACTTTTGGTTATGCATGCTTTTAAAAAGTTGATTGAGATTTCTCTGTGTAATTTCATACACTATGATTTTGTGAGTTTTTTTCTTATGAATGCTTAAAAATAATACCTTATCCTGTAAGTATACTATGTTAATTATTTGTGTCAAATGAGCATTCAGCTTGCTTGTTCTACTAAAATAATACATAACTTAATCTAAGTATAATTATTTTTGACAGTTTGACCTTTTATTTGTAAGCCAATACAAAGATTCAAGTCAGACTCATATATTAGAGATCTTACCTAAAATCCAGGTTTACTGATAGTTCCAAGGAAACACGCAAGCAGAAAGCCCAAGTGAAGCAAGAAAAGATCTGGGATTCTGTGTGGTTCCACATGGCCTGCCTTTCTACACCAGACATGCACTTTCCTAGCTCAGAGTGGATGAGATCTTGAAATGAGGAAGTCTAGTTGTTACCTCATAACAGAGAGCATTTAGATTTTGAAACTTCTCCACACTGTACCCCAGGGTTGTAAAGATAACTTACATGATATTATTCCCCAGTGTGCCGTGTCTCAAATCCATGGATTCTGGGTTTATTTACTATAAGCATCATTAACAAGGAACATCCTACAAAGAACATTCTTCAGGTAAGGACTTTCCTTCTAACAAAAATCATTAGTCTGTTTCCAGGAGGACCAGTTATTAGTATATTACCACATAGATTAAACTCCTTAACCTACTTTTCCCTGAATTTCCTCCTGGTAAAGATTTGAATGGATCCCAGGGCAGCTGCTTTAATTCTCTCTGCAGTTTTTAATAGCTCCCCTTTAGCTTTGTGTTTTCCTCCAACATTTTGGACATACTTCAAACCTACAGAAGGATTGTAATACCACAATATGATGATGATAATAGTAATAATAATAATACAGTGTATCACATCCATGTTTGTCCCTTTGCTTGTGATGCTGAGTTACAGTCATTTGGTTTAGATGTTGTCCGCTGGATTTTGCCATTTAAAGGCATGGTTTTTTAATACTTGCTAAGTATTTTATGCAATGTTAAGTTTGAGACTGTGACTCATACTAGTCTTCATTGTTCTAGTCTTTCATTCAGTGATGTTCTACAACAGAATCAGTTAACACTTTTTTATCATTTCTATTTCTCTGCTGGGATTTTTTATTTCTCTGGTAAGATTGCAGTTCATTGAGAGGAATTTTTTTCCCTCTTACATCATTGAGGATAGTGATAACAGCCATTTCTGCCTGAAGAGAGGAAAAATGTTTATTTCCTGATTCTTTGTATCCTGGGTACAATTGTATTTTAACCTGGATATTACGAAGATTAAGTAGTAGAGATTCTGGGTTTGCTTCCTTTTTTTTTGCAAAGAGTGGTTGTTGTATGGTTTGGTTTTGACTTCAAACTGTTTTTTTTGATAGCAGCTCCAGCCTCAGTTTAAATCTTTTGTCGTGAACTACTTTGAACCTGTTCCTGCATGAGAGGTTCAGGGTTAGGGATCTCTTACATGGTTCCTCCCTTTGTGGGTTTCCCTTGCTCTCTCAGTGGATAAGCTCTCCTGACTTTACTCTTCCACAAAGTGGTTCCTTTGCCACTGCTTCTGACCATGCAGACTGCAGGTAGCCTCAGGCGAAACTCTGAAGAGATGCTGACTTTGTACAGCTTCCTGTCTTTACTCCCAGGAAGCTTGGATTTGCCCTCAGAGTCTGTCTGCTTCCATGTGCCCTTCATTACCTTCAGGCAGGACTTCTTGTTGTATGTCCAGGTTTTATGGTTGTTATTGGGGGAGGTGGGAGAGAAGGAGGTTGGTCACATCATCTGTTAGTATCTTAGCCTCTCATAACCTCTGGAAGTAATTGTAAATAGCTAAGGAAAGAGGCCTGTGCACCTCAAGACACTGTAATGTGAATAAGTAAGAGACTGAAGAAGAAAGAGAACCCAAGACAGTATGTCTAGGACGCCAAGAGAGGAGACTGTTTCAAAAAAGGAGTGATGAATTAGGGGTTTTTGTTGATGTTATTGTTGTTTTTGAAGTTAACAATATTATTTTCAAAGCAGAAACTCATATTTGATCAAGATTGATAAGTTCATCAAGTTGTGGTTCCTCTGTGGTCTAGCCTACTTAGCAGGATTGTGCTGATAGACTCAAAATGGTTTTTGTTGTTATTCATGTGATCTAAGCATATCTTCCCACCTCTCCTCTTCTCCTGTCCTGTTACTTATGTGTAAAAAGATGTCTAACTAACTCTAACTTCTGAATTGTTTCAGTAGCTGTATTTTATTCCTTCAAGTCTGAAACTTAGAAGGGAGAAGTGTAATGTTTCTTTCTCATTGACTTCCCTTACACCCTAAGCCTACCCTTATACCCTACCCAGATAGGGTCTCTTATGGCCACATGATCTGCAACAGTCAGTGCTGTGACCAATGAATCCCTTTCATGAATCTATACTTTATAAAATTATTTTTATAAAATAATATTTTGAAATGTCCTAAATTAGGTGACATAAGGGCCAGACAATGAGGAAAAAAGACAAGGGAAGGTCACCTCACATAAACAGACAAGTTTCTGTTAACTGGCTTTGCTGCTGGTGAAGCAGAAACTTCTGTCCCAGTACTCAGTCCTTATTCTGAATAGCAACTATAAAGTCTCAATAAACCCTTTTGCTTTGGAGATCCCTGATTCTCTAGTTTTTATTTGTTATCATGAAGGTAAGTAACTGTGTTCTACAAGTTATACTCACAGATCTTACAAATGGGGTTAACGGCTCATCTGAAATTAAATTTTGTCTATGTATTTTTCCCATTTGAATGTCCTGGTGTCCCAGCGTTATCTATTGAAAAGAGTGCCCTTTTCTCCCTGCTTTCAGTGACAACTTCGCCCTAATCAGTTGTTATATAAGTGAATCACTTTTAGGTGTAATAATTTCATTCCATTTATATGTTTACTTTTGAATCAATACTATACTGTTTTATTTATAGGAGATTTATAAGGTTATTCTGTTGAGTAGTGAATTTCAAACAACTTTCTTCTACTTCCTCAAGTTTCTTTGTTGTTCTCATCCTTTGTTTTTCATAAAATTTTGCTTTTTAGAATACTTAAAAACTCTTTTCCATTACTGCAAACAAATAAAACATTTTCTTCAGTGATTTTAAGGTTTCATTCAACTTGTAGGCCAAGCTGGGGAAAATTAATGTCTTAATAACGCTGAGAGTTCAAATCCATTAAAACATGATATAGCCCACTCCCATTTGTGTCTAAAATTGCTTTCAAAAACACTTTCAAGTTGTAAGTGAATGATGTAAGAGTATGATTTCTCTTTAGTCGGACAATTTTTAATACATTTGTTTCCTATAGTCACTTCTATAATTGTGTTTAAATCTATCTTCTTGCTATTTGCTTTCTTATTTGACCCATCTGTTATTTGTTCTCTCTCCTTCCTTCTAATATCTAAGGTGAAAGAAAAGTTTTCATTTACAACCCACATCTCAAAAAATTACTGAAGGAATATATTACAGTTTTTTAAAAAATTGCACAGGATTAATCAAGAAAACTATGAATAATGAGGAGCAACAGTGAACACCCAAACCAGTGTTTACTGTGAAAACAAAGGACAAATATCGTATGTGAAAACTATATATGATAACATCCACAGTTACATTCATGGTGAAAAGAAATATATGTATACACAAATTAAAAGAAAATTTTCTTTACAAGAATCCACGTATGACCACATCTTAGGAAGTGTTTAAAGAGAAAGATGGAAACAGGATTTTTATTTTTAAAATATCCAAAAATATTCATCTATTTCTTAAAAATATTAAAAATAGCTATCACTTGCTTTGAGTTTTCTAATATTTTCCTATTTCACAGTTTAAAATCATAGAGAGAAAGTAGCAGGTGGAATAGAGTTGTGCTCTTTCAGCTTCCATATGGTAGGGAAGAAATGAAGTAAAAGCAGACTACTTCTGGAGAGGCGGAGCCACCATGGCGGCATGAGTAGGACAGTGGGAATCTCCTCCCAAAAACATATATATTTTTGAAATACAACAAATACAACTAATCATAAAAGAGAGACCAGAAGACACAGGACAACAGCCAGACTACATCCACTTGTGCGAGAGCCCAGCGCTTGGTTAAAGGGGTAAGATACAAGCCCCGGCCCGGCGGGACCCGAGCACACCTTCTCCCAGCTCCCGGCGGGAGGGAGAGGGAGCCCAGGACTGCTAAACACCCAGCCCCAGCCACCCACACCAGAGCGCAGACACAGTGCATGCATGGAGGGCTGGAAACTAGGGAAATAGGGCAGCAAGACCTCTGAGTGGGTTCCGAAGCTGATGCCCCTGTGACAAAGAAAAGCGAGTGCTTTTTGAAAGTCTTAAAGGGACGGACATAACAGCTGGACCGAAACAACAAAGGTCACAGTCCAGTGGCTGGAAATTACAGGGAAAACTGGGCGCAGTAACCCCCTAGGCAACAGCTCTGAGACCCCTCACGGAGATAAACAGCCAAACAACCCCTCCTGTCCATTACCCCTCTGGGCTCTGCGAAAGCAGAGAAGCACCCTAAGGCAAGCCCCGCCCTCAGAAAGGGAGTTTTCTCTATATGGGCTGGGCAAGACACAAAGACCCAGTCTACACGCAATTACCCAACACAAGCCACTAGGGGTCGCAGTTGTCCCAGTAAATAAAGGCCAGTAGCAAGTGAAAAGTTTGGCCCTCCCAGCTGACAGTCAATAGCACCTATCAACATGAAAAGGCAAAAAAATATGATCCAGACAAGATTAACACAGATAGCTTTGGCATCTGCTACATCTTCCCCTGAGAAGGAACCTGGGGAGATAGATTTAACCAGTCTTCCCGAAAAAGAATTCAAAACAAAAGTCATAACCATGCCGATGGACTTGCAGAGAAATATGCAAGAACTAAGGAAGGAGAATACAGAAATAAAACAGGCTCTGGAAGGACTTCAAAACAGAATGGACGAGATGCAAGAGACATCTAGAAAACAGAGAACAGGAATGCAGAGAAGCCGATGCAGAGAGAGATAAAAGGATCTCCAGGAATGAAAGACTTTTAAGAGAGCTGAGTGAACAATTGAAATGGAAAAATATCCGCATTATGGGGTACCAGAAGAAGAAGAGAGAGAAAAAGGGATAGAAAGTGTCTTTGAAGAAATAATTGCTGAAAACTTTCCCAAACTAGGGGAGGAAATGGCCTCTCAGACCAAAGAGCTACACAGAACTCCCATGACAAAGGATCCAAGGAGGGCAACACCAAGACACATAATAATTAAAATGGCAAAGATCAAAGACAGGGACAAAGTATTAAAGGCAGCCAGAGAGAAAAAAAAGGTAACCTGAAAAGGAAAACCCATCAGGCTGTCATGAGACTTCTCAACAGAAACCCTACAGGCCAGAAGAGAATGGCATGATATACTTAATGCAATGAAACAGAAGGACCTCGAACCAAGACTGCTGTATCCAGCACAAATATCATTTAAATATGAAGGAGGGATCAAACAATTCCCAGACAAGCAAAAGTCGAGGGAATTTGCCTCCCACAAAACATCTCTACAGGGCATCCTACAGGGACTGTCCTGGATGGGAGCACTCCTAAAAAGAGCACAGAACAAAACACCCAACATATGAAGAACAGAGGAGGAGGAATAAGAAAGGAGAGAAATAAAGAATCATCGGACCGTGTTTATAATAACTCAATAAGCAAGTTAGACAGTAAGATAGTCAAGAGGCTAACCCTGAACCTTTGGTATCCACAAACTTAAAGCCTGCAATGGCAGTAAGTACATATCTTTCAATAATCACCCTAAATGTAAATAGACTGAATGCACCAATCAAAAGACACAGAGTAATAGAATGGATAAAAAAGCAAGATCCATCCATATGCTGCTTACAAGAGACTCACCTCAAACCCAAAGACATGCACAGACTCAAAGTCAAGGGATAGAAAAAGATATTTCATGCAAACAACAGAGAGAAGAAAGCAGGTGTTGTAATTCTGGTATCAGACAAAACAGACTTCAAAATAAAGAAAGTAACAAAAGACAAAGAAGGACATTACATAATGATAAAGGGCTCAGTCCAACAAGAGGACATAACCATTATAAATATATATGCACCCAATACAGGAGCACCAACATACCTGAAACAAATACTAACAGAACTAAAGGAGGAAATAGAATGCAGTGCATTCATTCTGGGAGACTTCAACACACCACTCACTCCAAAGGACAGATCCACCAGAAAGAAAATAAGTAAGGACACAGAGACACTGAACAACACACTAGAACAGATGCACCTGATAGACATCTACAGAACTCTACATATAAAAGCAACAGGATACACATTCTTCTCAAGTGCACATGGAACATTCTCCAGAATAGACCACATACTAGGCCACAAAAAGAGCATCAGTAAATTCCAAAAGATTGAAATCCTACTAACCAACTTTTCAGACCACAAAGGCATAAAACTAGAAATAAACTGTACAAAGAAGGCAAAAAGGCTCACAAACACATGGAGGCTTAACAACACACTCCTAAATAATCAATGGATCAATGACCAAATCAAAACGGAGATCCAGCAATATATGAAACAAACGACAACAACAACACTAAGCCCCAACTTCTGTGGGACACAGCAAAAGCAGTCTTAAGAGGAAAGTATATAGCAATCCAGGCATATTTAAAAAAGGAAGAACAATCCCAAATGAATGGTCTAATGTCACAATTATTGAAATTGGAAAAAGAAGAACAAATGAGGCCTAAGGTCAGCAGAAGGAGGGACATAATAAAGATCAGAGAAGAAATAAATAAAATTGAGAAGAATAAAACAATAGCAAAAATCAATGAAACCAAGAGCTGGTTCTTTGAGAAAATAAACAAAATAGATAAGCCTCTAGCCAGACTTATTAAGAGGAAAGAGAGTCAACACAAATCAACAGTATCAGAAATGAGAAAGGAAAAAATCACGACGGACCCCACAGAAATACAAAGAATTATTAGTGAGTACTATGAAAACCTATATGCTAACAAGCTTGGAAACCTAGGAGAAATGGACAACTTCCTAGAAAAATACAACCTTCCAAGACTGACCCAGAAAGAAACAGAAAATCTAAACAGACAATTACCAGCAACGAAATTGAAGCGGTAATCAAAAAACTACCAAAGAACAAAACCCCCGGGCCAGATGGATTTACCTTGGAATTTTATGAGACATATAGAGAAGACATAATACCCATTCTCCTTAAAGTTTTCCAAAAAATAGAAGAGGAGGGGATACTCCCTAACTCATTCTATGAAGCTAACATCACCCTAATACCAAAACCAGACAAAGACCCCGCCAAAAAAGAAAATTACAGACCAATATACCTGATGAATGTAGATGCAAAAATACTCAGCAAAATATTAGCAAACTGAATTCAAAAATACATCAAAAGGATCATACACCATGACCAAGTGGGATTCATCCCAGGGATGCAAGGATGGTACAACATTCGAAAATCCATCAACATCATCCACCACATCAACAAAAAGAAAGACAAAAACCACATGATCATCTCCATAGATGCTCAAAAAGCATTTGACAAAGTTCAACATCCATTCATGATAAAAACTCTCAGCAAAATGGGAATAGAGGGTAAGTACCTCAACATAATAAAGGCCAACTATGATAAACCCACAGCCAACATTATATTGAACAGCGAGAAGCTGAAAGCATTTCCTCTGAGATCAGGAACTAGACAGGGATGCCCACTCTCCCCACTGTTATTTAACATAGTACTGGAGGTCCTAGCCACGGCAATTAGACAAAACAAAGAAATACAAGGAATCCAGATTGGTAAAGAAGAAGTTAAACTGTCACTATTTGCAGAAGACATGATACTATACATAAAAACCCTAAAGACTCCACCCCAAAACTACTAGAACTGATATCAGAATACAGCAAAGTTGCAGGATACAAAATCAACACATGGAAATCTGTGGCTTTCCTATACACTAACAATGAACCAACAGAAAGAGAAATCAGGAAAACAACTCCATTCACAATTGCATCAAAAAGAATAAAATACCTAGGAATAAACCTAACCAAAGAAGTGAAAGACATATTCTGAAAACTACAAGTCACTCTTAAGAGAAATTAAAGGGGACACTAACAGGTGGAAACTTATCCCATGCTCGTGTCTAGGAAGAATTAATATCGTCAAAATGGCCATCCTGCCCAAAGCAATATACAGATTTGATGCAATCCCTGTGAAACTACCGGCAACATTCTTCAATAAACTGGAACAAATAATTCAAAAATTCATATGGAAACACCAAAGACCCCGAATAGCCAAAGCGATCCTAAGAAGAATAAAGTAGGGGGGATCTCACTCCCCAACTTCAAGCTCTACTATAAAGCCATAGTAATCAAGACAATTTGGTACTGGCACAGGAACTGAGCCACAGACCAATGGAACAGACTATAGAATCCAGACATTAACCCAGACATGTATGGTCAATTAATATTTGATAAAGGAGCCATGGACATACAATGGCGAAATGACAGTCTCTTCAACAGATGGTGCTGGCAAAACTGGACAGCTACATGTAGGAGAATGAAACTGGACCATTGCCTAACCCCATATACAAAAGTAAACTCAAAATGGATCAAAGACCTGAATGTAAGTCATGAAACCATTGAACTCTTAGAAAAAAACAGGCAAAAACCTCTTAGACATAAACATGAGTGACCTCTTCTTGAACATATCTCCCTGGGCAAGGTAAACAACAGCAAAAATGAACAAGTGGGACTATATTAAGCTGAAAAGCTTCTGTACAGCAAAAGATAGCATCAATAGAACAAAAAGTAACCCCACAGTATGGGAGAATATATTTGAAAATGACAGATCCGATAAAGGCTTGACATCCAGAATATATAAAGAGCTCACACACCTCAACAAACAAAAAACAAATAACCCAATTAAAAAATGGGCAGAGGAACTGAACAGACAGTTCTCCTAGAAAGAAATACAGATGGCCAACAGACACATGAAAAGATGCTCCACATCGCTAATTATCAGAGAAATGCAAATTAAAACTACAATGAGGTATCACCTCACACCAGTAAGAATGGCTGCCGTCCAAAAGACAGACAACAGCAAATGTTGTCGTGGCTGTGTAGAAAGGGGAACCCTCCTACACTGCTGGTGGGAATGTAAATTAGTTCAACCATTGTGGAAAGCAGTATGGAGGTACATCAAAATGCTCAAAACAGACTTACCATTTGACCCGGAATTCCACTCCTAGGAATTTACCCTAAGAATGCAGCAATCAAGTTTGAGAAAGACAGATGCACCCCTATGTTTATTGCAGCACTATTTACAATAGCCAAGAATTGGAAGCAACCTAAATGTCCATCGATAGATGAATGGATATAGAAGATGTGGTACATATACACAATGGAATACTACTCAGCTGTAAGAAAAGGGCAAATCCTACCATTTGCAGCAACATGGATGGAGCTGGAGGGTATTATGCTCAGGGAAATAAGCCAAGCGGAGAAAGAGAAATACCAAATGATTTTACTCATCTGTGGAGTATAAGAATAAAGGAAAAACTGAAGGAACAAAACAGCAGAATCACAGAACTCAAGAATGGACTAACAGGTACCAAAGGGAAAGGGACTGGGGAGGATGGGTGGGCAGGGAGGGATGGGGGGGGAAGAAGAAGGGGGGTATTAAGATTAGCATGCTAGGGGGGGTGGGAGAAAGGGGAGGGCTGTACAACACAGAGAAGACAAGTAGTGATTCTACAACACTTTGCTATGCTGATGGACAGTGACTGTAAATGGGTATATAGGGGGGACCTGGTATAAGTGAGAGCCTAGTAAACATAATATTCATCATTTAAGTGTAGATTAATGATAACAAAAAAATAAAAACAGTTCCTGTGTGGTGATCTCCAATGAGTTCTACACAATGGTATAAAGGGCATATAAAAGTGTAGGCAAAGGGTTTGTTTGTGTTTATACAGAGGATCAAAGCCTAATTTGGCTACCCTGTAAATGAACTAAGATACGATATGAAAAAGAACTTCCAACATCAGCACTCTGGAAGACTCATGCCAGAAGATGATCATCAAAAAACCCCAACAAAGATCCACGCGCTGCTACAGGTGTAGATGCACTCATCCCACCGGTTCCTGGACTTGCCATGGGAATGAGGAAGGAGATATCTAAGCTGGCCTGTGCATACAGTAAAACAACAAATTTGACTGGATCTACACTGTTGGAACTCAACCAAGAATTAGGAGAAGTGCAAGTTGCAGCACTCCAAAATCTGACAACTACAGACTATTTACTGTTAAAAGAACATATGGGATGTGAACAGTCCCCAGGAATGGGTTGTTTTAAATTGTCTGATTTCTCTCAGACTGTTCAAGTTCAGTTGGACAGTATCCACCATATCATAGATAAGTTTTCACAAATGCCTAAGGTGCCTAACTGGTTTTCTTGGTTTCACTGGAGATGGCTGGTAATTATAGGTCTGCTTTGGTTTTGTAACTGTACTCCTATTATGTTAATGTGTGTGCACAATTTAATTAGTAGTTTAAAACCTATACATGCTGAAGTTACTCTACAAGAAGGTATGTCAAAGAAATAATCAATCTTCCCATGTTTTCTTCCATCTGCTACTTCTATAGCTTTTCCTCTTCCTTCGTAATTACAACCCCTAAATAGAATTCGTGTCTCATATCGAATTTACCGTGTATCACAATTCTTCCAAGTGGTAAAGATACCTCAAGACAAATGCTGGGCATAGAAGCCACAGGGCATAAATATGCAAAGAAGTAAAAAACTAACCTTTTCAAACAATAAGGCTTCTCTCTCACTTACCAACTTTACATTTCCCTGTATGGCTCCGGAAGATGACTGGTTAGCCAGAGATGGGTAAGATTCCTCAAGGGAGGAACAATCTAAGATAGGCACAGTCACAGGGGGGCCATCATGTGAGAAATTGGGGATCAACAGTGGTGAGGCTTAGAACCTCTCCCCCCCCGGGTTCTGAGAGAAATCTGCTGCATCCGTGGACATTTTATTGCCCTTGTCTAGCTTGGATTAACACACTTCAGGCACACACCTGATCATCTACATTTGCTCTCTTACAACACTAAACTATGTTTTCTACCTTTATCTTGCATCTACCTACCACTTCAGCATTTTATTAAAAATAATAATAATAAAGAGAGAAATGTGGTATCCACATATAAATCAAGTATAAAAATCAAACTAATATTCATATTTGGACTGACTGTTTATAGTTCATAATGCATGATCAAAACTGAAAGTTTCTGTGATGACTGGCCTTGTACTGTTCACCATGTAACTTATTCACTATGTAAGAATTTGTTCTCCATGTAAGAACTTGTTCGTTATGCTTCAGAAGATTGGAGACTGACGAAAATTAGGCTTGGGGTGGATTAATGATTGTGCCTTGAGCATTGACTCCCCTATACAGAATTTTATTGTTGTTAACAACCATTTGATCAATAAATAGGGGAGATGCCCTCACAAAAAAAAAAGAAAAAAAAAAGTACACACTTCCAATTGTAAAATACATAAGTAACCTGGATGTAATGTATAGCATAAGGAATATAGTCAAAATATTGTAACAACTTGGTATGGTGATAGCTGATACCTAGAATTATCATGTATATAAATGTTCAATCACTGTGTTGTACACCTGAAACTAATGTAATACTGTGTGTCAACTACCCTTCAATAAAAAATAATTATCTAAAAAAAAAATTCTTTAACATTATCTAAAAAAAAAATTCTTTAACATGAAAAACAGTGCTGCCATGAAGAGCTGGTAAATGTATCTTTGTGTACTTAAAAAAAAAAAAAAAAAGGCAGACTACTTCTGGACTGCCTGGCTTTTTTCTTTGTATCTTGACTGGTTCCTGTAGCTATTGTTGCATCTTTGTATCTAAAGGACACTGTTCCCACTGCTACATCTGTCGGGGATTTTTCTCCCAGGTTCATTATGAAGGAGACTCATTAGTGATGTTTGACCCTTGGTCACCAAAGACCCATTTGTTTGTTATTTAGTTTGAGGGTATTATAATTAAATATAAATCTTATATATTTATAAATCAAATATAAATTTTAATAGTGTAAAAGCCTCTTACTCTATTCAGAGAAGTCACAAAATCAATTATTTCAAAGTAAGAGGGGTAAATATTTTAACAATATTTTACTTTCTATCAAGAGAGAGCCAGAAAATATTTCCTAGAAACTTTGCATCTTAAAAACTAGCATTTTAAAGAGCGGAAAAATTGAAGAATATTTTGGAACAAGTGCTACCCAAAGGGCACAGGAAAAAGCATGTTACTCTGTAAAGCTCTAGGAACCACTGGGGTGATGAGTAACAGATTAAGGAAGTTCAGAAGGCCCAAAAGAGTATCCTCCCATGTAATTAAAATGATCTATTGCACTTACTATGATGTGTCCCTACAATCCCTAGTAATGTCAAAGTTCTTCAAAAAATCATTGTCATCTTTCCTTTCCAGTGATGGTACCAGTAAACCTTGGGGTTTAACTGTAGTAACTGGTTTTACAGTGAGTTGATCCTGCCCTAATATCTGAAGAGGGTGAGTATTTTATGATGATACACCTCTGTAAATCTATACAAATTTCTAAATGAATATCTCCTTTTTCCTTGAAATTTCATTTTCAGGAATTATTATGAAATCATGCAATAATGTTTATAAAAAGATGCTTTTTGACAACATTTTAACAATTGTAGAAAACAAAGAAAGACATCAATGTGTGCTGGAAATTCATTTAAATCTAGTGGTCCATTCACTAGATTTAACAGAAGAACAGAAAGCTGTTTTTCAATAGTTGAAATTTTGGAATCATAAGAATTTACCAAAATAAAGAGGGATTAAAAAACAAGTTATATAAACATGGGTTGAAATTAAATGGCATTAAGTATATTTATCTTGTAGGAATGTAAAAATATTTGTAACATTTTAAGATGAATAGCATTATATACTCAAATATGCAAATTTCTTCATTTTCACTTTGAATATCTTACAGATTCCTCAGGAAAGCAAAAAGAGCCATCGTGAAATATACAATTATTTATCTGCTTGACAGCACAAAGAAAGAAGAGATGCCAGTTAACAATTTGGCCACCAATGAAGGTAGTAACATATGTAAAGAGGATAATAGTTTCATGGTATACATGATGTTATTCACTAGCAAAACTGCTATTTCAAAGGCCAAAAAAAAAAAAAAACAAAAAACATCCCCAGTGTTAAATATGAGGACATACAAATTTTAAATAATTTGGTGACCAAGCAGTTTTAAGATGAAACCTAAATAGGACAGATGACAGATTTGAATGTATAGGTAAGTCAATAAGCATATGTCTTACTATTGACTTTAAGTCTTAGATTGCTAGTTTTGGTAGCTATCCCAGTAATAAGGAAAACAATCCTTGATATGCACAAGCTTACTTACTCAGAGTGAGTGCTAAGGTGGCGGGAACAATTACTTGCTATGAAAGCAAATGACCAGTTATCACAGACAATACAGTTTTAGAAGACTTTCCAGTAGAAGTGATGCTCAAAGTGAAAATCACAAATAAATAGTTGTTTCTGGGTAATTCAGGAGCCTGGAAAATAAAGAGAATGTAGAAGGACACAGATAGGAGGGGAGATATTTTTTCCAGACAGGTAATAAATGTGAAGTGTTGACTACAAGACCTATCACATGGTAAAGTCTCAATAAATATAATCTGAAGGAACATGAAGTAGAAAAAAGATATGGGCTACTCAGTTTAAGAGCCATGTAGGAGTTTGTGGTTTTTGAACTCACATCACATGAATTATCTGTAGGAATCCAGAAAATAACAGCTGATATATATGCAGCACACATTGTGCATCAGATTTTATGACAAATGTATCACCTTTTCTAATCATTTTAATTGTATATAGTAGATATTATTATCTGCATGTTATAGATTAAGAAACTGGAGTCCTGAGAGGTTGGGAAACTTGCCCAAGGTCATACAGACATGAGCAGGAAACTGGGTATTAGACCATGGAAACCTTGCTATAGAAATTCTGCTCTTACTCACCATGGTGCTGCCACTATGGCTAAGACTGAGGGAGAGAATGAAGACAGGTATGTGGAGAGTATAGTAAGAATTTTTAATTTGATTTTGAACTTAGAGAAAGTGATAACAAAGTAGTAGTGTGTTTTTCATACCTCCTAACTCAACAGACTGAAAGCATAAAAGAAATGTTTTTTTTTCCAGCTGTAATATCATTGGGCCAAACATTTCTCAAAGGTAGAAAATAGACTGTGCATTAAAATACTCTGTATTGTGTATCCAATGGGCACTGGATGTAAACTACATGCTACCAGAGAAGCACAAAAAGAGTCAGAGGAATGATCCAACAATGTAGAAGTTGCATGTTGAAACCAAAACAAAACAGTGTAAATACATGTTTGGCCATAGTGGCAAAACATAAAATACAAGTTGCAGATGTTTCAACAAAGCCGGATGGAGCTTAGGTTAGTTTTTACATATTTATGTTTTATTATGACCAATCTTCAAGGAAAGACACAAAACAAATGGTTAAATATAAATATTCACCTTTGAAATAAGAAAATCTTAAGACATAAGAAGAAGTCTTAATTTTGTTGGATCACAATACATAGTGGGTCAAATATAATCCCTAGATGAGAAAATCCTGCCTTGGGTATAGACTAAAACTGTGAAAGGAGGAAAAGGTGGTGGTAAGGACTATTTTTAAAAAGAAGTTTACAAATCTATCACAGTACAGCTAAAGCAATAAAATAAAATAATTGAGTAGCTAAGCCCACCAGAGTACTGGCAATATCAATTGCTAATTTAGAGAAGAAACTATATGGTGAATTGGTTTCCTGTCTCTAGTAATCACTGCTTATTGCTCTCTGGCTTAGTAACACTCTATTCAAATAAGATATCTCCAAAGTTTACATGAAATTGAATAAAATTCAATAGTTCTCAGTGATGGAAAAATCACACAATAACACCCTTCATCCTGTTGGGAATGACAGATGACCCTCAACTTCAGATCACAATTTTCATGTTTCTATTTCTCACTTACATGCTGAGTATAACTGGGAATCTGACTATCACATTCCTCACTTTAGTGAACTCCCACCTTAAAACACACATGTACTTTTTTCCTACAGAATTTTGCCTCATTAGACATTTCATTTACATCTGTTTGTATTCCTAGGTATCTATACAACTTAGCAACAGGTGAGAGGTCAATTACACATAATTGTGTAATTCAAGTGTTTTTATTGACATGTCTAAAGTAACAAGTTTTTCTCCTGCTGCCATATCTTATGACTGCTGTATGGTCTGCAAACCCCTGCATTATGTGACCATCATGAGCAGCGGAATCTGCAAGAGGCTTGTCCTCTGCTGTTGGCTGGCTGGCTTGTTGTTTGTTAATCATATTCCCACAACTTACTCTGTTCCTAAATTTGGAAGTCTGTGACTCACATGTCATTTTTTCTGTGAGGTATCTCCTGTCTTGAAGATTTCATGCTCAGACACAAGGCTCACAGAGCTGTTGGTTGTTGTCTGTGCCATGCTGACCTTCATTCTGACTGTTGTGTGAGTTGTTCTTACATTTACGTTGAAACCGTTTCCCTCTGCCCGGAATCAGTAAAGAGCCTTTTCCACCTGTTCTTGCATGATTGTGGATTCCATCACCTATGGCAGCTCTATCTTCCTCTGGGTCAAACCTTCAGCAAAGGAGTCAGTGGCCATTAACAAGGATGTGACAGTGCTAATGACGTCCATTGTTTCCATGTTGAGCCCATTTATTTACACTCAGAAATAAACAAGAGACAAGCCTTCAGTCATTCCTCCAAAAAAACCTGCATTGGTCTCGAAGAAGTAAGAGTATGTTTAACTCCAGAAATAAAATATCAAGCTAAGCATAAACTAAAGCTCTAAATCTGTTTGTTCCTTCTTGATCTGACTCTACTCAGGTTAACTTTCTCAAACATTTACTGTGCCCAGAATGAACACTCCACCATGAGTTCACTCTCAATTTCCATGCAAACAAAACCTCTTAGAGTAAAATTCTTTTCAGAGGACACGAAAATAATTTCTAGCAAATGTAACCCTGACTTTACTCGTGATTTAGCAAATGAAATTGAAATAAAGAAAAATAAACTAGTGAAAATCAAACAGGAAACAAATAGCTTATATTTTTTCAGACTTTCAAGAAAATAATTGATTTAAAGTGTTCTTCCAATCTTGGTGTTACTGACAATTTAATGGATTAAATTAAAATGTATTGAGTACCTAGTTCTTAGCAGATCAATGCTAACTAGTAATCCTATATTACTAAAATTTTTAAAGCAACTTTAACAAGAGTAGCATGATATAGTAAAGTAAAAGGAAAGAAAACAAAAATACATATCCAAATAAATATTTTAAATGGAAGTAAATTTGATATCTACAATCCTGAAGCTTATTTATAAAGGTATATTTTATTGGAATATGTATAATAATACTGTATATACACACATGCATGTATAAAATGCTGAAATAGACATATAATGCATATACATATACACACATACATATAAAATGCTGAAATTTAAAAAAAAGATTTGCAGATCACACAGAAAAAATGATATCTAAATGAGGAAAAGCTCTACTCTAAAAGGATCTAAAGTTATAAGTATAATGTCAAAATATTAATTACAGTTGTGGAATTAACTTGTTGAAAATAATCGTTAAAATGAGTATCCAAACTCAGAATATAGCTAAATTAGGCATTAGGTTTTTGTGTGTCATGAAAACAGAACTTTAAAAGAAATCTGGGAAACCAAAACAGCAATATACATGGAAGTCTAAGATAATTGAAAAGGAAGTTCAAATAATTCTAATACACAGTAGTAAGGAAGAGGCAGATGTTCCTTAAAATGCAATTGAAAGCATAAAAGACTTAAAAGTTGGAATGAAGAAATGAGGACAATGGGTATCAGTATTTTGCTGGTTGTCAGAACAAGGCTATTAAAAATTAACCTACAAAGAATGAAGAACACTCTAGAATTGAAAAAATTCAGCCTCTAGGCTACTCCTTGGTGTCAGAATTCTAACTTTTCTATCCCTGCACCTTCCAGAGTGAGACATACTATAATCTTACTAGAAAAAACATGGAAAAGTTCTTATCAGGAATTCTCAATTTAATGACTAGTTAAAAATTGGGTGTTCATCAGATGCCAAAACAAATTCACCCATGCATTGAGCCAGCTGTCACCAATTTGCCAAGCAGTGGAGGACTATCATGAAGGTTCTGAATAAAAAAAACTAAGCCTACCAAATTGCATATTCAAAAGAAAATATTATTTAGCTTGATCCTTCCCATTTCTCCTTCCTCCAAACCCCTGAATAAACACCACTCCAAAGCCCAGGCAACCATCATTCCACTCTCTGCTTCTGTGGGTTTGATTATTTTAGATATTTCATATAAGTGGAATTAAGCAATATTTGTGACTGGCTTGTCACCATAGTGTCTTCTGGTTTTTTCCATGTTGTAGCATACAGCAGGGTTTACTTAATTTTTAAGGCTGAATAATACTCCATTGTATGTTTTTACCGCATATTTTTTATCTACTCATCTGTAGATGGACATTTAAGTGGTTCCCATATCTTAGCTATAGTGAAGAATGCTGCAGTGAGCATGGGGGTGCAGATAGCTCTTTGAGATGCTGATTTCAATTATTTTGGATATATATACAGAAGTGGGAATGCTGATCATACAATGATTCTATCTTTAATTGTTTGAGGAAACTCCATACTCTTTACTGCAGTGGCTTCACTATTTTACATTCCCAAACCCAGTATACTGGGATTATAATTTTTCGACATTCTTGACAACACTTATCTTTTGCTTTTATTTTTCTTTAGACTATCTTTACAGGTGTGAAGTGAGTTCTCATTGTGGTTTTGATTCGCAATTCCCTAATGATTGACTATGGTGAGGTCTTTCCACCTTTGGTTATTGGTACCTCTACTTTGCAGAAACATCTACTCAAATCCTTTGCCCATTTATTAATTCAGTCATTTGCTTTTATTGTTGTTGAATTGTAGGAGCTCTTTATATATTTTGAGTGTTAACTTCTCATCATATAAATGGAATGCAAATATTTTCTCCTGCTCAGGATGTTGTCTTTTAATTTTGTTAATGGTTTACTTTGCAGAAGTTTTTTAGGTTGATGTAATCCTACTTGTTTACTTGTGCTTTTGTTGCCTTTGCTTTTAGTGTCATATTCAACAAATCATTTCCAAGACCAATGTCAAAAAACTTGCAGGAATTTCATGGTTTAAAGTCCTGTATTTAAGTCTTTAGCCCATTTTATGTTGATTTTGTATATGGTGTGAGATAAGCATCAAATTTCATTCTTCCAAGTGGATATCCAGTTTTCCCAACAATATTTGTAAAGAAGATTGTCCTTTCCCACTTGTGTATTGGCACCCTGGTAAAAAATCAGTTGAGCATAAATGTGTGAATTTGTTTCTGTGCTCTCTATTCTATTTCATTGGTCTATATGTCTGTCTATGCAAGTAGTACTGTTTTGATTATTAAAGCTTTATAATATGTTTTCAAATCAGTAAGTGTGATGCTCCCAGCTTTATTATTCTTTTTCAAGGTTGCTTTGACTTTTTGTGGTCTTTTGTGATTTCATATGAATTTTAGGATTGTTGTCCTATTTCTGTAAAAAATTACCCTGGGATTTTGATGGGGATTGCACTGGATCCATAGATCACTTTGGGTAGTATGGATTTTTACAATAATAGGACTTTCAGTCCACAAACACAGGATGTCCTTCCATTTATTTGTCTTCTTTTATTTCATCCATGGGTTTAAAGTTTTTGATGTACAAGTCTTTCACTTCCTTTATTAAATTTTTCCTAAGTATTGTATTTTTATTGATGATTTTTTAAATGGAACTGTTTTCTTAAATTTCCATTTCAGATAGTTCATTGTTAGTGCATTTATATATATTATAGATACAAAATATATAAAATATATTAATTTTTATACCACAACTTACTACATTTGTTTATTAATTCTAACAGCTTTTAGTGGAGTCTTTAGGGTTTACTACATATAAAGGCAAGTCAAAGATATTTCACTTCTTCCTTTCCTATATGCATGCCTTTTAATTTATTTTTCTTGCCTAATTGTCCTGACTAGGATTTCCAGTACTAGTTTGAATACAAGTGGTAAGAGTAGGCATCTTTCTCTTGTTCCTGATCTTAGAGGGAAGGGCCTCTGTTTTTTACCACTGAGGATGATGTTAGCTGTAGGTTCACATATATTGCCTTTATTATGGGAGGTAGCTTCCTTCTATAGCCAGTTAGATGAAAAGGTTTGAATTTGTCAAATGTGTTTTCTGAATCTAATGAGATGATCTTGTGATTTGTATCCTCCATTCTGTTAACCATATTGATTTTCATAGGTTGAAACATTCTTGCATTCCAGGGATAAATTCCACTTGTTCATGTTATATGATCTCTTTAATGTACTGTTCAATTTGGCACACTACTATTTTGTTGAGGATATTTGTATCTATGTTCATCAGAAATATTGACCTGTAGTTTTTTTACTGATTTTCTGTTTATTTGTTCTGTCAGTATTGAGAGAAGAATATTGAAATATGTAACTATAGTTGTATTCTATTTCTCCTTACAGCCTATCAGTTTTTGTCCCATGTACTTTGAAAATCTATTATTAAAAGCATAAAATCTGAGGATTTCTATGCCATTTTAATAAAGCTGACCTCTGTAATCATAAAATGACCTTCTTTATTTCTGGTATTAAATTTTACTCTGAAACTTAGTTTTTCTAATATTAATATAGACTTTCCAGACTTCTTTTGATTGGTATTAGCAAGTTATATTCATTTATATCCTTTTAGTTTTATCACATTTGTCTCTATGTTTATCATTACTATAAATATAGAAATATATGAGATTGAAATATGAAATTTTATATTTATGTTCTATATAATATCTGTCTAGATATGTAGGTATATGTATTCTTTATTTCAATATGTATATAGAATATAGAGATATACTATCTTGAAACATTTGAAATCTCAGTAGTTGGTTGTTGTTCTCCTTAAAGAAGGGCAATCTTTTAACTTATTCAGATGCAGCAGGTATATTACAAAAAAATTGAAATGATACATTTAAAATATTAAGAGTAAGTATACTGACATATTTCCTTTTTCCTTTTTTGTCTAGATAAAAATAATCAGGAAGAGGAAAACAGTCTTTTATGATTGTTGAGTGCTTTAAATGAGAACAAAATAAGAAGTCTGTCTGGTTTCTTACCAGATGATTTTCATTGAAGTAGACTGCCTGATGTTATTGTTGAAACTTCATGTCTCTAAGGAACTGTCTCCACTGTTGCATCAATTAGGATTCTTGCTCGAGTGCTTATACAAGGGATTCATTACTTATTTTTAAATCTGAGATACTAAGAACCCTTTTGTTTATATACTTAGTTTTAGTCTTGTCAACAATGCCCTTCCCCCCAAAAAGGTAGTCTTTTTGGTGTAAAGTTTGAGTGTTGAGAATTATCAGCTCTTCAAACCAAAGAGAGTTACTCATGGTCTAGAAGCCTTTGAGTAGTATTTTACACTAAAGTGGAGATAAAACTAGAAGATGTTTCCTACACTAAAAGATAAAAGTTACTATTGGCACTCAAAAAATATGATTTTAAGATTTCACTTACTTTTCTCTTTGAAAGATTTAGATGACAATATCCTCTGAGTAACAGATTTGATCTGTTTTTACCAATATTGTGATGAAAAAGCTACTTAAGTAATTGTGACTTTTCACAGCTGTGAGATCCTTACTGATTGAAATTTTTCATCAAGAGTGCACGATAATGTAGATACTTCACCAAAATATTCTATATAGATAGAGATGATATTGATGTAGATACAGACACAGACATAGATATTTACTGACGTATTTCCTAACATTGGTTTATTTAGTGACCCATGAACTCTTTTAGAATGAAAAAAATCTCTGAAAGCCAATGAGGCAAACATGAGTCAGTCAGACACATTTCAGTCAGTCATTTCCCCAAATATTGCCTCTTAATAAGTTTAAAAGGAAAAAAAAGAGTAAGAAAAAAAGAAAAAAAGACTTGTCAGAATTTGCCCAGACTATTCAGGGTGTTTTAGGAACTTCCTGACTGAGGATCGGAAGGCTCGAGAACAAGTCAGGGTCTTGTAGAGGCAGTGCCTTCAAGTATATCAGAATGAATGAGTGGCCTGGAGACTGTGACACAGCTCAGCAGGAAACTGCGTCTCTCAGGCAGTCCTCCCTCCGTCACATGGCAGCAGTTTTATCTATGGGAACTGCCCAGAGGGGGAACTGACAAGAGCTGATGTCAACAGGAAAGCAAAGTTTTAAAGGAAGTAATTAAAACCAGTCTCATAAAAAAGCCAAATTGAGTCTCCTGGGAAAATTTCTTTAAACAACAATTTAAGAAGGTTGTGATCTCTGGAGATACTTATTCAAGAAAGAAGTCTTTGATTAGCTGCTATGATACATAATTGATGATAACTTAGGAACTATTATGGAGCAGCTATGGTACAAAACCAAGATTTACAAAACCCTTAAACTTAATTTTTGTAATTGTCTTACAGAAGGATACGTTGATAAGGGATAATTGAAAGAGAAATGTTAATATAATTGAAAGAAATATAAAGAGAAAATTCTCTAGGGAAAGCTTTGTAGAAGGCAGGGAGGAGAAAAATTTTTTGTTTTGTCTTGTTTTATATGAAAGTTTTATGCACAAGCTGAATAGGTAATCATTTCATGGGTTATTTTAGAGCCACTAACAATTCCTACACCAAAGTACCAATACCCTTTAAAGCTTAAAAAAAAATAGAACGCAATAGTGATTTTCATATAAGCAAAATCAAACATATAGTGGACTTAAAGATGATAAAACATGAATGTCACTTTGGTAACATCATTGAAAGCTTTTAAAAAATAAACACATCCTTGTCCTCGAAATTCCACTCACATTGTCATGACAAATGTGAAATGTTTGTACAAGGATGCTATCAGAATTTTTTTGGTAATTTTTAGAAGCAAAAAGAATCTAAAAATTGTCATTAGTTATGGCTTAAAAATGAGGTGTATTGCCACATTAAAAGTGGAGACTTCTTAGGGAAAAACCACAAAATTTTAAAGAAGGAGATGAGTTTTTAAATATGGTGAAAAACACACACAAAAACTTGAAGTTAAATAGATGCCTATCTTTAATGAGCTGTAGATAGGTGCATAGTAGGTTTTAAGAATAATAAGATATGTGCACACATTTACTAATCACATTAGTATATAATATTTCTGGGTACAATCACAGAAAGTAAAGTTGGGAAATATATGCCCCAAATATTTGGATTAGTTATTTCTACCCTATGTGATTCTATACTTTTTTCTTTTGGTGTATCATTTTAAGGCTTTTCAATGATATGCATTTTTCTCTAATAAAATCATAATAAAGAAAAGGATGCCTTATAATCTACCAAGTACATTACATGACAGAAAGAATAAACTATACTTTTATCTTAAAATATGGTCCTATTTTTTGGCCTAGAACTTGTGCCTGTTGTTTCTATTGCATCCTCCTATATCTGAGAACAGGTTTGCAACATTGTTCCATGTGTCAAATTAAAAAATGAATTTCATGTGAACAAGTTACCTGCTTTACTTGACTTGTCATTGATGAACACTACTGAACTTTGACATCTCTATATTTTAATAACAACATGTTTTCATGAAGATTGGACAAAAATCAAAAGGCAGATTATAAGGAACCATAGAGTAAAAGCATTCTTCTACTGGACTAAAATATGACCCACGACTACAAGGTCTGCTTTTAACTTTTCTATTTTTTGCCTATTAAGTGCAACTGGGAACCTGGCTATTTCCTCACTTATGTTAGTAGATTCTCACCTTAAAACATCAATGTACTTTTTTTTTACAGGAGAGCAAGGCAGAGGCTTTTATTTAGAGAAGAAGCCAGAGGACAGGGCTCCTGGCTCATGCCAGGAGGGGACAAGAGAATCCCGGGGTGGTGCATTATCCAGGGGTTATATTATAGGCAGTTGAGGGACAGAGGGCTAGGGACGTACACCTGCTAAGTGGTCCTAAAATGTTTACCTTTGAAAAAACACTAAATTTCTTATTAGTCCTGGTTATTTACAAGAATTTTACTGCTCTGATTTCCTCCCAGGATAGCAGCTTCCTGGTCTGGAAGCATATCACTCAAGGATGCCTGCTTTGCTCCCAAGGTGGGTTGAGTTATTGTCTGTTTGTTAAGAAACTTACGTTTTAACTAATTGGGTTTTAAGATGCAATCTTATTTTCAAGATGGAATCCTTCCTGTTTTTACTACATTGTTTTGGGCTTGCCTGCTATATTGCCCAAGTTGCAAATCATTTGTTTAGGGCTGGAGGAAGAAAAGTAGCACCTGGGTAAAGTTAGAAAAATAAGCTGGGCCCCCCAGCAAGCCAAAGCAAATCCCACAATGGATTATCTTGCTTTGTTTTACTCGAGAGGCCCTCACCCTACTCTGTCCAAGTCCATGGTTCCTGTCTCACTTCTATGTTGAACTCCTTCTTTTACAACTTGAGAAACAAGTAAAACAAATCTTCAATGACTCAATCAAATGAGTTACCTTATTCTTCAAGAAGTAAAGGAATGTCAAGGGTATAATTCAAGGGTTCTCATAAGAGATTGACTTATGAGAGTCAAAACATGTATCATTAAGTTCCTAAAATAACTGACTTATGAGAGTCAAAGCATTTATTATTAAGTTCCTAAAATAATTTGCTTCCTCCTAATCTCCAGCACTTCCCTTACTTAATAAAGTTATTCCTTGTAAACCTCTTTAACTGATGTTATGTTAATAGTTTTCTATGAGGGACAAATATTCCACATCATATGTGACCTTACAAAAAGTGTAAATGAAACAAAAATTTTAAAAGAAAAAATGTGAATATTAATAAAAGATTTTCAGTAGAACAATTAATAGTGCTTCTTTTGCCTTTTCAATCCATAGCTTCTCAAAATATCCCTGGATTCATAAGAGACACAATCATGATTAAGAACTGAAATAAAACAGAAAAAACTGACAATCCTGTCCACGAGTAGCACATATCACAGAACAAATGTATACCTAAAGTGTTAAAATAAATAAGCATCATTATTAGGAATCATGAGATAAAATTTATATGAAGGGCAACAAGAACAGTAACTCCTGAAAATTATATATATATATGTATATATATGTGTATATACACACACACACACACACATATATATATATATATAAAATGCAGAATTTATCTATAAAGCAGTCCTGAGAGAGGAACAAAGCAGAGGCATAACACTTCCTGATTTCAAACCACAAATCTATAGTAATCAAAACAGTGTGGTATTGGCATACAAAACGGCCACACAGGAAAATGAAATTGAATAGAGAGCCCATGCATATGTGATCCATTAATTTACAGTAAAGGAACTAAGAATACTTAATCAGGAAAGGATAATCTCTTCAATATTCAATTGCTGTTGAGAAAACTGGTCAGCCTCATACAAAAGAATAAAACTCAACCCCTACTTTGTGCCATACACAAAATTAACTCAAATTGATTAAACATTTGAATGTAAGACCTGAAACTTACGACTCCTAGAGGAAAACATAGGGAGTAAGCTCCTTGGCACCAGTATTGGCATTGATTTTTTTTTATTTGGTACCAAAAGCAAAGGCAACAAAAGCAAAACAAACAATGGGACTATGTCAAACTAAAGACTACAGCAAAGGAAACCATCAACTTAATGAAAAAGCAACCCACAGAATTAGAGAAAATATTTGCAAATTATATATCTGATAAGTGATTAATATGCAAAATATATAAGGAACTCATACAATTCAATAGAAAAAAAATCTGATTAAAACATCAGAGAGCATGAATGGACATTTCTCCAAAGAAAACAAAGGGCAAACAGGTACATGTAAAGTTGCCTACCATCACTAACCATCAGAGGACAGTAAATCAAACCACAGTGAAACACCACCTCACACCTGTTACAATGGCAATTATAAAAAAAAGGAGATATAAGTATTGGCAAAGATGTGGGCAACAGGGAAGCCTTGTGCACTGTTGGAATGCAAATTGGTGCAGCCACTACGGAAAACATTATGGAAGTTTCTCAAAAAATTAAAAATAGAGCTACCACATGATCCAGCAATTCCATTTTGTTATTTATCTGAAGTAATAGATATCCCAATCCCCAAATAGTATCTGCACCCTATGTTTATTTTAGCCTTATTTACAATAGCCAAGACATGGAAACAACCTGTGTGTATTGACACAGGTTTACAGATGAATGGATAAAGAAAATGTGGCTATATACACAATGGAATATTATTCAGCCATTAAAAAGGGAAATTCTGTCATTTGCAAAAACATGGATAGAACTTGAGTGCTTTATGCTTTGTGAAATAACACACAGAGAAAGAAATATCATCTGATTTGATTTATATGTGGAATCTAAGAAAACGTGCACACACACACTCATAAAAAGAGATCAAACCTGTGGTTCCTAGAGGTGGTGGGGTGGGTAAAATGAGTTAGGTGGTCAAAAGGAACAAACTTCCAGTTGTAAGATAAATTCCAAGGACATACACATAGCATGGTGACCATAGTTAACAATACAGACTATATTTAAAAGTTGCTAAGAGTACATCTTTAAGTTCTCATCACAAGTAAAAAAAAGAACAAGTCTATAACATAGCCTACTAGCCGTCTCCTGTAATTCCTGCTGTATTTGACCACACCCTAGTTATCTGTCTCTCTCTCTCTCATCCTCAAGGCAACTTGACTTTGTTTGGCCTTTGCACATACTGAGCCATCTGTCTAGACTGTTCAGTTAGCACACTCCTGGGTGCATCTCATCACTGAAGGCTCAGTTCAAAGGTCACCTATGTATAGGTCTCTCCTCTAACCACCAAATTTGGTGAGGCTACCCACTAACCAGCTTTTTTTACTTTCCTCCTAATAATTAACACAGTTTGAAATTATCTGTGTTCCCCTCCATTACCACCAACTGTAATATAAATTCCCCTTAGTCAAGGATCTTAAATTCTTATACTGTCCTTCACACTCTGCACTCAGAACAGTACCCGGCATAGATTTTAGCATGACAAACTGCTGAATCATTGAGATTTATTCTTTCTCAACCAGAATCATTTAAACAGACATATGAAATATAAACAAAGAAATGAATCTCTACACCTTTTTACCTCAGTGAATTTTTCCTCTCAGTAACAGAGGTGTGAGAACATTTTTAAGAGATTTTTCACTTCAGTAACAGAAGGTATGAGAATATTTTTTAAGAGAAGGTGGGAGAAAGATTTTCATGAGATGCTTTTTGCCATATCTATTAAATATTATCTTTAACACACCAACTATATCCACTCTCATGAGGAATAATGGTCAACTGTTTTGGATTTCTCCTCCAGAGAAATGTCTTCCAAGCAGATGACTGGCATTCTCTTTCTTAATACAATTTTTATCTATTCATTTTCTCTATCAATGAAATAAAAAGATCAGTAACCAACCACACAATCCCTTGGGTCTGGGCAAGGGAACATAATAGTTGTTTTTCAAATTTGTAACTTATTACATTGGTCTATTCAACTTTGTTGCCTTCATTTAGTGTTTTAGTTCTGTGCTGTCCAATACAGTGGCCACTAACCACATCATGCACATAAGATGTGGCTGGTCTGAGTAAGATGTGCAGCCAGTGTCAAATACATGTAATGTTTAGAAGTCTTAGTAAGAAAACAATAACATACAGTCTATCCTTAATAATTTATTAAAGGAATACATTAAAACAATATTCTAGGTATGTTGATATAAAGAAAATACATAATTAAATTAATTTCTCTGTTTTTTTCACATTTTCATTGGTTCTAGAACATTTAAAATTACAAATTTAGATTACATTATACTTGTTTTGACCAGAGGTGTTAAATGGTTTCAAGTCCTCTTTCAGAGAATTTAAAAAAAGATCCTCATGGGACCAAATTAGTTTGTTATCTAAATAGTTTTCACTCTAATTATTCCACACAAATATCCCTTAAGAGTATGGATCAAGGATATTAAACTCTTTTCTCTTTGTCAACTGAGTGAGCTGTATCAGCTCCCACCAAGTAGATTTCTCAATAAAATACCAGATTTACAGATATGATAAATACAAGTGATAAGGAAAATATTCAACACAAACATCAAGGTCAGCGAACTGCTCTTTCCCTCCGGTTGGCAAAGCACTCCCACCTCCCTCCTCCCTGCTCCAGGCCCCTCTTTTGCCCTGCGCATGCCGAAATGCCACATATAAAAATAATATAAATTGCTCCCCTTGCTTGTGCTCGGATTTCAGACGTTGGGAGATTACTCCCCTCTAAGCCCCCTGGTTTAAAATAAAACCTCAACACTCCAAGACCTCTGAGTGCTGCTTGGTTCTTCTGTCAGTGATCCAGTCCAGGTTTTCCAGTATTTTCTGTAACACAAGGAGGGGACATTAAACTGGGTCATGAGACTGGTGGTTTTCAGTTGGTGATACTGGTGTTGAAAAAGCAGATTTTTTTCTAAATGGAATATTTTTCTGTGATATTTGAGATAAACAGAATAGAAAGGTGTGTAGATGGACACCTGTTGGATAAAAAAGGGACACAGACATCACTGAGAGACAAAGTAAGAGTTCTGAAGACATCTGGCTAGTCGTTTCTGTATGCCATTCAAACCACTGTACCTGGGATTCCACCAATGTGATGGTCCACTAAATGAGGTGTACTCAGTTTGATCTGATGGTTTGTTTGCTCTATAAATGATCTCAGAAATTATTGTTCTTCCTAATATAATAAAAAACTCAAGTTTAGAAACTAGAACTTTATTTCCTTTCATAGAGTGAAACATATAAAGTGAAATGTTATATGGAGTGAAACATGAATTTCTGTTCCATCAGCTACAATAGAAAGGTAAACCATCCAGTATTCACTCTGACATTTTTCATTGTTTCACTTGGAAACTGTACCTCATGACCTAAGTGAACTGCCAACTGAACAAAATGATACCGGTGGGGACACTGAAGTGTGTTGTAGGCCCTTGCCCATAGGAACCATGCTCACTGTGAGTATGTACAGGGTTCCTGGATTATAAAATATTCCATCCTATTTTTAAATTAGGAAATATTTCTGTGTACCATGAATAACTGAGAGAAGAGAAGTTCAAAAACAAAGGAAGTGAAGAAACTTCACTAGCTCTGAAAGCCACAGGGTTCTGGTTTTCTATGGGCAAACAGATGTTTACATTAAGATCTTTATTTCATCCATTTGCACCAGATTTGCAGAAAACGAATGAAAACACAATGTCCTTAGAGGCCCTCATTCTAAAGTCTCTAATCTAACCATAATTTCTTTTGGTAAAAGAATCCCAACCGGAGCACCAATGGGATTAATGTCCTCAGAGAGAACAAGATGCAATAACAACAAATTAAGTGGAAGCACAGAAAAGTATGATGCTAATTACAAGTAAGAAATCTATTCTTCACTATATATTCACACATGGTTTATGCAATGTAGTAAGAAGGTAGCTTTCCTATCTAAAATTACAGGCATAATACAGACTACAGAATACAAATGGAAATATAAAAATCTGAGAAAATAATCTCAGAAACTCTGATATTAAGAAATATTATTTTGGTGTTATCCTTTCACATTTTATCACACATATAAATTTTTTAAATGTATTTATTTATTTATTTATTTTATGTTCATTATTCTACAATTACATGAGGAACATTATGTTTACTAGACTTCCCCATCACCAAGTTCCCTAGACATTCCTGACTACAGTCATTGTCCATCAGCGTAGTAAGATGTTGTAGGATCACTACTTGTCTTCTCTGTGTTGCACAGCCCTCCCTGTGCCCCCCCCACATTATACATGCTAATCGTAATGCCCCCCTTTCTTTTTTTGCCCCCTTATCCTTCCCTTCCCACCCATCCTCCCCAATTCTTTTCCCTTTGGTAACTGTTAGTCCACTCTTCGGTTCTGTGAGTCTTCTGGTGTTTTGCTCCTTCAGGTTTTCCTTTGTTCTTATACTCCACAGGTGAGTGAAAGCATTTGATACTTGTCATTCTCCACCTGGCTTATTTCACTGAGCATAATACCCTCTAGCTCCATCCATGTTGTTGTGAATGATAGGATTTGTTTTCTTCTTATGGCTGAATAATATTCCATTGTGTATATGTACCACATCTTCTTTATCCTTTCATCTACTGATGGACACTCAGGTTGCTTCCATTTCTTGGCTATTGTGAATAGTGCTGTGATAAACATAGGGGTGCATTTGTCTTTTTCAAACTGTGCTGCTGTGTTCTTAGGGTAAATTCCTAGGAGTGTAATTCCTGGGTCAAATGTTATTTCTATTTTGAGCTTTTTGAAGAACCTCCATACTGCTTTCCACAATGGCTAAACTAGTTTACATTCCCATCAGCAGTGTAGGAGGGTTCCCCTTTCTCCACAACCTCACCAACATTTGTTGTTGTTTGTCTTTTGGATGGTGGTGATCCTTACTGGTGTGAGGTGATACCTCATTCTGGTTTTAATTTGCATTTCTCTGATGACTAGTGATGGGGAGCATCTTTTCATGTGTCTGTTGGCCATCCGAATTTCTTCTTTGGAGAAGTGTCTGTTCAGCTCCTTTGACCATTTTTTAATTGTATTATTTGCTTTTTGTTTGTTGATGTGCATGAGCTCTTTTTATATTTTGGATGTCAACCCTTTATTGCATATGTCATTTATGAATATATTCTCCCATATTGTAGGATGCCTTTTTAGTATCATTACTCTACAAAAACTCAAGTTTCACTTTGCTGTACAAAAGCTTTTCAGTTTGATATAGTCCCACTTTTTTTTTTTTGCTTTTGTTTCCCTTGCCTGGGGAGATATGTTCATGAAGAAGTCACTCATGTTTATGTCCAAGAGATTTTTGCCTATGTTTTTTTCTAAGAGTTTTATGGTTTCATGACTTACATTCAGGTCTTTGATCTATTTCAAATTTACTTTTGTGTATGGGATCAGACAATGATTCAGTTTCATTCTCCTACATGTAGCTGTCCAGTTTTGCCAACACCAGCTGTTGAAGAGGCTGTCATTTCCCCATTGTATGTTAATGGCTCCTTTATCATATATTAATTGACCATATATGTTTGGGTTAATATCTGGGGTCTCTATTCTGTTCCACTGGTCTGTGGCTCTGTTCTTGTGCCAGTACCAAATTGTCTTGATTACTGTGGCTTTGTAGTAGAGCTTGAAGTTAGGGAATGAGATCCCCCCCACTTTATTCTTCCTCCTCAGGATTGCTTTAGCTATTCGGGGTCTTTGGTGTTTCCATATGAATTTTAAAACTATTTGTTCCAGTTCATTGAAGAATACTGTTGGTATTTTGATAGGCATTGCATTGAATCTGTAGATTGCTTTAGGCAGGATGGCCATTTTAAGAATATTAATTCTTCCTAGCCAGGCGCATGGGATGAGTTTCCATTTGTTATTGTCTTCTTTAATTTCTCTTAAGAGGGTCTTGCAGTTTTCAGGGTATAGGTCTTTCACTTTCTTGGTTTTGTTTATTCCTAGGTATTTTATTCTTTTTGTTGCAATTTTGAATGGAATTGTTTTCCTGATTTCTCTTTCTGCTAGTTTCTCATTAGTATATAGGTAAACAACAGATTTCTGTGTATTAATTTTGTATTCTGCAACTTTGCTGAATTCAGATATTAGTTCTAGTAGTTTGGAGTAGAGTCTTTAGCATATTTTATGTACAATATCATGTCATCTGCAAATAGTGACAGTTTAACTTCTTTACCAATCTGGATTCCTTGTATTTGTTTTGTCTAATTGCCATGGCTAGGGCCTCCAGTACTATGTTGAATAACAGTGGGGATAGTGGGCATCCCTGTCTTGTTCCCGATCACAGAGGAAAAGCTTTCAGCTTCTCACTGTTCAGTATGATGTTGGCTGTGGGTTTATCATATATGGCCTTTATTATGTTGAGGTACTTGCCCTCTATACCCATTTTGTTGAGAGTTTTTATCATGAATGGATGTTGAATTTTGTCAAATGCTTTTTCAGCATCTATGGAGATGATCATTTGGTTTCTGTCCTTCTTTTTGTTGATGTGTTGGATGATGTTGATGGATTTTTGAATGCTGTACCATCCTTGCATCCCTGGGATGAATTCTACTTGCTCATGGTGTATGATCCTCTTGAAGTATTTTTGAATTCGGTTTGCAAATGTTTTGTTGAATATTTTTGCATCTATGTTCATGAAGGATATTGGTCTGTAATTCTCTTTTTTTTGTGGGGTCTTTGCCTGGTTTTGGTATTAGAGTGATGCTGGCTTCATAGAATGAGTTTGGAAGTATTCCCTCCTCTTTCATTTTTTGGAAAACTTTAAGGAGAATGGGTATTATCTCCTCTATGTGTCTGGTACAATTCAGTGGTGAATCCATCTGGCCCAGGGGTTTTGTTCTTGGGCATTTTTTTGATTACCAATTCAATTTCTATGCTGGTAATTGGTCTGTTTAGATTTTCTGTTTCTTCCTTGGTCAGTCTTGGAAGGTTGTATTTTTCTAGGAAGTTGCCCATTTCTCTTAGGTTTTCCAGCTTGTTAGCATATGGATTTTCATAGTATTCTCTAATAATTTTTTGTTTTCTATGGGATCTGTCATGATTTTTCCTTTCTCACTTCTGATTCTGTTGATGTGTGTAGATTCTCTTTTTTTCTCTTAATAAGTCTGGCTAGGGGTTTATTTTCTCAAAGAACCAGCTCTTGGTTTCATTGATTTTTTTTCTATTGTTTTATTCTTAATTTTATTTATTTCTTCTCTGATATTTATTATGACCCTCCTTCTGCTGACTTTGGGCCTCATTTGTTCCTCTTTTTCCAGTATCAATAATTGTGACTTTAGACTATTCATTTGGGATTGTTCTTCCTTATTTAAATAGGCCTGGATTGCTATATGCTTTCCTCTTAGAACTGCCTTCGCTGTGTCCCACAGAAGTTGGGGCTTTGTGCTGTTGTTGTCATTTGTCTCCATATATTGCTTGATCTCTGTTTTAATTTGGTCATTGATCCATTGATTATTTAGGAGCATTTTGTTAAGCTGCCATGTGGTTGTGAGTCTTTTTGTTTTCTTTGTACAATTTATTTCTAGTTTTATGACTTTGTGGTCTGAGAAGTTGGTTGGTAGAATTTCAGTCTTTTTGAATTTACTGAGGCTCTTTTTGTGGCCTAGTATGTGGTCTATTTTGGAGAATGTTCCATGTGCACTTGAGAAGAATGTGTATCCTGATGCTTTTGGGTGTAAAGTTCTGTAGATGTCTGTTAGGTCATCTGTTCTAGTGTGTTGTTCAGTGCCTCTGTGTCCTTACTTATTTTCTGTCTGGTGGATCTGTCCTTTGGAATGAGTGGTGTGTTGAAGTCTCCTAGAACGAATGCATTGCAGTCTATTTCCCTCTTTAGTTCTGTTAGTATTTGTTTCAGATATGTTGGTGCTCCAGTATTGGGTGCATATATATTTATAATGGTTATATCCTCTTGTTGGACTGAGCCCTTTATCATTATGTAATGTCCTTCTTCATCTCTTGTTACTTTCTTTATTTTGAAGTCTATTTTCTCTGATACAAGTACTGCAACACCTGCTTTTTTCTCCCCATTGTTGGCATGAAATATCTTTTTCCATCCCTTGACTTTTAGTCTGTGCATGTCTTTGGGTTTGAGGTGAGTCCCTTATAAGCAGCATATAGATGGGTGTTGCTTTTTTACCCATTCTATCACTCTGTGTCTTTTGATTGGTGCATTCAATCCATTTACATTCAGGGTGATTTTTGAAAGATATGTAGGTATTGCCATTGCAGGCTTTAGATTCATGGTTACCAATTGTTCAGGGGTAGCTTCTTTACTATCTTACCATCTAACTTAACTCTCTTATTAAACTATTATAAACACAGTCTGATGATTCTTTATTTCTCTCCCTTCTTATTCCTCCTCCTCCATTCTTTATATGTTAGGTGTTTATTCTGTACTCTTTTGTGTTTCCTTTGCCTGCTTTTGTGGGTAGTTGATTTTATTTTTTGCCTTTAGTTAGTATTTGGTTGGTCTGCTTTCTTTGCTGTAATTTTATTTTCTCTGTTGACATCTATTTAGCCTTAGGAGTGCTTCCATCTAGAGCAGTCCCTTTAAAATATCCTGTAGAGGTGGTTTGTGGCAGGCAAATTCCATCAACTTTTGTTTTTTTAATCCCTCCTTCATATTTAAATGATAGTTGTGCTGGATACAGTATGCTTGGTTCAAGGCCTTTCTGTTTCATTGCATTAAATATATCATGCCATTCCCTTCTGGCCTATAATATTTCTGTTGAGAAGTCTGATGATAGCCTGATGGGTTTTCCTTTGTAGGTGACCTTTTTTCTCTCTCTGGCTGCCTTTAATACTCTGTCCTTGTCTTTGATCTTTGCCATTTTAATTATTATATGTCTTGGTGTTGTCCTCCTTGTATCCTTTGTGTTGGGAGTTCTGTGTGCTTTCATGGTCTGAGAGACTATTTCCTCCCCCAGTTGGGGAGGTTTTCAGCATTTATTTCTTCAAAGACACTTTCTATCCATTTCTCTCTTTTCTTCTTCTGGTACTCCTATAATGCAAATATTGTTCCATTTGGATTGATCACACAATTCTCTTAATATTCCTTCCTTCCTGGAGATCCTTTTATCTCTCTCTGCCTCAGCTTCTCTGTGTTCCAGTTCTCTGATTTCTATTCCATTAATGGCCTCTTGCACCTCATCCAGTCTGCTGTTAAGTCCTTCCAGAGATTGTTTTATTTCTGTGTTCTCTCTCCCAACTTGATCCTTAACTCTTGCACACTTCTCTGCAGGCCCATCAACGTGGTTATGACCTTTATTTTGAATTCTTTTTCAGGAAGATTGGTTAAATGTATCTCCCCAGGCCCTCTCTCAGGGGTTGTCTTGGTAATTCTGGGGTGGATCAAATTCTTCTGCCTTTTCATGGCAATAGAGGTAGTTGTAGGCAGGTAGTTCATGTGTCAGCTGGGAGAACAAAGTCTTTTCCTGCTTTCTGGTCACCTTGCCCTTCTGTGCTGCCTGTGTCAGTTACCCACACACCTGGCACAGCCTCTGGATTAATCCCCTAAGCTGCCATGGGTGGGGTCACCCTCAGGTTATCCCGGAGCCCTGCAGGGAGTGGCAGGGACAGTGCATGTGCTTTCCTGTGAGAATGATGTCCTTTCACACCTTACCCTTTTTTCCCCTGCCTATGTCGGGCAACAGCACATCAGCGGCGGTGTCTGAGTCTGGCCTGGGCAGCTGTTTGCTGGGAGGAGATTCTGGGAAGCTGCTTGGCAGGTGCAGCTGTGTTGCACCAGAGGGGGAACTACTGGAAGGCTGTTTATTGCCATGAGAGGCCTCAGGGCTGAAGTTCCCCAGGATTCCCAGCTGCTGGGCTGAGTGTGCCTGGATGCTTCCATCCAGCTGTGAGGCCCCTGTCCCTTTAAGACTTTCAAAAAACACTTGCTTTTCTTTTTTCTCAGGGGAGCCAGCTTGGGCGACCTACTCGCAGATTTTACTTTTGCGTTTCTCTAAAATCCAACACACCATGCAATGTGTGTCTGTGCTCCCGGTGCGGATTACTAGGGCTAAGTAATTAGCAGTCCTGGGCTCCCACACCCTCCCCTCTCCGACTTCTTTCTTGCTACTGGGAAGCTGGGGTGGGGGTAGTGCTTGGGTCATGCCGGGCCACTGCTTGTACCTTACCCCCTTTGGGCGATGCTGAGTTCTCGCAGATGTAGATGTAGCCTGGGTGTTGTACTGTACCCTCTGGTCTCTCTTTTAGGAATAGTTGTATTTGTTTTATTTTAAAAAATATATATGGTTTTTGGAGGAGATTTCCCCTGCCCTACTCACGCTGCCATCTTGGCTCCTCTTTTAGTCCTCACATATAATTTAAGTACAATATTAACTTATTTCACATAAATATGTATGGTAGACATCTTTCCTTCTATTTTAATAAAAGAGATTTAAATGAGCATTTTATATTTCACTGTTATTAATTGTACATTTTTAAAAAACAAGGAAATACCTTTCTTTTCCTAGTTTGCTGTGATTTTTCAATTATTAATGAATGGATATTTATTTCTCCAATGCCTTTTGTATATGCGCGGATATATGTTTCTTCTTTTATTTGTTTAAAGTGATGAAACAGAAATAGGTAAATTTTTAAATATTAAACCAAACTTGCATCTCTGAGATGAATTCACCTTGAACTGTGTTCTACTTTTAACTGACTTGGTTTACTAGTATGTTTTTAAAGAATTTCTGCATTTATATTTATGAGTGAGATTCCAGTGTAATTTTCTATTCTTGACAATGCTTGGCCATTTAGTTATTGAGTTAATGGTTCAGTGAGTCAAGGATGCATCTCATACTCTCTGGAAGCGCCTGTAAAGTGGTTGTTTCCTTGAACAATTGGTAGAACTTGTTATTTCAACCAACTAGGCTAGTGGTGTTTTGAGATTTTTTTTTTTGCCATATTCACCCCCTTCCTTAATCATAAGGTTAAATGATTATAATACACTTTTTCCATTTTAAAAGCCACTGTCTTGAGTGTGGTAGGCAACCCCCAAAACAGGCCCCCTGGTCTCCAACTCCTTGTTCAGGCCCTTACATGATACCCTTCTTTGGAATGGGGGTTAAACAGAGTCATTTGCAACAAAATGGATAGGACAGGGGCTGGAGGGGGATGGCGAGGGGAGCGGGGGCTTGTCTGGGGGTAGCCGCCTCTGCCGCAGCCTGCCGGTGCCTGGAAACCTGGACCTTCCTGTGCGTCTTCCTCTGGTGGCTCCACCACTCCTTCCTGCCTCATCCTCCCACCGCCCCTGCCACCACGCCCCCGGTGGCTGCCTCTGAGGACCCAGGAGGGGCCCCTGCACGTCTGCCGCCCACTCGGCGTGGCTCGGCCTGGCCCGGGACCATCACCAGCAGCATGCTCCATTTCCAGATGGTGATCATGGCAGGGACAGTGATACTGGCTTACTACTTCGAGTACACGGACACGTTCGCCGTGAACGTGCAGGGCTGCTTCTGCCACGACAGCGCCTACTGCAAGCCCTACCCATGCTCATGATAATAGTTGGAGAAACTGCTGTGTTTTGTCTACAACTAGCGACAAGGGATTTTGAAAACCAGGAGAAAACTGTTTTAACTGGAGACTGTTGCTATATAAACCCACTGGTGTGGGGAACTGCTGTATGATTTCTTGGAATGTATACATTTGGGCTATTTGCTACTGATATCTTTGTAAATGCTGGGCAAGTAGTTTCAGGGAATCTGGCTCCACATTTTCTTGCCCTGTGGAAGCAGAACTATACAACACTTGGAAGTCAGCAGTATACCCAGTTCATCAGTGGGGAAGAGGCCTGCACGGGCAAGCCAGATCTCATCGTGAGGGCAAGGAGAACATTTCCATCCAAAGAAGCAGCTCTCAGTGTCTATGCAGCTATGTATCTGACAATGTACATTACCAGCACAATCAAAGCGAAAGGAACGAGACTTGCTAAGCCCGTTCTGTGTTTGGGATTACTGTGTTTGGCCTTTCTTACTGGACTCAACAGAGTAGCAGAATATCGAAATCACTGGTCAGATGTGATAGCAGGCTTTCTGGTTGGAAGATCTATAGCAGTATTTCTGATTGTGTGTGTGGTAAATACTTTCAAAGGAAGACAACCGGAAAATGAGCACATACACATGGATGATCTGGCCCGAATGCCAATGATCAGTATCCCTCAAGTAGAAAGTCCTTTGGAAAAGAACCACATCACCACCTTTGCAGAAGTTACATGATACTGAAGCAAGCGGTTTTTAACTGCATAGGGCATCATCCCTTTTCACCATCCATTCATAACACCCAAAGTTTGATTACAAAAGAAGTTTATAAAGTTTTCTTAAAATTTTTTAATTTAAAAACCAGTGTCAACTTATCTGTTTCCCCCACTAGACTGTGAGCTCCTCAAGGGCAGGACTGTGTCTTTTCTTCTCTATATCCCCAGCACCTACAGCAAAGCCTTGCAAAAAGTAGGTGCTCAATAATGCGATGACCTACTGAACAAATTGATTCCTAAATAAAACATTCACTTTAGTTTCTTGCAGAATCACTGAGAGTATGCGAAAAATAACCTCAACACAAGTCATATTTGTATAAGAAATCCCTCCATTTGGGGCTAGTGCAGCTTTTTAAATTATTCATTTATCTGTTCACCAGTATACCACATTTCATTTGAAGTGGACTTTGAAAGTCATGGACACATTCGCCGTGAACGTGCAGGGCTGCTTCTGCCATGACAGCGCCTACCGCAAGCCCTACCCAGGCCTGGAGGACAGCAGCGCCGTGCCCTGCCTTGCTCCTCTACTCGCTGGCTGCTGGGGTCCCCGTGGCGATTTTTTATTTTATTCAGCATGATATTACTTCCATTCTAACAGATTTCAGTGTGTGAAATTATTTTACTTTTAGAAAGTATGTTCTATACTAAAATAATATTTTCACATTAGATATTATGCTATGTTTCACTCAAAATATCATTGATAGTATACATTCTAAGTCTGGTGCTTCTGCTTTTGAAGGGGAAAATGCCAATTTTTACTGTAATAAGTAATGTATCATAATTCAAAATTATTTATTTGGAAAAAAATGGACAGCATATTCTTTTTGAGATTCAGTTATAAAAGGACTGTGGCTTTTGTCCTGTTTTGCTCTCTTTCTGTCAGAGCCCTGGCTCTGGGATACCAGCCACCATGCTGTGAGTAACCATTTATTTAGAGGGGTCCACATGGCAAGGAACTTAAGTCTCTGGCAAATTGCCTGTGAGGACTTGACTCCTGCCAGTAATCTTGGGAGTAAAACAGGAACCAGACCCTCTCACAGCCGACCCTTGAGATGGGCCTGGGCTGGATGGTACTGTGACTACAGCCCCGTGATAGCCAGTTGAGCGGTGCCTGGACACCTTCCCACAGAATCTGACAGATGTTTGTTGTTTGAAACTGCTATGTTTTGGGTACTTTGTTACCTGTAATACAAAAACTAATTTAAAGAATTTATCTACTCTCTAACCAAATTTATTGAGAAAAGTTTTCCATAATACCCTCCTGTCATCATCCTAAAAATTCCAGCACCTATTATTATATCCACTTTCTTCTTAGTAATGTTCTGCTATGAAAGGAATAGGACTATTCACTGAAGAGTAACAGGTTTCAGAAACTGAAATGGCAGGGCTGGGAGTGAACCTTGACAAAGATGAACTTGGAGAGAAGTCGCAGTCGCATTATGAGGCTGGATAAGGAAGAGTTTACTGACATTGAAGGAAAATTCAGGATCACCTCAGGCATGGACATCTGGACATGGTACGAAGATATTCTGAGATGGCTCTCCGAAGGTGTAAAATAATGAACCAAGGTTCATAAAGCAGAGCTGCTGAAACTGCCATGTCAGAATAAAGAATGAAGATGCAAAGAAACCAAAAGGTGAGCATGGAAAAATACATTTATTAGCTACAACTGATGAAAGCACCAACTAACTGACTGTGTCCCCCAGACAGGCAGAGAGGATCCACCTTCATTAAAGCACTAAGGAATGCATTGGTGGGAGGAGACTGGGCACCACGGAAACACTCAGTGTTGACTGTCCTCTGAGATCCTCCACAGGAGTAGAGGTTGTTATGGAACTATATTCCCTATTGCCAAAGGAGACACAGGATTCCAGTAAAACAGACACCAGACAATAGAACTTAAGTGTCAAAGACAGGGTAATAGAATCATTGTACAGCACCAGAAGAGAAAGTAGGCACCCAAAGTGCACCTCATATGCGGGGATCTGTGGTAATGGCTAGTGGAATGTGGTAGTGCTGAGTGTGAGAGATAAAAGGCCACCAAGAATACTGACTGACTATAACCAAAACTGAACAAGAGTGCATGAGCAGAAGACTAATATCAGCTGTCACAGTGGAAAACTCATGATTCTCCATCCAGTTCTCAGAACTGATCTACTTTTTGGGCTCAGAATTCCTCCAATAAAGGGCAGACTATTGCCTTCAATGCAAGATTCTGAAATACAGAAAGAACTGAAGTGAACAGTCCAGTCTTTTCCCAAAACAACCGAAAAGGATTCACCAAATCAAATGAACACTGAAGAAAGGAGAATTGTAGACATTTCTAGGACTATTGGGTAGAGTCTTAGCTGAGACATGTGTCAGGTATAAAATCAATAATGCAACCAACATGTTTGAGGTGATGTGAAATGAGGCAATAGATGGAGTCCTTACCCAAGACTAGCTCACAGTGTGTTCAACAGTTCTGTATTCACACCTTAGGAAATTGCCCTGATTCTTGAGTATCATCAGAATGTGCAAAGTTAGAAATGACAGAGCTCTTCCTACAGGTCACTTCTGACTTGTGGGGTAAATACCAAAATATAACTGCCAAGTGAAAGCCCTAAGACTACCTGCCTTGGCCAGGTTAGTAAATCAGAAGTAATAACATATCCAATGAGAACGGCAGAGATAAGGGGCACCCTAAAACATTTAAACAGTGCAGGATTGATAGGTCCCATCTGAGCCTTACTTAATTCACCTGTTTGGTCCTGAAAAACTTATGGTATGGGTGATGCAGTGATGATGGTGACCTATCTTAAACTGAAACTGGTCTAGCTGCTTTGAAGACCAGATCTATACCACCTCTGATGCTTGCTATTCAGAATTTCATTTTATGCTTTTTTTCATTCCCCATAAAGAAGTTGCATCCAAGGCACTTTGCATTCACTGAAATGGATAGAAAACCATTAACAGTCACATCTCGAGGCTGTGTTGATTCTGCTCTCTATCACTTTAGACACCAAAAGGAACCTGATCATCTGGACATTCCTCAGAATGTTATTCTGGTCCACTTTAATGGTGACACTGTGTTAATTAGACTTAGTGAACAGGAAGTTGCAGGTGTTCTGGCTGTCAGGTAAGAGTGTACACAATGGAAAGTGGGAGATTCACCTTACACAAATTCAGAGCCTGCTATATGAGGAAATTTTTAGAAGTCCATTATCAGGAACATTTGAAAACACCTCCTTCAAGGGTAAAGGACAAGTGATTCACTCCTGCACCCTGAAGCATTTAATAGGCATCTTCATACTACACACAGATCATATCACCCTTTGGAATGCAATTCTGACACATTTGTCATATGACTCAAAGTTACCCACTCTGGATACAGCCTGGTGAGTATAAGGAGGCTCAGCAGCAGATTCAGGCTGAACTATAAGAGGTCCTGCTATTGGGCCATATCAGCTGACAAATCTTGTGTTGCTAGAAGCATTCATCTTATATGAAGTTGCTGGATGTAATGTCTGGGGACCAAATAGTGGAGATCCTGCATGGACATCAAAAGTCCTGAAGCAAATTCATTCCATTACACCAAAAATGTATTCATGATTCAAACTAGTTACTGGCAACCTACTGGGGCCTAATAAAGACTGAACATTGAGACAATGAAGATTGGAGAGGTTGAAACTGGGACAGGCAACAAGTGTGCGTATTTCTGTATCCCACATCAGTGGCCATTGGAAAGCATCTATTACACATGAGGCCCTGACCAACCAGGTGGATTGCCTCCTGGCATAAGTAGCCTAAAACGACCAGGCAAAATGGATAGTTTGAAGTTTAGTGGCAAACTTGTTTTCTTCCCTAGTAGAAGTATTTCCCCACTCACACTCATACCAGCATTTCTAGTCCAGCAAAGCCTAAAGTCTCAGGAACCTGAAGCACAAATTCAACAAATGTTTCACTGAAGAAAGAGAGGACAGGGCCACTTGTCTGTCTATCACTTGGATCCTAGGCCTGTGTATCCTACCTATCAGGAATCAGTATCTTTAATGATCATTGTTTCAAGTACATATTTCATCTTTGGACCAGTGCCCTATCCTCACAGGATGTCACTGGCACCTGAGTTAAACAATTGTCTTTTATGAAGCCTTTTCAGGGCTTCATCTTCTGGGTGATGCAGTGTGTGGTGGGACAGGAGATACCATGGTCATGTGTCTTAGTTCAACCTCTTTTGCCATAAAGTGGCTCCTTGAAATTCAGAGATAATCTGTAACATCCCGTGAAGATAAGTCAGACAGTGGATAAACTCTCAGACATTGATCCTGGACAAGGCACTGAGGACAAGGAAGGCAAACTTATATCTGAAACATTTCAGTCCAAGTAAGCCAGACATGTTATTCACTCCAAGAGAGAAGGGGTCCAGTGTAATTATCTTCATCAATGGCTGCTTGCTTTAACTTGGCCGATCCATGTGTCAACCAGGCCCAGGCACACAGAGTGCTTCCATGCGTCAAACCCCAACAAGTGTGAAGCTCTGTCAGACTCCAGCAGAGGAACAGCTGAACAAGGGGTTCAGGCCACCTCTTCATACAGTCTGGCTTACTCCTGCCTTGGATGCACTGTTTATACTTAAGGATGGGTGCTTGGTGGACAATGCCTTCCTTATTAGGGCTTTGCTGTAACCCACCCAAAAAATACTGACGACAGGAGAGAACAACACTTGTGGTTGATTAGTTAATAATTAATTATTAGCTATTTAGCAACTGATGTTCAGGTAGGGTATACTTGAGGCCAGGGTCTACTCCTTTAAAGCAATACATTCTGCATTATTATTATAGTTGTATGACTGTATTGAATATCCATAAAACATGTTGACTGTTGGCCCACTGCTGTGTAGCTTTGCAATTCAATGTGTGCCGTGTCAATTACAGAGGGTCTGAGTTGCGTACAAAATGATAGGTATTTGAAGAGCCACAACTATTACTGTGGGGCTATGTTGAATGGAACGGGAATATCATAACTGGAAAAGGTGTAAGCAGAGGAACAGCAGCACCAAGACTTATTCCTAGAGGAGTCAAAGTACCATGCAGTCCATCTGCCATGAGAGGGCAGGGCCAGTGTCCCATGTAATGTGGTCTCCTTCACCTCAAGGGAAACAGGACAACTTCGGTAAGAGTCATAAGTCCGGCATGAGGTGGTGGCTTCTGCATCAGAAATACTGAGTCTTTTCCTTTGTAAAAGACAGTTTTTCTTGAATGCTGGAGAGATGAGAGTTGTGAATGGTTGGGAATCTGCCCACAGGTTCCCAAGCACTTTACTTTTTAAGAAGCCATCTGATTTTGTTGCAGTTTTTCAGACTTCCCTGATGGTAGAGAAAGGATAACACTACAATCTGAGCAAGTGAGAATGAGTCTTCTTGAATTACCAACCAAATGGACATCATCTATGTAACAAAGACTTGGAGGGTAGATAAATACATCCACAATAACTGAAGCCATCCACAATAAATCCTGACACACTAACTGGTTGTTAATGGCACAGGAGCTTGTCGTGTGCTTGAGTACCTTTCTACCTGTGACTGGGTCCCAAACAGGGCAATGTCTCTTGACACTTTATGAACATACACTGGACAAGGAGCACATCGATTCATCATACATTTAGCAATGGAAGTTACAATGGGTGTACCTTGGATCAGTGAGGAGCTCCATCCATATAGTCAGTTTAACCTTTTATCTCACAGTGAGTCTGATTAAATCCTCTCAGTTGGATTCAGGCACTCTTTTTCTCTAAAACAGACCAAGGTGTCCTAACACTTGAACATTAGGGTTTATAACAGCTGCCAGAAAGTCATGTCATCTCCAGCTGGGAGCTCAGGGAGAGCAGAGGATGGGAAAGGTACCCAGGGAGCAGGGAGATGGCCAGACAGGCAGAGAGCCATTCTTTCCTTTGGCTTTCCCCCCATGGTCAGCGCCCCCACCTCCTGTGCACATCTCTCAGTGTCAGGAGAGCCTGGGGCACAGGGGCTCTTACTTTTGGCCCCTGCACATGCACCACGGCTTTGCCCTGCATCTTTGGAAGTGCTCTGCCAACCTTCACTTGGCGCTTCCTTCCCCGTGGACAGGGTAGGGTGGAACCTGGTTCGCTGATGCAGGAAGATCTATATGGATCCCTATCGCTGCTCTTCCCCAAGTTCCACAACACACATGGCTGTTTATGTAAAGCAGCTGAGGCCAGGAACTAGAACTCCTCATGCACAGCAAGCAGCCTTCCACCAGTGGTGGCCCAGAGGTGCTTGGTCTTCACCTTCTGCCTTCTTTGGATGCCAACCTTTCAGTGACTTGGGGCACTCGTACTCCCCTCATGCTGGGGACAGATACCTGGACTATGAAGATATGGCAGTGTGTAGGACATGAGGTCATTGTCTTTGATGGAATAAAACAAAAGCAGCTCAAAATCCACACTCTCACCAAAGCTGTCATAATGGGAAACACTTTCTTACATAATCTAATACTATAATAATATAAATTCTTTTGTAAAATTCTCTTTGGAAAAACATTGCCATTCTCTGCCAGATTTGGACCAAGCAACACAAAGCCAATTTTTTTTACTGTGACTATTGAAACCTTAAATATCCTCACTAAATCAAATAAGTCCTTCTTGGAGTAGAATTGTGGCCTCATCTAAATCAGTATGGGACTGTAACAGTTCAGTGTCTTGAGAAAGCAAGGATTCTCCCATCTAATGCCTAAATAAAGCTTCCATCAGCACAGTAATCATAAACTTAGTAAAATAGGTTGTAAAAAAAAATGTATGCTCATAAGTAAAAATACAAAATACAATTCTGTAATAATACCAGAAAGAGACAAATAAGGTAAAAAACACCAAGAAAGGAAAGTACACCTAAGCACTCTGAAAACTCTTCAGACCAAATAGTATAGATTCATTAATCCTAATAGCATGAGTCCTGCCCCAGTGTGTATGTTCCAATCTAGTTTAAAACCACCAGTGACAAAGCCAGAGAAACATAACTAGAGAGCCTACAGTTAATAATTTTTCCTTTTAAGTTTAAAAATATTAGATTATATATGGATTGTTTGGGCAAAAAATCATATATAAATGTAATGAGACAGATGAATATTCATCTCTGTAATGTTAGATGGAAGTGCAAAGCTTATCTCTTAGTCATGCAACTTCATATCTACTGCATTCTCATGATCAAAAGTAAGTCATAGACCTGACCAAGTTTAAGGGGAGAGAAAGGAAATCACATCTCCCAATGGGGAAATGGCAAATTAAAGAGTTTGAAACAACCTTTAACCCACCACAGCCATGAATCCGAAAAGGCCCCCAGAGGTATTTAACTACATGCAATCAGTTCACCCTTCAACAGTTCTACACTTGGCAGAGTCTTGGCCCTCTGGTTCTCACTGTTTCCCTAGCAGTCTGATGCTTTAAGCCAATGATTTTTGTGTTGTACCAGGCTTTTCTGAGGGCTCTCAAAGCAAATACTAGAAGAGAAGGGAATCTATTAGTAAACCCGAAAGACTATATAGTTACACTTCTTTGTATTGCTGGGAGTTTTCACGGTAGTTTTATCATCATTTTTAATACATTCAAATAGGAATGGTCACAGAATATTATCATATTCTAGTTTTGTACAAATTCACATATTATATACTGTGACACAGCACTGAAAAGCCTAAGAAAAGATAAAGGCAGTTTTACATTTCCTGAAAATCAGTGTAATTATCTTCTAGAAACACATTGTGATGCAAGGAGGGAATGCAGTTACATGTCCAGAGTAGCATCCACACCCAAGATAGTGACAAGGGAACGTTTGAGGAGACCAAGTAGAGCTGATTGAATTGTGTTTAGACAGAGGTAAAATGAGTTAGTAGTTTCAAGGGAGTAGCAAAATGCCTATATCATAATGGTGGGTCTTTCAGTGTTTTTTCTTAGACTTTCTTCTCAATTTTCTTTAATTCCAGTCAAAATATGCCATTTTCAATAGTTTCAATTTTCTTCCATATTCTGATGCTTTATTCTTATTTTCAGCATACTGTTCTACTTCTTTGAATGAAATACTAATCTTTTGAAAGTATTGTGGAAAGATTGCCTTACTTGTTTATTTCTCAGGGTATAAATGAAGGGGTTCAACACAGGGGCAACAGACACAGTAAGCAGAGAAACTGCCTTATTAATGGCCACTTCATCCTTTGCTGAAGGCTTGACATACATAAAAATGCAGCTGCCATAGCTGATGGAAACCACGATCATGTGGGAAGAACAGGTGGAAAAGGCTTTTTTCCTTTGCTGGGCAGAGGGTAATCTAAGAATTGTCCTAATGATGTATATGTAGGACAAAACCACACACGCAAGGGTCATTATGACGGACAACACAGCGCAGAATATAGCCAGCTGCTCTATGAGCCATGTATCTGAGCAGGAATTCTTCAGTATTGGAGAAGCATCACAGACAAAATGGTCAATAAGAAACTCACAGAATTCCAGATTAAGGCTCAGACCAAGGGGTGGAAGGATGATCAATAGACCAGATGTCCAACAACAGAGGATGAGGGTCCTGCAGACTCTGCTGTTCATGATGGTCATGTAATGCAGGGGTTTGCAGATGGCCACATAGCGGTCATAGGACATCACAGCCAACAGAAAAAATTCCGTAGCTCCAAAGAGGACCATAAAAAATATTTGGCTGAAGCAGGCTTTGATGCTGATGGCTTTGTTCCCACTTGATATGCTGTACAGGTATGTGGGGACACAGGCCGTTGTGAATGAGATTTCTAAGAAAGAGAAATTTTGAAGAAAAAAATACATAGCTGTTTTTAAATGAGAATCCACCAAAATGAGTGAAATTATGGTCAGATTCCCAATTATACTTAACATATATGTGGTAAGCATAAATATGAAAATGAAAATCTCCAGCCGTAGGTCATTTGTCAGCCCCAGTATGATGAACGTTGTGATCGTCGAATGGTTTCTCATCACTGACTTGTCTTTTGCCAGTCTTACATAAAACTCACAGGAATTGGATCTGAGGAGCAATGTCAAGCATGATGGATCAAATAGAGACCATAAATTACAATTAGACCAGTCATACACATTTCCTTCTATAACCCAACAATTCATTTTTCATGAGGTGATACCCTGAACTCCACTGAATAGACCACAGGGAAGATGGAGACAGTTTCTCTGGGTTCACATCATTTCTCTGTCATCTCCTAGCTGGGTAACCTTCGGCAAGTCATTTAACCAATCTGTGCTCCCAGTTTCCTCCTCTGTATGAAGGACTTAATTATAATACTACATCGTAGAGTTATTGTGAGGTTTTAACATAAAATGCTCACAACAGCATTAAGGAAATAATGAGGAGTGTACAGATATAATTTTTCTTATTTTCTGAAGCCAGTCTCTGATCATCTCAAGAAGGAATTTAGCTGTTCAGGTAGCATCTCCCAGGTAGCAAAAATGGGGAGAGACATTAACAAATGGGTTTAAGTGGTTGATAGTTGGTGAATAGATGACACCTGTGTTGAAAGAGAGGGAGATATTTTTAAGTTGAATTTTTACCATTGATAATTGAGATAAAAAGAATAGGTAGATGTGCAGATGGACACTTGATTGATAAAAAGAGAGATAGACATCATAGAAAGATAGACAAGGGAGAGTTTTGAAGACATCTGGGGAGTTGTTTCCATATGCCAAGCAAACCACTGTCCCTGGAATTCCACCAGTTGAGTAATGCATTAAATGAGTCGTGCCCTCATGTTTGATCTGATGGTTTGTTTGCTCTCTAAAGAATCTCAGAAATTACTGATTCTCTTAATAAAGTAACAAAAACAAAGTCTGAAACTAATGCCTTATTTTCTTTCCTAGAGTGAAACACATATAAAGTGAAATATATTATTTAGGCAAACATAAATAGCTTTACCGTCAGTTACAAACAGAAAGGTACCTGACTAGTAGAACACCCAGTACCTACCTCTGACATTCTTCATCATTTCACTTAGAAGCTGGACATAAGTGAATCTTCAACCAAACAAAAAAATTACAGACAGGAGCATTTAAGTGCATTTTTAGGCCCTCGTATTTAGGAAGCCATACTCACTGTGAATATTCACATGGTTTCTGAATTACAAAATATGACACCCTGTTTTTAGATTAGGAAATATTTCTATGCATTCTGGGTAACTAAAGGGAAGATAACAAAGCTTAAAAACAAAGAGAATTTAAGAAGCTTCTCTAGTTTTTCAAAAGAGTGGGTGTTCTGATTTCCAAGGGGCAAACAGATTTTTACATTAAATGCCCTCTTTATTTCCTTCATTGATAATAGTGTGCAGAAAAAAAACTGATAAAGATATCCTTGGAGGCCTTTTACCAAAACCCTCTAGTGAATCTAAAATGACATTTATTTTGGCAAAAAATTCCCAATTCAAGGACCAGTGGGGTTAATATCCCTGGAGAGAAAATGATGCAATAATGACAACAGACTCAATCCAGACATAGAAAAATAATATTCTAATTACAACTAAGAAAGTATTCTTCATTATTTATTCACACAGTTTGAGAAGTGCAATGAGTTATAAGGTAGCCTTCTCATCTAATAGCACACGTAATACATATTTGATGTAGAAAATTTAAAGTAGATATAAAAAGCTGGAAAAAAATTCACAGAACTTCTAACATCCAGAAACAAGCATTATTATTTTGATGTTTGTCATTACAAATGTTGTCCATATTTATGTACACATATATATTTTAAGTATACATTTTATATATTTTATTTATACAAATATTTTAATTATAAATACCATTTTAACTTCCATTTTTACCTAAAAATGTATAATAAACATCTTCCAATTTCAACCGAGATAAAAGACAGCATTTTTTATTTCACTATGGTTTTTGCTATAGATTTTTCTCTAATCATGTTAAAGAAGTACTGAAGTTTCTGGTTTTGATAAGTTTTTAAAAATCATTAATGAATGCATAGTGATTTTACCAATGCCTTTTGTACATCAGTGGAGATCATTATATTTGTCTCTTCTAATTCAATTAAAGTGGTGAGACATAAATAGGTTCTCTAATATTAAACCAACCTTCATTTCTGGGGAGGATACACTTCGGTTGAACTACATCATACTTTAAAAATATTACTGACTTGTTTTACTAACACTTTCTTTAGGATTTCTGCATCTATGTTTTTGAATGAAATTCCTCTGCAATTTTCTATTCTTGACAGTCCTTGTCAGGTTTGGGTATTGAGTTAATGTTACAGGGAGTTGGAGAAGAGTTTATGAAGTAATTTCTTTTTGAGTGATTTGTAAAATTTTTATTTAAGCCAAAGGTCTGGGGGATATTTTGTGAGAATATTTTTGACTATTTATTCTTTCCCTTTATGGTTACAATATAATTTTTCAATTTTAAATCACTGTTAAGAGTGTGGTAAGCCCCAGTTCTCAGAGATATAGAAGAGGGATCTGGTCCTTGCCCCATTAGACTCAGGCTAGGGGAGGAAGAGGAGACTGAGGTTCCGGATTCTGGGATTGCTGGGCTTGGAGCAAAGAGTCCTGCACAGCTGAGGACCATGGGGGCAGCTATGTCTCACAGGTACCACTCAGACCAGGGACCTAGTGCCATGGGGGTGAGGGGCTGCCAACAAAGGAACTGGATTGGTGGTGACAACCAACACAGAGGGGACCAAACTTTGATGCAGGTTCTTGCTTTATGACAGCTTTCCTCCTCTGCCAAAGCACAGGAGGAGGAGGGTAACAGCAAAGGGGGAAGATCATTCCATCTCTTGTACTCCAGGCCTCTAAAGTCACAATTTTAGCCTGAACTTCAGAAAGGAGGAAAGATTTGAATCAGATATCAGGTTGGAATTTAAAACAAACAAGACTGAATTTTAATAACCAAAATGATGCAGAGTTCTACAGCTGGACTGTGATGACATTAAAAAATCCCTCAACCTAGCATAGAGGGGAACATTGGAAAGATAGATCCATTTTATGTATGCATCCCAATTTGTTGAATAACCAGTGGTCAAACTGGCTGCTCACTTCATTGGCACTGGGGGAGAGAGTGTAGGGTAAAGATCTGGTTCTGGGTCTCATGGCCCTAGGCTGAATGCTGCACTTATCAGCTGGGTGACCTTCAGTATATGTGAAGTCTCTTAGCACACAGGTTCCTGTTTATCAAGTGGTACTAATATATCCTATGTCATAGAGTTTTGAGACTTATATCATGCTCGTAAACATTAAAAAATTAAATGGAGTAACATTTTATGCTAAAAAAGAGGGTGTGGTAACCATATATGAAACTTTAGTAATCAGAACAATACGATATTGGTGGTATTCGTGGGAATGTAAATTGGTGCAGCCAAAAATGGAGAAGAGTATGTGGGCTCCTCAAAACATTAAAAATAGAGCTACCTTCTGATCCAGCAACTCCAGTTCTGGGTATTTATCTGAAGGAAACAAAAACACAAATTCAAAAAGTGTTTCACCCCCATGTTTATTGCATGACTTACAAATAGCCAAGGTATGGAAGCAACCTAAGTGTGGACAAAAGGACAAGGATATGTGATATGCATGTGTGTGTGTGTGTGTCTGTATAAACAATTCAGCCACAACAAAGAAGGAAATCTTTGCCGTTTGAGACAACATGGATGGACCTTGAGGCATTGTGCTAAGTGAAATAAGTCAGATAAAGAAAGACAATAATATATGATCTCATTTATGTGTGGAATCTGAAAAACAAACAAACAAACAAACACAAACAAACAAACTCATAGACACTAGAACAGATTGGTGGCTGCCAGAGGTAGGAAGTGAAGTGTCAGCAAAATGGATGCAGGTGGTCAAAAGGAACGAACTTCAGTTATAAGATAAATAAATCCTGGAGATGTAATATAGAGCATGGTAACTATAGTTAATAATACTGTGTTGTATATTTGAAAGTTACTAAGAGAGTAGATGCTAAAAGTTTTCATTGTAACAAAAAATATAACTGTGTGGTGATTGATATTAATTAGACTTATCATGGTGATCATTTCACAATATATACATATATCAAATTATATTTTACTTGAAACTAACATAATGTTTTATGTCAGTTATATATCAATAAAAAGAAATAAGACAGATGATAATAAGTGTTGACAAGAACATTGGGAAAAGGGAACCTTTAGGTACTGCTGGTGGGAATGTAAATTGGTGCAGCCACTATGGAAAAAACTAGAGGTTCCTCAAAAAATTTAAAATAGACCCAATTTCTGATCCAGCAATTCTGCTTCTGAATATTTATGTGAAGGAAACAAAACACTGACTAAAAACGATACCCACACCCCATGTTGATTGTAGCATCGTTCATAATTGCCAAGACAATGGAGACAAAGTAAGTGTCCACTAGTGGATGAATGGACAAAGATGTAGTGTGTATATGTACAATGGAATATTACTCATCCATGAGTAGGAAGGAAATCCTTCCATTTGTCAAAACATGGATGGACCTTGAGAGCATAATGATAAGTGAAATATACCAGACAGAAGAAGGGATGTCACCACTACATGGTGCCACTTATACATGGAAGTCACTAAGTCAAACTCAGAAATAGAGTAGAAAGCAGGTGACACATTTGTAGTTGGCAAAAATAGGGAGAAAGGGTACAAACTTTCAGCTATAACATGAATAAGTTCTGAGGATCTAACATATAACATGGTGACTCTAGTTGATAACACTGTATCATTGAAATTTGCTAAGAAAGTAGAGCTTAATTGTCCTCAAACATACTCAAAAAAGATATATATGTGAGTTGGTGCTAACTAGGTGGGAGAACTACTTTCACAATATGTATGTATATCAAATTATCACAACATATACTTTAAATATTTTTAAAGTTTTTTGTCAATTATATCTTAAAGCTGAAAAAATACAAATTAAAACTTCTTAAACAGTGATGTATCTTAAATAACTTTCCTGGAACCTTTAACATGAAAAATTTTTCTGAAATATTTTAGTATAGTCATGATTTAAATTTTGCTTATCTCTGACAGTGTAGGCTTTCTTGAGTCAGCCTTCAAATTGTCTCATTCAAGAAAACAGTCTGAGGCTCTATCAGATACTGATAGTAAAAGAAGTTTGGAGTCTGTTAAAGTGAATTTGATCATGGATCCATCACTCATTAAACTACTTAACTTCTATGAGTCTCTGTAGTCATTTCTATAAGAAAAAAAAGACTTTAAGGAGGAGATCCTCAAGATGATGGTGTGAGTAGGGTGGTGGAAATCTCCTCCCCAAACCATATGTATTTTGAAAATACAGTAAATACAGCTATTCCTAAAAGAGTGACCAGAAGATACAGTACACCAGCCAGGTTACATCTACATCTGTGAGAACTCAATATCTCACAAAAAAAAGGTGAGATACAAAGCCGTGACCCAGAAGGACCCGAGCACTCTCTCTACTCCAGCTCACTGGTGGGAGGAAAAGAATCAAAGTGGGGAGGGAGTGGGAGCACAGGACTGCTAAATAACCAGCCCTAATAATCTGCACCAGGAGCACAGACACACATTGCATGGTGTACTGGATATTAGGGGAATGGAAATGCAAAATCTGAGACTAAGACTGTGAACAGGTTCCCACAGCTGGCTGCCCTGGGACAAAAGAAAAGCAGGCACTTTAAAAGTCATAAAGGGACAAGGGTTTAATAGGAGGACAAAATCGTCCTGGCACACTCAGCCCAGCAGGCTGGGAACTTCAAGGAACTTCAGGCGTCCTAACCCCCTGGGTGGCAACACAGCTCTGAAGCCCCTCATGGCAATAAGCAACCTGCCATTCATTCTTCCCTACCGGCACTGCAATCAAACTGGCTGACCTGCCATTGGTGCTGAACAGCCAGGGAGCAGTCCCTCCCACAGTAACCACACAGAGACTTCTCCCTGTGAGGGGCTAACTGGTCCTGACCCAGAGGCTTCCCCCTGTGAGTGGGGGACCAGCACTGACAGCAGAGACTGGCACAGAGTCTGGGAGGCACAAAGGGGCTTTGTTGTCATGACAAACATGTGCTGCTTGCCTGCAACTCCCATCAGTGCCCTAGACTATCCCAAGGGCCACTCTGTCCATGGGAGCTCAGGGGATTAACCCAGAGGCTGCTCCCTGTGTGCAGTTGCCTGGCACAGGCAGCGGAGATGGACAAGGTGACCAGCAAGCAGGAAGGGACTTTGTTCACCTGGCTGACAAACACGCCACTTGCCAGCAACTACTCCCATCACCATAAAAAGGCAGAAGAACCTTGTTCAGCCCAAAATTCCTCAAACACCAGAGACAGGGCCTGGTGAGACTGAAATCATCACTCTTCCTGAAAAAGAATTCAAAATAAAAGTCATAAGCATGCTGATGGAGCTACAGAGAAATATGCAAGAGCTAAGGGATGAATTCTGGAGGGAAATAATAGAAATGAAACAAGCAATGGAAGGATTTAAGAGCAGACTGCATAAGGTTGAAGAGACTGATAATGGAATAGAAATCAGAGAATGGGAATACAAAGAAGCTGCGGCAGAGAGAAATAAAAGGATCTCTAGGAATGAAAGAATATTAAGAAAACTGTGTGACCAATCCAAATGGAAAAATATTCACATTATACGGGTACCAGAAGAAGAAGAGAGAAGAAGGGACAGGAAGTGTCTTGGAAGAAATAATTGCTGAAAACTTCCCCAATCCTGGGAAGGAAATAGTCTCTCAGACCATGGAAGCCCACAGATGGACACAAGGACAAGAACACCAAGACATATAATAATTAAAATGGCAAAGATCAAAGACACGGACAGAGTATTAAAAGCAGCCAGAGAGAGAAAAAGATCACCTACAAAGGAAAACCCATTAGGCTATCATCAGCCTTCTCAGCAGAAACCTTACAGGCCAGAAGGGAATGGCAATGAAACAGAAGGGCCTTGGACCAAGAATACTGTATCCAGCAAGATTATCACTTAAATTTGAAGGAGGGATTAAACAATTTCCAGATAAGCAAAAGTTGAGGGAATTTACCTCCCACAAAGCATCTCTACAGTGTATTTTAAAGGGACTGCTCTAGATGGAAGTGCTCCTAAGGCTAAAGGCTAAATAGATGTCACCAGAGAAAATAAAACCACAGCAAAGAATGTGGACCAACCAAATACTAACTAAATGAAAAATAAAATCAGCTATTCACAAAATCAGTCAAGGAAAACACAAAGAGTACAGAATAAAACACCTAACATACAGAGAGTGGAGGAGGAAGAAAAAGAAGGGAGAGAAATAAAGAATCATCAGACTGTATTTATAATAGCATAATAAGTGAGTTAAGTTAGAAAGTTAGATACTAAAGAAGCTGCCCCTGAACCTTTGGTAACCACAAATCCAAAGTCTGCAATGGCAATAAGTACACATCAATCGATAATCACCCTAAATGTAAGTGGATTGAATGCACCAATCAAAAGACACAGAGCAATAGAATGTATGAAAAGCAAGACCCATCTGTAAGCTGTCTACAAGAGATTCACTTCAAACCCAAAGACATACACAGACTAAAAGTGAAGTGATGGTAAAAGATATTTTATGCAAAGAGTAGGGAGAAAAAAGCAGGTGTTGCAGTACTTGTATCAGACAAAACAGAATTCAAAACAAAGAAAGTACATTACATAATGATAAAGGGGTCAGTCCAATAAGTGGATATAACCATTAAAAATATGTATGCATCCAACACAGGAACACCGACATATGTGAAACAAATACTAATGGAATTAAAAGAGGAAATAGAATGCACTGCATCCATTTTAGGAGAGTTCAACACACCACTCACTCCAAAAGACAGATCAACCAGACAGAAAATAAACAGGACACACAGGCACTGAATAAGACATTAGAACAGATGGGCATAACAGACAACTACAGAACTCTCCACCCAAAAGCAGTGGATACACAAGTGCACATGGAACATTTTCCAGAATAGACCACATACTACACCAGAAAAAGAGCCTCAGTAAATTCAAAAAGATTGAAATTCTACCAACCAACTTTTCAGACCACAAAGGTATAAAACTAGAAATAAATTGTACAAAGAAAGCAAAAAGGCTCACAAACACATGGAGGCTTAACAACATGCTCCTAAATAATCAATGGATCAATGATGAAATTAAAACAGAGATCAAGCAATATATGGTGACAAATGAACCCAACAGCACAACACCCCAACCTCTGTGGGATGCAGCAAAAGCAGTTCTAAGAGGAAAGTATATAGCAATCCAGGCCTGTTTAAAGAAGGAAGAACAATCCCAAATGAATAGTCTAAAGTCACAATTATTGAAACTGGAAAAATAAGAACAAATGAGGCCCAAAGTCAGCAGAAGGAGGGACATAATAAATATCAGAGAAGAAAGAAATAAAAGTGAGAAGAATAAAATAATAGAAAAAAATCAATGAAACCAAGAGCTGGTTCTTTGAGAAAATAAACAAAATAGATAAACCCCTAGCCAGGCTTATTAAGAGAAAAAGAGAATCTACACATATTAACAGAATCAGAAATGAGAAAGGAAAAATCATGACAGATCCCATAGAAAAACAAAAAATAATTAGAGAATACTATGAAAATCTATATGCTAACAAGCTGGAAAACCTAAGAGAAATGGGCAACTTCCTAGAAAAATACAACCTTCCAAGACTGACCAAGGAAGAAACTGAAAATCTAAGCAGACCAATTACCAGCATAGAAATTGATTCGGTAATCAAAAAACTACCCAAGAACAAAACCCCTGGAACAGATGGATTGACCACTGAATTCTTTCAGACATTTAAGGAAGACATAATACCTATTCTCCTTAAAGTTTTCCAAAAAATAGAAGAGGAGGGTATACTTCTGAACTCATTCTATGAAGCCAGCATCACTCTAATACCAAAACCAGGCAAAGACCCCACAAAAAAAGAAAACTAAGTACCAATACCCCTGATGAACATAGATGCAAAAAGAGTCAACAAAATATTAGCAAACCAAATTAAAAAATACTTCAGGAGTATCATACACCATAAGCAAATGGGATTCATCTCAGGGATGCAAGGATGGTACAACATTGGAAAATCCATCAACATCATGCACCTCATCAACAAAAAGAAGGACAAAAACCATATGATCATCTCCATAGATGCAGAAAAAGCATTTGACAAAATTCAACATCCATTCATGATAAAAACTCTCAACAAAAATTGGTATAGAGGGCAAGTATCTCAACTTAATAAAGGCCATATATGACAAAACCATGGCCAACATCATACTTAGCAGCAAGAAGCTGAAAGCTTTTCCCCTAAGCTTGGGAATAAGACAAGGATGCCCACTCTCCCTGCTTTTATTCAACATAGTACTGGAGATCCTAGCCACAGCAATCAGACAACACAAAGATTTAAAAGACATCCAGATTGGTAATGAAGAAGTTAAACTGTCACTGTTTGCAGATGACATGAAATTGTACATAAAAATCCATAAAGAATTCACTCCAAAACTACTAGAACTAATATTGGAATTCAGCAAAGTTGCAGGATACAAAATTAATACACAGAAATCTGTTGCTTTCCTATACACTAACAATGAACTAACAGAAAGAGAAATCAGGAAAACAATTCCATTCACAATTGCATCAAAAAGAGTAAAATACCTAGGAATAAACCTAAAACCCAGGAAGTGAAAGACCTATACCCTGAAAACTACAACACACTCTTAAGAGAAATTAAAGAGGCAGTAATGGAAACTCATCCCATGCGTTTGGGTAGGAAGAATTAATATTGTTAAAATGGCCATCCCACCTAAAGCAATTGACAGATTCAAAGCAATCCCTATCAAAATCCTGAGAGCATTCTTCAAAAAACTGGAACAAATAGTTCTAAAATTCATATGGAACCAAAAAAGACCCCAAATAGCCAAAGCAATTCTGAGAAGGGAGAATAAAGCAGGGGGGAATCTTCTTCCCAACTTCAAGCTCTACTACAAAGCCACAGTAATCAAGACAATTTGGGACTGCCCCAAGAACAGACCCATAGAACAGTGGAACAGAATAGAGAGTCCAGATATTCACCCAAGCATATAAGGTCAATTAATATACAAGAAAGGAGCCATTGATATACAATGGGGAAATGACAGCCTCTTCAACAGCTGGTGTTTGCAAAACTGGACAGCTACATGTAAGAGAATAAAACTGAATTACTTCCTAACTCCATTCACAAAAGTAAACTCAAAATGGATCAAAGACCTGAACATAAGTCATGAAATCATAAAACTCTTGGAAGAAAACATAGGCAAATCTCTCTTGTACATAAACCTGAGTGACTTCTTCATGAACATATCTCCCTGGGCAAGGGGAATAGAAGCAAAAATGAACAAGTGGGACTATATCAAATAAAAAGCTTCTGTACAGCAAAGGACACCATCAGTAGAACAAAAAGACATTCTACAGTATGGGAGAATATATTCATAAATGACATATCCATTAAGAGGTTGATATCCAAAACATATAAAGAGCTCATGCACCTCAACAAACAAAAAGCAAATAATCCAATTAAAAAATGGGCAGAGGAGCTGAACAGACACTTCTCCAAAGAAGAAATTCAGATGGCCAATAGGCATATGAAAAGATGCTCCACATCACTAATCATCAGGGAAATGCAAATTAAAACCACAATGAGATATCACCTCACACCAGTTAGGATGGCAAACATCCAAAAGACAAACAACAACAAATGTTGGCAAGAAGGTGGAGAAAGGGGAACCCTCCTACACTGCTGGTGGGAATGTAAATTAGTTCAACTATTGTGGAAAGCAGTATGGAGGTTCCTGAAAAAACTCAAAATAGAAATACCATTTGACCCAGGAATTCTACTCCTAGGAATTTACCCTAACAATGCAGGAGTCCAGTCTGAAATAGACGTATGCACCCCTATGTTTATCATAGCACTATTTACAATAGCCAAGAAATGAAAGCAACCTAAGTGTCTGTCAGTAGATGAATGGATAAAGAAGATGTGGCACATATGCACAATGGAATATTATTCAGCCATAAGAAGAAAACAAATCCTAGCATTTGCAACAGCATGGATGGAGCTTGAGTGTATTATGCTCAGTGAAATAAGCCAGTTGGAGAAAGACAAGTACCGAATGATTTCACTCATCTGTAGTGTAGAAGAACAAAGCAAAAACTGAAGCAACAAAACATCAGCATAATCACAGAACCCAAGAATGGACCAACAGTTACCAAAGGGAAAGGGCCTGGGGAGGATGGGTGGGAAGGGAGGGATAAGGGGAAAAAGAGTCATTACGATTAGCACACATAATGTGGAGGGGGCACGGGGAAGGCAGTACATCACAGAAAAGACAAGTAGTGACTCTATAGCATCTTTCTACGCTGATGGACAGTGACTGTAAGGGGGTATGTGGTGGGGATTTGATAATGGGGGGAATCTAGTAACCACAGTGTTGCTCATGTTATTGAAAAAACCTCAGAAAACAAATAGGACTACATCGAACTAAAAGGGTTTTTCACAGTGAAGAAAAGCATCAACAAAATGAAAAGGCAACCTATGGAATGGGAGATATGTTTGCAAATGATAGATGAGATAAGAGGTTAAGATACAAAATATATAAACAACACACGCAATTCAACCCCAAATATCTCCCAAATAGTCTTGTTGAAGAATGGACAGGAGTCCTGGATAGACAATTTTCCACCGAGAACATACAGATGTCTAATAGGCATGTGAAAAGATCCTCAACATCACTAATCGGGGAACTGCAAATTAAAACCATAATCAGATATTAACTAACTTTTGGTAGAATGGCTATTATAAAAAAGGCATGAAATAACAAATGTTGGTGAGGGTAGAAAAATGGGAACCGTTGTTCACTGTTGGTTGGAATATGAATTGGTGCATCCAATATGGAAAAGAGTATGGAGGTTTCTGAGAAGAGAAAATAAAATACCATATTACCTAGTAACCCCATTTCTGGATATTTACTCAAAGAAAACAAAATCACTAATTTGAAAAGATATATGCCCCCTCTGTTTAATGTGGTATTTTTTGTAATAGCCAAGATATGGAAGCAACGAAAGTGTCCATCAATAGAAGAGTAGATAAAGAAGATATGGTGTAAATACATAATGGAACATTGCATAGCTGTGAAATCTTGCCATTTATAACAAATGAATGGATCTAGAGGGTATTGTGCTAAGTGAAATAGGCAGAGAAAGCAAATACCATAGGATTTCACATGTATGAGGAATCAGTAAAAATAAAGAAAACAAACTTTCTTTTCAACTGTTTTTATTGCTCCTCAATAGTATGAGACTGAAAAATTCCCATTGCTCAATTTTCATCTATATGTTCATAAATTATTTTTATTTCATTTAAAATTTGTGGTATGAAAATCTAATATTTCTTTGAAGGAGATGCAATTCTTTTGAGGGAGTTATGGAAAGACTGCTTTATTTGAATAATTCTCAGGGTATAAATGAAGGGACTCAGCAAAAGGGCAGCAAATGTAATGAACAGAGAAACCAACTTATTAATCACCACTTCATCCTTAGCTGAAGATTTGATATAGATAAAGACGCAGCTGCCATAGGTGAAGGAAATCACAATCATGTAGGAAGAACAGTCAGACAAGGCTTTTTTCCTTTACTTGGTAGAGGATAATCTTAGAATAGTCCTAATGACACACACACACACACACACACATATGACAGAACTACACACATGAGGGTCATTATAAATGTCAACACAGCACAGAATATAACTAGCTGCTCTATGAACCATGTATCTGAGCAGGAATTCTTCAATAGTGGAGAAGCATTACAGATCAAATTGTCAATAACAGAGTCATAGAATTCCAGATGGAAGCTCAAACCAAGGGGTGGAAGGATAATCAATAAACCAGATACCCAGTAACACAGGATAAGAATCCTGCAGACTCTCCTGCTCATGGTGGTCATGTAATAAAGGTTTTTGCAGATATACACGCAGCAGTCATAGGACATCACAGCCAAGAGAAAAAAATTGGTACCTCCAAAAAGGACAACAAAAATCTTTGGTGAAGCAGGATTTGAAACTGATGGCTTTGTTCCCATTTGATGTAATGTACAAGTATGTGGGGACATAGGCCATTGTGAATGAGAGTTATAACAAAGGGAAATCTTGAAGAACAAATTACATTGAAAATTCAAACACACACATGAAAAACTAAAAAAGTTCCAGAAAGTGTAATATCCAGAATAAACATTTACTGTTTTGATATTTGTCCTTTTGAATATTTCCCATGGGAGTATGTAAGTGCTGTACTTACTATTGACAGTTTAATATAAATAATACCACGCAGGAACAGCTAAATGGCAGAGATTCATGGGGCAAGGTATGGGAGATGAGCAGGCAGGCACAACGTTTCTGTTTTTATAAATATATTTCCTTTCTCGAAGGATATTTGATATATAATATTCTTTTGGTTTGTAGTATAAAACACTGTGTTTCAACAGCTATATACATTATTAAGTGCTCAACTTGAGAAGTCACTATTTGTCAACACAGAAATATGCTACAGAACTATTGCTTTATTCTCTATTCTTCACTTTCATCCCAATGAGTAACTTATGGTTGAGATTTTGTGCCTCTTTATACCCTTTACCTATTCTACCCAGCCAATGACCAGCCTCTTCTCAGTGTCTATGAATCTGTTGCCGTTTTGTTCATTTTTTTTGTTTGATTTTATTTTCCACATATAAGTTAAATTATGTGTAGTTTGCCTTTTCCACCTTGCTTATTTCACTTAGTGTGATACCCTCCAGGTTCATCCATATTTTTACAAGTGGCAGGACTTTTTCTTTTTTTATGATTGAATAATATTCTATTGTGTATATGTACACATCTTCTTTATCCATTCATCATCAATAGACACTTTTGTTGCTTCCATATCTTGGCTACTGTAGATAATGTGGCAATAAACATAGGGGTGCATATATCTTTTTGAATGGGAGATTTTGTTTTCTCAGATAAACACCTTGAAGTGGAGATACAAGGTTCCATGCTATTTCTACTTTTAGTTTTGGAGGAGTATCCACACTGCCTTCCATAGTGGAGGCACCAATCTACACTCCCAAGAAGAGTGTAGGAGGAAAAACAATTAGTGATCTCAGAGGCAACTTCAACAAAGAGATAGAAAATATAAAAAAAGCCACTCAGTGCTGAAGAATACACTAACTGAAATGAAAAATGCAGTGGAGGGAATGAATGATAGATTTCTGTAAGTAGAGGAAATAATTAATGAGATGGAAAATACAGAACAGGAGAGCAACCAAGCTGAGCAACAGAAAAAGGAATTTCTCACAATGAGAAGATGTTAAGAGAGCTGTGTGACAACTCCACATGAAACAGTACTTATATAAGAGGTGTCCCAAAGGAGAAGAGAGAGACAAAGGAGTAGAATGTCTCTTTGAAGAAATAATAGCTGAAAACTTCCCCAGTCTGGGGAAGCAGATAGACCACCAGGTCTTGCAAGCGCAGTAAGCCCCTATCAAAAGGAATCTGAGGAAGACAACAAGATGTATAGTAATTAAAATAGCAAAGAGTAAAAACAGAGAATCTTAAAAGCAGCCAGACAGGCAGACAGTTACCTATAAGGGAAACTCCTCAAGGTTATCAGCAGATTTTTTAGCAGAGACTTTAAAGGCCAAAAGGGAGTGGCATGAAATATTTAATGTATTGAAACAGAAGAATATAAATGGGGAATCCTCTGGCCAGCAAGGTTATCATTCAGAATTGAAGGACACATTAAAAGTTTCCCAGATAAATGAAAGCTAAAAGAATTCACCACCACCAAACTGGCCTTATAGGATATGCTAAAGGGAACTCTGTACAGGGAAATGTTTTAAGTCTTAATATTTTTCATCAGTGAAAAGAAACCTACAGAAAAGGCAGTAGACCAATTACTTACTAAGCAAGTATGAAGTTAAAAACAAAAGCAGTATAATCAACTTACAAAATCTGTCAAGTGATACCCAAAAGATGTAGATAATGACATGTTATACATAAAGTGTGGAGGAATAAGAAGAATAAAGAAGTACTACATCTAGATTGTGTTTGAAATAAAGTGACCATCAAGTAAATATAGACTGCAATATATTTAGAAAACTATCTATGAGCCGTATGGTAACCACAAACCTAAAGCCTATAGTAGATACATAAAAAACCAAAAGGAAGAAATCCAAGCATAACACTAAAGAAAATCCTCAAATAGCAAGAGAAGAGTATAAGAGAGGAAGAAAGGACCAGAGAGGAACGACAAAAGAACAACCAGAAAACAGTTCATAAAATGGCTCTAGGTACACACCCATCAATAGCTACCTTACATATAATTGGACTGATGCACCAATGAAATGACATAGGGTGGTATATGGATAAGGAAACAAGACCCACTTATATGCTGCCTACAAGAGAGTCAATTCAGACCTAAAGACATACATAGACTGATAGAGAATGGATGGAAAAAGACATTTCATGAAAATAAAAGGGAGGAAAAATCAGGAGTAGCAGTACTTGTATCAGACAAAATAGATTTCAAAACAGTGAAAGTAACGAGACATAGAAGAACAATACATAATGATAAAGGGATCAGTTCAGCAAGAGGATATAGTGATCATAAATATCAGTGCACCTAATATAGGAGCATCTAAATATGTAAAACAAATTTTGACAGAACTAAAGGGAGATATAGACAGCAATACAATATTAGGAGATTTCACAACCCCATATACATCAATGGACAGATTCATACAGAAAAGAAATTGGGAAGCAGAGGCACTGAACAACACACTAGATCAAATGGATTTAAGAGATACATACAGAACATTCTACACACAAGTAGCAGGATTCACATTTTTCTGAAGTCTGCTGTGAATGTTCTCTAGAATAGATCACATATTAGGACACAAACAGAACCTCAATAAATTCAAAATGTTTAAAATTGTATCAAGCATCTTTACAGACCACCATGGTATGAAACTAGAAATCAGTTACATGAAGAAAACCAAAGTAAAAAACATAAACATGTGGAGGCCAAACAACATACTTCTAAATAATCAATTGATCAATGAACAAATAAAGAAGGAAATCATATAATACATAAAGGCAAATCAAAACAGAAATGCAGTTTAAAAATGTGTGGGAAGCAGCAAAGCTGTTTTAAGAGGGAAGTACGTAGCAATACAAGCCTAACTCAAGAAACTAGAACAATACCAGATAAACAATCTAAACTCACAACTAAAGGAACTAAAAAAAGATGAAAAAACAGAACCCAAAGTTAGTAGAAGGAGGAATGTAATAAATATCAGAGCAGAAATAAATAAAATAGAGAAAAAGAAAATGATAGGAAAAAATCAATGAAATTAAGAACTGGTTCTTTGAGAAGATAAACAAAATGAAAAACCCTATTTAGACTTATCAAGAAAGAAAGAAAGGACACAAATAAACAAAATCAGAAATGAAAAAGGAGAAGTTACAACTGACAACACCAAAGAAATACAAAGAATTATAACAGAACTGTATGAAAAATTACATAGTAATAAATTGGGCAACCTGGAATAAATGGAAAAATTCCTAGAAAAGGTCAACCTTCCAAGACTGACCCAGGAAGAATCAGAAAATCTAAACTGATTTTTATTACCAGTATTAAAATTGAATTGTTAATCGAAATATTCCCAAAACAGAAATTGTAGGACCAGATGGCTTCACAGCTGAATTCTTCCAAACAAGTAAAAGGAAAGCTAATAACCACCTATCTTAAAGTATCCCAAAAAAGTAGAAGACGAGAGAATACTTCCATACTCATTTGATCATGACAGTATCACTGTAGTAATAAAGCCAGACAGACCCTACAAAAAAAGAAAATTATAGACCAATATCCCTGATGAACATAGATGAAAAAATCTTCAATGAAATGTTAGCAAATCAAATTAAAAATATATCAAAAGGGCCTTGCATCATGACCAACGGTGATTTATTCCAGTGATACAAAGATGATAATATTTGTATTCAATCAATGTGATACACCACATTAACAAAAGGAAGGATAAAACCATATGATCATCTCAATAGATGCTGAAAAAGCATTTGACAAAATCCAGTGTTTACTCATGATAAAAACCCTCAACCAAATGGGTATAGGGGAAACAGACCTCATCATAATAAAGTACACCTGTGAAAAACCCACAACTAACATCATAATCAATAGCAAAAAAGCTGAAAGCTTTTCTCTAAGATCAGGAACAAGACAAGGATGTCCACTCTGACCCCTTTTATGTAACATAGTCCTGGAAGTCCTGGCCTTGGCAGTCAGGTAAGATAAAGAGATAAAAGGCATCCAAATTTTTAAGGAAGAAGTAAAACTGTCACTAGTGGCAGATGTCATGATATTATATAAAGAAACCTTAAAGACTCCACCAAAAACTATTAGAACTAATAGATGGATTTAGTAAAGTTGCAAGATGCAAAATTAATACACAGAAATCTGTTGAATTCCTAGGTTCTAACAATGAATTAGCAGAAAGAGAAATAAAGGAAAAAATCCCATTTAAAACTGTATCAGAAAGTATAAAATACCTAGGATAAACCTAACCAAGGAAGTGAAAGACCTGAACTCAGAAAACTATAAGACACTGATGGGAGAAACTAATGAAGACGCAAATAAATGGAAATCTATCTCATGCTCTTGGATAGGAAGTTAATATTGTCAAAATATCTAACCTACACAAAGCTATTTATAAATTCAATGCAATTATTATCAAAATATCAATGGTATTTTTCAATGAAGTAAAGAATACAAACCTCAAATTCATATGTAACCACAAAAGACCCCAAAGAGTCAAAGAAATTTTGAGAAAGAACAAAGCTGGGGTTATCATGTTTCTGAGTTCACGATATACTACAAAGTTACACTAACTAAAAGAGTATGGTACTGGCATAAGAACAGATGCATAGATCATTGGATCAGAATAGAGAGCACAGAAATAAACCCATACATATAAGGGTAATTAATATATGATAAAGGAACCATGAATATACAATAGGAAAAAGACAGTCTCTTCAAATAATGGTCTTAGGAAAACTGGGCAGCTATATGCAAGAGAATGAAACTAGATTACTATTTAACTCCATACACAAAAGTTCATCCAAGTAAAACTTGAAGTGGATTAAATACCTCAGTATAACACCTCAAACCATAAAACTCTTAACAGAAAACAGGCAAAATCTCTTGAACATAAGCATGAGCAATTTTATTTCTGTACATGTCTCACTGGGCAAGGGAAACAAAAGCAAAAGTGAAGAAGTGGGGTTACATCAAATGAAACTTCTGTAAAGCAAAGGACACCATCAACACAATAAAAAGGCAACTTACATTATGGGATAATATATTCACTAATTATCCAATAAGAGGTCAACATCCAAAATATGTAAGAAATTCATATGGCTGAGCACCAAAAAACAAATATCCCAATTAAATAAAGGAAAGAAGACCTGAACAGACACTTTTCCGAAGAAGAAATACAGATGGCCAATAGGCACATGAAATGACGCTCCACATCACTAATCATCAGGGAAATGCAAATCAAAGCCACAATGAGCTATGACCTCACACCAGTTAGGATGGCCACTCCAAGACAGGAAATTACATGTTGGCAAGGATGTGGAGAAATGGGAACCCTCCTACACTGCTGGTGAGAATGTGAGTTGGTGCAGCCACTATGGAAAACAGTACGGAGGTTTCTCAAAAAACTGAAAGTAAAAATATCATATGACCCAGTAACTCCACTTCTGGGTATTTACCAGAAGAAAACAAAATTCCTGATTTAAAAAGATCTATGTACCCTTATGTTTATTGCTACATTATTTACAATAGCCATGACATGGAAGCTATCAAAGTGTCTATTGATAGATGAATGGATAAATAAAATGTCGTATATATTCACAATGGAATATTAATCCAGCCATAGAAAAGAAAGAAATCCTGCCATTTGCAGCACATGGATGAACCTGGAGGATATTATGGTAAGTGAAATAAGCCAGGTGGAGAAAGAGAAATACCATATGATTTCACTTATATGTGTGATCTAAAAACAAAACAAAACATAATAAACATAACAGCAGTAGACGCATAGACACTGAGAAGTGATTCATGTATTACCATGGGTAGGGGTAGTGGTGGTTGGGTGGTGAGGCTGAGGGGCATAAAAAGGCACAAAATCCCTGTCATAATATAAGTTGGTCTCAGGGATGGAAGTGCAGCATGGAGGATATACCCAATGATTCTGTAACATCTTCCTGTGTTGACAGATAATAACTGCACGAATTAAAGGGTGAGGATTTAATACTGTGTGCAACTGTTGAATCACTGTGTTGTATACTTGAAACCAATATAATACTATATATCAACTATACTTCATTAAAAATAAATAAACTATGGAGGATAACTGAACTTATCTCAAAGAATTGTTAAAAGGTATGTATGAGATAATGCATTTAAACCAGTTGGAATATTGCCTGGCCTATCACAAGCACTCCATATGGTTTTGGTATTCTTTTTATATACAAGATTTTAGAATTAATAATGATAAACCTTCTAGTCATAAACACTATAAACTTTTTAAAAATCCGTGTGTTCATCCAGGATTTCTTTCTTTTCTATGGCTGGATTAATATAAAAAAGTGAAATGTAGAGTTGATTATAATGAAAGGCATGAGGTTCCTAAAGCTGCTTCTTCTATGAGTCTCTGCCTTTTCTGAGTCCACAGCCAAATTTGCTCCTTTAAATTAGTTGCCACCTTCCTACTCACTTCACTTTCAAAACTGGAGGAAAACAAAGCATCATGTGCATAGCAACCATGCTCTTGTAAAGAAATACACGGAGTGATATTGCTTCCCTTCTTCAGTCTCTTCAATGGCTTCCTGAACTGGGATAAACCTGAAATTTTCTATTTTGCTCTGTAAATTCCCCTGTGATCTGTTCCCTGCACATCTTTCCAACTTGAGCCTTTCCTACTCTTTCTCTCATTCAGCAAGTTCCATTTACTGTGGCCTTTTTCAGTTCCTCCACCTTCTCATATGTCTGTCCTTTTGAATTTTTAGGTCTCATTGTAATTGTGACCTCCTCCGAGGTGAGGCCTTATGCTCTCAAAGACAAACTGATAGTGGGGTTCTTGTTCGTGGAGTCAAAAATGAACTTTGCAAACACTCAAGGTAGGAGAGCAAGGCAGAGGCTTTCATTTAGAGAGAAAGTGAGAGGACAGAGCTCCTGGCTCAAGCCAGGAGGGGACAAGAGAGTCCCGGGGTGCTGCGTTGTCTAGAGGTTTTATAGGTGGTTGAGAGACAAAGGGCTAGGGATGTACACCTGCTAAGTGGTCCCAAAATGATGTTTATCTTTGAAGAGACATTAAGTTTATTAGTCTTCCTGGTTATTTATAAGAATTTTACTGCTCTGATTTCCTCCCAGGATAGCAGCTTCCTGGTTTGGGAGCATGTCACTTAAGACTGCCTGCTTTGCTACTGAGATTGTTTTAAATATCGCAGGATCCCCCAATATACAGCACTATTTCCAATTAATATTTTTCAGTCCATACTTGGGTTGATATTTCCCTTGTAGGATCCAGTAATTGACTGCTTTTGAGCTATATTTTCATGGTGAATAGAGTCTCTTTGTTCCAAAACTTTAATAATCGAAAGCCAAATCCTACAATTCCTTTACTTCAAGTTGTGGTGTCTGATAAAATGGAAATATATAGGAGATGGTGATATGCCCTACCTATAGATCTGTCCTCTAGTGAACTAGGCATTACTTACAGGTCAAGTGAGTTTCTTCCCAGATTTCAGTCTTCAATGGCCCTTTCTCCTGACTTTCTCTAGGTTCCTCTATTATTCCTTTATTTTCTGTCTTCAGCAGAGAATACTTTATGTATGATTATTTTAATGTAACTTGAAAAATCATGGGTAAAATATAAACAGATGAAGGATATAAAGACATATCTTGCTCCCCATCCTTCATGACAAGAAGTGTAATACATATTTCAGTAATTCACAGGGGTTAAGTGCATGTCCCATCTCTATCATATATTAGCTGAGTGACCTTTGGCAGGTCATTTAATATGTCTGTGCTCTCAATTTCTTAATCTGTAAAGTAGAGTTAGTAAGAATACTACTTCATGGAGTCACTGTGAGGTTTAAATGAGTAGTATTAATTCCCCCAAGTACAGATTTATCACAGGACATTGACAGCATATAGATATCACAGAAAATGGGATATTAACCTGGGTTTATAAGGCAACCAGGTTGTACATAGGTGATAATGGTACTGAAGGAAGGAAAAAAAATGAAATGTTTGCAATGATAATTCACATGCATGGGATATAATTATATAGATAGATAGCAGATAGATAATTGAGAGACAGACGCAGACAGAAGAAAAAGGAGAATAGAAAGAGATTTAAAAGTATATTCCGTGTGCCAATAAAATCATTTTTTATGAGAGTGAAGCAACATAATGATATGTTAAATGAGTGCTACCCAAAGTTTTGATATTGTGAGGTTGAAAATATCCCATGACTTTTTTTTTGACATTGTTCATTTTTTTCACCAGGAATTTATACCTCAAATGAGCCTCACAGTTGAAGAAAAATATACTAGTAGGATCATTTAAATTCCTTCCTAGACTCTTGCCCCCAGAAAAATATTCTTACTCTCTATATAAATGTGGTTTCTGAATTTATAAGAAATTCCATCCTAAATTAAAGAGAATATTTCTGAATACTCTAGGTAGCTAAAAAGAAGATAAAAAAGTTCAAAGAGCAAGGAGGACTTTCTGACGCAGAGAAAAAGCATGTTTTGATTTTTCTAGACAAGTTTTTACACCTATGACCCTGTATATTTTGTCTATCTGCAACAGGTGTGCAGAAAACAACTGAATAACAAGTCCTTGGAGGAGCTGATTCAAAGTCTATGATGAATCTGAAATATAGTTTACTTTGCCATAAACAGTTCTAACCCAAGCACCAATCTGGATAATGTCCTCAAACAAACAAAAGAGCAATAATAGTAACCAAATCAGCCACCTGCAAAAATACAAGATTCCAATGACAATTCTTATACATTTCTTATATATTTGTTCACACACGGTTTATGCAGTGCAATGAGTAAGAAGATAGCCTTCTTAACTAAAATTACATTCATAAAAATATTTAACCTATACATAAATCCAGAGTAGATATGAAAACTGAAAGAGTCATGGAAACTGTAATATACAAAAATAAACATTGTTTTGATCCTTGTTCTTTTGAATATTGCCCATAGTAATATATAAGTGCTAGACTTACTATTAATTTTCTTATTATAATGATACCACTCAGAAACATGCAAATGGGAGAGATTCATAAGACAGGGGATGGGGGATGGGGTGGCATGCCCTTTCCTGGTTCACACACTCCAGCATCTCAGTGTGGACACCAACCCAGAAACTCCCCTAATCTCCTTTTCGAGCTTGTAGTGGTTAATCTAAGTTCTCCCCTTGCCCACCTCAGAGATCAGTGGATGAGCTGAAGTTTCCAATCCCCTGATCATTGGGTTTTTCTTATGTCCAGGCGCATTCTGAAGCTATCTAGGACCCCCAACCTATGTCAACTGAAGCTAAAAAAAGACACTCCTATCAATCAGCAAGTTATGAGTTCTCTGCCAGGAAAAAGCAGATTTCTCAATATACATTTCTTTATATATAAATTTCTTAATATGTACATATTACATATATATATAATTATATATATATTTCTTGCCCTTACACATAAATATACACTGACCAGGTGCATATATATCTAAAAGTTGAGATAGATTGAACTGCAGAGTAAAAAATGTTTAATAAATTTCTTAGTAATTAATAAAAAAAGTAGGAAAAAGAAGTGAGTAAGTAAAATGAAGATTTGAACAATAAAATGAACAAGATCGATAATAGATATATGTAGAAAAATGACACCCAAAAGCTGTGAAATGCATTTTTATTTTTGGCAGAACAGAAATATGTTTTCTCATAGTTCAGGAATCTCAAAGCCCGAGATCAAGGTACTAACAAGGTTGGTTTCTATAGAAGCCTTTTCTTTTGCTGGTCATCTTCTCCTGGGTTCCCTCTATACATATCTGTGTCCTAATCTCTTCTTATAAGGACATAGTCATATTAAATTATGGCCCACCCTAAGGAAAAAATTTTAACTTACTCCCTCTTTAAACGTCCTATATTCAAGCACAGTCATGTTCTGAGGTACAGGGAATTTGGATTACAATATATGAATGGGGGTGCAACTCTTCCATAATAGATTCCTAAGGAGCCTAAAGAAATGTACAGGTAGGAATTATGTGACATTTATGAATTGTTACTAGAAAATATTTTATACTTAAGGAAAAGTATAAAGAATGGCATAAAACACTTGTTTATTTTTGCTTTTGTTTCCCTCACCTGGAGAAACATCCAGAAAGAAAATTCTAATGCCAATGTTCAAGAGTTTACTGACTGCATTTTCTTTCTTTTTTTTTGCCTTGTTTCATCAGTTTTTAAATTTAATTAATTTCCCAAATAGTTTAAATGTACACGTAATGTGAATTTTAAGAGCATAAAGACACAGATAAAGGATGAAATATAAGTTTTTCCCTGTGACATAGTCACTTGATATTTTCTCCTTTAGGCAGATACTATTACTATTTCTAGCAAATTCCTTCGGAGACTGTGCATGCATTTATAAATATATATGCAAATATATCCGCTCATATTTTCCTTTAGGATATTAATGGTTTCAGGTTTTATATTAAGGTCTTTAATCCATTTCTAGATTGTTTTTGTGTATGGCATTAGACAGTGGTCCAGTTTCATTCTTTTGCATGTAGCTGTTCAGTTTTCCCTACACCATTTTTTGAAGAGACTGTCTTCCCTTTTGTATATTCTTGCCTCCTATGTCATATATTGATGGACACTATAGCATGGATTTGTTTCAGGGTTTCTATTCTGTTCCATTCTTAGATACGTCTATTTTTTGGATTAGTACCATGCCATTCTGATTACTATAGCTTCTTAGTATAGTTTGAAATTAGGTAGTGTGATACATTCAGCTTTGTTCTTCTTTCTCAAGACTGCTTTAGCTAGCTAGGGTTTCTGGACTTCTATACAAATTTTAGGATTATTTTCTCTAGTCTGTGAAAAATGCCACTGGCCTGTTGATAGGGATTGCATTGAATTTGCAATTGCTTTGAGTACTATGGCTATTTTAACAATATTAATTCTTCCTATCCATGAACATTAACAAATGGAACAATGCTTGTTCCACCAGCTTTTCTAACAGCTCCATTATTTGTATCTTCAATTTCTTTAATTAATGTCTTAGAGTTTTCAGGTATAGCCAATATATAGAAGATATGTAAGTGTTAAACAATAGATGAATGGATGAAGAAGAAGTAATATATGTATAGTGGAATATTACTCAGCTATTCAAAGGAATGAACCCTGGCCATTGTGACAATGTGGGTGGACCTGGACGGTATTATGCTGAATGAAATTAGGCAAATGGACAAAGGCACATACCTTATGATTTTGTTTATATGTGGAATTTAAAAACAATTTGAAAACACAAACAAAACAGAAATAGACTCATGAGTACAGAGAACAAACTGATGTTCACCATAAGGAGAGACATGGTAGGATAGGCCAACTAGGTGAAGGGGATAAAAACGTACAAATCTGTAATTGTAAAGTAAATGAGTGATGGGTGTGAAAAGTTCAGCATAAGGAATATATAAAAAATTTTTAATAACTTTGTATGGTGACTGATGGTAATTCTACTTATTATACTGTGCATTTTGTAACACATATAATCATCAAATCACAGTGTAGTACATCTGAAACTAATATAATATTGTATACCAGCTATACTTCAATAAAAATAAATATAAAAATCATTTTTGGATAAAATAAACAAGAAAATATAAAATAAAAAATGTACCCAGTGCTCAGCTTAAGTAATTAAACATTTCAAGTACATTGGAAGTCCGCTGTATTAACTTTCCAGTCATGATCTCTTCCACCTCCAAATGCATCTCTATCTACAGTTTAGCATTGCTGATTTCCCTGTATTCCTTTATGCTTTTACTGCCTACCCATAGAATCTCAAACAACATATAGCATGGTTTTTCATATTTTATGTTTTCTTTCTGGTTAATTTTATTGTGGTACCTTCATAACATGAAGGGTACCCTCTTAGCCATTTTCAAATGTACATTTCAGTAGTATTAAATACATTCATAATGTGGTACAACCATCACCACCATTCATCTACATAACTCTACCATCTTACAAACCTCAAACTATATACACACTAAAAAGTAACTCCCATTCATCCCTCCTCCCAACCCCAGATAGTCCCTATTCTACTTTCTGTTTTTAAGATTTTGACTACTGTAAGTACCTCATTATTATATGTGTTTCTTTTCAAACCAGCTTGTTTCACATAGCACAACATCCTCATGGTTCATCCATGTTGTAGCACAAGTCAGATATCCTTCCTTCTTTTCTTATGGATATTTTATCAGAATTTTTAAGTATTAGAAAAAATTTCATACTCCAAAACAGGAAAGGGTGGAAATAAGTTATTTCTATCCATCTTAAAAGGCTTATAATGGATGTCAAATTAAAATAAATTTTAGGAAGGAAGTAATAAAGGTAGATACCAAAATTAATGGACTTAAAAACAAAACACAGTAAGGGATAGTAAAATTCCAAAACTAGTTTCTTAAAAAAAAATACATTTATCAAAATTATGTTTACACTAACAGGGAAGTAAAGTAGGCAGTAGGTGTTAAAAAACAATACTAGAAATGAAAATGTGTACATTCCTATGTGGCAGACCCTTGTTCAGAACATGTATAAATGTTAATCACAGTATAGACACATTAAAGTTGAAGAATGATCAAAAAAGAGTTATGAAATTCAATAACTTATTTTTAATTCACTTTCTGATATGAAAGCTGAAATTCTCATGGAAACTGTAATGTCTAGAAGTAAACTTTTGTCAATTTATGTAATTTATATCTCAATAAAAAGGTACTAAAATTTTGAAAACTAAGGAAATTATAAACTCAAATGTCTACTTCCATATTGAAAGAACCCTTGCATATCAACAAAGAAAAGGCAACCCAGTAAATAATTGAGCAGAGACTTGAAATGGCATTTCATAAGAGCATAGACAATGACCAATAAGCATACAAGATGGTGTTCAGCATAATTATTAATCAAGTAAAATCAAACTAAAACAACAGGGAGAGAGGAAGTGGGTCATAGATGGCAGCGCATATAAAACCTGTAACCACATCCTTACACATACACACAGAATCTATACCTACATACAGAGCAATTCACTGTGAGAAAGAACAGAGGCCTGAGTGAACAACTTATATAAAACAAGTGATGAACCACCTAAAAATAGTAAACTACACAGAGAAAAGGGGATAGAGGGACCCTAAACTCCACTTGGCCTTATAGTAGGGAGAGATATCACCATAGGACTAGAACACAGATTCTGCTGAACTGGACACCAAAAAGGAAAAAAAAAAAAAGCCGTGGTTGAAAGGATTTAATGGGTAACAACACTATTTGCAATCAAACCAATTTTCCTAACTAAAGCAACTGCCAAACTGTGAGGGAACTGCTAGAACTGTCTCTGGGACCAGAGGTTCTGATGACTGCCATCGTTTATGTCCCCCTTTCATGTTGATAGGGCAGAAAGGAGCAGGGTGAGCACCATTGTTAAAATTCCCCCATCACCTTGAAGGGTGGATGGGAGTAAGGTCATGGTGCACAGATCAGCTGTAGACTTAACCAGTTCACTCACCCAGGACATACCTGCAAACAAAATACATCTGACAGAGATCAACAAGTCCTGCCAACTTGGCATGGGTGTAGTGCCCACAAGATTCACACATCCCATGTCCCTTCCTTTTGCAGGAACCACATTAGCAAGGCTTTGATGAGTACCCACCCAGGAGATTCTGGACCACATTCCTCCTATCCACATTACACCACCAGCAAGGCCCAGGCCTGGCACCCACTGGGGATCCTCCAGGCCACCTCCTTCTACGGCCACCCCACCAATGAGGCACCAGCTGGTGCCCACCCAGGAAGTGTCTGGACTGTGCACTATCACCCCAAGTCACCCTGATAGCAAGAGCCCAACATGCTACCTAAAGAGAAGCTCCTTAGTCTGACGCTGGCCACTCCACCAACATGGCCCCAGCTGGTACTTACCTGTAGGTAGACTCTTGGCCAACACTATAGAAGCCTTGACATTGTGACACCATAGCTCACACCCACCTGGCCCCTAGCCAACCACTCAAAGCTTCCAGGCACACACAGTCTGCAAAGGGAATATTCCTACATGCCGCACCTACAAGACAGAGAAAGAAGTCCCAGCCACCTAACCTATAGAAACAAACACATAAAGTCAAAAAAAATGTTGAGACAGAGGAATATACTTGAAACAAAAGATAATGAAAAATCTTCAGAGAAGAACTAAATGAAACAAAGTTAAGAAATCTGCAGGATAAAGTGTTCAAAATAATGATTATAAAAATACAGCACTTGAGAAAAGAGTAAATAAACTCAAGGAGGATCTCAGCAGACATAGAAAATATGAGAAAGAACCAATCAGAGATGATGAATACAATGTGAAATGAAAAATACACTAGAGGAAATAAAGAACAGAATAAGGATATAGAAAACAGAGTAATAGAAAGCACTCAAGCTAAGCAACAGAAAGAAAAAAGAATAAAAAATAATGAAGATAAACTGAAGGACCTCTATCACAAGTTCCAAAATCCCAACACTGATAGCATAGAAGTCCTAGAAGAAAAGACAGAGAAAGCGAGAGGAGTCCTAGAAGAAAAGACAGAAGAAAAGACAGAAAATAATATTTAAAAAAAATAGCTGAAAACTTCACTAACCTGGGAATGAAACAGATAAATTTCAGGAAGCACAGGAAGCTATGAACAAGATAAACCTGAGGAGGCTGATATAAAGCCGATACTAATTTAAATGTCCAGAATCAAAGAGAAAGAGAGCGTCTTAAAAGCATCCAGATGAAAGAAATGATTTACATACAAGGGAAACCCCATAAATCTATCAGCAGATTTTTCAGAAACTCTGTAGGCCAGAAGGCTATGGCATGATCTATTCAATGTGCTGAAATGAGAAAATCTACAACTAAGAATATTCTATGAGGCAAGAATATTATTCAGAATTGGAGAGAGGTGGGCAATGAAAAAATGGCAGAGTAGGACTGACTGCAAGGGAAAACCTCCTCCCATGTACACATTGAGGAAGCAAATGCAAATACAAATAGAAGATACTACAGCAAATAAAACGAACTCTGGAAATGACCGGAACACCATGCAACATGCCATGAACACCCGTTGGAGGGAGGATATGTTAAAGGGACTTCTTTAAATGGAAATGTTCCTAAGTACAAATAGTTTTTGTCAGTGAAAATAAACCTACAGTGAAGGTTGTAGACCAATTACTTACAAAGCAAGTATGAAATTAAAAACACAGAAGTAGTATACACATACACAAAATTAATCAAGGGGTATACAAAATACATAGATTATAGGACTGTGAATGTAAAGTGTGGAAGATGAAGAAGAATAAAAGGGAAAACTGTTAGAATGTGTTCAAAATCAAGCACCCAACTACCAAATATAGGCTGTTACATATTTTGGAAATTATCATTGAACCTAATGGTAACCACTAAAGCCTATAATAGATACACACACACACACACACACACACACACACACACACACACATACATAAATTCTAGAAAGGAATCCAAGTATAACACTAATGAACACCACCAAATAATAAGAGTATAAGAGAGAAGAAAGGAATAGAGAGGAATTACAAAAACAGCTAGGAAATGGCAGTACGTAGATACCTATCAATAATTAACTTAAATGTAACTGGACTAAATGCATCAATCAAAAGCTATAGGGTGACAGAACAGATAAAGAAACAAGAGCCATATATGCTGCTTATAAGAGGCACATTTCAGAACTAAAAACATACATAAACTGAAAGTGAAGGGATGGAAAAGACATTTCATGAAAATAAAAGGAGGAAAAAAGCAGGAGTAGCAGTACTTATATGAGACAAAATATTCAAAACAAAGAAAATAACAAGAGTCAAAGAAGGAAATTACATAATAATAAAGGATTAGTCCAACCAGAGAATATAACAATTGTAAATATCTATGCACCCAACACAGGAGCACCTAAATATTTAAAACAAATACAAGCAGACTTAAAGGGGGAAATAGCAACACCACCATAGTAGGGGATTTTAGCACCCAACATACATCATGGATAGATCAGCCACAGAGAGAATAAATAAGGAAACAGAGGCACTGAATGACACGTTAGACCAGATGGACTTAACAGATATACACAGAAAATTCCATGCAAAGCAGCAGGATACGTTTTCCTCAAGTGCATATGGAACATTCTGCAAAATAGATCACATATTAGACAAACAAAGAGCCTCAATCAATTGCAAAAGATTGAAACTGTATCAAGCATCTTCTCAGACCACGATGGTATGAAATTAGAAATCAATTACATGAAGAAAGGAAAACAAAACAATCCCCATAAAAAATGGAGGCTAAACAACATGCTCTTAAATAGCCAATGAATAAGTGAAGAAATAAGAGGAAATCAATTTATGAAGACAAATGCAAACAGAAACACAAAGGCTCAAAACGTGTGTACATAGCAAAAGCAGTTATAAAAGGGAAGTACGTATTGATATAGGCCTAACTCAAGAAACAAGGACAATCTCAAACAAACAATCTAAACTCACAACTAAAGGATTAGAAAGAGAGGAACAAACAAAGCCAATGTTAGTAGGAGGAGGAACATAATAAAGATCAGAGCATAAATAAATAATATAGGAAATAAGAAAACAACAGAAAAAAATCAATGAAGGGCTATTCTTCAAGAACCTATTTATCAAAAAAAAAAAGAGAGGACTCAAATAAATAAAGGAGAAATGAAAAAAGAGAAGTTACAAATGACAGAACAGAAATTTAAAAAATTATAAGAAAAGCTGTATGCTAATGAAGTTGGGCAGCCAGAGGAAATAGACAAATTCCTAGAAATGTACAGTCTTTCAAGAGTGACCAGAAAGAAACAGAAAATATGAATAGACTGATTACCAGAAATAAAATTGAATTGGTAATCAAAAATTTTCACAAAAACAAAAGCCCTGGACCACATGACATCACAGGTGAGTTTTACCAAAATTTAAAGAAGAGGCAATACCTATCACTATTAAAGTAATCCAAAAAGTAGAAGACGAGGGAATACTTCCAAACTCATTCTTTTGCATTTCTATATATTAACAGTAAACTAGCAGAAAGAGAAATCAGGAATGCATTTCCTTTTACAATTGCCTCTAAAAGGATAAAATACCTAGGAATAAACCTAGCCAAGGAGATAAAAGACCTATACTTTGAAAACTATAAGACACAGATGAGATAATTTAAAGAAGACACAAATGGAAATCTATCCCATGCTCATGGATAGGAAGAATTAAAATTGTCAAAATATCCGTGCTCATGGGTAGGAAGAATTAATATCATTAAGACATTCGTTCATCCTCACCAAAGCAATTTCCAGATTCAATGCAATCCCTACTAAAATACCAATATCATTTTTCAATGAACTAGAGCAAATAATCCAAAAATTCATATGAAAATACAAAACACCCTGAATAGCCAAAGCAATCTGAGCAAGAAGAACAAAGCTGGCTTACACTCCCTGACTTCAAGCTATACTACAAAGCTATATTAACCAAAACAGTATGGTACTGGCACAAGTCATAGGTCAATGGACTAAAGAGCTCAGAAACAAATACACACATATATGGTCAATTAATATATTACCAATGAGGCAAGAATATAAAAGGGGAGATGATAATTTCTTTAAAAAGTCATGTTGGGGAAAGTGGACAGTTTCATGCAAAACAATGAAACTGGATTACTGTCAAACTCCATACAGAACAGTAGACTCAAAATGGATTGAAGACCTAAATATAAGACATGAAACCATAAAACTCTTAGGAGAAAACAGGCAAAAATCTCTAGGATATAAACATGAACAACTTTTTTCTGAACACATCTCCTCAGGCAAGGAAAACAAAAGCAAAAATGAACAAATGGGACTACATCAAACTAAAAAGCTTCTGTACAGCAAAGGACACCATCAGTGGAACAAAAAGGTGTCCTACAGTATGGAAGAGTACATTCATAAAAGACATAACCAACAAGGGGTTAACATCCAAAATGTATGAAGAACTCATATGCCGCAACACCCAAAAAGCAAAAAACACAATTAAAAAACGGGTGGAGGATATGAAAAGACACTTCTCCAAAGAAGAAATTCAGATGGCCAACAGGCACATGCAAAGATGCTCCACATCACTAATTATCAGGGAAATGCAAATTAAAACCACAATGAGATATCACCTTATACTGGTTAGGATGCCTAGCATCTAAAAGACAAGGAACAACACATGCTGGTGAGGATGTGGAGAAATGGGAACCCTCCTACATTGCTGGTGGGAGTGTAAATTAATTCATCCATTGTGGAATGCAAAATGGAGGTTCCTCAAAAAACTAAAAATAGAAATACCATTTGACCCTGGAATTCCACTCCTAGGAATTTACTCAAAGAAACAAGATCTAAGATTAAAAAAGACATATGCACTCCTATGTTTATCGCAGCACTATTTACAATACCCAAGATATGGAAGCAACCTAACTGTTCATCAATAGATGAATGGTTATAGAAGATGTGGTATATATGCACAATGGAATATTATTCAGCCATAAGAAGAAAACAAATCCTACCATTTGTAACAACATGGATGGAGCTAGAGGGCATTATGCTCAGTGAAATAAGACAGGCAGAGAAAGACAAGTACCAAATGATTTCACTCATTCGTGGAGTACAACTACAAAACAAAACTGAAGGAACAAAACAGCAGCAGAATCACAGACTCCAAGAAGGGACTAGTGGTTGTCAAAGTGAAAGGGCTGGAGAGGGTAGGTGAGGAGGAGGGGAGAAGGGGATTGAGGGGCATTATGATTGGCACATACGGTGTAGGGGGGTCATGGGGAAGACAATGTAGCACAGAGAAGACAAGTAGTGACTCTGTGGTATCTTACTACGCTGATGGACAGTGACTTTGGTGAGGTGGTGGGGGCGGGGGATCTTGATAATATGGGTGAACGTAGTGACCACAATGTTGTTTATGTGAAATCTTTATAAGATTGTATATCAATGATATCTTAATAAAAATGCTGAAAGAATGCATTCAAACATTAGCAATCATCAACTTAATATAGATTTGGTGTGTATGTAAAACATCATATACAAGCCACAAGGTAGATACAAACTAAAAACCTATAATAGATACACAAGAAATAATAGAAAGGAATCTCTTTATAAGGGAAGACAGCAAGAGAAGAAGAAAGGATCAGGGAATAATGACAAAAACAGCCACAAAATAGTAAACAAAAGAGCAATAAGTACTTACATATCTACAATTACTTTAAATATAATGTACTAAATTCTCTAATCAAACACTAGGGGTAACTGAATGGATTTAAAAAAAGACCCATCTATATGCTGCCTACAAGAGACTCACTTCACAGCTAAAGACACACACAGACTGAAATGAAGGGATGGGAAAAGATATTCCGTGTAAATAAATAAATAAATAAAGAAAGAAAGAAAGAAATAAAAGCTGGGGGAGTAGTACTTACATCAGACAAAACAGTCTTTAAAACAAAGATCATAACAAACAAAGAACATTATACAATGATTTAGGGTTTAAACAAGCAAGAAAGTTTTCACTGTTGTAATGTTTTTTACTGTGGAACACTTAAATATACAAGCAAATATTAATAGACATAAAGAAGATATTGACAGTAATACAATAGTAGGGAACTTTAAGACCACACTTAAATAAATGGATAAGCAATCTAAACAGAACATAATTAAATAAAATGATGACATTAGCGTTGCCTTAATACAAAAACAAAGGCAATTAAAAAAAAAGGAAAATTACAGACATACGTCCCTGATGAACATAGATGCAAATATCTTCTAAGCTCCATTGGATGAATGGATAAGATGTGCTCTGTGTGTGTATGCATACAATTGAATATTTTTCAGCCATGAGAAAGAAGGAAATACTGTCATTTCTGACAACATGGATATTCCTGAAGGTATCTTGCTAAGTGAAATAATACAAACAGAGAAGGACAAATACTGCATGGTATTACTTATATGTGGACTCTAAATAAAAAGTCAAACTCAGAACAGAGAGTACAAAAGTGCTTGCCATGGCTGGGAGCTGGCAAAAATTTGGAAAGGATGGGAAACAGGTACAAACAGCTAAAAATGAATAAAACCTGTGTAACGCATAACATGGTGACTATGGTTGGTAACACTGTTAACATAGATTTGGTGTGTATGTAAAACATCATATACAAGCTGCAAGGTAACCAAAAACTAAAAACCTATAATAGATACACAAGAAATAAGAGAAATAAGTGAAAGGGCTGGTGAGGGTAGGTGAGGAGGAGGGGACAACGGGATTGAGGAGCATTATGATTGGCACATATGGTGTAGGGGGGGTCATGGGGAAGACAGTGTAGCACGGAGAAGACAAGTAGTGACTCTGTGGCATCTGTGGCATCTGTGGTTCCCGTTTCTCCACATCCTCACCAGCATTCAAATATAATTCAAATTTGCTGAGAGAGTAACAAAGATAAATATGTGTTTATATATGCATTAATTAAAAGATGGGAGGAATCTTTTCAGAAAGTCTATGTATATCAAATCATCACAATGTACACTTGAAATAACTTAAAATTGACCAACTATATTTCAAAGATGAAAAATTTTTAAGTACTTAGATATATTGTATCTTAAATAATGTCTTGAACCTTTAGACACAGAAAACTATTATAAAATTTTATAGTATTGTCATGAGTACAATTTTGCTCATCTTTGTAAATATAGGTTTTTCTAAAGTCAGCCTTCAAATTTTCTTATAACAAAATGTACTTCTCTGAGGAAATATCAGTTACCTTATTAACACAAGTTGGAGTCTTAAAAAGTGGATATCATCATAGATCCATCACTTATAAAGGACTTACTTCCATAAATCTCATTTTCTCTGAGTGAAAAAAAGATTTTAATTACCCTATGAAATGTTTTGACAATTAGCAATAATATATAAAATGTTAGACATGTCTCAGTAAAACTATCTTAATCAGTTTAGAGCCTCTCCATTACATATATTCCTCCAGATCTATCATTTCTATCAAAGTCTGAAAATGCAATATATTTTCATTGAGGTCACATTATTTTTTATCTTTTTTTTTCTGTCTAGATTTTGGGTTTTTCTTAGTTTTTTTAAATACCACTTGCTGCTATAATAATAATAATATTTATTATTATTATTATTATTATTTGGTATCATTAATCTACAATTACATGAAGAACATTATGTTTACTAGGCTCCCCCCTTCACCATGTTCCGCCCACATACCCCTTCACAGTCACTGTCCATCAGCGTAGTAAGATGCTGTAAAATCACTACTTGTCTTCTCTGTGTTGCACAGCCCTTAGGTTTTTAATTAATACTTCTTGAATATACTGTACATAGAGAAAAAAAACCTCGAAGTTCTACAGCTTGAAGATTTTTCTCTCAGGCCTCTCAAGTCTCCAGTATGGTATCTCTAGCCTTACAAGAACCACAGAATTCTGCTTGTTCCCCGGTAGCCCACTGCCCAGGCAAAGCACTTCCCCTGCATGTTATCTTTGAATATGCAATGTATCACCCCAAATGTTAGTGGATAGGACAATTTTTCTTCATTCATAGTACTGGTAGTGGACAACAGGCAGCTGGGTGGTCCTCACATGGGTCTTTCAGTTACTCGTAATCAGTGATGACTGGATTTGAAATAATGAGAAAGCTCAACTGAGCTGATGTTCAACATGGCTTCTTCAGATGTTACCACAGTTGAGATGACTGGGTTAGAGAGGGTGGCCATGCATCTCTTCACAGCCTCTCTGCAAGGCTTGGTTGGGCTTTCTCAGGGCATAGCCATCTCAGGGCATTTCAACCTCTCACATGACCATATGCTTCAAAAAAGAAGGTGGAAGCTGTATGGCTACAGTAACCTGGCCCCTGAAGTAACAAAACTTCAATTCTACCACATCTGAAGGTCAAAATCAAGTCCAAGAGCCAGTTCATATTGAAATGAAGATTAAAGAAACTACATCTTCTGATTTGAAGTAATAAAGGATTTCCAGGTATCTTTAATCCACCACAGACATGATTCTCCAAATGCCCTCAGTGCTGAAGCACTAACCTTTCCAGAATCCCAGCCTCTCTGGTCCTCATTGTTTCAGCCACAATCTGATGTTTTTATGTCAGTAATTTTTGTGTATTACCAGGCTTTCCTAGTTGTTTTTATCCAATGACTCAAAGAAGAAGTATATCAATTATTATTAAAGACTATTTGGTTACTTTTTTTAGATTAATGATTTTTTTGCATATGTTTTAATAAATACAGACAACAAGAGGCAAAGAATATTAATACATTATAATTTTCTTCTAATCCACATATTTATGGTGAGACAGCATTACAAAGTTAGAGATGTGGGTGAAGACAGCTCACATTGACTAAAAATAAATGTTCTTATGCTCTTGTAAAGGGTAAATACTTAGAAAGAGGTTGTGTTGCAAAGGGAAATAACTGTCCCTTCAAAAATGGTGTTGGGTAAACATAAGATCTACAGAAAAAGACTAAAAGTGGATTGATATCTTACACCATACACAAATATAAATTTGAAATGGATTTAGGACCTAAATAACAGATCTGAAATTACAAAATTGCTGAAAGAAAACATATGCAGTAAAATGTGAACACAGGCATTAGTAAATTTTTTCTGCATGTCTCCTAAGGCAAGTGGCAAAAAACAAAAATAAGTGGGACAACATTCAATTAAAAGACTTCTGCACAACAAAGGGAAACATCAACAGAATGAAAAGGAAACCTACTGAATGGCAGAATATATTTGTAAAATGATAATTTTAATAAGGGTCTAATATGGAAAATATAGAAGGAATCGCTACAACTCAACACCCCCCCCCAAATAATCTGATTGAAAATGGCCAGAGTAGGACTTAAGTAGAATTTTCCCAAAGAAGACATATAGATGGCCAACAGACAAATGAAAAGATGCTCACCAATACTAATCCTCAGGGAAATGCAAATCAAATCTCAATGAGATATTACCTCACACCTGTTAGAATGGCTATTATCAAAAACACAAGAAATAACAAATATTGGTGAGGATGTGAAGGAAAGGGAACCATTATTGTCTACTGGTGGAAAATTAAAATAGGCAACCAGTATGAAAATAGTAGACAGGTACTTCAGAAACTAAAACCAGAAATACCATATAACCCAGTAATTCTACGTGTAGTATTTACCTGAAGGATACAAAAACACTAATTCAAAAAGATATATGCCACCTATGTTTATTGCAGGACTATTCACAATAATCAAAAAGTGGAAGTAACCTCAGTGCCCATCCCTGGATGAATGGTTAAAGATGTGTGGTTCACATATACAGTGGAATATTACTCAGCCATAAAAATATTAAAATCTTTTCATTTGCAATAATATGGATATAGCTAGAGGGTATTAGGCTAGGTGAAGTAAGACAGAAAAAGCAAACACCATAGGATTTTAGTTATATGTAGAATATTGAAAATAAAGCGAATGAACAAAGAAAAAAAACACTTATATACAGGCAACAGGTTGCTGAAAAGGAAGGCCTGGGTCAAAGGCAAAATAGGGGATGGAGATCAAGAGGTACAAACCACCAACTGTAAACTAAGTCAAGGAGATAAAAAATAGAACATGGAAAATATACTCAAAATTATTGTAATGAATTTGTATGGTGACATAGTAACTACACTTATCATGAGACATTACATAATGTGTATAATTGTTAAATATATAGTTATATGCCTGAAATCAATATAGTATGGTATATCAACTTCAATTTAGAAAAAGGTAGGAGGTTAGAGCAGTGATAGGGACAAATGAGACTAAAGAATAATATACATTTGGGGAGACTAAAAAATGTTGATTGAAGTGTAGATGAGGAAAACAGAGAAGCCTCAGAAGAGAAGAGAAATATCCGTCTGCATAATGCTGGCTCTTATGCTTCTTTCATAGACATTCTCAACTCTCTTTATTGCTCCTCAACAATACGACACTGGATTTCCCATAGTTTAATTTTTTCCCCCCAAACACAAATTAAAAAAAACTTAAATTTCCAATATGAAAATCTAATATTCCTTTGAAAGGAATGCAAGTCTTTTGAGGTTATCATGAAAAGCCTGCTTTACTTGTTTGTTTCTCAGGGTATAAATGAAGGGGTTCAACAAAGGGGCAACAGACACAGTAAGCAGAGAAACAGCCTTATTAACAGACACCTCTTCTTTAGCTGAAGGGTTGATATACATAAAAATGCAGCTGCCATAGCTGATGGAAACCACAATCATGTGAGAAGAACAGGTGGAAAAGGCTTTTTTCCTTTGCTGGGAAGAAGGTAATCTTAAAACTGTTTTAATGATGTATATGTAGGATAAAACCACACAAACAAGAGTCATTATGAGGGTCAACACAGCGCAGAATATAGCCAGCTGCTCTATGAACCATGTATCTGAACATGAATTCTTCAGTATTGGAGAAGCATCACAGGCAATATGATCAATAGTAGAGTCACAGAATTCCAGATTAAGGCTCAAACAAAAGGCTGGGAGGATAATCAATAAGCCAGATACCCAACAACTGAGGATGAGGTTCCTGCAGACTCTGCTGTTCATGATGCTCATGTAATGCAGGGGTTTGCAGATGGCCACGTAGCGGTCATAGGACATCACAGCCAACAGAAAAACTTCTGTAGCTCCAAAGAGAATGATAAAAAATACTTGGCTGAAGCAGGCTTTGATGCTAATGGTTTTGTTCCCACTTGATATGATGTACAGGTATGTGGGGACACAGGCCGTTGTGAGTGAGATTTCTAAGAAAGAGAAATTTTGAAGAAAAAAATACATAGCTGTTTTTAAGTGAGAATCTACCAAGATGAGAGAAATTATGGTGAGATTCCCAATTACACTAAATGTATATGTGATAAACAAAAAGGTAAAAACCAGAATCTCTAGGTGTGGCTCATTTGTCAATCCCATTATGATGAACATAGTTACTGTTGAATGGTTTCTCATCACTGACTTCATCTGTCACCGATCTTCACATAAAAGTCACAGAAATGGATCTGAGGAACAATGTCAAATGGGACAAAATGAGACCGTGTCTACCCATACCATGCAAACCCAGTCACATGCATTTCCTTCTATAATTTGATAATCAGAGTTGATGAGGTAATTCCCTTACCTCCCTTAGTCCCTCAACATTCCCTCAACTGAAATATTCCACATGGAAGCAAAGCTTATGGAACATTTCTCTTGAAAGTTACTGCTACTGAGATTTTTACAACTGTTCTAGTATCTCCCAATTCACAGCACTAATTCCAATTAATTTGTTAAGTCTATTCTTTGATTGAGATTTCTCCTATAGGATCAGAAATTGTTAGCTTTGAGCTATATTTTCATGGTGAATAGAGCGTCTTTGTTCCAAAACTTAATACTCAGAAGCTAAAACCTACAATTCCTTTGCTTCCAGCTGCAGTGCTTGACAATATGGAAATATGTAGGAGATGGTGTTATGCCCTAACTACTCTCCCAATCCTTCTTCTAGTGAACTAGGCAAGACTTAAATGTGAAGTCATATTTCTCTCAGATAATAGAATTCAGTGGCCCTCTCTCTTGACTTTTTAAGTCCCTCTATTATTCATTCATTTTTGGTCCTCAGCAGAGAGTGCTTTGATGCATGATTATTTTAATATAACTTGAAAAACCACGGATAAAAGAATAAAACAGCCGAAGGAGAGCAAGACATATTTTGCTGTTCCACATGAAAAGATATGTGATACATTTTTCAGTAACTTAACATAGGGGTTGAATGTATGGACCTTGACACCATTTCTTGGTTCAAATTATCTATCATCTACTGGGTAAGTGACCTTAGGCAGGTCATTTAATCTCTCTGTACTCCAGTTTCCTGATCTATGGAGTTAACAGGAATACTTTCTCATACTGTTATGGTGAGGTTTAAATGAGTTGTATCAATTCCCACCCAGTACAGATTTTCCATGGACATTGACAGCATATGGATATCATGTGAGAAAATGGTACATTAACCTGGGTTTACAAGGCAGTTTGCAGATAGGTGATACTGGTACTGAAATTGGGAAAATATTTTTTAAAAAATGGAATGTTTTCTAATGATAATTCATATACAGGGGACATAAATATAAATACATATATATATATGAATAAATATAAATACATAAATAAAAATACATATATATATATATATATACCTGATAGATAATTGAGAGACAAACACAGAAAAAAGGAGAGGAGATAGAGTGATTAAAAAGTATTTTCAATCAATCAAATCATTATATATGAGACTGCAGCAACATAATGATGTCTTACATTAATGCTACCCAGTTTTGATATGTTGGGCTTGAAAACATCCAATGACTTACCTTTGACATTTTTTGCTTCACCAGGAATCTGTACCTCAAATGACCTAGGTGAGCCTCACAGTTGAACAAAAACTGTGGAAGGATCATCTAAGAGCCTTCCTAGATCCCTGTCCCCCAAAACCTGTTCTCACCCTACATACATACATGCTTTCTGAATTTATAAGAAATATCATCCTAACTTGAAAGGAATATTTCTGAATATTCTGGGTATAAAAGGAAGATTAGAAAGTTCAAAGAGCAAGGAAGACTTAAGAAGTCTCTCTGACTCAGAAAGAAAATTCATGTTCTAATTTTTATAGACAGACTTGTTTTTGCCCTTATGATGCTCTTTATTTCCTCCATCTGCTACAGGTGTGAAGAAAACAAAGGAATTAAATGTCTTTGGAGGCCATTACTCAAAAGTCTCTGATGAATTAAAAATATTATTTGCTTTGCCATAAGCAGTTTTAAGGTAAGTACCAATGGGGACATTCTGCTTAGGTAGACAATGAAACAGTCATAGCAAAACCAACTCAGTTCAACTGTAAAAATATAAAATTCCAATGACAACTCAGAAACCTGTTCTTATGTATTTGTTCACACATGGCTTATGCAATGCAATAAGAACATAGCCTTCTTACCTAAAATTACATTCATAAAAATGTTCAATATACAGTAGTCCAACAGTAGATATGAAAACTGAAAAAAATCATGGAAATGACAATATCCAAAAATAAACATTATTTTGATATTTGTTCTTGTGAATATTGCCCATAGACATATGTAAGGGATGTGTTTACTAATCCCAGTTTATTATAAAGGCTACAACTCAGGAATAGGCAAATGGGAGAGATTCATAGAGCAATCTATGGGGGATGAGAAAGCATGGAGTTTCCATGCTCTCTCCTGGTGCACCACCCTCCCAGCGTCTCCATGTGTTCACCAAACCAGGAAACTCTCCTAATCTCCTTTGAGAGTTTGTAGTGCTTAGTCTCCATCCCTCCTTGTCTTTTCCTAGAGATCAATGGATGGGCTGAAATTTCCAATCCCCAGATCATTTGGACTTTCTGATGACCAGACACATTCTGAGGCTATCTAGGGAGGACCCTAAGTCACTGTATTAGCATACACTCAAGGTAATAGAAGATACTCCTGTCTTTTAGCAAATTTCACCAGTCAGGAACTCCCTGCCAAAAACATGGATAAGACCAAACATTGCTTTACATACATGTGTATATAAATATAAATATATATATGTCTGTAAATTTTTTCCTGCATAAATATGCAAACAGAAGGTATATATATATATATATATATATATATATATATATATATATATATATATCTATATGGTGAAATAGCCAAATTCAACAACAGAATAAGAAGTTTTTAATATCTTTATCTCAGTAATTCATAGGAGTAGAAAAGGAAATGATTAAGTAAAATGAAAATCTGATCAATACAATGAACAAGAGAGATAATAGATATATGTAGAAAAATACACCCAAAAGCTGTGCAATACATTATTATTTTTGGCGGAACAGAAATGTTTTCTCACAGTTCAGGAACCTGAAAGATCATGATCAAGGTGCTCACAGGTTTGGTTACCTTGGAAGCCTCTCTTTTTTGCTGGTAGATGGCAATCTTCTCCTGGGTCTTCACATGGTGTTCCCTGTGTACATATCTGTGTCCTAATCTCCTCTTCTTACAAGGACATAGTCATATTCAATAATGGCCCACCCTAAGGACAACATTTTAACTTATTACCTCTTTAAAGACCCTATATCCTAGTAGAGTACTGAGGTACAGGGGATTTGGATTTCAATATATGAATTTGATGGCGATGCAACTCATCCATAATGGATTCCTAAGGATCCTAATGAAATTTACAGGCTGAAATTCTTCAAGATTTTGAATTGCTATTAGAAAAAGTTTTAAACATACCAAAAAATTTAAAGAATAACATTAAACACTTGTTTGTTTTTGCTTTTGTTTCTCTTGCCTAGAGAAACTTCCAGAATATATATGCTAATGTCAATGTTCAAGAGTTTGCTGCCTGCATTTTGTTTTCTTTCTTTTTTTTTGCCTTGCTTGGTCATTTAAAAAAATTTAATTAATTTCCCAAATACTTAAAATGTGCACACAGTATGAAATTATAAAAGCACAAAGAGAGAGATAATGGCTGCAGATTAAGTTTTTCCCTGTTACATGGTCACCTGATGTTTTCTCCTTTAAGTATACACTATTACTTTTTCTAGAAAATTCCCTCAAAGAGAGTTTATGCCTTTATATCCATATATCCATATATATACAACGGAATCTGCCTGTTTTCCTATAGGAGGTTAATGGTTTCAGGTCTTATGTTAAAGTCTTTTCTAGTTTGATCTTGTGTATGACATAAGGCAGTGGTCCAGTTTCTTTCCTTCGCATGTCGCTGTCCCAGTTTTCCCAACACCATTTTTTGAAGAGACTGTCTTTTCCTCTTTGTATGTTCTTGCCTCCTTTGTCATACATTAATTTGGCAACATAAGCATGGATTTGTTTTAGGGTATCTGTTCTGTTCCATTACTCTGTGTGTCTAGTTTTGTGATAGTACTTTATCATTCTGATTACCATACCTTTTTAGTGTAGTTTGAAATCAGGGAGTGTGATACATTCAGCTTTGTTCTTCTTACTCAAGACTGCTTTAGCTAGTTAGGGTTTCTGGGCTTCCATACAAATTTTAGGATTGTTTTTCTAGTTCTGTGAAAAATGCCATTGGCATGTTGATAGGGGTTGCATTGAATCTGTAGATTGCTTTGAGTGCTATGGCTATTTTAACAATATTAATTCTTCCTACCATTAATATGGACTGCAGCTCCATTGTTTGTATCTTCAATTTCTTTAATCAATGTCTTAGCGTTTTAAGGTATAGCCAATATATGGAAGATAGATAATGTTTATCAATAGATAAGTGGATGAACATGTGGTATATATGTATGTATGGATATGTATATACACAGTGGAATATTGATTTACAATTCTCTATCATGAGGAAGTATTTATTTGGGTGAAGCATAGCTATTTTGCTTTCTTTAACAGAGAATTATTTCTGTGTATCATTGAGGATACATGTGGTAAGTTTTTGTTAGGCCTCAAAAAGAGCCTTAATAAACTAAAAAAGACTGAAATTGTATCAAGCAATTTCTCAGACCACAATGGTATGAAACTAGAAATATATCACATGAAGAAAGCAACACCTCCCCACAAACACACTGAGGCTAAGCCACATGCTTCTAAATAATCAACACAGAACTCGCAAATCAAAGTAGAAATCATGCAGTATGTGGAGGCAAATGTAAACAAAAATACAACAGTTCAAAAGTTCAACAGTGGTTCTAGGAGGGAAGTTACACAGTAGCACAGGCCTACGTCAAGAAACAAGAACAATCTCATATAAATAGTCTAAACACACAACTAAAGAAACTAGAAAAAGAAGAACAATTGAAACCCAAAGTTAGTAGAAGTAGGGACATAATGAAGCTCAGAGCAAAAACAAAGAAATTAGAGATGAATAAAACAATAGAAAAAATTAATGAAAACAACAGCTAGTTCTTTGAGAAGATAAAATACACAAACTCCCTGGCTGGACTCAATCAAGAAAAGGAGAGGGCAGAAATAAAATCAGAAAAGGAAAAGGAATAGTTATAACTGATATTGTATTTGCACTCTTGAAATATAAAGAATTATTAGAGAATTGTTTGAAAAATTATATGACAATAATTGGGACAATCTAGAAATGGACAAATACCTAGAAAAATATAACCTTCCTAAACTGACCAGGAAGAAACAGAAAATCTGAATAGACCAATTACCAGCAATGAATTTGAATTGGTAATGAAAAAAATTCCCAACAAAATTACCAGGACCAGACAGCTTCACAGCTGAATTCTAACAAACATTTAAAGAAGAGTTAACACCCATCCTTAAAGTACTCCAAAAAGTAGAAAAGGAATACTTCCAAAGTCATTTGGAAGCAAGCATCACTCTAATTCCAAAAGCAAAGACACTACAAAAAGAGAAAGTTATAGACTAATATCCCTGATGAACACAGATGCAAAAATCCTCGACATAATATTAGTGAACAGAATTAAAAAATACATGAAAGGGATTATCTATAACAACCAATTGGGATTTATTTCAGGGATGCAAGGGTGATACAATATTCATAAATCAATCACATTAACAAAAACAAGGATACAAACAACATTATCACCCCAATCAATGCAGAAAAAGCATTTGACAAAATTCAGCATTGATTCATGATAAAAACTCTCAACAAAATGTATATAAAGAGAATGCAGTTCAACATAATAAAAGCCATATACAACAAATCTACCTCTATCATCATACTCAATGGTAAGGTGAAAGCTGTTCCTCTAAGATCAGGAAAAAGACAAGGCTGTCCAATTCACCACTTTTACTTAACATAGTACTGGAAGTCCTTGTCATGGAAGCCAGTCTAGATAAAGAAGTAAAATTCATCCAAATTTGTAAGGAAGAAGGAAAACTGTCACTATTAGCAGATGACATACTATATATAGGAAACTCTGAAACTCTGCCAAAAATTATTAAAACTAATAACTGGATTCAGCAATGTTGCAGGATACAAAACTACTACACAGAAATCTGTTGCATTACTATATATTAACAATGAAAGAAAAATCAGGAAAACAATTCTGTTTATAATTGCATCAAGAAGAATAAAATACCTAGGAATAAACCTAACCAATGAGGTGAAAGACCTGTATTCTGAAAAATATAAGACATGCATGAGAGAAATTAAAGAAGACACAAATAAATGGAAATCTATTTCATGCTTATGGATGTGAAGAATTAATATTGTCAATATGGCCATCCTGCCTAAGCTATCTACAGATCCAATGCAATCCCTATCAAAATACGAATGGCATTTTTCATTGAACTACTGCAAATAATTCCCAAACTCATATGGAACAATAGAAGACCCTGAATAGCCAAAGAAATCCTGAGAAAGAACAAACCTGGGGTTATTACATTCCCTGGCTTCAAGCTCTACTACAAAGCTACAGCAATCAAAACAGTATGGTTCTGGCACAAGAACAGACCCATAGATCAATGGAACAGACTAGAGAACCCAGATAAAAACCTATGCATATATGGTCAATTAGTATACAATAAAGAAGCCATGAATATACAATGGGAAAAGATAGTGTCTTCAATAAATGGTGTCGGGAAAACAGTGGAGCTACATGCAAGAGAATGAAACTGTATTACTGTCTAACTCCATCCAAAAAAGTAAACTTGAAATGGATTAAAGAACTAAATGTAAAACATGAAACCATAAAAATCTTAGGGGAAAACAGGCCAAAATCTCTTGAACATGTGTTGCTCCAGGAGGAGGGCTTTCCCCATCAGGTACAAGTTCCCTACAGATTCACTGAGACTGAATAAAGACAAGGGAAAGAAGCTGGTGTCTTTAGAAAGGGTTCACACCACATTTATCCTCACTACAGTAGGTCTCAGTTTCTCCTGGCTCCAGTGCTGCTCCCTCCTGCTCCCCATTCTGGCTTAATCCTCTTCTAGCACCAGGGCTTCATGGCTTCCCTCCACCAGCCTCCATTCTCTCCAGTTCTCCCTCTAGGCTTCCCTTCTCCACTCTCAAAGCTTCCTGCTCCCATGATTGCACCACCCTCTCCCTGCTCTCCCAGCCCTCTACTTCCCCATGCCTAGCACTGGGAGGAGGTCTGGTCAGGCCTCTATGTTGACTAGCTGATGCCTGGCTAATTATATACCGAGAACTGAAGAGAGGAGTCTTTCTTCTCCACATCTCCCCTGTGCTGGTACTCCCATGACTGAGCAGCTGCTCTGTCCCCCATAAACATCCTATCGATGTGCAAACAGTCTCTTATATATGTACAACTGGTGCTATTAAGGCCAGGTGGGAATCTTGGTCAGAAATTTCCATTTTCTCTACAATAAGTATGAACAATTCTTTTCTGGATACATCTCCTTAGGCAGGGAAAACAAAAATGAACAAGTGGGACTATGTCAAACTAAAAATTTCTCTACAGCAAATGACACTACCAATAGAACAGAAAGGTGGCCTATAGTATGGAAGAATATATTCACAAAGGATTTAACAGATAAGGAGTTAACATCCATAATATATAAAGAACTCCTGTGATACAATATCAAGAAAATAATAACTTGTTTATAAAAGGGTAGAGGATCTGAATCAGACAGCTTCTAAAGAAGGAATACAGATGGCCAACAGGCACATGAAAAGATGCCCCATATCACTAATCATTGGGGAAATGAAAATCAAAACCAGAAGGAGATATCACTTCACACCAGTCAGAATGGCCATTATCCAAAGACAAGAAATAACATGTTGGCCAGGATGTGGGTTAAAAGGAACCCTCCTATACTGTTGGTGGGAATGCATATTGATGCAGTCTCTATAAAGCAGTATGAGGGTTTCTCAAAAAACTAAAAATAGAAATACCATAGAACCCAGTAATTCCACTTTAGGATACCCAATTATTTATTCAAATATACTTTCTATTCCTTTTTCTCTCTTTTCTTCTTCTGGTACCCCTATAATGCAAATATTGTTCCATTTGGATTGGTCACACAGTTCTCTTGATATTCTTTCATTCCTGGAGATCCTTTTATCTCTCTCTGCTGCAGCTTCTTTGTGTTTCTGTTCTCTGATTTCTATTCCATTAACGGCCTTTTGCACCTCATTCAGTCTGCTCTTAAGTCTTCCAGAGATTGTTTTATTTCTGTGTTCTCCCTCCCTACTTTATCCATTAGCTGTTGAACATTTCTCTGCAGCTCCATCAGCATGGTTATGACCTTTATTTTGAATTCTTTTTCAGAAAGATTGGTTAAATCTATCTCCCCAGGCTCCTTCTCTGGGGTTGTGTGTGTGATTCTGGTCTGGATCAAATTCTTCTGCCTTTTCATGGTGATAGAGGTAGTTGTGGGCAGTTGGCCTGTGTGTCAGTTGGGAGAACAAAGTCCCTTCTTGCTTGTTGGTCACCTTCCTTTCCTGTAAGAATGGCAACCCCTAGCGGCTTGTTCTGGGCAGCTGTGCACTGACAGGGCCTCTGAGTCTGGCCAGGTCAGCTGCAGAGGAGGCTCTGGGTGGTTGCTGTGGGTGCAGCTACTATCAGGCTCCTGCTCCCCTATGGGGGGCCACACTGGAGGGGGAATGGGTGGGAGGCTGTTTATCTCCGTGAGGGACCTCAGAGCTGCACTGCCTCCCAGAGGGTTAGGATGCCTGGAGTTCTCTATGATTCCCAGCTGCTGGGCTAAGTGTGCCGGGATGCTTCCATCCAGCTGTGAGGCCTCTGTCCCTTTAAGACTTTCAAAAAGCACTCACTTTTCTTTTGTCCCAGGGGCACCGGCTGCAGGGACCCACTTGCAGATTTTACTGTTCTGTTTCCCTCATATCCAGCACACCATGCACTGAGTGTCTGTGCTCCTGGTGCAGATGACTAGGGCTGGGCATTTAGCAGTCCTGGGCTCCCACTCCCTCCCCACTCCAACTCCTTTCCTCCCACTGGGGAGCTGGGGTGGGGAGCGTGCGCAGGTCCTGCTGTGCTGCGGCTTGTATCTTACCCCCTTTGTGAGGTGCTGAGTTCTTGCAGATGTAGATGTAGCCTGGCTGTTGGACTGTATCTTCTGGTCTCTCTTTTAGGAGTAGTTGTATCTGTTGTATTTTTAAAAATATATATGGTTTTGGGAGGAGATTTCCACTGCCCTACTCATGCTGCCATCTTGGCTCCTCCTCCAAACCCTACATATTTTGTTAATTATTTAAAATAAGTTCCAGTCTTCACTCTATTTCACCCTTAAAAACTCTATGTATCTTTTGAAAGAGAATTGTTCTTATGTAGCTGCTACGCCAGTCCTTTTAAAAATGGTGTTTGCTTAGATCAGGGGTTGCTGAATATTTCTGGCTTTGAAACATGAGAGTGGCAATAGAGATTATGTAAGACAATGGGTGTGGCTGTGATCTGAAGAAAACTTCATTTACAAAAACAGGTGGCAGGTAGGGTTTGACCCAAGGCCCTAGTTTGCCAGCCCCTGGCCTTGAGGGTCCTTGGCGGGGGACCTGTAACCAAGACTGTATTAGTTGTGTGACTGGCATGTTTTCTAGCCTCTGCAAGCCTTGGTTTCCCCATCTGTACTGCGGAGTAAGCACAGTGACAAGGTAGAGATGGAAGGGCTGGCTCTGAGTCCTGCCCTGGAGCATGGCACACAGTGGAGGGTGTCGCTGCTGGCAGTGCTGTGTGGGCAAGCTCCCAACACAAGTCAGGTAGGTGAGTGTCCCCAGCTCTGGTGACCTGGCACAGCAGGGACTGAGGCTGCCCCCAAGGGCCTCCCCAAAGGTGAGTGACAAAGGGGCATGTCTTCTCTGCTGGTGCCCAGGATTTATCTCTAGATCATGCTAGAACTTGGGGACGGTGTGTCCTTCTATGCAATTTTGGTACTTTAAGGGGACATTGCATTACATGGGAGCTGCCGTGCTGAGCTTTTGGGCTCTAGATGTGAATCTTGTGGTGTAAATGAGAACATGCATTTAAGTCACCTGTGATACTGAACTGCTAAAAGTGTGTTTTGCACAGTCATCCTCTCTTCAAGAGGCAGCTGATGGGGAGCACCTCCTGTGCCAGGCCAGGGGTGAAGCTGTGGACCCAGCCATCATGCCCCATGGGGCCTGTGTCTGCAGGGCATGCTGGGAGCTGCCATGGCAGGTGGGGGGAACCCTGAACTCACTCTTGGTCCACTTGCCTAAACAACAAGCTTCCCCAGGCAGGGGAAGTGGGCTCTGAGCAAGGGGAACTGGGTCGGCCACGCTCAGATGTCTGTGCTGCACACTGCCCCAGAATGTTTTGGAAAGACTGATGATGCCTTTCCTTCTCAGAGGTTTCTGCGCTTCTTGGGAGGTCTTCCTGGGTGACAGGCAAGGCAGAGGCGTGGCTGCTGTCTGCAGGTTTCAGGTATGCCTGGGACACCTGTGGGGCCTGGTGCAGCTGCATGTCCTCCTCCCCACTCCCCAGCTCACCTTGCCTGCGGCTGCAGCTCCCTCTGATGCTCTCTTCTATTTTGTGCTTTCCCAATTTTTGGCTGCTTTATGCCCTATCATCACCCACCCCTCTGACCTCCATAGCCTTTTGCTGGGGCCTTGGCTGCCCTGCCTGTCCCCCACTTTCCACGGGCGGTGGCCCCAGGGACACAGCCTTCTTCCGCAGGTGCCTGGCTCTGCAGCACTCGATGCACCTTATATGGAAGGCGCTGCACCTTGAGTGAGGCTGTGACCTCAGATTAAAGTGTTAGGAGTGCACTCACCAGAGGCACATCCGTTGTAATGGACGTGATTCAGCTCTGTGGCTGTAGCTCACATCCCTGCCTGCATGGCCAGGGCGGCCACTGTCAGAATGACATCTCACTCTCCCATTTCTGCTTTGTAAGACTAGTGTTCTGGGCACACTGAGCAAGATTTGGTCCCACAAGGCCATGTGGACGGAGCAGGTCCCAGGGAGGAGCGGCTCCTCCCAGTGGGAAGACCACCCCAGTGGGGGGCCCTATGTGTACCTCCAGCCCCAAGACTCTCCCGTTTCCTCTTCAGCCCTCCTTTCTACCCTCATCTTGGCCATTGGGGAAGAATTCATTCCCTTTTTTAAACCTGTACTTGCCACGTGACTTTTGGAGCCACAGGATGCAGCTGGGTAAGGCCTCAAATGGTACAAAATGGGGGTCTTCTGTGAGAAGCACCTCTGTCCTCCCAGGAACCCGGCAGGGGGCTTCCAGGAGTCCCCTTAGAGGGACCCCTTGTAGACCCTCCGTAGGCCCCCACCCAGGACAGAGCAGGTCTGAGAGGCCCGGCAGACCCCCACCTGCTGGGAGGAGTGGGCTTGCTCTTAACTGCAAGGTCAGGGCCTCCTTGGATCCAAAGAGGAACCTCTGTGGTCTTGACCCGCTCCTAACAGATGGGAAGTAACCACATCTGCATCCTACATGAATTATTTTTAAAACTATGGGAACACCTAATATCTTCAGGACTGTGGTCTCAATAAGCTGAAAGCATCTGAAAACCTGTTGGGATTTTGCGGGGACTGAGCTGCAGATTCAGGGTCTGCCCAGAGCCCTTGCACCTTAGACATGGAGGTGACACTAGGATTTTTTTAAGTGTTTATTTATTTATTTATTTATTTATTTTTGAGAGGGCATCTCTCATATTTATTGATCAAATGGTTGTTAACAACAATAAAATTCTGTATAGGGGGGTCAATGCTCAATGCACAGTCATTAATCCATCTCAAGCCTAGTTCTCTTCAGTCTCCAATCTTCTGAAGCATAACGAACAAGTTCTTACATGGTGAACGAATTCTTACATAGTGAATAAGTTCTTACATGGTGAACAGTACAAGGGCATTCATCACAGAAACTTTCGGTTTTGATCACGCATTATGAACTATAAACAATCAGGTCAAATATGAATATTCATTTGATTTTTATACTTGATTTATATGTGGATCCCACATTAGTCTGTTTATTATTATTATTATTTTTATTTTTAATAAACTGCTGAAGTGGTAGGTAGATGCAAGATAAAGGTAGAAAACATAGTTTAGTGTTGTAAGAGAGCAATTGTAGATGATCAGGTGTGTCCCTGTAGACTATATGTTAATCTGAGCTAGACAAGGGCAACAAAACATCCATGGATGCAGAAGCTTTCTCTCAACACAAGGTGGGGGTGAGGTTCTAAGCTTCACCACTGTTGTTCCCCAATTTCTCACCTGATGGCCCCCCTGTGACTGTACCTGTCTTAGGTTGTTCCTCCCTTGAGGAATCTTACTCGACTCTGGCTAACCAGTCATCTTCCAGGGCCATACAGGGAAATGTAAAGTTGGTAAGTGAGAGAGAAGCCATATTGTTTGAAAAGGTTAGCTTTTTACTTCTTTGCAGATTTATGCCCTGTGGCTTCTATGCCCAGCACTTGTCTCGAGGTATCTTTACCACCTGGAGGAATTATGATACTCGGTAAATTCGATATGAGGCACGAATTCTATTTAAGGGTTGTAATTAGGAAGGAAGAAGAAAAGCTATAGAGGTAGCATATGGAAGAAAACATGGGAGGATTGATTATTTCTTTGACATATCTTCTTGTAGAGTACCTTAAGTATGTATAGGTTTTAAACTACTAACTAACTTGCGCACACATATTAACATAATAGGAATATGGTGACATAAACAAAGCAAATGTATAATTACCAGCCATCTCCAGTGAAGCCAAGAAAACCATTTAGGCACCCTAGGCATTTGTGAAAATTAGTCTATGATATGATGGGTATTGTCCAACTGTACTTGAACAGTCTGAGAGAAGTCAGACAAATTAAAGCAACCCATTTCTGGAATCTGTTCACATCCCATATGTTCTTTTAACCGTAGATAGTCTATAGTCGTAAGATTTTGGAGCACTACAACTTGCACCCCTCCCAACTCCTGATTGAGTTCCAACAGTACAGATCCAGTCAAATTCGTTGTATCACTGTATGTCTCACTGATGTCTAGGCTGGCATGTCGCACATGCCAGCCTAGACATCTCCCTCCTCATTCCTATGGCAAGTCCAGGAAACGGTGGGGTGGACGCAGCCACAACTGCAGCATCGCCCGGATCCCTGTGGAGGCTTTTTGATGATCATCCCCCGGCACAAGTCCTCCAGAGAGTGCTGATGCTGGAAGCTCCTCCTCATATCATATCTTTTCTGGGTATCCAAGCTAGGCCTTGATCTTCTGCATAGAAACAAACAGAACCTTTGCCCACACTTTGACATGCCCTCTATACCACTGTGTAGAACTCATTGGAGGTCAGCACACAGGAACTGATTTTTTTAAATTTTCATTTTCATTTTTATTTTTATTAAGAGAAAGGAATATTATCAGAAAAGAGTACCTCCATAGCTGATCATCTGACACCCTTTAAGTGATCAACATTAAGGATATTTAAAGCATGCATTAATCTTTGATTTACCAATTGTTTTATCCTATCAAGGAGTAATCCCCCTTTTCTTTCTTTCTTTCTTTCTTTTCCTTTTTTTAAAATCTTTAATCTACACTTATATGAAGAATACTATGTTTACTATGCTCTCCCCTATACCAAGTCCCCCCTAAAAACCACATTACAGTCACTGTCCATCAGCATAAAAAAATGTTGTAGAATCACTACTTATCCTCTCTGTTGTACAGCTCTCCCTCCCCTTTCTCCCTCCCCCAATGCATGCTAATCTTAATACCCCCTTTTCTTCTTCCCCCCTTATCCCTCCCTGCCCACCCATCCTCCCCAGTTCCTTTCCATTTGGTACCTGTTAGTCCATTTTTGGATTCTGTAATTCTGCTGCTGTTTTGTTCCTTCAGTTTTTCCTTTGTTCTTATACTCCTCAGATGAGTGAAATCATTTGGTATTTCTCTTTCTCCACTTGGCTTATTTCACTGAGCATAATCCTCTCTAGCTCCATCCATGTTGCTGCAAATGGTAGGATTTTTGCACTTCTTATGGCTGAGTAGTATTCCATTGTGTATATGTACCACATCTTCTTTATCCATTCATCTACCGATGGACATTTATGTTGCTTCCAATTCTTGGCTATTGTAAATAGTGCTGCGATAAACATAGGGGTGCATCTGTCTTTCTCAAACTCGATTGCTGCATTCTTAGGGTAAATTCCTAGGAGTGGAATTCCTGGGTCAAATGGTAGGTCTGTTTTGAGCATTTTGATGAACCTCCATACTGCTTTCCACAATGGTTGAACTAATTTACATTCCCACCAGCAGTGTAGGAGGGTTCCCCTTTCTCCACAGCCTCCCCAACATTTGTTGTTGTTTGTCTTTTGGATGGCATCTATCCTTACTGGTGTGAGGTGATAACTCATTGTAGTTTTAATTTGCATTTCTCTGATAATTAGCGATGTGGAGCATGTTTTCATGTGTCTGTTGGCCATCTGTATTTCTTTTTTAGAGAACTGTCTGTTCAGTTCCTCTGCCCATTTTTTAATTGGGTTATTTGTTTTTTGTCTGTTGAGGCGTGTGAGCTCTTTATATATTCTGGACGTCAAGCCTTTATCGGATCTGTCATTTTCAAATATATTCTCCCATACTGTAGGGTTCCTTTTTGTTCTACTGATGGTGTCTTTCACTGTACAGAAGCTTTTCAGCTTAATGTAGTCCCACTTGCTCATTTTTGCTGTTGTTTTCCTTGCCCAGGGAGATATGCTCAAGAAGAGGTCACTCATGTTTATGTCTAAGAGGTTTTTGCCTATGTTTTTTCCAAGAGTTTAATGGTTTCATGACTTACATTCAGGTCTTTGATCCATTTTGAGTTTACCTTTGTATATGGGGTTAGACAATGGTCCAGTTTCATTCTCCTACATGTAGCTGTCCAGTTTTGCCAGCACCATCTGTTGAAGAGACTGTCATTTTGCCAATGTATGTCCATGGCTCCTTTATCAAATATTAGTTGACCATATATGTTTGGGTTAATTTCTGGAGTCTCTAATCTGTTCCACTGGTCTGTGGCTCTGTTCTTGTGCCAGTACCAAATTGTCTTGATCACTGTGGCTTTGTAGTAGAGCTTGAAGTTGGGGAGTGAGATCCCCCCTACTTTATTCTTCTTTCTCAGGATTGCTTTGGCTATTCGGGGTCTTTGGTGTTTCCATATGAATTTTTGAATTATTTGTTACAATTTATTGAAGAATGTTGCTGGTAATTTGAGAGGGATTGCATCGAATCTGTATATTGCTTTGGGCAGGATGGCCATTTTGACTATATTAATTCTTCCTAGCCATGAACAGGGGATGAGTTTCCATTTGTTGGTGTCCCCTTTAATTTCTCTTAAGAGTGACTTGTATTTTTCAGAGTATAAGTCTTTTACTTCTTTGTTTAGGTTTATTCCTAGGTATTTTATTCTTTTTGATACAATGGTGAATGGAATTGTTTTCCTGATTTCTCTTTCTATTGATTCATTGTTAGTGTATAGGAAAGCTACAGATTTCTGTGTGTTAATTTTGTATCCTGCAACTTTGCTGTATTCCGATATCAGTTCTAGTAGTTTTGGGGTGGAGTCTTTAGGGTTTTTTATGTACAGTATCATATCATGTGCAAATAGTGACAGTTTAACTTCTTCTTTACCAATCTGGATTCCTTGTATTTCTTTGTTTTGTCTGATTGCTATGGCTAGGACCTCCTGTAGTATGTTAAATAGCATTGGGGAGAGTGGGCATCCCTGTCTAGTTCCCGATCTCAGAGGAAATGCTTTCAGCTTCTTGCTGTTCAGTATAATGCTGGCTGTCGGTTTATCATATATGGCCTTTATTATGTTGAGGTACTTGCCCTCTATTCCCATTTTGCTGAGAGTTTTTATCATGAATGTATGTTGCATTTTGTCAAATGCTTTTTCAGCATCTATGGAGATGATCATGTGGTTTTTGTCTTTCTTTTTGTTGATGTGGTGGATGATGTTGATGGATTTTCGAATGTTGTACCATCCTTGCATCCCTGGGATGAATCCCACGTGGTCATGGTGTATGATCCTTTTGATATACTGTTGAAATCTGTGTGCTAATATTTTATTGAGTATTTTTGCATCTACATTCATCAGGGATATTGGTGTGTAATTTTCTTTTTTGGTGGGGTCTTTGCCTGGGTTTGGTATTAGGGTGATGTTGGCTTCATAGAATGAGTTTGGGAGTATTCCCTCCTCTTCTATTTTTTGGAATACTTTAAGGAGAATGGGTATTATGTCTTCTCTGTGTGTCTGATAAAATTCCGAGGTAAATCTGTCCGCCCCGGGGTTTTGTTCTTGGGTAGTTTTTTGATTACCATTTCAATTTCTGTGCTCGTAATTGGTTTGTTTAACTTTTGTGTTTCTTCCTTGGTCAGTCTTGGGAGGTTGTATTTTTCTAGGAAGTTGTCCATTTCTTCTAGGTTTTCCAGCTTGTTGGCATATAGGTTTTCATAGTAGTGTTTAATAATTTGTATTTCTGTGGGGTCTGTCGTGATTTTTCCATTCTCATTTCTGATTATGTCGATTTGTGTTGATTCTCTTTTTCTCTTAATAAGTTTGGCTAGAGGCTTATATATTTGGTTTATTTTCTCAAAGAACCTGCTCTTGGTTTCATTGATTTTTGCAATTGTTTTATTCTTCTCAATTTTATTTATTTCTTCTCTGATCTTTATTATGTTCCTCCTGCTGACCGTAGGCCTCATTTGTTTTTCTTTTTACAGTTTCGATAATTGTGATGTTAGACTATTTATTTGGGATTGTTCTTCCTTCTTCAGGTGTGCCTGGATCACTATATACTTTCCTCTTAATTATGCTTTCGCTGCATCCCACAGAACTTGGGGCTTTGTGTTGTTGTTGTCATTTGTTTTCATATATTCCTTGATCTCTATTTTGATTTGTTCATTGATCCATTGATTATTTAGTAGCATGTTGTTAAGCCTCCATGTGTTTGTGAGCCTTTTTGTTTTCTTTGTAGAATTTATTTCTAGTTTTATACCTTTGTGGTCTGAAAAATTGGTTAGTAGAATTTCAATATTTTGGAATTTACTGAGGCTCTTTTTGTGAGCTAGTATGTGGTCTATTCTGGAGAATGTTCCATGTGCACTTGAGAAGAATGTATATCCTGTTGCTTTTGGATGTAGAGTTCTATAGATGTCTGTTAGGTCTGTCTGTTGTAGTGTGTTGTTCAATGCCTGTGTGTCCTTACTTATTTTCTGCCCTGTCGATCTATCCTTTGGGGTGAGTGGTGTGTTGAAGTCTCCTAAATGAATGTATTGCAGTCTATTTCCCTCTTTATTTCTGTTAGTATTTGTTTCACAAATGCTGGTGCTCCTGTGTTGGGTGCATATATATTTAGAATGGTTATATCCTCTTGTTGGACTGAGCCCTTTATCATTATGTAGTGTCCTTATTTATCTCTTGTTATGTTCTTTGTTTTGAAGTCTATTTTGTCTGATATTAGTACTGCAACCCCTGCTTTCTTCTCACTGTTGTTTGCCTGAAATATGTTTTTCCCTCCTTTGACTTTTAGTCTGTACTTGTCTTTGGGTTTGAGGTGAGTTTCTTGTAAGCAGCATGTAGATGGGTCTTGCTTTTTTATCCATTCTATTACTCTGTGTCTTTTGATTGGTGCATTAAGTCCATTTACATTTAGGGTGACTATTGAGAGATATGTACTTATTGCCATTGCAGGCTTTAGATTCGTGGTTCCCAAAGGTTCAAGGTTAGCTTCTTTAGTATCTTACTGCCTAACTTAACTCACTTATTGAGCTGTTATATATACTGTCCAGAGATTCTTTTCTTCTCTCCCTTCTTATTCCTCCTCCTCCATTCTTCATATGTTGTGTGTTTTGTTCTGTGCTCTTTTTAGGAGTGCTCCCATCTAGAGCAGTCCCTGTAGGATACCCTGTAGAGGTGATTTGTGGGAAGCAAATTCCCTCAGCTTTTGCTTGTCTGGGAATTGTTTAATCCCGCCATCATATTTAAATGATAGTAATGCTGGATACAGTATCCATGGTTCAAGGTCCTTCTGTTTCATTGCATTAAATATATCATGCCATTCTCTTCTGGCCTGTAGGGTTTCTGTCGAGAAGTCTGATGTTAGCCTGATGGGTTTTCCTTTATAGGTTACCTTTTTCTCTCTAGCTGCCTTTAAATCTCTTTCCTTGTCCTTGATCCTTGCCATTTTAATTATTATGTGTTCTTGCTGTTGTCCTCCTTGGATCCTTTCTGTTGGAGTTTCTGTGTAATTCCATGGTATGTTTGATTATTTCCTCCCCCAGTTTGGGGTAGTTTTCAGCAATTATTTCTTCAAAGAGACTTTCTATCCCTTTTCCTCTTTCTTCTTCTTCTGCTACCCCTATAATACGAATATTTTTCCTTTTGGTTTGATCACATAGTTCTCTTAGTGTTGTTTCATTCCTGGAGATCCTTTTATCTCTCTCTATGTCAGCTTCTATATGTTCCTGTTCTCTGGTTGCTATTCCTTCAATGGCCTCTTGCATCTTATCCATTCTGCTTATAAATCCTTCCAGGGATTGTTTCACTTCTGTGATCTCCTTCCTGACATCTGTGATCTCCCTCTGGACTTCATCCCATTGCTCTTGCGTTTTTCTCTGCATCTCTGTCAGCATGTTCATGATTTTTATTTTGAATTCTTTTTCAGGAGGACTGGTTACGTCTGTCTCCCTCTCAGTGTTGTCTCTGTGATCTTTGTCTGCCTGTACTTTTGCCTTTTCGTGGTGATAGAGATAATTTGCAGAGCTGGTACGAGTGACAGCTGGAAGAGCTTTCCTTCTTGTCGGTTTGTGGTCTTCCTCTCTTGGGAGAATAGTGACCTCTAGTGGCTTATGCTTGTCAGCTGTGCGCAGAAAGGGCTTCTGCTACCTGTCCGGTTGCTATGGAGTTTATATCCGCTGTTGCTGTGGGTGTGGCCTGGCTGGGGCTGCTCCTTCTAAATGGTGGAGCCCCATTGGAGGGGGAGCGGCTGGGAGGCTATTTATCTCTGTAATGGGCCTCTGTGCTCCCTGTTGCCCAGGAGTTTAGAGTGCCCAGAGATCCCCAGATTCCCTGCCTCTGGGCTATGTGTTATGTCCTGCCCCTTTAAGACTTCCAAAAAGCACTCTCCAAACCAAAACAACAACAGCAAGAACGAAAGAGGAAAAAAAAAAAAGGAGAAAATGAGCGATTTTCTTTGTCCTCAGGCGCCCGTCTCAGGCACCTGCTCACCCGTCTTGCTGCCTTGTTTCCCTAGTATTGGGGTGCCTGTCCCTTTAAGGCTTCAAAAAGCACTCGCCAAAAAAAAATAAAGGGAGAAACGCACGATATTCTTTGTCCTCAGGTGCCTGTCTCCAGCACCCGCTCACCAGTCCTGCTGCCTTGTTTCCCTAGTATTGGGGTCCCTGTCCCTTTAAGGTTTCCAAAAAGCACTTGCCAAAAAAAAGGGAAAAACGTGTGATATTCTTTGTCCTCAGGCATCGGTCTCAGGCACCTGCTCACTGGTCTTACTGCCTTGTTTCCCTGGTATTGGGGTCCCTGTCCCTTTAAGGCTTCCAAAAGGCACTCGCCAATAAAAAAAGAAAAAAACCGCTCTGGTTTCTTTCCACCCGCCAGGAGCCGGGGGGAGGGGCACTTGGGTCCCGCCTGGCAGGGGCTTGTATCTTACCCCCTTCGCGAGGCGCGGGGTTCTCGCAGGTGTGGATGTGGTCTGGATGTTGTCCTGTGTCCTCTGGTCTCTATTTTAGGAAGTTGTCTTTGTTATATTTTCATAATTCTATGTGGTTTTGGGAGGAGAGTTTCTCTGCTCTACTCACGCTGCCATCCTGGCTCCCAAGTGTTTATTTTTTTAAAGCAGTTTTAGCTTCAAAGCAGATTTGGGGGAAGACACAGTGCCCCCCCTCCACCCCTGCCCCCCACCACAACCCCACTTTTACAGCCTCCTTCACCAAGCGGTGCATTTGTTACCACCACTACCTGTCCCGGCACCAAGCCCTGAGCATAACTTTCTGGAGACACTCTCAGCTTTATGTTCCTCTCTAGGATAATTGTTTTTTTCCAAGCATATAAAGGAAGCACAGGGTTGTGATATTCCAAAGATACAGAAATGTATAATGTGGAAGGAAGCCCCTCATGTGGTGCCCTTCCTGGCATAGCCAAGTTAACGTGGATTGTCAACTTGAAGTTGGTGAATTCATTTCCAGATTCATAGGCATTTCTATTTGTATAGGATTTATTCCAAAGCTAGGCCAGGGTTCCTCAGGTAGAGGGGTAAGACCATGTGGACACCTCTTTCTTTCCTGAAGCACATATCAGCTTCGATATCCAATATTCCTGCACTTGGAAACCATCTGTGCAGCCAGCAACATTTGACCCCTGGACATTGAGGGCTGTGCTTGGAGTGCCAGCTCAGAAATCAGCTGCCAGCCACTCCATAGAAGCTCACTCCACCACGCCCCCCTGGGCCTGTTTATCCCAGACTACAGGAATCACTCCAATGAGGCTCCTCTTTTCAGATAATGAGTACATGTTCATGGATTTGGAGCAGGAGCTCAGCAAGTACTTCTCAAAGGACTGGAATAGAGAAATGTGTAAAGTAAGTTAGACTGCCAGGTGGGGGCTGCCCCAAAACCCCTTGAGCGAGCATCCATGCATCTGGGTCGGGTGCTGGTGCCAGGGTGCTCCCTGTGCAGAGTGACTGTCTGTGGCCTCAGCCCCGCTGGCATACCTGCTGCCTGAAATGTTCTCACTGCCTCTGGAGTTGGTGTTGGGTGTGGGTCTAGGCAAAAGCTTGGGGATGCCACAGATGCTTCACTGGGTTTGCCCTTTAGGAGTGTAAGATCAAACTGTGACCTACCCCGGCTGAGACCTGAGCTTGAGCTTAGAGCCTTTGGAGGCCTACCTGTGGTGACAGTGCCAGCTGTGCCCAGCTGGACCACTCTCACAGCCTTCCTTCTCTTTCCGCCCCTACCCACAGGGACAGGGGAGGCCCCGTGCAGCCTTTGTGACCTTCCTCAGGGTGCAGTACTATGTGGAAAACAGAAGGCTCATAAGGTAATTGTTGCTGACATTAAGGACATTTCCTGGGATGGTGGGCATCCACCATGGTGAACCAAGAGGTGGGAAGGACGTGGCTGCTGCGTTGTGGGTGGGAGCCATATGCTACACGCTGTAAAGACAAGCTCTCCCAGGCACAGAGACTTGTGTCTCCAGATGGGATTCTTCCCTGGCAGGTGCTGGGAGGGTGTGAAGATGCCTTCTTTAAGATGGCTGTCCCCCTGTGTGTGGCTCTGTGCTGGGCACTGGCCTGGGCAGGAGAGGGTCCCTTGGTAGGACCCCAGCAAGCTCCACCTGAGGTGCAGGAGCTACTCTCCTGAGAGATCTACCCCAGAGCTCATAGTCTGATGGACCCCCAGACAGCCCAGGGGCTGTTTATGCCAGACCAGGGGCACGTGAGCAGGGCCTGTGTCCCCAGGAATCCCCTGAGCTGGTGCCAGTGGCCCCAACAAACATTCCTAGGCAGAGAGGTGGGGAGGAAGCATGTGCATGCTTGTGTGGAAGAGTCATGGAGAGGAGAATGGAAGGGGTGGGGTGATGATGGGAGCTTTGCTGGCTCTGGGTCCAGCCATGGTCCATAGGATTAGAAAATCTAAGCTGCTCTCCCAGAGCTGGGGCTGGGAAAGAACAGGAAACACCCCATCTGGGAATGAGCTTCAACTCTGAGCCTGCCCAGTGCCCGTGGATCCAGGCAGTCCTGCACGGGCACATCCCTGGGGCACTGGCAGCAGCTGGCCCAGGGTTGGTGAAGGGCACCCCTGCTGGGGAACAGACCTGGGTCTAGCATTCAGAGAACTGAGGTGTGATGGCAGCAGGTTCATCCACCACCCTGGGAAGCAGCTTGTGTGGCAGGGGTGGGCCTTCTGGGACCTGGAGAGGCCCAAGACCTGGAGCAGAATGGTAGGAGGGCTGGGGTGGTGGCCAGGCCGTTAGGGCAGAGCCAGCCTCTCAGAAACCTGCCAACTGCCTTCCAGGGACAGGAAGGCCAGGAACCCGGACTACTGCCACCTGAGGGAGCGGGTGCTGAGGTCTGAGTGCACCCACTGGGAGGAGGCCTACTTCCTGCTAGCTGCCAATGGGCTGCAGGCTGACCTGGGCAACCACTGGGAGCCCATGTTGGGAGGTACTTAGAGCCACAGGCCTACTTCCCACAGTGGGTAAGGCCACCAAGACTTCCTGCTCTGGATGGTGGAGAGCCTTCCCCCTGCCCAGCGAAGACAGGCTGAGGGCCAGGACTGGGCAAGGTGATGGGGAGCAGGCAGGGCCCGACAGGCCTGTGATTGTCCCTCAGATTGTTGCCAAGAGGGGCAGCACCTACATCCTCAGGCATGGTCCCAGCATGCACCGTGAGCAGCAGGGCCTGAGCCCCAAGGAGGCAATACTACACTTCATCAGAGAGGCCTGCCTGCTTGAGGACGTTCCTGTCCACTTCTTCAGGCTGTACAAGGTCAAGCCCAAGTGGCTGCCAGTGGGGAAATGAGTCCAGACTGCCTCAGAGCTGCCTCTGCCCAAGGGAAGGGAGCCCACAGGGTGGCCAGGACATTGATCCCAGGACAGGGTGCATGTGTCCCCACAGCTGACCTGTGGCCTGGGGACCCTGCCTCAGTCCGATGCATGGCCACAGCGAGCTGACTACACCCTGCTTTTCCATGACAAGGCCCATCCTGCCCAGGCACAGGCTGTTGAGGGCTCTGATGTTGGAGTCCTTTTTTAGGATAAGAAGGAAGACAGACCTACCCTCACCCTGGGGCTGACCCTCAAAGGAATGCACATCTCTCAGGTGGGGTGGAGCCCCTGGAGTGCCCCCTCCCTGTAAAGGGCTGAACCTTTGGCCTTGCCTCTGACCCCTGGCATGGCCCCTCTCTGCTGCTCTGCAGGACATGAACCGTGCTCCCCAGCTGCTCTATGACTTCCCCTGGTCCCATAGGGAAGCTGGCATTTCTGGTGTGTGTCTGATGGGTCTGGGGAAGACTAACGCTGCTCCTAAGGGCATTTTCTGGGCACCTCATCCTCTACAAGGCACACACACAGCCCAACAGCGTGTCCCCCACCCCTGCCTGGGGCCTTGCTCCTTCAGTGGGAGATGGCCTGCCCCTAGGAGTTGTTTTCCTGCCCTGACAGGGCGTTCTGAGTCTCAGTTCCAGGAAACATTTGCCTCCTGTGTGGAGAAAGTAGAGGGGAATTACGTGTAAGTCACAGAACCAGTGTGCTGTGGCTGCAGGCTTCCAGGTGTCTCTGCTCTGTCGTCCTGGCTTCACACAGTCACCCGGGCCTGGACTCAGGGGGGAAGGGCAGGGACAGTGCAGCCCTTTTCACCATGTCCTGGACTGGTGCTCCCCACAGCCATCCCAGACTTCAGGAGCAGCCTTCTCATTACTGCGTACAGAGCAGTGGGCCCCCCTAAAAGCTTGCCTGCCCACAGAAGTTAGATTTGCACAATGGAAACAATGGCAGTTCCAAGTTTGGGTTATGGCTGGTGTTTAAAACACTCCTCTTCACTTGTCGTATGGTTTTCTTGTAAATTTATGTCTTGTCTCTTTGTCCAGGGAAAAACTTTAAGATCCAACTGGACAGGCTGCTCTTCACCCCGAACCGCTCTACTGCATCTGCTGCACCTCCCACTCCTGCCACCTCCTGCAGCTGCTCAGCACCAGCCACCAGCTCCACCTCACCCTGCAGCCCACACTGCAGTGCCTGCAGCAGCTGGAGGAGGCTGAAGGTGGGCGCCTGTCCACGTCCTCATCCTGCCCGTGGTCTGGGTGCTTAGAGCATCACCTGTGCCCACACTGCCCCCCTTTCCTACCCCCCAGCTGGGCCCTGGGCCTGGCACTCCCCTTGCATCAGCCGGCTGACACTTCTGATTCTCGCATCATGGGGTGTGGACATTTGGCTCATGTGTCCCCCCGAGACGTTATGATGGAAGGGTGTGGTGGTGACCCCACTCCTCCAGCTCTTCTGGAGCCTGACTCAAAAATGGGCTCTTTATCTCTGACTCAGTTACTAGAAAATTTTGTGTTTCTTTGCTTTTAATTATAAAGCAATTTTTTTAGTAACTTTGTGAAGTGATCTTTACAGTTGTGACAAAGGTGTAATTGTCTTCTCTTCCTTAGTTTTTCTAAAAAGTAATTGTATTTTTTATTGATACTGTGTTTCCATCCTCACTGTTATCTATTAATGCAATGTTAAATACAGAGATCATGGATTTTTTTGATGCTGAGTTTATGCCAAAAACTGCTCCACAGTAATTTTCTTAGGCATCAAGAATTAATTTCTATAGTGGGGGTTTGAATGTTTTTTATTTTCAAACAGTGTTTGTAATCCTATATCAGTAAGTAAAAAACATCCCTTTGAAACCACAATTAATTTGCTTGTAAATATTTATCTTCCTTGCTTTTTAACTGCTCTTTATTCATACTAAAGTAAGAAGAGAGTTACATTTACTAGGTTACCCAGTTCATACTGTTAAACCCTTGTTCCAGGGAAGCAGTGCTGACTTGGGCTCATGGCTTGCCTGAAAACTAGAACCATTACAGGGAATTTTGGGGCTTCTTCAACATATGTATTAGAATAATATTGGAAGTTGTGAATAAATTTGGAAGTAGTGGAGAAGACTGTTGCAGTTCACCTACTCTTCTGTCATCCTTTCTCCTTATCTTTCAAGTTGTAAATGCATCACTACATAATCTTACTCAGCTCAACCTGCTATGGGCATTGCTCAAAGCAAATGTTTTTTCTTACAATATCTTACACAGTGTTATAAGACATAATTCAATAAACTAATTGACAATGACATACAACCACTGATTTAACTTATAATAAATATTTGAAAGGAGACAGAGATTTCTAATGAATGATATTATGCAGCCTGTCTTTTGTAGTGATGAAGGGAGAAATAGACACACACATGCCTACATACACAAACACACTCACACCCACACAATAGATGCTTTTTCTTTTACAACTGGAGGTTGACGGTATAACTGACATTTCTGTATGCTCCTTATTTAAGGATTCCTAATTATATATCCATTTATTTACTATTATGACATCTCATATACATTTTAGAGGCTTTATGAAATACCTGGGTTATAACATATACCTGATTATAATGCAGGCAGGTGAATTCTTCTCTCAGAAAAAAATATAGCTAAAATTTCACAAGGGAAAATACTACTAATGTTGCAAAACTTATCATAGTTATTTTTCTCTTAGTCAATGATAACTTCAGTAAGTTGTTTAAATATAGTAATTATTAAAGGTACTTATTTGGAAATGGTAGGTTTGATGAATTTTCATGTGAACTTTTCACTTTCACTCATATAGTCATGTTCACCCTTACAAGTTCTCTGAACCAAAAAATCTGAGACTGTGGTCCCCAACAAAATGCATTGATTTTTCTCATGAAAGTCAAGGAATATTTTCTTGTACATTTTAACATGTAAAAGAGGAAAACGATCCAAATGACAGTGGATGCAGACATGCTCTTCTGTTTGAAAGAGCTGGTATTTCAATATGTCTATACAAGGACAAAGATTTGGCAATAACAACCTTGACTTTTTTTTTTTTGGAGTTTGCCCCAGCTGCATATTAATGAGTAAACAAGAGGTCCTTTGTGATTTACACTCAAAAGTCATCAATGAATCTTTTCAGTAATTTCATCTGGCAAAAGAAAAATAACTAACAAAGGCTGTGTTGGCTCCAGTGTCCTTGGAGAAAAGAGGAGAATTATCAGGTTTTTTCATTTTCTTATTTTTCTTAAGGCTTTATTGAAGGAAAAGCAACATACAACGATTGATAAGTTTTGACATATGTGAAAACATTAGCACAATCAGAGGGGTGAACACGTCCTTGTTCATCCCCGTGGTCCCCTGTGACCTCATGCTCTGTATTCCTCCATTTCTCAGCCAAACCCTGATAAACTTTCTGCCACTACAGATGAGTTATTTTTTCTTGTAGAAGTTCAAATAAATTCAGTAATGCAAGATTTCTTTTTCAGAGTGGGAATGTCTGGCTTCTGTCAATACACATGAATTTAAGATTTATTATTGTTTTTATGTGTGCCAAGAGTTCATTCCATTTTGCTTCTGAGTAGCATTCCAACGTTAGTGGACCCCAAGAGGTCTTCCCAGTTTGTGACTATTACAAATAAAGCTGCCATGAAAAGTTGTGTATTAGATTTGTATGTGTATTTCATTTCTCTTGGGTAAATACTTGGGATGAAATGGAACAGTTGGTTAGTTTATAAGTTAGGTGTACATCTGACTTTTAAAGACCCTGTCAAACTATTTTCCAATGTGTCTTTAGCATTTTACATTCCGATTACCAGTGTATGAGAGTTTAGGTTCCACAAAAATGCCAAACGTTAGCTTGATCAGTCTTTAGTTTTAGCCATTGTTGTTTTGATTTACAATTCTCTAATGACATATGATGTTAGGCTTCTTATCATAAGTTGTTTTGACATTTGCATAGCTTCTTCAGTGCGATATTTGTGCATATCTTAGGCCCATTTAAAAAATTGGATTGTTTTCCTGTTGTTGAGTTTCAAGAGTTCTTTATTCTGGAGAAAGTTTCTTAAAAGATATGATTTTAAAATATTTTCTCTAGTTGAATGGGTTTTCCAGTTTCTGAATGGTGTCCTTTGAGCAAAAGAAATAATTAACTTGGATGAAGTCAAATTATCTCCTACCACTTGTGCTTTGGCATCATGTTTAAGGAAGCATTGTCAAACCCAATGAACAAAGATTTTTATTTTCTTCTAAGAGTTTTAGCTTTTGCAATTAGGTCTCCAATAATTTGAGTAAATTTTTATATGGCATGAGAAAGTTGTCTAAATTTACTCTTTTGCATATGTATATCCAGTTGTCTAGCACTGTTTGTCGAATATGGTATTCTTTTCCTGGTAAATTGTCTTGGTACCCTTGTTATAAAACATTTGACCATTGGGTTGAACAGTGTCCCTAAAATGGTATATCAAAGTCCTAACCCACAGACCCTGTAATTATGCCCTTGTTTAGAAAAGGGTCTTTGCAGTTGCGATTAAGCTAAGAATTTTGAAGAGGCCCTAAATCCGGTGACTGGTGAGAAGAAACACTATGGGCAGAGAAACTTACGAACAGGGTCACTGAAAGGTTTAGTAGAAAAGTACAGAAGAAAGAGCTGATGGAAAGATTCTCTGCATGATGTTCCTGGGGGACATTTAAGATATTCATGGTGACTATTTTACTTATATTGCTTAGAGAACAATCATTCCTGGTTTGTTCCTAAATCCTTGATTTGTCTTTACCTTTACATAATTTTATATTATTATAGGACGAAACGGAGACAGAGAAGGGTCAGGAACCACCAGGGAGCAGGTCACTAAACCTTCTTTAGTACAAATTAAGTGTTGGGAAAAGGAAAAATATTTGCCAAACACTTGATCTTTAAGAGTCACTTCTTTTTGCCCTAAGGGCCTTTGAAAACTTTAAGTGTTCTGAATAAACACTTTAAATGTTACTGGTCTAATATATCAATTAAAAGACAGTGATTATAAGAGTGAATTAAAAACAAGACCCTTGTGAGAAACTTCAAAATTTCTTCTGTTCCATTCTTCTTTTCCTTTGTGTGTTCCTATAGGTTATTATCCAAGAAAATAACTTTAAATATAGACTCAGAATAAAAGAAAAGAGATCAAGATTTATCATGCTAACACCAATTAAAAAAAGCTACAGTCACTATTTTAATTTCTGCCCTAATTATTATGATTTCCGTACATTTCCTTCCTTTGGTCTGGTTTACTCTTAGAGTTTTCTTAAGGCTCTGTTATTGATTTGAGTTCTTGCTTATTTAGTAAAATAGGTGTGTTTACTGTCACACATTTCACTGTATGCACTGTTTCAGCTGCTTCCTGTTAAGTTTTGGTATTTTATGTTTTTGCTCCCATTCATCTCAAAGCTCATTTCTCATGTGATTTATTCTTTAATTCATTGGCTATTTAGGAGTGTCTTGTTTACTTTTCATTTAGTTGTAAATTTCCCAAAGTTTCTTCATTTATTGATTTAAAATTTTATTACATTGTGGTTGGAGGACATAATTTCTGTGATTTAAATCCTTTTCAGTGTAGTGATGCTTGTTTTATGGCTTAGTATGTGATGTGTCCTAGGAAATTTGCATGTGTATTTGAGAAGAATGTGTATCTTGCAGTTTGGTCGAGTGTTCTGTAGATGTGTATTAGGTCTCACTGGTTTATAGTGTTGTTCATATCTTCCCTTGATAATCTTCTGCCTAGTTTTTCTATCCATTACTGAATGTATTTAAGTTCCCCACAAATATTTTTTGAATATTTCTTCTTTTATTTTTGTCAGGTGTTACTTCATGTCTTTGGGGGTTTCTTGGTAGTTGAATATATATTTATAATATATCTTTCTGAGCTTTATCATTCTAAAATCTTTCCTTTCTTCTGGATGTGGTCTCTCTCTCAAAATACCTGATTTTACTGTACTCATCCTTTTTAGGATGATGATGTGAGAAGATAAAATGCCTCTCAACAATGAAATGAAATGAGGTCAATGACATAGGCATTGTGACAGCCTTATGCTACTGTTGACCTAACCATACATCAGGATGATCATCTTCTTCTAGAACATAGTTGACATTCCTTTGATACTATTATGATAGAAATTAGTTTCTTACGTTGCTTATCAGGTGTTTATTGCTATATGAAAATAGGCCAGTGATTTTTAAAAATATTAATTTTCTAACTTAAATTCTCTTCTAAGTTCCATTATTTTTCTATTTGTTTCTTCCATTTATTCTTTCCATTGTTTCTTCCATTTATTAGTTTCTAACATTTCAATGTTTACATAAAAGTATATATCTGTTAATATAAGATTAAAAACATTAATCCAAAGACATGACTTCTTTTATTGCTGATGTGAAAATAAATTCTGCAAATTATATTGTGATGTGCTAAGATGCCACACATTATAAAACACATTTTATTTTCAGAGTTTAAATGCTTAACACATGCATTTAAAATTGCTAATGTTATATTTTTATATCTTCTGTCTAGTATTTATAATGATAATTTTCTTTCTTAATTTAGGACTTTTCAAGATCATCTAAAACAATAGTGAGTACAACGAGAAGGCTAGAAATCGAATTTGGTTCTTAATTTTGACAATCTGTTGGTATGATATTCTTTATGATATTTTTATAACTAGTTTTATTAATATTATTCTAATTAATTTATTAATGTTTACCATGTTATCATTTATTATGGATTTTCTGGTGACTATTACATTTTTTAAACCTTTTTCAGCATCTATTTACTTATTCTTATGATGTCTACTTTTAAAAATTGATTTATATGGTAAAGTATGTGGGTAGATTTTACTGGGATACAGCTTTCTCTTACTACCAGAGGAAATCCACTTGAACGTAATCTATTTTTCTTCTAATATGTTCTTAGAATGTAATGACACATTTTATATAGAAAATTTCTATTTGTATACTTAAATTATTATGTTTTATTTTTCTATAGTCTGGAATAATTTAATTTAGGATGGCATTATTTAGGATATATTTTAAGTTAGTAAGAATTCTTTTAAAAATAATTTAGTTCTCCTTCATTTTATAGACTGGAAATTTTCACTTTCCCAGTACTTAAAATACTTAAAGATATTTTAACAACCAAGATGTTTAAATACACAAATTTATCTCCAGTAACACTTTATATATACAATTTTTATAAATTTATGGGCTTTATATATATGCTTTTTACCATGTTATTGCTTGGTAAATAAATATTGGAATAATATTTATTCCAGTAAATATTAAACATAAATATTGGAATTTCAGTCCCAAATTTTTAATGAAGTATTTTTTGTCACTGTATACTTAATTTTCAAGGGATTTTTATTTTTATAATTTTTAATTTTTAAAATATGTTTTGTAGACTTCAAAAACTGTATTTGTGTGAGTCTACAATAAGCATTTTCATTTACGTTAGGGAAACTTTTTCTGTTTTTTTTTAAGCTGATAGATGAAAATACTCAAACTTATTAATGGAAGTTGTGGGTGGACAGATTGTTTTTAATTCTCCTTTTCATTGAATGTGCATCAATTTGGTAATCTAAGTTTCATGATATTGTGCCATTTCTTCATTTTTTCACCATGTGGCTATTGCGACCTCATTCTACAATTCATTCTTCTTGGATACATTTTCAAATATCTTTATTCATTCTTCTCTAATTTGTGTCGTACTTAGTGTCAGTTTATAAGCTTAAACTCTTCCCATTTTAGTAGCCTTTTTATCTCTGCCACATAGGGATATCCCTTATTTGCTGTGAGATAAACTAAACATTGAAGATATTATTTTTAAATTGTATTGACAATTTTTCTAGTGTCTACATTGGTTGTAATTTACATTATTTTAGTCAATCATATTGTCCTAGTTCTGGAATTACAGCATGTCTTACAAAAATTGTGCTTTTTATTACTGCATTATACCTTATTTATATCTTTTAACCCAAATTTTGTTGTAATTACATCCATGTGGATGAAATTTTTGAGTAGATTTGGAATAGAGTTCATTTTTTATAGTACTCCATAAATAGAAGTTGTAAAATGTTAGTAAAACTGGAAGAGAGATTACTAAGACATAAATATGATTAGAATTTTACCAGAAAACTTGAGGGAATAGTCATCCCTTCATAATGATTAATCAACTACTTTTTCCTCTTAATCTTCAGTAAGAGTGTAATCTTTTTGATGGAATCATTTAAGGCTTTCTTCACTTGCTTGTTTCTTAGGGTATAAATAAATGGGTTCAACATAGGTGAAACAGAAGAAATGAGCAGGGATACTCCTTTATTAAAAGCCCCATCTTCCTTTGCTAAAGGTTTGATATAGATGAAGATGCAGCTGCCATAGGTGATGGAAACCACAATCATGTGAGAAGAACAGGTGGAAAAGGCTTTTTTCTTTTGCTGAGCAGAAGAGAATCTTAGAATTGTTATGATGATATAAATGTAGGACAGAACAACACACACAAAAGTCATGATAAAAGTCAATACAGCACACACTAAAATCATTTGCTCTATGAGTTGTGTGTCTGAGCATGATATCTTTAACACAGGATTGGCATCACAGAAGAAGTGATCAATAACATTCGATTCACAGAATTCTAGGTGGAGGCCCAGGCTAAGTGGAGGGATTATGATTAAAAAACCAGACAGCCAACAGCTGATGATGAGCCTTTTGCAGACTCTGTTATTCATGATGGTAACATAATGCAAGGGTTTGCAGATGGCCACATAGCGGTCAAAGGACATAGTGGCTAGAAGAAAAAATTCTGTTATCCCAAAAAGGTAAGTAAAAAATATTTGAACAACACAGGCCTCATAGGTAATGGTTTTGTCACCAGTTGATATGTTGTACAAAAATCTGGGAATACAAGCAGTTGTGAATGAGATTTCTAAGAAGGAAAAGTTTTGGAGAAAAAAGTACATGGCTGTTCTGAGATGGCAATCTATGAAGATGAGGGAGATAATGGTCAGGTTCCCAGCTGCACTCAACATGTAGGTAAAAAAAAGAAAGATGAAAATTAGAACTTTCATTTGTGGGTTATCAGTCAGTCCCAGCAGGATGAATGTTATTGTGTGGTTTCTCATCATGGATTCCTGCATTCTGCCAGTCTGTAGGAAAAATCAGAGAGTTAAATAGTCCAGGAAAGCCACAGTGAGCACTCAACACTGCCTGTAAATGCCAAGCAAATTGACTTGACTCTCGAAGTGGTCATGCTGTCTATGAATAATATTTTTATTGTGAATATAAGTAGTAAGTATATTTTCATCCTTGCCTTCTCTTCCATACTGATGGCTTCATCTTTGTTCCGTTACTTTTGGCATAGTATGTCTATCTCTGAAGTATGGAAGCTCATGGTCACATAACTTTGTAATACTGAGATAATTTCCCAAATTTATTCTTCAGCTTTCACCAATTAGTGACAAAGACACCAATTACTTTCAGCCTGTGGTGAGTGCCTTCAGGGTTTGAAATTTCTCTGTATTACTGAATAATAAGGAAATTCCTCCTACATACCTGATTATTTTATGCGGTTTTACTTTTTACTCTCTTTATTAAAATATATTCTTCCTATGGATATGAGGGCAGGATCAACTCTCACAAAAAGATTAATAGTGTCCCCAGTTAAGCCTCTGGCTTTGCAGGTACTATCATAAGGAAGGAAATTATTTTGGTTTTGTTCTTTGCTTGAGGGCCAAAAGCTTCCTCCAAATTAAGACTTTCCAGGGAAAAACCACAGTAGCTGAACTTGGTATGTTGTGAAGAAACAGTTCTGCAGCTGAACTTGCTTCCCCTTCTCCTGAAGTCACAGGCGCTTGGGATATCACTGTGATACCGAACTCCGCCAATCAGAGCCAGCCAGCTTTCAGTGTTCTGAAAACAACATGGCTTCTTTGTCAATAATTACTATGGTTCATCTAGGAAGCTCAGTTTCTTCTGTTCTGTATTAAGGATTGAGAAAGTAATTGACCCTAGAGTGTGACTGATTGTTTCTTTTTATTCTATAGTTCTGAATCAATATTTGTAATGAAGGGCAGGGTGTCAAATTCAGTGATATATCAACAGATTATGTGATCTTGGTTTACGTGGGAATAATTATCATTTTTGTGTGTGTTTTTGTGTGTGAATGAGTTTGTGTATTTTTTATGTTGTTGATAAGTTTTGATTGAGGAAAATGTGGGAGTTTATCATCTTGATATCTCAAACTATGTTTTGCTAACTAATGCATAAAAACTAACCTGTCCATGGTTTTTATCAATTAAAGGATAATGAATTTTTACAATGATATATAAAATCAATAACTTTTGATTCCATTACAAAATGTCAAAGTTTACACTAAACTCTGACTTGATAAAGACAGAACAACATATTCTTTACATAGGAATCTGGGAATATATCTTATACAGAGCACTAAAAACAGAAACTTTATTGTACTTACTTTTTTGTCAGTCAATCATAACTCCAGGTGTTTAGCAATATTAGTTCTTAAGATTAAAATTTATTTGTGCCTTTCTGTTCTCTCTTGTTTATATTTCATTGTATAGTCATTTGTAGTTGGGAAATGTATTGATCTTTTTGTTATTTATCACCAAAACTTGACATTTTCTTCACAATGTACTGTGGCTATTATAAACCTAAGGTGTATTTTCTCATGCTGCTTATACCTGAAAATAACAAGCATTTCTGAGAATTACCCAATTCTCTCAGGTCTTGGAGATCTCAATATTCTGATTTCCCTGGGCAGAGAGAAGTTTACACATTAACAAGTTTGGTGTTCGTTTTATTTGCAAACTTGGCACTTAACTAATAAAAGGGTCCTTGGGCCCCTAGGCCCCTGGGTCAATAAAATCACTATGGAATTTTTCAAGTAATAATGGAAAAAAAGCCTTAAACATACAGCTCTGAGGATTACTACTCTTAGAGGATAAGTAGATGGAAGAAGATGAACATCTTAGATGCACAAAAAGAATGAGTACACCACTCAAAGAATTTTGATTTACATTTCTATCATGCAAATCACTTCGCTGATCAAAGAGCTCTGATTTTCTCTTGTTTTTAGCTATTATATAAATAAATAATGTTATTTCTAAAGTAATCACTAAGATGTATATGATACAATAATCCAGGGCTAACTGTGGTTTACACTTGGGAAAATATTATTCCGGATTATAAATCAAATTAGAATTTCTAAGTATGTGCAATGTGAACAATAATCATAACTTGTATAATGGTTGAATAAATTTTAAGGTATATTATAAATCAAAAACATATTGAGTCCTATTTATATCTCAATTTATATCTCTATATCTAAATTAAAATTAAATTTCATCATATTTTGTTCATATAATATCAGATATTTAAAACCAAGCTCTTTTTACACATTTACAACTTTGTACTTTTCTTATTATTAAAATGAATATGTGATTATAACCTAATCAAAATTTTATACTCCACAATTTTTTTGAACATTTATGAAATTTATAATATATGTCATAATCAGATCAGTAGGTTTTCCACATATTATTTCATTTAATTTTCACATAAACTCTGCCACTTTTTAAGCATTATTTTTATTTTTTTTACAGAAAAAATATGGTATAAAGGGGGCTAATAATTAGTGAAAAGTCAACCACTACTTGTTAGACCCAGGTTTACACTCACTTTCCCTAAAGGCCACATGCGTAACCACTCTGTTACTACCTTCCCAGTAAGATCCTTTATCAGATATTAATTTTTTATAATTGTACCAAAGGTCATTACAAGAAACTGCTAATAATGAAAAGCAAGTTAGCAGATATTGATATATTGAAAGATCATTTCAATTAAAGCTCTAACATAGCTAAATAAAGTATGAATATTGAGAAGAAATTAAAGTGACAATTTTAAATTGCACTTTGTAGTTTTAGATATTTTGTGATATTTCAAGTGAAATAAAAAATATTTTAGCTTCCTTGGTCAAAATTAAATTTTAGACTTTGGTTTGTTTAATTGAATTCTATTTCTTTTTTAAACTTTTTTATTAAGGCATTATTGATATGCACTTTTATGACGGTTTCACATGAAAAAAACAATGTGATTACTACATTTAATTACTCATATTAGCAAGTCCCCACCCAAACCCCAATACAGTCACTGACCATCAGTACAGCAAGATGCCACAGATCCACTATGTGCCTTCTCTGTGCTACATTGCTTTCCCCGTGATCCCCCATACCATGTGTACTAAACATAATACAGCTCAATCCCCTTCTCCCTCCCTCCACACCTGCCCTCCCACACCCCACCCCTTTGGCAACGAGTAGTTTATTTATTCTTGGAGTCTCTGAGTCTGCTGCTACTTTGTTCCTTCAGTTTTGCTTTATTATTATACTCCGCAAATGAGGAAATCATTTGGCATTTGTCTTTTTCCACTTGGCTTAATTCACTGAGCATAATGTCCTTCAGCTCCATCCATGTTGTTGCAAATGGTAGGATTTGTTTCTTTCTTATGGCCAAATAGTATTTCATTATGTATATGTACCACATCTTCTTTATCCATTCATCTACTGATGGACACTTAGGTTGCTTCCATATCTTGGCTAATGTAAAAAGTGCTGCAATAAACATAGGGGTGCATATATCTTTTTGAATCTGAAAAGTTGTATTCTTTGGGTAAATTCCAAGGAGTGGGATTCCCGGGTAAAATGGCATTTCTATTTTTAGTTCTTTGAGGAACCTCCATACTGCTTTCCACAATGGTTGAACTAATTTACATTCCTACCAGCAGTGTAGGAGGGTTCCCCTTTCTCCACATCCTTGCCAGCATTTGTTGTTCTTAGTCTTTTTGATGCTGGGCATCCTTACTGATGTGAGGTGATATCTCATTGTGGTTTTAATTTGCATTTCCCTGATGATTAGTGATGTGGAGCATCTTTTCATGTGTCTGTTGGCTATCTGAATTTCTTCTTTGGAGAACTGTCTCTTCATATCCTCTGCCCATTTGTTAATTGGGTTATTTGCTTTTTGGGTGTTGAGGCATGTAAGTTCTTTATATATTTTGGATGTCAACCCCTTGTTGGATATGCCATTTACAAATATATTCTCCCATACTGTAGGATGCCTTTTTGTTCTGTTGATGGTGTCCTTTGCTGTATAGAAACTTTTTAGTTTGATGTAGTCCCATGAGTTCATTTTTGCTTTTGTTTCTCTTGCTCAAGGAGATGCATTCAGGAAGAAGTTGCTCATGCTTATATTCAGGAGATATTTGCCTATGTTGTCTTCTAAGAGTTTTATGGTTTCATGACTTACATTCAAGTCTTTAATCCATTTCAAGTTTACTTTTGTATACGGGGTTAAACAATAATCCAGTTTCATTCCATTGCATGTAGTGGTCCAGTTTTGACAACACCAGTTGAAGAGGCTGTCATTTCCCCATTGTGTATCCGTTGCTCCTTTATAGTATATTAATTGACCATATATGGTTGGGTTTATATCAGGGCTCTCTAGTCTGTTCTATTGGTCCATGGGTCTGTTCTTGTGCCAGTACCAAATTGTCTTGATTACTGTGGCTTTGTAGTAGAGCTTGAAGTTGGAGATCATAATGCCCCCAGCTTTATTCTTCCTTCACAGTATCGCTTTGGGTATTCGAGGTCTTTTGTGGTTCCATATGAATTTTTATTTATTTATTTTTATTTTTTATTTATTTTTATTTATTTATTTATTTATTTTGGTATCATTAATCTACAATTACATGAAGGACATTATGTTTACTAGACTCCCCTCTTCACTAAGTCCCCCCCACATCCCCATTCACAGTCATTGTCCATCAACATAGTAAGATGCTGTAAAATCACTACTTGTCACCAAGTTCATAGTCACTGTCCTTCAACATAGTAAGATGCTGTAGAATCACTACTTGTCTTCTCTGTGTTGCACAGCCCTCCCCGTGCCTCCCCAACACTATACATGCTAATCATAATGCCTCCTTTTTTTTCTTCCCGCCCTTATCCCTCCCTTCCCACCCGTCCTCCCCAGTCACTTTCCCTTTGGTAACTGTTAGTCCATTCTTGGGTTCTGTGCTTCTGCTGCTGTTTTGTTCCTTCAGTTTTCTTTTGTTCTTATACTCCACATATGAGTGAGATCATTTGGTACTTGTCTTTCTCCACCTGGCTTATTTCACTGAGCATAATACCCTCTAGCTCCATACATGTTGTTGCAAATGATTTGTTTTTTACTTAGGGCTGCGTAATATTCCATTGTGTATATGTACCACATCTTCTTTATCCAATCATCTACTGATGGACATTTAGGTTGCTTCCATATCTTGGCTATTGTAAATAGTGCAGCAATGAACATAGGGGTGCATCTGTCTTTTTCAAACTGGAGTGCTGCATTCTTAGGGTAAATTCCTAGAAGTGGAATTCCTGGGTCAAATGATATTTCTATTCTCAGCATTTTGAGGAACCTCCATACTGCTTTCCACAATGGTTGAACTAATTTACATTCCCACCAGCAGTGTAGGAGGGTTCCCCTTTCTCCACAGCCTCGCCAACCTTTGTTGTTGTTTGTCTTTTGGATGGCAGCTATCCTTACTGGTGTGAGGTGATACCTCATTGTAGTTTTAATTTGCATTTCTCTGATAATTAGCGATGTGGAGCATCTTTTCATGTGTCTCTTGGCCATCTGTATTTCTTTTTTGGAGAACTGTCTGTTCAGTTCCTCTGCCCATTTTTTAATTGGGTTATTTGTTTTTTGTTTGTTGAGGCGTGTGAGCTCTTTATATATTCTGGACATCAAGCCTTTATCGGATCTGTCATTTTCAAATATATTCTCCCATACTGTAGGGTTCCTTTTTGTTCTATTGATGGTGTCTTTCGCTGTACAGAAGCTTTTCAGCTTAATGTAGTCCCACTTGCTCATTTTTGCTGTTGTTTTCCTTGCCCAGGGAGATATGCTCAAGAAGAGGTCACTCATGTTTATGTCTAAGAGGTTTTTGCCTATGTTTTTTCCAAGAGTTTAATGGTTTCATGACTTACATTCAGGTCTTTGATCCATTTTGAGTTTACCTTTGTATATGGGGTTAGACAATGGTCCAGTTTCATTCTCCTACATGTAGCTGTCCAGTTTTGCCAGCACCATCTGTTGAAGAGACTGTCATTTTGCCAATGTATGTCCATGGCTCCTTTATCAAATATTAGTTGACCATATATGTTTGGGTTAATGTTTGGAGTCTCTATTCTGTTCCATTGGTCTGTGGCTGTGTTCTTGTGCCAGTACCAAATTGTCTTGATTACTGTGGCTTTGTAGTAGAGCTTGAAGTTGTGGAGTGAGATCCCCTCCCCCACTTTTTTCTTCCTTCTCAGGATTGCTTTAGCTATTCGGGGTCTTTGGTGTTTCCATATGAATTTTTGAACTATTTGTTCCAGTTCACTGAAGAAAGCTGTTGGTAATTTGATAGGGATTGCATCGAATCTGTATATTGCTTTGGGCAGGATGGCCATTTTGACGATATAATTATTCCTAGCCAAGAGCATGGGATGAGTTTCCATTTGTTAGTGAACTCTTTAATTTCTCCTAAGTGTCTTATAGTTTTCAGGGTATAGGTCTTTCACGTCCTTGGTTAGGTTTATTTCTAGGTATTTTTTTCTTTTTGATGCTATTGTGAATGGAATTGTCTTCCTGATTTCTCTTTCTATTAGTTTATTGTTAGTGTATAGGAAAGCCACAGATTTCTGTGTGTTAATTTTGTATCCTGCAACTTTGCTGAATTCCGATATTAGCTCTAGTAGTTTCGAAGTGGAGTCTTTAGGGTTTTTTATGAACAATATCATGTCATCTGCAAATTGTGACAGTTTAACTTCTTTACCAATCTGGATTCCTTGTATTTCTTTGTTTTGTCTAATTGCCATGGCTAGGACCTCCAGTACTATGTTGAATAACAGTGGGGAGAGTGGGCATCCTTGTCTTGTTCCTGATCTTAGAGGGAAAGTTTTCAGCTTTTTGCTGTTCAGTATGATGTTGGCTGTGGGTTTATCATATATGGCCTTTATTATGTTGAGGTACTTGCCTTCTATACCCATTTTCTTGAGAGTTTTTAATCATGAATGGATGTTGAATCTTATCAAATGCTTTTTCAGCATCTATGGAGATGATCATGTGGTTTTTGTCTTTCTTTTGGTTGATGTGGTGGATGATGTTGATGGATTTTTGAATGTTATAACATCCTTGCATCCCTGGGATGAATCCCACTTAGTCATGGTGTATGATCCTTTTGATGTATTTTTGAATGCGGTTTGCTAATATTTTGTTGAGTATTTTTGCATCTACGTTCATCAGGGGTATTGGTCTGTAGTTTTCTTTTTTGGTGGGGTCTTTGCCTGGGTTTGGTATTAGGGTGATGTTGGCTTCATAGAATGAGTTTGGGAGTATTCCCTCTTCTTCTATTTTTTGGAAAACTTTAAGGAGAATGGGTATTATGTTTTCTCTGTATGTCTGATAAAATTCCGAGGTAAATCCATCTGGCCCGGGGGTTTTGTTCTTTGGTAGTTTTTTTGATTACCACTTCAATTTCGTTGCGGGTAATCGGTCTGTTTAGATTTTCTGTTTCTTTCTGGGTCAGTCTTGGAAGGTTGTATTTTTCTAGGAAGTTGTCCAATTCTCCTAGGTTTCCCAGCTTGTTAGCATATAGGATTTCACAGTACTCTCTAATAATTCTTTGTATTTCTGTGGGGTCCGTCATGATTTTTCCTTTCTCATTTCTGATTCTGTTGATTTGTGTTGACTCTCTTTTCCTCTTAATAAGTCTGGCTAGAGGCTTATCTATTTTGTTTATTTTCTCAAAGAACCAGCTCTTGGTTTCATTGATTTTTGCTATTGTTTTATTCTTCTCAATTTTATTTATTTCTTCTCTGATCTTTATTATGTTCCTCCTGCTGACCGTAGGCCTCATTTGTTCTTCTTTTTCCAATTTCAATAATTGTGACATTAGACCATTCATTTGGGATTGTTCTTCCTTTTTTAAATATGCCTGGATTGCTATATACTTTCCTCTTAAGACTGCTTTTGCTGTATCCCACAGTAGTTGGGGCTTTGTGTTGTTGTTGTCGTTTGTTTCCATATATTGCTGGATCTCCATTTTGATTTGGTCATTGATCCATTGATTATTTAGGAGTGTGTTGTTAAGCCTCCATGTGTTTGTGAGCCTTTTTGATTCCTTTGTACAGTTTATTTCTAGTTTTATGCCTTTGTGGTCTCAAAAGTTGGTTGGTAGGATCTCAATCTTTTGGAATTTACTGATGCTCTTTTTGTGGCCTAGTATGTGGTCTATTCTGGAGAATGTTCCATGTGCACTTGAGAAGAATGTGTATCCTGTTGCTTTTGGATGTAGAGTTCTGTAGATGTCTATTAGGTCCATCTCTTCTAGTGTGTTAGGTTAGGTTTATTCCTAGGTATTTGATAGGGATCCATTCAGTGCGTCTGTGTCCTTACTTATTTTCTGTCTGGTGGATCTGTCCTTTGGAGTGAGTGGTGTGTTGAAGTCTCCTAGAATGAATGCATTGCATTCTATTTCCTCCTTTAGTTCTGTTGGTATTTGTTTCACATATGTTGGTGCTCCTGTATTGGGTGCATATATATTTAGAATGGTTATATTCTCTTGTTGGACTGAGCCCTTTATCATTATGTAATGTCCTTCTTTATCTTTTGTTACTTTCTTTATTTTGAAGTCTGTTTTGTCTGATACTAGAATTTCAACACCTGCTTTTTTCTCTCTGTTGTTTGCATGAAATATATTTTTCCATCCCTTGACTTTAAGTCTGTGCATGTCTTTGGGTTTGAGGCAAGTCTCTTGTAAGCAGCATATGGATGGATCTTGCTTTTTTATCCATTCTATTACTCTGTGTCTTTTGATTGGTGCATTCAGTCCATTTACATTTCGGGTGATTATTGAAAGATATGTACTTATTGCCATTGCAGGCTTTAAGTTTGTGGTTACCAAAGGTTCAGGGTTAGCTTCTTTACTATCTTACTGTCTAACTTAACTTGCTTATTGAGCTATTATAAACACGGTTCGATGATTCTTTATTTCTCTCCTTTCTTATTCCTCCTCCTCCGTTCTTCATATGTTGGGTGTTTTGTTCTGTGCTCTTTTTAGGAGTGCTCCCATCCAGGACAGTCCCTGTAGGATGCCCTGTAGAGATGGTTTGTGGGAGGCAAATTCCCTCTATTTTTGCTTGTCTGGGAATTGTTTAATCCCTCCTTTATATTTAAATGATATTTGTGCTGGATTCAGTAGTCTTGGTTCAAGGCCCTTCTGTTTCATTGCATTAAGTATATCATGCCATTCTCTTCTGGCCTGAGGGTTTCTGTTGAGAAGTCTGATGACAGCCTGATGGGTTTTCCTTTTCAGGTTACCTTTTTTTTCTCTCTGGCTGCCTTTAATACTTTGTCCCTGTCTTTGATCTTTGCCATTTTAATTATTATGTGTTTTGGTGTTGCCCTCCTTGGATCCCTTGTCATGGGAGTTCTGTGTAGCTCTTTGGTCTGAGAGGCCATTTCCTCCCCCAGTTTGGGGAAGTTTTCAGCAATTATTTCTTCAAAGACACTTTCTATCCCTTTTTCTCTCTCTTCTTCTTCTGGTACCCCTATAGTGCGGATATTGTTCCACTTCAATTGTTCACTCAGCTCTCTTAAAAGTCTTTCATTCCTGGAGATCCTTTTATCTCTCTCTGCATCGGCTTCTCTGTGTTTCTGTTCTCTGTTTTCTAGATGTCTCTTGCATCTCGTCCATTCTGTTTTGAAGTCCTTCCAGAGCTTGTTTTATTTCTGTATTCTCCTTTCTTAGTTCTTGCATATTTCTCTGCAAGTCCATCAGCATGGTTATGATTTTGTTTTGAATTCTTTTTCAGGAAGACTGGTTAAATCTATCTCCCCAGGTTCCTTCTCAGGGGAAGATGTAGCAGATGCCGAAGCTGTCTGGGTTAGTCTTGTCTGGATCAAATTTTTTTGCCTTTTCATGTTGATAGGTACAGTGGAGTGCTATTGACCCATCTATCAGCTTTCCACTTGGCTCCTGGCCTTTCTTTACTGGGACAACTGCGGCCCCTTGTGGCTTGTGTTGGGCAACTGCATGTAGGCTGGGTCTTTGTATCTTGCCCGGCTGGTATGGAGGAAGCTCCCTTGCCGAGGGCGTGACCAGCCTCAGGCTGCTCTCTGCTATGGCAGCACCCTGGAGGGGTTATGGACAGGGGGCTGTTTGGCTGTTTACCTCTGTGAGGGGTCTCAGAGCTGTTGCCCAGGGGGTTAGTGTGCCCGGAGTTCCCTGGAATTTCCAACTGCTGGACTGTGACCTGTGTTGTTTCCTTCCAGCTGTTGCGTCCCTGTCCCTTTAAGACTTTCAAAATGCACTTGCTTTTCTTTGTCACAGGGGCATCAGCTTTGGGACCCACTCAGAGGTCTTGCTGTCCTGTTTCCCTAGTTTCCAGCCCTCCATGCATGCACTGTGTCTGCACTCTGGTGCGGATGGCTAGGGCTGGGTGTTTAGCAGTCTTGGGCTCCCTCTCCTTCCCCGCTCCAAGTCCTCTCCTCCCACCGGGAGCTGGGGTGTGGGGCGCTCAGGTCCCGCCGGATCGGGGCTTCTATCTTACCCCTTTCACCAGGTGCTGGGCTCTCGCAGGTGTGGATGTAGTCTGGCTGTTGTCCTGTGTCTTCTGGTCTCTCTTTTAGGATTAGTTGTATTTGTTGTATTTCAAAAATATATATGTTTTGGGAGGAGATTCCCATTGTCCTACTCATGCCTCCCATGTGAATTTTAGAATGATTTTTCTCTAGATCATTGAAGAATGCTTTTGGTATTTTGATAGGGAGTGCATTGAATCTGTAGATTGCTTTAGGCAGGATGGCCATTTTGACAATATTAATTCTTCCTATCCATGAGCATGGGGTGAGTTTCCATTTATTGGTGTCTTCTTTAATTTCTCTTAAAAGTGTCCTGTAGTTTTCAGAGTATAGATCTTTCTCACCCTTGGTTAGGTTTATTCCTACGTATTTTATTCTTTTTGATGCAACTATGAATGGAATTATTTTTGTGATTGCTCTCTCTGCTAGTTCATGGTTAAGTGTATAGGAATGCCACAGATTTCTGTGTATTAATTTTGTATCTTGAAACTTTGCTGAATTCAGATATTAGGTCTAGTAGTTTTGGAGTGGATTCTTTAGGGTTTTTTATCTACAGTATCATGTCATCTTCAAACAGGGACAGTTTAACTTCTTCCTTGCCAATCTGGATGCCTTTTATTTCTTTGTGTTCTCTGATTGCCATGGCTAGGACCTCCAGTATTATGTTGAATAGAAGTGGGGAAAGTGGGCATCCTTGTCTTCTTCCCAAACTTAAAGGAAAAGCATTCAACTTCTTGCTGTTAAATATGATGTTGGCTGTGGGTTTGTCATATATGGCCTTTATTATGTTGAGGTACTTGCCCTCTATACCTATTTTGCTGAGATTTTTTATCATAAATGGATGCTGAATTTTGTCAAGTGCTTTTTCAGCATCTATGGAGATGATTATGTGGTTTTTGTCCTTCTTTTTGTTGATATGTTGGATGATGTTGATGGATTTTTGAATGTTGTACCATTCTTTCATGCCTGGAATAAATCCTACTTGATCATGATGGATGATCTTTTTGATGTATTTTTGAATTCTGTTTGCTAATATTTTATTGAGTATTTTTGCATCTATGTTCATCAGGGATATTGGTCTCTAATTTTATTTTTTGGTGGGGTCTTTGCCTGGTTTTGGTATTAGAGTGATGCTGTCCTCATAGAATGAGTTTGGAAGTATTACCTCTTCTTCTATTTTTTGGAAAACTCTAAGGAGAATGAGTATTAGGTCTTTACTAAATGTTTGGTAAAATTCAGCAGTGAAGCCATCTGGTCCAGGGATTTTGTTCTTAAGTAGGTTTTTGATTACTAGTTTGATTTCATTACTGGCAATTGGTCTGTTCAGATATTCTGTTTACTCCTTGGTCAGACTTGGAAGTTTGCATTTTTCTAGAAATTTGTCCATTTCTTCTAGGTTATCCAGTGTGTTAGCATATAATTTTCCATAATATTCTCTAATAATTCTTTGTATTTCTGTGGTATCCAGATTTTTTCCTTTCTCATTTCTGATTCTGTTTATGTATGTAGACTCTCTTGTTTTCTTGATAAGTCTGGCTAGGGGTTTGTCTATTTTATTTTCTCAAAGAACCAGGTCTTGCTTTCTTTGATTTTTTTCTATTGTTTTATTCTTCTCAACTTTATTTCTGCTCTAATCTTTATTATGTCCCTCCTTCTACTGACTTTGGGCCTCATTTGTTCTTCTTTTTCTAGTTTCATTAATTGTGAGTTTAGACTTCTTATTTGGGTTTGTTCTTGTTTCCTGAGGTAGGCCTCTATTGCAGTATAGTCCTCAGTTTTTAGTTTAAGAAATATTTTATATTATTATTCCAGAAAAAATATTTTGTAGTGTAGCCAAAATATTCTAGAAGAGAACTTTCTTCTTCACAAATACACATAAAACCATTGATGATCCCCTAGAAATGGTATATAATACATGAAATGAGAAATTTACTTGGTGATATTAATGCCATTATGTATAATGATGAATAAAAGAACTTTAAAATATAGAATAAGAATTGGATTAATTAAAACAGTGAGGGAAAGATATTGAAAATATGAGTAGATTAAAAACCTGTAGGACAATACCGAGTGATCTAACATTTGTAATTAGAGTTGAGGAGGAAGAGAAAGGGCTAGGAGAGGTGACAGAAAATATTTGGAGAAACATAAAAAGGCTGGAAATTTACAAATTTGATGAAAAGGAAAAATGTACATAATCAAGGAAAAAAGGGTAAACACAAAGGGAACACACTGGAGATCATGAGAGTTAAATTCATTGAAAGTAATAATGAAAATCTCCAAAGAGTAGCTATAGGTCAGATATAAGAATGATCACAGATTCCTCACCACAAATTTGCAGAAAACAGGGGAAAATCATCTTTGGAAATGACATTCATGAAAAGAGAACTGGGCTGCTAGTAAATCAAGTTCTGGGTTAGATGTGCTGCTTGGAGAAAAATAATAATATCTCCTAAGTACCAGAAACTCTTCAAAGCTCCTTATAGGCATTATCTTATATCCTTACAGCTCTATGTTGCAGCTTTAATTGTTGTTACCTTTTTGCAGAACCAGAAATCATTACTATAGTTGTGCAATTTGTTTAATGTCATGCAACTAGACAGTGGGGGAAGTTAGGATTGAAATCGAGGCACCCTGACTCTGGTGCTCGTGATTTGGTTTTCCTGACTATATGATTGTATTTCATGATTGTGCATGCAAGTACTGAACAAAAATCATGGCAGGTACACAGAACCAAACAGGGTCCAGAGGAGACACTCTCACCCTCCTTTGTCCTCCTGAGAGCAGGAAAAATGCAGTTTATGGGGGCAGAGTAGAATATCTCCGATAAAATCCCACTTATCATCACTGAGGCTGATACATTAAATCTTTTGTGACTTGGGTTTGTTATTCTTTTTTGTCATAACCCATAGGAAGGTATTTTTGTTATTGACTGGTGCCATAAGGACTCAAGTATTGTTTGGAAGGACAGTTATGTCTGTTTTCTTTATACAGTTAAATGAACAGTAAATGTAGAAAGTATCCATACTGTTATATAATGTCATAAACACAACAAGAGAAATCCAGATTTAGTAAGGAGAGAGCTTCATTCAAAATAATTATTGCAAGAGGGGTGGAGGGTAAGCTGCAATTGGGGAAACTATTGCAATAAGGTAATGTAGCGACTGTAAGATTCATAAGCATCTCAAGGGTTAGGATAGAAGGGTTTTTCTTTACAGAGAGGAATAAACAAGGCTATGAAACACAGGCTGAGGGGAAATAGGAAGAAAGGTCGTCTATCTATTTAGGCATAGATCTGAGAAGTGGCCAAGGAAAGATTTCCCAAGGCAGCAACAGTTGTGCTGAGATCTGAAGCTTGAATAGGATTTATCTAATAGCCCAGCTAAGAAATGAAAAGAAAAACATTTCTAGAACGAACAAAGATCTGGAAATAAAATATTAGAGAGGTAACAGTATTTCACATGCCTGGACACAAAGGATTAGGGAGAGAAATAGGAAAAGTTGTGAAGAATGTGATAGCTAAGAGTATGAATATTTTTCCTTGAAAATTAACCCTGAGGTCCATACTTTTATATACTTTATAATTTATACTACTGGTTTGTGATCAGTATATAACCTGATTTTCCATGCATTTTTCTATTTGAACTTGGCTGGAATTTGTTCTCAATTTGTACACAATATAGCTACATTTATCATTGGTTTTCTGACATATGTTTTAGTGCTTGGTCTGCTTTTTCCTAAAAAAGTTTTTTTATTTCCATTTTTATTATAAGTTCCTATTCAAGAGTTTATGTTTAGTTCATTAACGTTAGTCTCTCTTTTTGAGTAAAGTACATTAACTTTTACATGGGATAATATTTCATATTTTTAGAAACTATTTCATAACAACATCTTAGGAATGATCCTGATAGGTCCTGCGGTGGGAAACATCTATCATCTGTGTATCTCTGTATCAAACTATCATCTGTATCTATCATATATGTATCATCTATCTATATTTATTTATCAATCCTATTTATGTATCACCAATCATCTATAATTATCTGTCAATAATTTATGTATCTCTATCTATACTATCATCTCTCTATCCTATCATCTATTATCAATCTATTTATGTATCATCTATCAGTCTATATCTGTCATCTATGTGTCTATCAATATATCATTTGTCATCTATATATATCTAATTTATCTATCTACCTGTCATCTTTTACACACATATACAGTGACTTGTTTGTGGAATGGGTGACGCTGATTTGGAGATATAATTTGTCTTGTTCTCTGTGGCATTCTCTTAATGAGAGGTGGCATCCTAACATTTGTTTTGCAAGGAAGGGAAAAAAAGGAACAATTTAGGAAATGTGTTAGCTGCAAGACCAAGAATGTTTTTGACAGTTAATCTATCATGATGACTAAAAGGAGATGAAACAATTTAGAATTTAACCCAGTGTTCACAAACTATTTGTGGCAAAGGACTAGAATTTTACCCCAATTTTTTGCATACTAATACTTTTGCAAATATGATAAAGATGAATTGCTTAAAGAGAAACAAAAAGACATGAAATACAAGTTCAAGTGTTTTATTATTACATTCAACAAATATTAACAATATTAATGTTGTATTGCTCTTACAGTATATAAAAACTTATTTTCTATGTCTGTACTTACTGTGCATCAAAAGCCGTTTGCTGATGTGCTGTGGTCCTACACTAAACACTACACCAAGTGTTCCTGATAACATTAATCCACAATTTCGGTAATTTTTTATTTCTTGGAAAAAATGCATTTCTTTTGATTGAGTCACAGAATGCTTGTTTCACTTGCTCATTTCCTTAAGGAAAATATATACGGTTTTAGTACTGGAGTAAGGGAAGTGATGATTACTGACAACACCTTTACTAACGATCACTTTTCATTTTGCTGAGATTTAATGTAAATGAAGATGCAGCTGCCATAGGTGATGGATACAAAAGTCATGTGGAAAGGACAGGTGAACAAAGCCTTTTTCTTTGCTGGGCAGGAGGAAATTGTAGGATTGTCTTGATGATATGCATGTGGGAAAGTACTACATGCACAGGGTCATGGTGAAGGTGACAGCACAAGTTGTAACCATCTGCTCTCTGAATGTGTGTGTGAGCAAGAGATCTTGAGGCTGGAAGATACATCACAGAGAAAATGATCAGCAACATTTGAGACATGGAATTCCAGATTTCAGCCAAGGCTAAATGGAATGATTATGATGAACAAACGTCTAGCCCAACAACAAAGGACAAACTTTTTGCAGATTCTGTTGCTAACAATGGTCATGTAATGCAAGGGTTTGCAGATGGCTACATAGCCATCATTGGACATGATGGCCAGGAGAAGAAATTTTTTTGCTCCAAAAAGAATGACAGAAAAAGTTGACTTGCACAAGCATTATAAATAATGGTCTTATTTCCAGTAGACATACTACAAAGGAATCTGGGAGTACAGACAGTAGCAAATGAGATCACTAAGAAAGAGCCATTTTGGAAGAAAAGGTACATGACAATTAAATTGATAATTCACTAAGGTGAGGGTGATGATTGTCAGATTTTCAGTTACACTCAATATGTAGGTGACAAGCAAAACGATGAATGTCAGAACTTAAAGTTGAGGATCATAGGTCAGTGTCTATGATGAATGTTGCTAGTCTTATACGGTTTCTCATCACGGGCTCCTGACTTCAGCAAAATCTGTTGGTTGAGCTTGAAATTGAAAATACAAAGTTGTATTAAAAGTCATGTTTATGTTGAACAGTAGCAAAACTTCAATTACCATAAATCATAGTATGTTTTATTTGATTTAACAATGAATTGTGAATACATGGCTATGCTTAGCTCTGACTGATGTGTATCGCATGGTTAATTGAGGAAAAGTTTTCTCAAAATTGTTTTTATTGTACTAAAGTCCCTTTTTTATAGCTCTCTCCACTTTTTTCAAATTTCTTTTCCTAATTAGTTATAGCCACAAGAGCTAAAGTGACCATTGATGTAGGTGATTTTACAGGTAGTGATAGCCTTCATCTTCAAATACTCACAGTCAAATTAAAATATATTTTCACCAGTTTCACAACTGCTTGAAGTGTTAGTCCTTATTAAATGAAAGTACAGAAGTTGATCATTTTGGCAGAGGCTTGTGCTTTTACAATAAAAGATGGCAAAATCTGGTATTGCTAAGTCTAAAGAGAATCTTTAATAAAAAAAGAAAAGATTCTTATAAATGCCCACTCCCTATTCCTATCCTCTACAATCTTAAGCTTCTAAGATGAATCTGATTTCCAGTTTTGTTCGTTCTGGAGCAGGGCACAGTGTTTTGATGTTCTAACTAACTAACATACCACTTGGGGACTTAGTTTAAGTTCAAAGGCCCAATCCCTCTCCTGCCTTTGAGACTTTGCCTTTGAGTTCTTTATCTCTCCAGGTGACTCTGAAGCATATTAAAGTTAGAGAAGTATCCAAGTACAACGATTAAGCTAAGCATATGAAAATATATAACCATTGTACTTATTATTACATTATGGTTTATTAAACTTGAAATCCTGCCAATTGTCTTACTATCTGGGTTACTCAAGATTAAATCATATTTAAATTAACAAATCTATTATTAAAGGCTCTATTATTTTTATCTCACCATTTTGCTTCTTATTTACCAAGATCTTCTCTAAAATATAAGTGCTCAATAACTAGTCACCAGTTCTAATCTGATTGTAAACTAACATTTTAGGAGAAACTGCTTTTAAAAAGATAATCTGTAAAAGCTTTTCATCTAAATATCTTATACTCCTATTGTTAGGCTGACCTATATTTATTTACCATTTTTCCCTGTCAACAAGTTCAGACTAATGCTTGACCTTTATATTGAGCTATATCTTCAGTATGCTCCCTTCTTCTCTTATTCTTTTGGATATGTACTATTTGTTAAGTGTAAATATATGTTTAACAAACTACCCACAATATACACTATGCTACGTGCATGGTATCAACTAACATTGATATTTACATTTTTCACTTAAAAATATTTTAAGAATGAATAAAACAGAATAGTGAGTAAAATGAATGGGACTGTAAGTAATATTTACTGAAGAAACATGAATATAGACATACCTCATTTTATGGTACTTTGCAGATACTGCTTTTTTAAAAAATTGAAAGGAACTGAGGAAGATTTCAGCATCATTTTTCCAACAGTGTTTGCCCATTTCATGTCTCTGTGTCACATTTTGGTAATTCTCACAATATTTCAAACTCTCTTATTATTGTATTTGTTATGGTAATCTGTGATCAGTGATCTTTGATGTTACTACGGAATTGTTTTGGGGTGCCATGAACCACATCCATGTAAGATGGTGAACTTAGTCAATACTTGTGTTTGTATTTTCACTATTCCTCCAACCATCTGTTTCCCTTCCCCAATCTCTCTCCTTCTCCTCAGGCCTCCAGATTCCCTGAGACACAACAATATTGAAACTAGGCTTATTAAAATGGCCTACAATGACCTCAAAGTGTTCAAGTAAAAGGAAAATTCAAATGACTCTCACTTTAGACATTTAGTAATTAGTAAGCTTAGTGAAGAAGGTGTGTTGACAGCTGATATAGGCCAAAAGATGGGCTTTTGAGTCAAACAGTTAGCCGAGTTGTGAATGTAAAGTAAGAGTTCTTGAAGGAGATTTAAAGTGCTACTCCAGTGAACACATGAAAGGTAAGAAAGTGAAACAGCCTTATTGACGATGTGAAGAAAGTTTGAGTGACCTGGCTAGATCAAACCAGCCACAACACTCCCTTAAGCCAAAGCCCAATCCACAGCAAAATTCCAGCTCTCTTCAGTTCTATGAAGGCTGAAAGAGGTGAGGAAGGTACAGAAGAAAAGTTTGAAGCTAGCAGAGGTTGGTTCATTGAGGTTTCAGGAAAACAGCCATCTCCATGAACACAAAAGTGCAGGTGAAACAGCAAGTGCTGATGTGGGAGTTGCGTCAAGTTATCCAGAAGATCTAACTAAGATAATTAATGAAAGTGGCTACACTACACAACAGGTTTTTATTGTTGACAAAAACAGCCTTCTCTTGACAAAAGATGCTTTCTAGGACTTTCACAGAGAGGAGAAGTCCATGTCCAGCTTCAAAGTTTCAAAGGGCATTGTTCATGGGATTGTCATATGGATGGCTGGGTCTCACTATCTAATAGGTCCTCATTCAGAATGACTTCCATGACTCTCTTGTTAGGGGCTAATGCAGCTGTGACTTTAAGTTGAAACCAATCTTTATTTACCATTCTGAAAATCCTAGGTCCTTTAAGAATTGTGCTAAATCTGCCTGTGCTCTATAAATTGAACAATAAAACCTGGATGACAGCACATCTATGTACAACATGGCTTACTGACTATTTTAAGCCCCCTGATGAGACCTACTGATCAGAAAAAAAAAAATTCCTTTCAAAACATGATCATTCATTGAAAATGCATCAGGTCACCCAATAGCTCTGATGGACATGTACAATGAGATTAATGTTTTCATGCTTACAAAGACAACATCCATGTTGCAGCCCATGGATCAAGAGGTAATTTCAACTTCCAAGTCTTATTTTTTTTAAAAAAATACATTTTGTAAGTTTATAGCTGCTGTAGATAGTGATTCTTCTGAGGTATCTGGGCAAAGTCAATTGAAAACCTTCTGGAAAGGATTCACCATTCTATATGCCATTAAGAACATTTGTGATTCATGAGAAGAGTTCAAATATCAACGTGAACAAGAATTAAGAAGAAGATGATTCCAACCCTCCCAGATGACTTTGAGAGTTCAAGATCTCAGTGGAGGAAGTAACTGCAGATGTGGTGGAAAGAGCCAGAGAAGTAGAATTTGACATGGATCCTGAAGATGGGACCGAATGGCTGCAATCTTATGATAAAACTTGAACAGATGAGGAGTTACTTCTTATGGCTGAGCAAAGAATGTAGCTTCTTGAGATGGAACCTACTCCTGATGAGAATGCTGTAAGATTGTTGAAATGACAACAAAGGATTTAGAATAATACATAACAACCTTTGTTGATAAAATAGCAACAGTGTTTGAGAGGACTGACTCCAATTTTGAAAGAATTTCTACTGTGGGTAAAATGCTATTAAACAGCATTGCATACTACAGAAAAATTGTGAAAGGAAGAATCAATCCATGAAGAAACTTTATTGTCTTATTTTAAGAACTTCCCAGGGACCCCAACATTCAACAACCACCACATTGTTCCATTAGCAGCCATCAACATCAAGGGAAGACCCTCCAACAGCAAAATACTTCTGACTTGGTGAAAGCTCAGATAGCATTTTTTAGCAATAAAATATTTTTAAACTAAGGTATATATATATTTTTGACATAATGCTATTTCACAGTCAATAGATTACATAATAGGACAAACATAACTTTGGTATGTACTGAAAAACCAAAAAAACTAATTCGGCTAGGTTTATTATGATATTTGTTTTATTGTGATGGTCTAGAACCAAGCCTGCAGTATCTTTGAGTATATCTTTAATAAAGACCAAATCGACAGGAAATTAGAAAATATAGGGGAATCACAGTGTCTGCAGAAGTGTCTGTCCTCTGTCTACAACCTTTACAATGTATTTTTCCAGATCTTCTATGAATAAGTGATTTTTTTTTCTCCTTTGAACTTTGGCTGGTCTTGAGTCTTGCATGGCTAATAGAATGTGGTAGAAGGGATATTGTGCCTATGACTCTACAGGCCTTATATGTCTCCATTCTCTCCTCTGGAGTCCTGTGATCTTATCATGTGAACAAGAATTGTCTAAAGGATAAAAAATCATCTGGGAGGGAGCTCAGTTGTCTTAGTAAAGAGTCATTCAACTTCTAGATTTTGAATGAGGCCATATTAGTGAGACCCAGCCATTAGTATGACAATCCCATGAACAAACCCAGCCAAGCTTAGCTGATGTTTGCTCAAATTAGCAGAAATGCACAGTTGACCCAGAAACTTGAGTTTTAAACCAATGATTATGGGGTGATTTCTTATTTCTTAAAAGCTAACTCTGGCAGAATGTGATGGGGCCTAGGATGCAGAGAAGAGTATCTTTATGAAAGGTGACACCATGAGCCCAGGTCTAGGATTGAAAATAAAAAACATTCTAGCGTGGACCAGGCCATAGACTTCATGGTCTATGAAGAGAAATGTGAAAGATGGTAAAGAATAAAATAGCCAAATGTAGAAAATCTTTCTTTGAGAAATGTTAGTGAATATCACACCTTATGTTCTTTCAGTAGTGGAGACAATCTTTTAGGAAACAATTTTGAGTCTTATTGGATTCCTTTTCTATAAATCCAAGGCTTCTATGTGTTTCACTGGTTTAATTTTCTCAGTGTCTAGGACTTTAATTTGCTGAGAACTGTTGGCTTCTATCAGCTTAATTTAGCTGTATTTAGGATTTACATTGTATTATGTATTTCAGCACTAGTCTTGTTTTGCCATCTTAAAGACGGTTTTATTATCTCAGTAGAATTAATCAGACCACCACTATCTGGGTGATGAATTCATGTCTAGGTTGTGCTTTTTCACTTTGGAAAGAATCCAGTGAATCTAAACTCTAAATCTTAAGGCTTTAAAGTATTTTTTCCAAACTAGACATGGATCCCCATGTGTCCAAACTTGTATATTTACCTCTTAAGGGTTAAATCCATTATTTTTTACTGAAACAAGATAATTATTATTTGTGAAGATTATCTTATTTCTGTTTGAGAGGAATAATAACATATATGCTTTTTTCTGATACAATTATGGATGTTTGCATTGAAAAGAAGCAATGGATACTATTACTCCATTATTTTCCTGTTATTTCAATGGTTCTCACATAAGATATAATAATTTTTTCATTGCTCAGAGCCATGTTTGAATTGAGCTAAGCCCCTTTTCCAGAGAAATTTGATTTCCTCTTCTCTTGATATATCACCTCGGAGAAAGTTTATTTTGAGTGAGAGTTGAAATGACTCAGCATGTTTATTTCAAAAAGCATTGAAATGATGAGTTTGGGTCCTAGATTTAATGTTAACAGTGGTTTAAGAATGTTCATATTAACAAATTGTAGAGAGGCGTAGAGTAAATAAAAGTTTAAGATTATGAGCTTAAGGCCCCACTGCTCTTTCTGGTATATTAAAACCCATTTTCAACATTCCTTTACTTCTTTGAGATAAATGAAGTTCTTTTGATTAAGTCTCTGAAGACTTGTTTCACTTGCTTGTTCCTCAGAGTGTAAATAAATGGATTTAACATGGGTGTAACTGAAGTACTGAATACTGACACACTTATCAACTGCCACTTCATCTTTTACTGAGGCTTTGACATAGATGAAGGTACAATCACCATCTGTGATAGACACCATGATCATGTGAGAAGAGCTGGACATAGGGACACACAGAATCATTAATTAATTTTACATGTTATGTAAAGTGACTATAGGCCATGCATCAGCATTTGCTTCTACTGCTGTGGCCAAAGAGGCCATTTTTATTTCCCTTCATTTCATTTCATTTTATTTTATTTCATTTCGTTCCATTCCATTCCATTTATCTCATTATCAGAAAATCATCATCCAAATAACAGCCACTGCTTTCCAGTTCTGCTATTTGTCCCTAAGTTTCTACATCAATACCTGACTTTCAGCACTATTTTTACTCTGATATTCTATCAGATATTTTACTTTGATACTCTATCAAACACAGTGTTTGATAAGTACTATATAAACAAGTTACATACTACAGTGTTAAATAAAGGAATTATTGGCTATAAAGAGAAAAAGAACTGACAGATATCACCTCACTTATTTATACTTTCACAGCCATGAAAGACAAGGAAAGACAGGGTGAGATACTGGTTGGAAGGTACTAAGGTGTGACTCTGGGGGGAAAATATTTTCCCAGCCCAGGGAAAAATAACTTTGAAACTGAAATCAGTCAAAGGGAGAAATAAAGTGGGGGAAACCAGTTTATTCCTTATAAGGAATCATCTACTTCTGCTCGCCTGTGTCTCTCATGACCCAGCTGCAGAAAAAGGGGACACCATCCAAACTTTCTGGTCCAGATATGCCCTCTCTCCCCCTTGTAATTACTTATTGATATAGAGATGGACTATTTATCTCCATCCCTTGGAAATACCTATCAATATGGCACTGAGGCCAGGCAAAAATTCTGGAAATGTTGCAATTTTACCCACAGCTCACTACTCCAGAAATATCACCTCACAATCTACTTGCTCCCCATCTTCCGCAATGGCATGTGTGCAAGAAAACTGGAGCACTGTGACCAGACTAATAACATACAACAACAACAGCAATAAAATCATGATAATCTTCAAACTGGAGGATTCAGCTAAGTTCAAAGTCCTATGCAGATTTAGCTCATAGCTTGTACATTCCACAGGTGGCCAGTAGCTGAACGGGTAGGGAGTTCAGAGTGATCATCTCATAGCAGCTGTAGCCAGGGGGTACATCCAGGTCACAGGGATTGTAGAAGAAAATAACCTTAAGGGGAATAAGATACATATTTCAATGACATCAGCATAGGCAAATCTTGTCCATCAGGTAGGATGCATGCAAGAGAGCGGTCCTGTGATAGGACAGGGGCAGGAATGGGATCTTGTCCTGGTCTAGTACACCAGACTTTTCACCCCCTCCCTGTGGGAGTTATAGTGGGTCAGTATATAGGGCTGCAGAAAATGTACTGGCCATAAAGATAAAACAAAACTTCCCTGTAAGATGCTCTTACCTCCTTGATGTTTGGGTATATGATCATGATCTCTGGAGGCCACTCTGCTGTTACTCAAGAAACACACAAGAAGCCAGCCTCCAGATCTTTTCCCCAAGGTGCCAGAAGGGTCAGCCAACACTAGCCTGGTGAAAAGTCTGGTGTACTAGACCAGGACAAGATCCCATTCCTGTCCCTGTCCTATCACAGGACCGCTCTCTTGCATGCATCCTACCTGATGGACAAGATTTGCCTATGCTGATGTCATTGAAATATGTATCTTATTCCCCTTAAGGTTATTTTCTTCTACAATCCCTGTGACCTGGATGTACCCCCTGGCTACAGCTTCCATGAGATGATCACTCTGACTAGTCAAAATGTCCAGGGCCATACCACATCCACTCAACAGAATCTCCAGGGTTTAGTGCAGTTTGTAGCTGGCAGCAGGATATTGCTCTGCTGGCCATATCCTGGCTTCAATTACTTCTCTTAGGCTTGCACATACAGTTGTATAGGAGAGGCAGCAATGTGTGTGAGCATATTTCATGGCTCTAGGCTCCTTTTTGGGGTTTCTAATTCAAATACTGTAGCACTATCCATAAGCGAACTGACCAGCCCCATAGACTACTGGTGTCCTACTTCAGGCCAGATTTCAACAAACCACTGCACCTCTTTATCATGCCTGCCACGATAGGGTAATATGATACATGCAACTTCCACTTTATTTCTAATTGTTGTGTCCATTCTTGTAATGCATGTCCAGTAAAGTGGGTGCATTGATCACTTTCAATTACCTGCTTATGGCCATAGGCTGCAAAGAGATACTCTAGACCCTCTTTGGTCATTGCTGATCTGCATAATGTGCAGGAAAAGCGACCAACAGGCCAGTAGCTGTGTCCACACAAGTCATGGCATACCGATATCCTTCTGATACTGGCAGAGGCCCAATATAGTCTATTTGCCACCTGACAAGGGGTATTGGCCCCTTTACTATTGTCCCATGTTGCTGCAGGACTCAGTATAAGTCCCTTTTAGAGCACACAAGTCACTCCTTCTGAGATCTGCTGACCTCTTCAAAGGTCAATGGCAAACCCCACCAATGGGCTACAGTGCACATTGTCTTTTGCCCTGCGTGCAACAAATGCTGATGTAACCATTGGACTACATCAGAAGCAGGCTTTCCTTCTAGCCAATGCATCTGGGCCAATGTGTCTGCTTCATCATTCCCTGGGGTTGTCAAAGGCAAATGGGCAGTCACATGATATACAGTAACTGTCTTAGTCTGACCGGAGGCCCATAGATCTTGCCACAGCTCTTGCCCCCTAAGGGGACGGTGAACAACCAACCAGTCGGCATGGTACCATGTTGGTTGCCACAGGGCCAAGTTCCATTGGATGTTCCAGCTGCCAGTGCAGACAAGTATATGGGAGGGCTCCTGGGTGATCACAAGCCATACTGCCTGCATCTCAGCCATTGACTGCTCTTCCCCTCTCTGTCCTCCACCCATATTGTCTCAGCCTTAGGATGGAAAACCATAGCCCTTTACTTTGGGGGCTGCCCACGACTGGAGCCATCTGTATACCAAGCATCTTTAGGCATAGGGACTTTTCCCTCCTGATAAGGACTCTTGGATATCAATGGCTCCAAAGTAAGTTTTTTCTGCTTTTCACTGGTGTACATCACTGGCCCCAATAAGTATTGGAGTTTTCCACTTAAGGGGCTATTGGAGAGGGTACCACAAGGCTGTAAGTATGTACCCTATTTGACCAGTGTAGGTGTCTGTGCCATATCACTACATGGCCTTTGGTTCCAGTCTCACCCCTACCCTGTCATGGTATAGGTGGTTATCACCTTGGTCAGAGCAGTTCTGGTGATGGGCTCTATAGCCAGCAAGGCATGGTACACAACAGTCAGTTGCTTCTCTACCATTCCAAAGTTGTGACCAGAATCCAACAAGTTGGCATGTCCATTCAAGCCTCTGCCAAAGGCCCCATCCATAACCATCTTTAGTTACATGTACATCTAGCTCACAGGGCCTTGATGAGTCCATTACCACTTAAGGATTGTATGGCCTTGACTACTTGTTTAGCAGCAGTAAAAGCAGCTACACATGTCTCATCCCAGTCCCACCTGATGCCCTTTCATACCAGGCTGGTATAAGGGCTTCAGAATTTGTGCCAAGTGTGGGATAAACACTCTCCAATAGCTCCAAAGACCCAAAAAACTCTTGTAATATTGCTGCTGTAGTAGAGGTAGGGAAAGCCTGGGCCTTGTCTGTGACTGCTTCTGGGATAACCTTAGTTTTACCTGAGCAGACAACCCTCAAGAACTTTACTGACAAACCATGTTGCTGCAGTCTAGGAACTGCCCCTCCTAAATCTTCAAGAGAATCAGACATGAGCATGATATCATCAATGCAGTGATTCAGTCACACCATTTGTGGTTTCTTCCATGTGACCAAGTCCTGGGCTACATGTCTGTGACAGACGGTGGGACTGTGGAGGTATCCCTGTGGAAGGACAGTGAATGTCCACCGCCAGCCTTCTCCCATGAAGGCAAACTGCCCCTGACTTCCCTGTGCTTTGTTAATAGAGAAGAAAGCATGAGCAAGGTCCATGACATAATGATGCATCCCTAGTTCATGACTGACAGTATCCATAAGGGCTGCTCTAGAGGGGAGAGCAGCATGCAAAGGGGGTGTGACTTTATTCAATCCTTTGTAATCCATGTCATGTGCCAAGAGCTGTCTGGATTTTTCACTGGCCACACCAGGGAATTAAAAGGACTATGAGTGGGCTTTATGATGTCCACCGTCTCCAGCTTCTGTAGAGTTTCTCCAATTTTCTTGTGTCCCCCAGGCAATGTATACTGCTTAGTATTTGTCACCCACTGAGGTACAGGCAGAGCTACAGGTGTGTGCTTAGCATGTATCCACAGTACTGCCTTTACCACACATACCCTCAGTCTGAACTCACCCACAGTGGTCTGTAACCACAGGACCTGCAGGATATCTACCCCCAAAATATATTCAGGGATGGGAGAAATGTACACAGTATACTCCTTGGGGGTAAACGCCATATCCCCAATGGGATTTGGGCTTTCTTCACTCTACTTGCCTTACCCCCATAGCCTTCCATCACAGCAGGGGGCCAGTAAAACCGCTCAGGTTTGTCATAAATCAGAGAACATTCAGCTCCTGTGTCCACCAGCAGCAGGACACGTTATACATTCACTGGGGACCAATGAATTGCTAATTGTACATGTGGCCTCCAGGCCTCACTATGTCCCCAAGGTGGAGGCCTTGACTTCCTCTCTGTCAAACTGCAATGCCCAACCATCCTCCTATGGGGTTGAGGGCCCAGGCAGATCCTGTGTACTGTTCCCCAGGAAGTCTCCCAGTAACACAGGCTGGACATGGTGTTTCGCCTCTGGTTTCCATGTCCTGTACTTCAGTGGCTGAAACTGCTGCTCTGACTTTAATTGGTGCCACAGTTATAACAAGATCCTATTGGGCTGCCCATCAAGTTTTCTTTCCTTACTCTGGCCTTTATCAAGTCTACCCACATCTGGGTCCTTGAGACCTTCATGGGGCTCTTGCACTTTTCCTTTCAGTCATAGCCCGTGCTTCCTTCCATGCTCTTACTGTTTCAATCTCCCCCAGATGTCCTAATGTATGAGTAGTCTCACTTATAGGTTGCCCTATGTGGGGGCAGAAATAGTCATTAGGGACCCAGCGAGAGATGGGGAGCTGTGTGGAACACAAGATTTCTTATTCTTATGGTGAACAACTCTTCATTGGGTCCTGGCCCTATTATAGATGATATTTTTCAAGCCCAGCTCCTATAACACTTGCTGGAGCTTCTGTGTACATTTTCTAGATAGTTGGTAAGTATGGTAAATCATCCTGATTAGGCCATACTGCCCTGCTGGCTGCTGTTAGCCAATCCAGAAGTGCCTGATTCCCCTGGGTGAGCCACTTTGCAACTGCTGCTAGAGGGAAGGGTGAGTCATAAGGGAAGCCACTCTATCTATTTCAGAACCCAGCATAACAATGTTTTCCAACCCCATATCCCAGAGACGCAAAAGCCATGTAGGGGGAGGTTCTGTTGGCTTCTGCGGAAACCAGTTGCTCATGTCCACCAGCTCATCCTGGGTATAGGGACCCAATGCCCCACAGCCTGGTGCTCCTCCCCTTGAGGAGCTCATGGTTGCTGTGTTTTTATTTTCTTAATTACAACTGGGAAGGTCTTTAATACCAGAGAGGCCGGTGCCTCAGGTGGTGACCTCAGCAACAGATGGGCCCTTGGCCCCACCCCCTCATCCTTTTCCAAAATCCCCTCTAACATCTCCAGGGCAGAACGCACCCCTCTTTCCCTGCCTCCCCACCACAGCCTGCTACAAAGTGGATTCTCTGGCTGCCTCCTTCCTTGCTGCTAACATATCTTCCAGGAGCGTGACCTGTCTTCTCAATAACTCTCTCTTTCTTAAGGGCATCCATAGGTCATCCCACAGCTCCTCCAAGAGATGTTGCAGTGTGTCTCTCTCCTCAATAACCCTTTCTTTTATCTCAAGAAACAGACATCCCACAATCCTAGGTGCTACATGTCCACTCAGTGCCCTTAAGCAGTCTTCTACCTCATGGAGGGCTAATTCCACAGCTTCTGGTGCCTACACCCTTTTCCAGTTTTGGGGAAGAGCCCACTCCTCTAGGAGGTGCTTTACCCTAGATCAATTCCCCAGTAAGGGCTCCCCAATTGGAAGGGGGCTCCTTGGTAAATCTGCACCTTCCACTGCTTCAGCCACCATGGCCTCCCCACCATCCACAGAGGGAGTTCTCTGTATCTCCCCACCATTTCTAAGGGCAGTCTACCCAAGGGTCACACTCATAAAGACAGATTTTGGGTTCAGAGGTACTGCCAACTACTGCCAGATGTAACTCTTCAGGGGGATTACTTCCCAGCCCAGGGCAAAACACCTTTGAAATCAAAATCAGTCAAAGGGAGAAATAAAGCTGGAGAAACCCATTGATTGCCTACAAGAAGTTGCCTACTTTTTCTTGTGAATTGGCTGCAGATAAAAGGGACCCCATCCAACCTCTGTGGTCCAGATATGCCCTTGCTCCCCTTTGTAATCACCTATTGATATGGATATGGCCTACTTCTACTCTCCAGCCCTTGGGAACACCTGCTGATACAGAGATGCACTAAGGTCAGGCTAGAGATTCTGGAAATATTGCAATTTTACCCACATAAAGAGACATGACAATTCCATATCATACTGTAACTTGAATTGGATCCTGGGATAGAAAACTGACATTCATGGAAAACTGGGAAAATCCAAATAAAGTACATATTTTAGTTATTGGTATTTGTAAACAATGTTAATTCCTTAGTTTTAATAATCACACCATGATGATGTCGGTTGTTAACATTAGGGGATCTGGTTGAAGAACAGCTGGGAATTGCCTGCACTATCATTTCAACCCTTCTTTAAATATAAAATTATTTCATAATTAGAAACTTACCAAAAAAAAGAAAGAAAAGTAAAAAAAGCAAACAGCAATTGCCGAGCACTTTCTACATGCCAGTAGTATGTTGTGACAAGTTTTCCATGGATTACTTGTCTGGTACATACTCTTCTATCACCTGTGCTTCTCCAACAACATTTTTGTGGTGGTGTCAATTGCATTCTAGTCATAAATATGTAAAATATCATTTGAAATTAACATTTACAGTTGTTTGCAGATTAATTTTAATCTATTTTAATTAAGGATTATATTTAATTAATGCATGGATTCTATTTCTACCCAAAAGCAAAATGTTTTGGCTTCTTGACTACTAAGAGTATACTCATGTGATGATGATGTGTCAATATTGAGGAGCAATTCTTTAGAAAGCTTCCTTCAGAGGTGGATATTCACTCTCAACAAGCCAAAATAACATATCTACATATTTGAGTGGATTTTGTTTCATGATGCAACTTTCTTCAATATGAACTTCTCACTCCTGTCCTAACTACCCCTTGGCTGATATTGATATGTTTTTTAAGTTTCGGCTTAGTGTCATTTTTGGTGAAAAGCTTTCTTGTCCAGGCTAGATGCCTTGTGCTGGCACACTGTTAAAGGTACAACAACTCTATGAGCACCACCTACTTCCCACTATACACATACAGATTCATACCCAGGACTTGGCTATGAGAAACAAGCTGCCTGGAACAGAGTTCACTCCAGGGATGAGGTGACTCTCCAGCATGTGTTACTGAGAGCACACCAGCCATGGAGACCTGCACCTGAGGTAGAAGCAGTACAAAAGGAGGATGTGAGAAAGCATATTCGTATAGACACCTTTGTGCTATTTATTTAACTTCCAAATTTTGCCAAGGGCTACCCTGATAGGTCTGCTTAGGAAATCACCACGAGCTTAGTGGCTTAAAATAACAATTTCACAATTTCTGCAGAGCAGGAGACCAGGCAGATTGGGGCCTCTGCTGTAGGGTTTCTCACAAGCCTGCATTAGAGGCGTTGGTCGGGCCCAAGCTCTTATCCAAAGCTCAACTGGGGAGGAATCTGCTTCCAGACTCATATGATTGCTGGCAAATTCAGTTCTTGGCAGGCTGTTAGAATGAGGGTTTTGTTTCTTGCTGTTGTTCAGAAGCCTCCCTTGGTTCCTCACCCCATGAGTCTCCCTGACATAGCAGCTTGTTTCATCAAAACAGCAAGGTTTAGCATAGGACTATCTTAATTCAAAACAGTACCAATAATGGCAGTATTTGGGCAAAGGATGACTTTATTGGCTACAGGACCAGATCATGTGGCATGGTAGCAGATCTTTTCAGGAAGTAACCATAGTTTTTCTTTTTTTCAATTTCTGTATTGATAAAATGTGAGCTTGTGAGTTTTACATGGACTCATTTAGCAAATGTTTATTGTTCTAAGTTAGGCAATAATTTGACATCAAAATGGACACAGCCTTGTGATTAAAAACTCACATTCAAGTAAGATACAGGTTCAATAAACCAAGTATAAATAAAAGATTCAATTTACAAGGGAATGTAATATATCAATTGAATTCTAAAACCATAATTCATGGTAATAATTGAATTTTAATGACTGTAAAAGAATTCGCCCTAGAATGGACAGATCCCTTCTGACCAGCTTTGCCACCTCCTGCTCATCTTATGATTTCTAAGTATTTGGTTTCCTCTGCTATTGCTTTCTTTTTAATTTAAATTTGTAATTTTGTATTTGTTAGTGCTATTTTAAATGTTCTTGAATTAAAAAAAAAGACGTGATAGGAAAGATGTTCACTTATATAATCCTTATCAGGATAGTGTTACTTGTTTCCTTTTAATACATGAATGTCAGTAGCCAACTTTCTACTCCATTAAATTGATGTTTTCATTTAATCTAATTTCAATTTTCATTTACCAGGGTTTGATTGACTACTCACTCCAACCCTATACCGAACAATGTTTCATGTGCTACAAAATCAAAGATAATGGACTGATCCTATCCTAGCTTCTCCTGAAATTTTGTTTATTTTTTGTCTGTTAATAGAACAATTGTGATTCAGTAGTGTTTTTCTGATATTATTTCATCCAGAATCTTTATTTCTTTTAAAAATTCTGTTGTCATAAAAATAATGTTATTTAGTTTGGCTTAGAACTGTAAGATTAATGTAAAGAAAAAAAATGAATGTAGTAGAAAAATATGTCAAAGCAAACAAATTCAGAGCACAATTTAGTGCTAATATTTAGATGTAGTTGAAGACCTTGGTTTCAATTTCAACAATCTGAATTACTGAATCAGAAACTCATTAAATCAACACTACATAAGTGCCCTTTTTGATACGAGGAGGGAGGAAAAAGAGGCAATTGTTGAGTATTATTCTAGATACATGTGTATTTTATTATCTATTATTCACAGTCTTTCAGGGTTGTAATTAAGATCATCATCACTTTAACAAAGGAGAAAACAGGCTATAGAAAGTTAACTAACTTGCCTATTAATCCCTCTATTATATGACAGGGTTGAGAATGGAATGCATAGCTGCCTGGCTGCATTACCCAAGCCCTTTGCATTCCACCATATTGCCCCATATAGAGCAGAGATGAGATGAAAATGCCTTTGACCATAGAAAGAAATAAAAATATATGTTGGGTAATTTAAAATATATTTATATTAATGATGCTTACAAAGTATAAAGTACTTAAAGGGCTTTATTGTGTTTTAATTACCTTGTTAGTAATGACAGCTAAACATTGTCATTTTAAACAATGGAATTTCTAGGAATTTTAGTAGTGATTTTATGTTCCCAGTCTTACACAATCAACACTAAATTTATTGGCCTCCTTGTAGTCTGTCATTTGTCAAAGTGACCCAAGACTTCCCTGGAGGGTCAAGCTGAGACACTTTCTCAAGTATTGGCTGGGAACCATTTGCATCAGAGGAACTTGTGAAACTGCAAATGTCAGTCCCATTGACTCAGAATGCTTGAGAAAAGGATCTGAAAATCTGCATTTTATCAAGCACAATACATTATTCTGATATAGATAGCACCTGAAGAACCTGAGAAAGCTGAATGTTAATATACCATAAAGTATGAGATAACCTATCTATGAGGGAGAGAAAACAGCTCAATGTTGGTGACTAGTCAATTTCATTTCAGAATGGCAAGTGAAAAAAAAACTTATAATCATATTTATTTTTGATATGATCATCACACTTAGAGATGGAGACTGCAACTATTTAACCCTCTAAATCTAATTGCTAACTTGGTGATACTAAGTCCTATTGTAATTTCTGAAAATATTAAAACATTCAATTCTATCATGAAATTCTGCTAGTACAAAATAGATGCATTACTTAAAATGCTGACTCCCCATTTTAATAATTACTTTAAATAAAAATAACTAAAAGTGAAACTCTACTTAACAGTGGTCATTTAGAAATGGTACCTTTATGATGAACCCTTGCCTAAGCTTAGGTTCCCATTTGTTTTTCCTTTTTAGTACATCTGAACACCAGGAGAGTGTTTCTATAGTTAGCTCTCAGAAAAAAACACTAGTATAGTACACTGCTACAGTTGCTAAGCTAACCACCATCTGCATGTCCATTAAAAGTTTCAAGTTCATAGACATCCTAACCCACATTCCTGAAGCATCCAACATAAAAGCTACCACCTAGGGAAATTTGGGCTCCCTTTTATTGGTTATAGATCTCAGACTAGATAGTGTATGGCATCAAAAGAGGTTGACATTTTTCAGTTTACAGCTTCACTGCCCGTCATCACTGGTAAAAGGACCAGACGTGTTCTACAATGGAATCTTGGATGGGCTCATCTTGATTCACTGATGTTACAGCTGTTTTGATTTGAACACCGGTATATGACATTGAGCTTTCTGAGATTTTTTTTTAGCAGCAGATGTTCAAGACACGAGAATAACGTATTTTGCTTGGAAAAGAAGCAGCAGTTTCAGCAGGAAATCTTGTCATTTTTAGACTTGTTAATACTTGGAAATAGTCTGTGGTCTGTGTGGAGATCCTCCATACTCAGTCCTATTGATGACATTTTTAATAATGCTCTCAGACCCATTACCTCCGTAAACCTGCTATTCCAGTCTCAATCCTGGATTAACCCATTATACACCTTCTATTATCTTGGTTTCAGCTGAGCCCTTTCTGAGAAAGTTATGAAACTATGTAAATATGGCCCATTGATAATTCAGATTCTCCAGTTTCAGTTGACTTACCACTTCTTAGAAATACTTTCATTCACCCCTTATTGATTATGTATCACACTGCTCAAAGCAGTTAGCCATAACCTTCCTTCCCCCCATGTCCACACATCCCAATTTCCTTGAATTTATCCTTCCTTTTACTGCCTATCCTTCACCACCCATCAGTCTTTAATATTCTCTATAACCTAAATTCTATTAACTCTGTGCTACTAAAACTTCTTTCTGTAAAACAATGCAATAGCAATAAATTGCTTCTTGTAATACCTGTGGTTTTCTGACCACTGGTTTTTGTAATACTCCACTCTCCCAGTCAAGTTTCTATCAGCTCTTACTGTCTCCTTTACTTGCTGAGTCCTCAATAAAAATCAACCAAATATTCATTGTGCATCTGCTATTGTCCTGTCTCTAGATTAGTTCTTGAAGGTGAAACAGTGAACAAATAACAAAGCCCTTATTCTCCAGGGTCTACAGTCCAGTGAAGAAAGTGGAAATAAAAGAAAGTCACATATTAAGAAAGAAGTAGCATAGGGCACAATGAGAACACATAGTAAGCAGACTAACCCTATCTAGGGGTCAGGAATTGTCTTCATGAGGAAGTAGCTGTATCTTCCTCCATCAAACACAATTTTTGCACCATCTCTTAATCTCACTAAGAGATGTCTTTCAAGTAAATTTTTAGCAATGATAAAAATTTTAAATATGTTGCTGTTGCTTTGAACTTTTGTGGACTAATAATAATTGTGTGGGGAACATAGATTTGAAGGAAAATTTCAAGAAGAAGACATGAAATTTCCATCTGTTAAAACTGAGCTTGTCCATATGCTACTTAAATAGGTATCAGTGAGTTTCAGTTTTCTGTGATATTTATACTCCTCTGGATATAATAAAGTGTTGTATAACAGTTTTATGTAAAATCAGTATTTATAAAATACCAATTTTTTTATCCTAATGAAAATACAATGAAAAATTATGAGGTGGACTAAAGTACATTATTTACAAAAATAATTTTGAGGCAATACTCAGTCGAAAAGTTTGAAAACAGTATACGATGTATTGATGTTTTTAAAAGGTGTTATTATGTAATAAGGTGATGCATAAGACTCTGACCTGATTATCAGGTAGCTTATAATCAAGAAAGGCATTGCCATCTCCATGGTAGAGAGACTTAGGGAACCTATCTCAATTCATATTACCATCCAGTAGGAGATCCTAAGAATCCAGCTTTTTTCATGGTTTTTCCTGCTAGGATGCTTCCATATGCTGTTCTTTTTGGCTCATATTTGGCCTGTTATTGAACAACGAAATAGTCCATTTAAAACTCTGGCAAATATGAGCTTGATTAATTAAGCCTCTTTTATTATCTCTGGGATTTTCCTAGGTGCATTTCCAAACTCTGGATTGTCTGAAGATTCAGACGTTAGAGGTGTTTTTAGGCCTTGGATTCTCAGAAATGAGTTTGGGACAGACCCAGAGGTGGTAGGATAAGGTGTACACTTAAGGACATGCTGATAAATATGGCTGTTGTCCGTATGTATACACACACACAATCTCACATATAAACATATGGTGTATCCAAATAAAGAAGAATATCCTTAATAAAAATCACATGGTCAGACCTAAGAAAATAAAGTACACCAGACCACTTCTTTCTGTTTTTGTGATTGATTGTAGAAAAAAAGAAACTGCACATAAAAAAAAAGAGAACACTGCACATCAGCTGCTCATGTTTTTCCAGCCTAGAGCTATGGAAAGAGAAAATTGGGTTGACTAGAGATAAGACATCAGAAAATGTTAGTAAGAAAAATAAAACTTCGTATATATATCAAATCATTATGTTGTTCGTGTTAAACTTACACAATGTTATATTTCAAGCATATTTAAATAAAACTAGAAAAAAAAGAACATTATGTAACCACACCAAAATGTGCATCTGCTAATACTTGCAGGAAATTACAGATTTAGTTAGTATAAGATGCACACTTGGCTGAAGGGATAGTGAAGATTCAAAGACTGTTACGGACAAAAGACCCCACTAAGAGGCAGTATTGCATGTAAGATATGCACACAAAATTATTTTTGTTGTTCTTCTACAATGCTATGTTTGTATATTACAGCATAGATCTTAAATAGAAAAGAACTGAGATTTGAAAACTCCATCAGAGCTTTTATATGGAAAGATGTTTTAAGAGAGTAAATATTTGAATTAGAGAAATGTGTTGTAAGAGGTTTTTATGAAGTCACATAGATCTGGACAAAATATTGGCTTCACTCTACCATGTACTTATCATCTGGGATAAGTTACTTCAACCAGTTCAGTGTCATTGTCTATGAATGAAGATAATAATAAAATGAAATAATACAGCCAGCACTTAGGGATGTTATGTGTGGATTCATTATTGATTCTGAGGCTTAAAATAGCCTTACAAATCAAAGTCTGAGAATTCAATATTATATACATATGTAATACATAGATACATATGGTACAAAACAATTTTGCTAAAAAGAACCAAAGTATAAAATCAACTTTAGAACAAAGTCTCTTATTTTAATGCAAAAAAAAAATTTAAGAGTCTAAGTTTACTCACTATGGTAGGCTCTGGATATTCATATATCAGGACACTTAAAATCAGGCATAATAGAGGAGGAGACATTGCACATACAGAGAGCTAAATCAAACAATCTTTCTCCAATTAATTGTTGTTTTTCAAAAAACTAGACATTTGTGTTTATGTGGAAATGACAAAAATACACTATTATATTGGTTAGTAATAGCACCATACTTATACTAAGCATTTTCAAAGTTTTCTTAAGTTTCTTAAGCACTCTAAATGGCAAGAGCATAGGGGAGCTGAATATTTTCAGTGTGTTTAAAATTTTCTATTTATGAATTATTGTGCATAAAAACAGGTTTGAAAATTGGATCCTACTGTCCACTACGCTTAGAGACTACATAGGATAGTTTAAAAAACACTGAAACTACGTTATCTGTAATGAGGTTTGAAAGATTGGCAATGATATGACAAAACAGCCATTCTTAGGGTTCTTTGAGTCTTAGTGGAGATTGGAATCTTCAGTGCCATTCCAGAAGGCTCTTAAGGGAAAAAATGTTAAACTTGGTAATTGGATAGGAAGGATAAAAGTGGATAGAAGACAAGATGTAAATGAGATATAGACACAATGATGTATGTGTTTGTGGGGCGGTCTGTGAAGTATGTTAAAGAATGAACTGGAGAATCTGTCACTGAAGACACTGCATAAAAACACAGAAAAGAGTCAAGAATTCATCATTACATAATGCAGTTGGAAACATTGATCAGCAGATGGCACACTTGCCTGGAAACCTGTTTGGCGGCAGGGAAGAATTGCTGAGACACTTTACCAGTTTCATGGCATGTCACACATTGTTTTTAGGAAGCATGGTGAAAAGAGGCTTCCATATTTACACACTCAATTCAGTTAACCCATTCATAAAATTGTCATTTTTCAATGAGAGCACTGGAAGAATAGTAGGCTCTATGTAAGTACAGAGTGGTTCTAATTAAAAATCCCAGTTTCAGAATCTTTGAAAGGAATAATGAAATTAGAGGGTTAACATCCGATTTTAAGACTATAAAGCTAAAATAATCATGCAGTCTGCTACTGACATACACACAGACCAAAAAAAAAAAAAAAAAATCAACAAAACAGAGCAGAGAGCTCATAAATGACCCCAGTAATTTTGACAAAGGTGTCAATGGAATTTAATGGGTAAACGAAAGTCTCTCCAACATATTTTGCTAGACTAAAGGTATAGCTATATGGAAATCTCTGAGCCTTGATTCATATCTCAGGCCCTATGCAAAAATTAACCTAGCTAATTAGGTCTGGATTACAAACCTAAATGTAAAAGCCAAACTATAAAGTTCATTGAAGAAAACACAGGAAAATTTATTTGTGACCAGTTAGGAAAATACATTTTAGACAGAATGAAAAAGAACTAACCATAAAAATTATAATAAATGTGACTTCATCAAACTTAAAACACCTGTTCATCTAAAGACACCATTAAGAAAATGAAAAGGCAAATCACAAAATGAGAAAATACTTGTAATACATAAATCATATACTTGTATCCAGAGTATCTACATAATAATACTTATAAATAAATAATGATAGTGATCAAATAAACCAATTAAAAGTGGGAAAAAAGACTTGAAAGACACTTCAGAAAAGAGTTTATTGTAATTCCAATAAATACAGGAAACTCTTCATTAGACATCAGGGAAATGCAAATTAAAAAAGCAAGATAGCACTTAATGCTCATTAGAATGCCTAAAGTTAAAAAAATTATACCTAATCTGAGAGAAAATGCAGAGTAAAAGGACTACTCAGATATTACTGGTGGAAGTATAAAACTGTTGAACATCTGTAGAAAATCATTAAGCACCTTCTTTTAAAATTATACATATATCCACCTTATGATCCATTATTTCCACTCCTATGTATTTTCCCAAAATAAATAAAAACATGTCTCACAAAATACCATACAAATATCATAATCTTATTCACAATAACCTAAAACTGGAAATGACCCAGACATTTGTCAACAGGAGAAGGGATATACAACTATAACATATTCATACAGTGGAACACTATTCAGCAATAATACAGGAACAAACTTCAAATATGCAGTAAGTGGATTAATCTCTAAAACATTATGCTTAGGAGAATCCATGTAATAACTGTGCCTTTTACATAACTCATTGTTGCAATGTTCAAGAACAAACAAAACCATTCTATGAAGACCCCCAGAGGTGCTGTGGTCTATGGGGGGGCAGGGAAAGATGGCAATGCTCTGTACCCTGGTAGTATTACTGATGATATCAAGGATGGACTTTAGTTATTTTTTTAAGTAGGCAGTAAAGATAATAATGATAACAATAAACATTTGACAGTGATATATATATAAATGTATGAATAATGTAAACTTGTTAACTTTTTCACAAAAAGCATCAAAAGATCACAGCCTTTCTGAAAAAAAAAAGGATAACTATTACCATTTTTATTTTACTTAGATAAACAGATGAATAGTATGGTTAAGCCCCCAAGGTGTGTCTCTTAGTGGAATGAATAGTATAAAAAAGAATTTTTTTGATTTCCAGCCCAAACTCAATCCTTCCACAAAACTCCAAATCATGCAGGCAAGACCAAGCAGATCATAACTATTCTCCTTTCTACATTCCATCAATTACAAAGCCAATGACCAGAAATGGAGAAAAGAGTAATGATTTTTGGGTGTCTTCAAGGTGCTGGGGTATACTGGCTATCTAGCCAAGCTGTACATTTTAGTAGTTCAGGAGGATGGCCTGGGCTCTGGTGTACAATGGCTGGCCACTGGACATCAGATGCCTTACTTTGTCTTTCTGTATCTCAATCTCTCTCCCATCTATTAAGCTGAACTATGTGGAATTACTTTCTTTAAGGTCAAAAATGATCAGTGCTGACAATAAGGTTCCACCAAATAAAAGAGGAAAACTGATTGCTCTTAATTGTGTTTTGATATAATCACGTAGAGGGGTGGCATAGAGTATTATTTTTATCTTCCTTACAATGGGGGAAGCTGGTGTTTCCAGTCTCAGCCTCAGAATATGGTAACTCCAGAATCAGAACTTGAATCTCTGACTCCAAAGTCATTACTATCTCCTCCCTACCATACTCTCAAACACAGTGTCTGAGAGTCTGCTGAAAATATCTAAGCTTTTTTCTTCAGAAAAATTAACATAATGCCGATCCTGCTTTCCGGGAACATTTTATAAATTAAAGCAACACAGATTTAATTGCTATAAAATGACCTTTGTTTCTTTCCACCCCCCACCTCCCCAAGATCGATCAATTCTCTGGAGTGGCTATTTGCCATTTGGTACCCTAGTGTCCTTAAGGAGTTAAGGAAACTTGTACATTTGCATAATTTACAAGCAGGGAGTAGCTGGGGACTGGGAGAATCTGGTTCAGTAGGCCATTTAGAAATTCATTAAAATTTATTCATTTTTCATGTATTTTTGGTTATTACCAGAACCTGAAAACACCAAAAAGTTGTTTCTATAAGTAGAAAATAACATAAAACTGACATGCTTACATCCATGAGTAAACACAGTCTTAAACATAGAAACTTACTCATGTATTCACACTGGGCAAGTTAATTGAACTGAATAGAAGTTGCTGTGGGAACAGTGTGGTATGCCTTAGTGCTTAGTGAGGAAATGAACACTACTAATTATCACCAAATGTGTATCTCTGCTTTTGTACTATAGCTTTTAACATACCATCTGTGTAAGGAACAGGAAGATGTATTTTTTTGAGAAATGTGGATGTTGCACAACACATGGAAAGGTTTTTCTTGAGCTCAGACCTTCTCATAACTAAGAATGGATGCTCTGATTTCCAATCAGCAATTCTATGGTCTTACGTTGATGGAAGTTTTCACTTATTATTTTCTGTTTTTAATGCAGAACTGTTGTTAGATTAAATTTACTCATTAGTTAATTCCCTCTGGGCTTTGGGTAATGTAAAGAGCACATAGTGATAATAATGAATATAATGACAATATTTTAGTTATAATAATCTGTACTAAGATTTCCAGGTAAAAGACATATGAATGCATTTCAAATCAAATATGATTCATTTATATTTCCATTGGCAAAGTAACATTGCTATCTCAGAAAACAGAATGGAATGTATATGATCATCCTCCAGTTTTTTAATGCCCCTTTAATATCATCACCCGGTCTTCTAAATATTAGGAAGGACATCTAAATATGCTGTGATTCAAACAAAATGTGGTCCATGAATGTTCATAGCAGCATTGTTCATAATAGTTAAAAAGTGGAAGCAACTTAAATGTCAATGAAATGATGAATGGATAAACATAATGCAGTGTATCTATACAATGGAATGTTATTCATTCATAAAAAGTAAAAAAATACTCATAGACTCTACAAGACAGATGAACCGTGAACTGGTGAAGGGCTTTCCCAGTCCACGTCTGCAACCCACAGCCCACTAGCACAACCCACATGCTAAGTGAGAGAAGCCAGACACAAAAGGCCACACACACTGTATGATTCAATTTATATGAAATGTCCAGAATAGGCAAATGCGAGAGATAGAAAGTACATTTATGGTTGCTAGGAGCTGGAGGTCGGGAGCACCAGGGGGTCACTGCATAATCGCTTTGGAGCATCTTTCTGTGGTGATGATGATGAAAAGGTTGTGAAATGAGGTAATGGTGATAATTGTACACTTTGCGAAGGTACTAACAGGCACTGCATTGTATGCCACAAAAATGGTTAAGTGGTGAGTTTTATGTTATGTAAATTTTACCACAATAAAGTGTAGTTCCGGAAGGGATATAAAAATAATTTCAAGTTGTATTGGAAGATTTAATGCCTTTCAGAACCTGAGTCCCTGCTTCATGACTGTCAACCAACCCACTTTGAGGAAATCCTTGTCTTAGACGGGAGACTGAGACTGAATGGTGAGAGGAGACGATAGAATGTGTTAACTAACAAGAATAATGCTGATTGCATAGCTGGCATACTTGGTGAGAATGCTTTTTAGTTTAGAAGAATCACAGGGAATCAAAGGCAGAAGGCCCATGTCCCAGTCACTGTGCCACCTCTTATTCCAGGAACACAGAGGGACAGGCTGCTAGGCGTAGAGCTGAGAAAAATCACCTCTTAGCATTTAAATGACTGATTTCCAACTCGTCTCTGACAAGCAAGTCACAGAGCAGCCAGCACTGAGGCTAACAGAGGGAAAGGGGTGGATTAACAAGTATGGTACAGGCCACAGTGGAATTAAATACAATCGTTGAAGGTAAAACAAAAGATACAACAGTTCTAGAGAAGTTCTAGCCACAGCCCAGGCTCCAGGCTCACCTCAGCACCCAGCCAGCCCTGTGGCCCTAAGCTCCAGCCCCGCACTGTGTCCCCAGGCCCAGGAAGGCCCCTGCAGACTCAGCTTCCAGGCCCACCCAAGCAGCAGGACAAACTGTGTGAACCCAGGATCCGGGACTAAGTATCCTGTCATCCCAGTCCCAGATGAGGCCTGTCCCCATAGGCACAGGTGCCACGCCACTCCAGGGGACCCCAGCAGCAGGCTGGCCCCCATAGATTCATGAACAGGCCCGTTCTCATGCCTCAGGTTCATGCCCCACCCCAGCTCCAGGTCAGCCCCCATGGAGCAGGCTCGCCCACTGCCCTCCTGCAGACTCCAGCACAAGCCTGCCCGTGGACCCAGATGGGTGCCCAGAACCTCTGGGCGGGCTGACTGGTGAAGGGCTTTCCCAGTCCACGTCTGCAAAGACTGGAAGCAGCATCTGCTTCTTCAACTGTACAGACCACAAAAATGATAAATAATCAGGCTAAACACCACAAAAGGAAAACCACTACTAAATCACCCCAAATAATGGAGCTGCTTGGTATTAATGGCTTTCTTTCATTTCAAACTTTAATACTTCCACCACTGCACATCTTTTACCTTCAGTTTAAAAGACTGCTACTTTACACCCCTGAGTGCAATTTCAGTGCTTCAAAATAATTACTAATTATCAAGGTTTTGCATTTATTTATGGACATAACATTTTTTTCTTCTTTTAAAAACTTTTATTTAAATGACTTCTAAGTCATTTTTAACCTATGTTTCCCCTTGCATCCTTTATACAATTTTTTTATTAAGGTATCATTGATATACACTCTTATAAAGATTTCACATGAAAAACGATGTGGTCACTACATTCACCCATATTATCAAGAACCCCCAACCCCATTGTGGATATAACGTCTTAACTCCACAGTAAAGGAGGTTGGGGTCACGTGACCTGGCTTAGTTTCTTAGCTCCTGCTTCTCTGTGTTCTTCAATTTTATGTGCTGATGATCTGAGCTTTTTCTTATTTTAACTTACAGGTTTTACAGCTCATTATTTCAATTAAGTAAATAAAGATTGTTTAATTCTGCTTTACAAATATATCAAAAATAATAGTTACATTCACTGATTACGGACTTTTTATCAAATGAAACACATTATGAAATGTCACATAATTACTTTGGTCCTGATTTCTTTATTCAAATATTTCTTATAGTGATTTCAGTATATAAGAACTCTTTGGTGAACACTCCAGGAGGTTATGCTGATAATAAATATGCTCCAAAGTTGGCAGGAAGATGATAAGTGCAATATCTCATCTTTCCCCTTATCAAAACATAAAATCTTAAATATGCTACCACAGGACAGATTATGGTGTGTAAAACTTATTACATAAATTCTGAAATGTTGAGTCAATTTAATTTTCTTCTTTGATGTCAATAAAATAACTTAACGTGTGAAGATAAGAAGATACGTTGATAAACCAGGAGTGCATTACTGCAGAGAGAGCACCCTGTTAGTATGTCAGCTGGTATGCTCTCAATCCCAGTGTCCTTTTCCCACCCTGCCCTCTCCAAACCACACTGCTGCTTGAAAGGCAGTGGACTGGAGTGGGCTGAACATGCCTTGAAATCAGAATTCAGGCTTCATAAATTGCTCTCTATGATGTGTTCATCAATTTACTCAATCTTCTTCTGCATACATTTTGATAAAACTAAAACATGATTCATAGCATTGGCAAGGGCATTAATAATAATGATTGGAAGAGTCTGACATATCATTAGGAGTTCCAAAAAAGCAATTGTTTTCAGAATTATGCCATAGAAATAATTAAAGAGTATTAAATGCAATTTCAAGGCCTACCTTTAAATTTTAAGATAAATAATCCCTGAGTTTTAAATTTAATGTCAGAAGTAATTTTTTCAATTTTAATTCTTTGCCCTTTTTGTCTGTTATCCAGCAGAAGTAACGATTTAGTTTGAAAGATAGTAATTTAAAAGGCTGGAGTATAATCAGTAGAGGCCTCTTTCTTCTTCTTTTTGCTTCCTTGCTTGCTTTCCTGTTTCCATTCTCTCTCTTCTCTGTTTTCCTTCATTCCTTCGTTCCTTCCTCCCTCCCTCCCTCCCTCCGTTCCTCCATGTCTTTCATTTTTTTTCTTTCTTCTTTCCTTTCTTCATTGACTTGCACTCTGTTACTATTTAGGATCATTCTGACAACTTTGCTTTTGAGAAGAAACTAGTACTATCACTACATAATGTATCTTCTAGATAATTTGTATACGTTTAGATATTGTTTCTTTTCTTCCTGAACCACAGCATTGAAAAAAATTTGGGTAAGAAATGAACAAATTTAATTACTTGAAAATATTTTTATAGTTTCACAATGAGGGAAAACACCACTTATGAGGTTGGTTTGAAAGGAGAAAGAATGTGCTTAAGGTGAGAGTAGGATGCAGTAGTACATGTCTCTGATAAGGTTAATATGACTGAATTATAGGCACAAAGCATTGAAATAAGAAGCTGTAGTTAAACATTTAGATTATTTTCTTCTTTCATTTTACTTTGATTCATCAAAACTGATTTTTTTTTAGAACATTGCAATCCTCTTCACGGAGTCATTAAAAGCTTGTTTCACTTGCTTATTCCTCAGGGTGTAAAAACAAGGGGGCAACAGATGCAGTGAGCACTGAGACGCCTTTGTTTACGGCCACCTCCTCCTTTGCCGAGGGCTTGATGTAGATGAAGATGCAGCTGCCATAGGTGATGGAAACCACAATCATGTGGGAAGAGCAGGTGGAAAAGGCCTTTTTTCTCTGTTGGACAGAGGGGAACCTGAGAATTGTCCTGATGATGTGTGTGTAGGACAGAATCACACACACTAGGGTGATGATGAGTCCAAATTTAGACACAAGGATAACCACTTGTTCTATTACCCGTGTATCTGAGCATGAGATCTTTAGGAGGGGACCTGCATCACAGCCAAAATGATCAGCTGTATTGGAGTCACAGAATTCAAGCTGGAGGCTCAAGCTAAGGGGTGGGAGAATGATCACCAAGCCAGACCCCCAACAGCAGAGGACTAATAAGGTACAGACCCTACTGTTCATGATGGTCATGTAATGCAGGGGTTTACAGATAGCAATGTAGCGGTCATAGGACATGGCTGCCAGGAGAAAAAATTCTGTTGAACCAAAGAGAACAAAAAAAACATTTGACTGGCACAAGCATTATAGGTAATGGTACTGTCTTTAAAGAAAAAAAAACAACTAAAGACTATTCTAGCTTTTACTGCTTTGCTATCATAAGATGTAATTCGATTTTCATACATCATATAGAAATTAAATAAATTGCAAGTTAAATTTGTGGATCAGTATAAATATCAATGTCCCCTGGTTGATATTGTTGGATCCTTAAATTAAAGTTTGTTTGTGTATCAGTTATTATGTAACCAGTAACTTTCCTCTAAGTATCATTGTAAATAAAAATAGTTAAAGGATATATATCTATCTATCTATCTATATATATATAGATATATATATACTTACAAGATTTAATAGCTAAAATATCAATGCCATGTACTTTTAAATAAATTAGGCAATAATAAATATAAACACAATGTATATTTTGAAGTGCATACACTAACCTAAGAAGTAACAATTGTCACTTTGTGTTATACCATAGGGTGCTACAGATCATTCCATAATGGTTTTGTGCTTAAATTCATATAAGGAGAACTTGTATGTAAGAACAGTGAATACAAAATAGCATAAACAATAGTATTACTGAGAAATGAATAAAGTAAGAAGAGAGAAGAAATAAAACAATTTATTCTTTATTGGTTCTCTGGCAAAAACTACTGGGTGTATATTTTAGTTATAAAGTGCCATCAGGTCAATGTTTTTGAGGAAAGTATCTTTCTCAGAACATCCTTAAGTGCTTGTTTCACCTGCTGGTTCCTTAAGGTATAAATAAATGGATTCAGCATAGGAGCGACAGAGGTATTGAGCATAGCTACCCCTTTTGTCAATGCAACCCCTTCCTTGGCTGATGTTTTCACATACATGAAGATGCAGCTTCCGTAAGAGAGAGAGACAACAATCATGTGGGAGGAGCAGGTTGAGAAAGCCTTTTTTCTTTGTTGGGCTGAGGGGATTCTCAGAATTGTCCTGAGGATGTAAGAGTAGGAGAGAATCACTAATGTCAAAGTGGACATAAGCGTAAGCACAGCTAAAACAAAGCTCATGCGCTCGAGAGTACTGGTGTCTGTGCAAGAGATCTGCAGTAAGGGAGCAGCATCACAGGTGAAGTGGTCAATGACATTGGAGTCACAGAAATCCAGCTGCAGCCCCATGGTCAGCGGAGGGAAGATCACCAAGAAGCCAGCCAGCCAAGAGCCGACTACAAGCTGGCAGCAGATCTTGTGACTCATGATGGTTGTGTAATGCAGAGGTTTGCAGATGGCCACATAGCGATCATAGGACATAGAGGCCAGAAGGAAAAACTCCGTCGAACCAAGGAAGATAAAAAAAAACAGCTGAGCTGCACAAGCATTGTAGGAAATAGATTTGTCTCCAGTCAGGATGCTGATCAAAAATCTAGGGTTACAGACAGAAGTAAATGAAATTTCTAAGAAGGAGAAATTCCTGAGGAAGAAATACATGGGGGTCTTCAGGTGGGAATCCAGCAGGGTGAGAACAATGATAGTGAGATTTCCAGTAACACTCAGGACATATGTGAGAAATAAAAAGAGGAAAATCACAACCTGCGCTTCTGGATTATTGGTCAGACCCAGGAGGATGAAATCTGTTACTGATGTTCTGTTCCTCATTTCTGGTGGTTGATTTTTGACAGAGCTTCCTGGCAAAATGAAGACAGACAACAATAAATCAGTTAGACAATCATAAATATCTGCATCTACTTTTTCAAGTAATGATTGTATTTTCACAAGTATCTGGGAGACTAAATACAATGTCCTTCTATATATACACTCCCCTTTTACCCCAATTTTTAAATTCCTCTTTTAAGTGTATCTTCTGCATTTAATATGCATATTATTACTCTGAGGGCTGTCCTCTGATTCCTTGCTACAAATTTACTCTGCCTCCACTTCTTATAATTGCTATGTGGAAAATCTGTTGATTGAACATCAATTCTTCTCACCTAGGCTTCATTATTTAGCTAAAATATATAGGACATTATGCTTTTCTTAAATCATCTTTTCCAGGCAGAAAATCCCTAGTGATCATGTAAATCAGTCATCAGCGTCAACCTTAACTGACATTTTCCCATGAAAATTCTAATTGTTCATCTACAGAAGTAGTAATTATTGTCTCCATCCGTGTATTTATTGCCTGTTCTTTTGTAAAGAAAGCAGAGATCAAGTCATTCTAACATTGTATTATGAAGTTTTATTTATAAAATTAGTGGCTTATATAAAGATATCCATACATTTTCAATCCCCCTACACATTATATTTCCAAATATTAATGGAACTTCTGCATGCTTGTCTTCATTCTTAATTTCATAACAAAGATGTCTTTCCAGGTAAAGTCAGTTAGTGATTTTCACTTTATTGTTTAAAAATTCTTAATTAAATAATTTTTGAAAATCTAATTAATAGTTGAGCATCACATCATCTGTTCACAAAATGTTAATGCAGTTCAGAAGTACTCTCATACAGAATGTAGATAAGAAACATACGAACACTTAACATATGTTATTTAAAGCTCTGATGGACCCCTACATGAAGAATATGACTGGTCTTTCTAAAGTGTAAATGTACCAATATTAGGAATGTATGTCATGTTCCACACATCTTAGTTAATGGATAGAAATCACCTTTTACAGTATTTGTACTTTTCAGTTTGTGGATTTAACTATTGGGTATAGAGAATATAGAAATACATATAAGATATATAGAGAGAATTTATTGAATGTATTGAATGGAGAGAGAAAGTGAGAAAGAAGAGAGCAGGACACCAAAGGCAGTTTCAATGCTCTGTAATGAATAGAAGTTGAAACATCAGATAAAAATAAACTGAGAATACTTACATACTGTCAGAGGATTGGTGGTTAGTGTTAAATATTGAAAGCATACTATGTGTTCATTTGTCTTAAACCGGAATATTTAAGACAGTGGGCCAGTGCTTTATGGAGGAATAACTTACTTTCCTCTCTTGCCGCAAATCCTCCCTTATAAACATGTCAATATTTCATCTGAAAACTTCTAATGGAACAGTTTCCTCATGTTTATCCCCACCCTTCTAATTGAGAATTGTGAAATATTTCACCTGCCATTTGAATACCAAATCTTCAGGTAGAAATTATTAAAGAAAAATAATCTAGAATTATTTTTTGATTCGTTTTCTGGTTATTTGACACAGGGCAATTTCCATTTCCTTTCCTTAGATAAAGTAAACACAGCACCTTTAATGTGTTTTGCTATAGAAATGTCTTTTTGTTTTGGAAGCATTCTTTAAGATGAATTCTTAATGACTTTTGGGAAAAGAGTAATTGGGCACTCATGAATCATGTATAAGATCAACTTTGGAGAGTATATTTTAATTGGTATATTATGGGACCAGTGCCCCAGGAGACGTTTGAGGAAATTATCCAGCAGGAGGATGTCCAGGTATTTGGGGAGGGGGAAAGTTTAGCAAAAATAAACCAACATTTTCTGTGTTCATATTCCAATGATCCATGTATCATTCTTAATACTGTGGGAATTAGTTGAAAACAGTGAAAGGCAAAACAGACAGAGAACTATTAAGGGAAAGCACCTGGTTCCAACGTCTATGAAATAATTTAAAAACTATTGAAGACTTTTAAGATACGTCATTCCAGCTAAAATTTTCTAGGAAGTATTTCTCCTCTAATTAACTGAACTAAATAACTAGATTACATCTAAAATTAGAAGCAACTCAATTTCACCTTTATGTTTCTCTATTATTTCCAATATATAAGCATGCAACCCAAGATTTATTTCAATAATGTTTACCAAAGCTCTTCTTACTAGTAAGAAAATTAAGCATGGTTTATTCCACAGTAAATAAATACAGTCCTAAAAGAAAAGCCTTCTTTGAAATAGTATCTTCTTGTTGAGCATATTATTTAAGTGAAAAACTAGGTTTCTTACTTACTTTTGTATACTCAATAATGGTAGTGCAAAGACAGGTTTAGTTAGTAACGGATTATAAGAAATTTTACCACCATTGTAAAAACAAATATAATCTTAAAACTTCACAGCATGGATCTTTTTATGTAAAGAGGTTGTCTTCCTGTAATATATATATATATATATATATATATGTATATATATAATTTAAATACTTGTTTCCTAATTAGGAAATGTTCATTGTAAGTTGTAAGCATTACAAAGTAATCATTTGATATTATTGCATACATTTCCAGCACCAGTTTTAATGGCTGAATGTGGTGTGCCTTTATGGCTGTGCCATAGTGAATCTAATCCATTCTTGTTGAGCATTTAAAGTCCCTCTTATATAAAATGTTAGAAAGCATAGACAGACAGACATACACATGTTGGCATTATTGTCCTATTACATTTTGAGAGCAAGTTTCTACAAAAGGAGATAGTGAACATAACTTTGCATACTTAAAATCTCATGAATATTTATATATTTCTCTATAGAAATAGCTGTTTGGGTCTCATACATTTACAAGAAAGGCTGTTTTAACACAAACTTAGCATACAAAAGATGAATTTTTTTAGGAGAGTAACTCTCATATTATTTTATAACAGTATCTAAAGGGGCCCTGTCATGTCCTCTGAGAAACTCCACATGCATCTACACTAAAAGGAAGAGGGGGAAGGCACTAAAGCATTGAGGACCCAGGCTCTGTGCCACAAGCAGCCCTCAGTTTCATCTGCGCCTCTTGGGGTGTCAGCAGCAGTCAGCAGGGGAAGCAGGAGCCTGACGAGTGTCAGCCAAGGCCGCTTATGATTGGGTGCCTGCCTGGGAGAACCCTGTCAAGCTTCAATCAGAATTGAGGACAAACTTGATAACCAAGAAAAAGTCTGTGATTAGTTTAGAATAGGATCTACTGTCAGAAATACTTTTATGGTGACTAGGAGAGGAATACTGTTTTCTCAACTTGGGGGAACAGACATACCATGAATCTTCTTGCTGGGTTTGATGTTCCATTAGCAACCATTAAGTGCTCCTAGCTGTTGGTGTGCACATTTTGATTGGAGAGCATAAATTATTTTAGGAGCCCTGACCAGGAAAGGAACAAGTAGATGGACAGCTTGGCTTATGGAAAGATAACTGAACTGGGACGTAGATCTCCATTTGCAAGGATTCACTGAGTACCTTGGGAGAAATCCCTTCCTTTTCTGGGTTTCACAAGTGAGAGTGTCGGGCAAAGTCAGGGATACGAATAAATCTCATGTGACAGGTCAACTCTTAGGGTGTGGGCACTGCGTTGAGAAGGATTCTGAGGTCATATCCTCATTCTTCAAGAAATAATCATGCAGCTCACTTGCAATTATGGTTAGTGGTGTATCTTTTATTTTCTCTCCTTGTATGAGAATGTATCTATAATCTCATCTAGATGGAAAATTCTGTTATTCTAAAACTTTGTTTCCTTGTTGCTTGAGACAATGAAATTATTGATGACCCTTCCCAATAATTTTTAACAATATCCCACACTGATCTTATATAAAAATATAGGATTACAAACTGTTAGGTATCAAAACTCTGAGCATGTATAAAGCACAGTCTAGGCATTCAATTTACCAATGTTTTCAGATCCTTTTACTGTTTGTTCTGGTATAATAAACTCTACTGTAATTAATAAACTATGGTGTGTGAAATACATATACATATACACATGTTCACATACAAGAATATTTTAAATGAATGGTTTAGCATGTAAGTTTTATACATCCAAAAAGATACTGGTTTATGCATCCAATAAGACATTAATAAGATCTTGGCAATGGTTGGAAGGCACAGCTCACAGAGCTTTGTATAATTTTTCAGTAATTCCTCCCATACTTAAAATATGTATTCAGAGTATTTGTTTCCTTATGAATATTTGCTAATTAATACCATATCATAAAAATATAAAGAGTGTTTGTATGTAATTGCATAGAGTACCATAATTATATTAATATCATATAGTCATAACATTTTATTGTTTTGTCAATATTTGGAATATTTTATCCTTATAATATTAATGTTTACCTCACATTTTTATGATGTTAGAATTGGAGTTTTTGTAATTAGTAAAAACCTTACTGTTTCCTTTATTTTCATTAATTGCTAAGTCATTGCTTATTTTCATTGTTTTGTTTTTTGACATACTCAATTGTTTAATTTTTAAATTTCAAGCCCCTGAATTTCATATTTTATTCCAGGATTTCCATTCCTGTTAATTAAATTGTGCTGGTTACTTAGAGAGATTGTTTGAAAAGAGAGAAGAGAGTTCTTTTACTTTGAACTGCCTTATTAATTTGAGTACCAGTAAAATGGGGTCCTATGATTCTTATGTGCAAGTTAAATAGGTTGTAAAACTCCTTCATTGATTTTCAGCATCTTCATAGGTGGATTTTCCTGATTTCCTATCTCTGTCTATTTTCTGATAATACGATATATCAAAAAAAAAAAAACTAAGTTACTCCAAAAGCAGTCATCCTTAATAACCCTGTTCAGAGCACCATGGGAGATCTCCCTTCCCAGCAGGGTCCTCTCACAACTCCAGTTATTGTTTAACAGAAGTTAAATAATCTGAAATGATATCCATAAATAGTTCTGATGGAGCAAAGTTGGTAGAAAAGTAACCTGATAGCCTGAAATAACCTGTCTTCACAGAATATCATTGTTTATCAGCTATATTTTCCCTATACAGATTCTGAATATCTGAGTAAGAGTAGGGAGGAGATAGTGCTCTTTGCTAGAAACAATCATGAAGCATAGTTTTCTAAGCCTTGAAGTTAGATTCCATTCCATTCATTAACTGTGAGTTGCTGTGAATTTCATTTCAGATTGTTCATTTTTATGTAGAATTTGAGGTCTCTAAAGCTTGATGCTGAACTTTTGAAAGTAAAAGAATTTGAATACTTAAAAAGTCACACCTCACAATCCCCTTGCGGTTGACATGTGTGACACAGATCACTATATGGACTTGGGAAAAATACAAAAAAGAAAAATGATAAAGAATACAGGAAAGTACATTCGAATGTTGAAAAATGGAAAATAAAGGAGCCATATAACAACTTTGAAATTCTGACCACCCTATTGAATTTGATTCCCGTCCTTTTCTTAAAAATAATTTAGAGCATTTGTCACTTAATAAAGCCCTAGGTAATTTACCTGTCTATTATGTTGGCTGTTTTTCTTGTGTGTCCCCTGGCTAGAAGGAAGGCCTACAATGGCAGGAACTTTTATGTGCATCATTCTCCTAGGTATGCCTATCACTTAGAACAGTGATTTGATTTACATGTGTTTTGCATATGGTTTCATCTACAGATTTCATAAAGATTTGTGCTTGCTTGGAAGCATTTTTTTTTTGTAAAGTCCTTAAGGGCTTGTTTTACCCACTGGTTCCCTAAAGTGTAAATAAAGGGATTGGGAGCAACAGAGGTGTTAAGTACCACTACACCTTTGCTCAAAGCCACACCTTCCTGTGCAGATGTCTTTGCATACATAAAAATGCAACTCCCATGAGAAATGGGAACTACAATCATGTGGGAGGAGCACATGGAAAAGGCCTTTTTCCTTTGCTGGGCTGAGGGGATCTTCAGAATTGTTCTCAGGATAAGTGTGCAAGAGAGAGTCATCACGGCTAAAGTTACCATGAGTGTGAACACTGCCAAGAGAAATGCCATAAGCTCTAGAAACTTTGTGTCTGTGCAAGCCTTCAGGAGCACAGGAGAAGAGTCACAAGTGAAGTGGTCAATAATGTTAGAGTCACAGAAATCCAGCTGGAGTCCCATAACCCCTGGGGGAAAGATAACCAGGAAACCAGCTAGCCAGGAGCTGATTACAAGCCGGTTGCAGACTCTGTCACGCATGACAGTTATGTAATGTAGAGGTTTGCAGATAGCCACATAGCGGTCATAGGACATTACAGTCAGAAGGAAAAACTCTGTGGTACCTGGAAGATTACAAAAAATATTTGTGTCATGCCAGCATTTTAAGATAATAGCTGCATCTCTTATGGCAATGCTGATCAGAAACCTAGGAATACAGACTGTTGTGAATGAAATTTCTAAGAAAGAGAAATTCCTGAGGAAAAAACACATGGGAGTCTTGAAACAGACATTTGGTAGTGTTAACAGGATGATGGTCAGGTTTCCACCTTTGCTCAATAAGCAGGTGAGCAACATGAAGAAGGCTGTCATGGCCTGTACCTCTGGGTCATCTGCAAGGCCCAGAAGAATGAATTCTCTTATTGATGTCTTATTTGGCATGACTAAACTCTGAATTCTGCAGGTCTGTAGATAAAAATAAGAGGATTTCAACCCCTGATAAAATTTAAAATACAGTTGTAGTGATCTTATTCTGCATTCAATAAAACCTCAATAAAACATGCATTAACAAGTGACAAAATATTTATCCTTCAGAACTGCAAACTCATATCAGAATTTTTTTCATAGGGAAATTTAATCTGTGTTTTATTACTTAAAAAAAAAGGGTTCTAATCTAAGCTTTGATAATTCCCTGCTATATACTTTCGATTACTTATTTAACATGCAGGAAGTTGTTTTTTAAAGTCATAAAACTAGGTAACAATGATAAATACTTAGCTTCATTGTGCAAGTAATTTTATTTGGGGAGATTAAACAAGTTATTGAAATATGCAGTACTTTTGAAAATCTGATGACCACATAATTCCATATGCTAATATTATCTTTGGAAAATGTATTTTTGAATGAGAATGTGATCTTTTTCTAAGTAAGTCTTGGTTCCTATTCATAGTAAAAACTTAAATAGAAAATACTGTATTTATGGGCAATTCATTGAAAGCCATTCCCTTGTGCCTTTCTACAAAATTGATCCTAATCTCTCCTCTTGACTAAAGTTGGCACAAACACAATACCACCCTTAATAATAAATAAGGTTGTTAGTGTAAAAGTGTCACCTGGACTCCTTAAATATAGAAATAATATCAACCTTGTAAGAAATCAGATTACTCCCTGTAGATATTTAGTATAATAACAAAGTAATTATTTCAGAAAGTTGTTGTGGTGACTGCTCTTATCAAGTTCTGCTTCCAAAAATAATCCTATAACTTTCATAATAATTTTTCAAACTAGTTTTGAGTATGTGATGGGGGAAAGAAGTATGTGGCTTGATCTGTGTTGATCGCTTATATGCAGGTTGTTTTCAATAACTATATTGGGAAAATTTTTAGAGATCTGTAACAATTTGAAGATACTTTTTCTCTTCTCTAGCATACTTTCTTGGTAGAATATAGCATGTGACACCTATGAAATACAAAATATGTCTTCATTAACTTATCGGCAAGGCTTCAGGTCAACAGTAGGCTATCAGTAGTCAGGTTTTGGAGAATTGAAAGTTGTACATGGATTTCCACAGCATGGGGGTCGATGTCCCTAATCCCTAAGTTGCTCAAGGGTTAACCACGTATTGGAGAGAAGTTTATGATGACAGCAATGACAGCAATAAGCATACAGCTAAATATGATGAGTTTTTTTATTACTGGTTATTTTTGTTATAATTATTATCATTATGGCTCACATTGTAACAAGTGTTTACCCTGTGCCCAAAAATGTCTTGGCAGGTCCTATTAAGAGACTCATTTTGCAGAGGAGGAAATTGAGGTAGAGAAGGGTTATGTAACTCGCCCAAGGTCGCATCAGCAGTATATGCAGATAGGGAGCATTCATTCTGCAGCCCCAGCCCTAGTGCTTAACACAGATCATGATTCAATTTTATTTGATGGATTAAAGAGGAAATTAATGATTGAATAATGTACATTCAAGCCAGATTAGAAAGGGTCTAAAAACCCAGAGATTTCTTAGCTGTATGTATAGATGCCTCATAGTAGCAGGGTGTGTCAACAAAAGGGTAACTTTAGGTCTTGAGAACTTTGTCATCTCAGTGAGGTGGATATTTCCTGTGTGGTTCAGCATGGTGCACTACTACCAGTCCAGTAACCCCCCTTTTCTGTGGTTTCACTTCCAGGTATTAGTTATCCATCCCTGGTCCAGAAGCAGATTGGTCTCCTTCAGATGTATGGTCGATACGTCTGAGGGTCAATAGCAGCCTAATGCTACACCAAAATGCCTACATATTCACCTCACTTCATCACATAGGCATTTTATTATCTCATAGCATCACAAGAAGAAGAATGGTGAGTATAGCACAGCAGATATTTTGAGAGAGACCATCATAAGACAACTTTTATTATAGCATATTATTACAATTGTTCTATTTTAATATGGGCTTTTTTGTTAATTTCTACAATACTAATTTATAAATTAAACTTCATCACAGGTATGTGTGTGGTGGTGGTGGTGAAACACAATATATCTAGGTTTCTGTGTTCATGGATCCAGGTATTCACTAGGTGTCTTGGAACATATGCTTCAAGGGTGAGGTGGGACTACTGTACTAGAAAGGTAAGAACCAGATTGGTGATAATTGAGTGAATTACCAGTGTATTCTGACTGAGTAACAGAATCAAGGGGGAGGGGTTAGGATTGTGCAGATGCCCATGGCATGAGTAATGCTCCCTGTGGCTGGTGTGACTACACTTGGTCATACAAGACTAGGTCTGGCTGAGAAAGGCTACCTGGCTCCCTCTTGCAGCAAATGTGACAAATACATGAGCTCAGCTGTGACAGCCTCAGGGATCTATAAGGTAGAGACGACAATGCAGGACTTGACAAAATGCTCCCAGGCTGCATTTCAAAGAGAATAATCATTAGAGTCCTTTGATTTGTAAAGATGAATTAACAATGTGGATTAAGAGAAAACCTACATTTATGATAGTCCTTGATGGATCTGAGTCATAGTTTAAACCTAAATAGTTTTCTTGTCATCTATAATAAGCGAATCAATGTTTTAGATAGAAAAGGATTCCTTCATTTTTACACATTGTATAAAACGAATACACATTTGCACCCCCACTACTTAAAATTTAAAGATTTTGTTCATATCCCCTTTGTCAGGTTCTTCCTTGTCTCTTCATTTCTCACTCAAATACCCTGTCTGTGGAACTTTTGGGGCAGAGCCAGGATGGCGGCGTGAGTAGAGCAGTGGAAATCTCCTCCCAAAACCACATAGATCTATGAAAATATAACAAAGAAAAATCTTCCTAAAATAGAGACCAGAGGACACAGGACAACATCCAGACCACATCCACACCTGCAAGAACCCAACGCCTTGCGAAGGGGGTAAGATACAAGCCCCAGCCTGGGGGGACCCAAGCGCCCCTCCCCCTGGCTCCCGGTGGGTGGAAAGAAACCGGAGCGGTTTTTTTTTGACAAGTGCTTTTTGGAAGCCTTAAAGGGACAGGGACCCCAATACCAGTGAAACAGGGCAGCAAGGCTGGTGAGCGGGTGCCTGAGACCGGCGCCTGAGGACAAAGAAAATTGCGCATTTTTCTCAGTACTGGGGAGGCAGGGTGGCAGGACTGGTGAGCGGGTGCCTGAGACCGGCGCCTGGGGACAGGGAAAATCGTGTTTTTCCCTTTTTTTTTTTTTTGGCGAGTGCTTTTTGGAAGCCTTAAGGGGACAGGGACCTCAATGCCATGGAGGCAGGGCGGCGGGACGGGTGGGCAGGTGCCTGAGACCGGCGCCTGAAGATGGAGAAAATCATGCGTTTTTCCCTTTTTTTTCCTTTTTGGCAGGTGCTTTTTGGAAGCCTTAAAGGGACAGGGACCCCAATACCAGGGAAACAGAGCAGCAAGACTGGTGAGTCGGTGCCTGAGACCACTGCCTGGGGACAAAGAAAATCGCGCATTTTTCCCAATACCAGGGAGGCAGGGCGGCGGGACCGGTGGGCAGGTGCCTGTGGCTGGCGCCTGAGGACAAAGAATATCGCGCGTTTTCCCCTTTTTTTTCTTTTTGGCGAGTGCTTTTTGGAGGCCTTAGGGGGACAGGGACCCCAATACCAGGGAGGCAGGGCAGCAAGACCAGTGGGCAGGTGCCTGGTGGACAAAGAAAATTGTGTGTTTCTCCCTTTTTTTTCTTTTTGGTGAGTGCTTTTTGGAGGTCTTAGGGGGACAGGGACCCCAGTGCCAGGGAGGCAGGGCGGCAGGACTGGTGGGCGGGTGACTGGGACCGGAGCCTGAGGACAAAGAAAATCGCACGTTTTTACCTTTTTTTTTTTTTTTCCTCTTTCATTGTTGCTGGTGTTGTTTTGGTTTGGAGAGTGCTTTTTGGAAGTCTTAAAGGGGCAGACAGGACACTTAGACCAGAGGCAGGGAATCTGGGGATCTCTGGGCACTCTAAACACCTGGGCAACAGGGAGCACAGAGGCCCCTTACAGAGATAAATACCCTCCCGACCGCTCCCCCTCCAACGGGGCTCCACCATTCTGAAGGAGCAGCCCCAGCCAGGTCATGCCCACAGCAACAGTGAAGATAAACTCCATAGCAACCAGGCAGGTAGCAGAAGCCCTGTCTGCGCACAGCTGCCAAGCATAGGTCACTAGAGGTCACTATTCTCCCAGGAGAGGAAGGCCACAAACAAACAAGAAGGAAAGCTCTTCCAGCGGTCACTCACACCAGCTCTGCAAACTATCTCTATCACAATGAAAAAGCAAAACTACAGGCAGACAAAGATCACAGAGACAACACCTGAGAAGGAGACAGACGTAACCAGTCCTCCTGAAAAAGAATTCAAAATAAAAATCATGAACATGCTGACAGAGATGCAGAGAAAAATGCAAGAACAATGGGATGAGATGCAGAGAAAAATGCAAGAGCAATGGGATGAAGTCCGGAGGGAGATCACAGAAGTGAAACAATCCCTGGAAGGATTTATAAGCAGAATGGATAAGATGCAAGACGCCATTGAAGGAATAGAAACCAGAGAACAGGAACGTATAGAGGCTGACATAGAGAGAGATAAAAAGATCTCAAGGAATGAAACAACACTAAGAGAACTATGTGACCAATCCAAAAGGAATAATATTCATATTATAGGGGTACCAGAAGAAGAAGAAAGAGGAAAAGGGATAGAAAGTCTCTTGGAAGAAATAATTGCTGAAAACTTCCCCAAACTGGGGGAAGAAATAACCGAACAGACCACGGAAATACACAGAACCCCCAACAGAAAGGATCCAAGGAAGACAACACAAAGACACATAATAATTAAAATGGCAAGGATCAAGGACAAGGAAAGAGATTTAAAGGCAGCTAGAGAGAAAAAGGTCACCTATAAAGGAAAACCCATCAGGCTAACATCAGACTTCTCAACAGAAACCCTACAGGACAGAAGAGAATGGCATGATATATTTAATGCAATGAAACAGAAGGGCCTTGAACCAAGGATACTGCATCCAGCATGACTATCATTTAAATATGATGGTGGGTTTAAACAATTTCCAGAAAAGCAAAAGCTAAGGGAATTTGCGTCCCACAAACCACCTCTACAGGGTATTCTACAGGGACTGCTCTAGATGGGAGCACTCCTAAAAAGAGCACAGAACAAAACAAACAACATATGAAGAATGGAGGAGGAGGAATAAGAAGGGAGAGAAGAAAAGAATCTTCAGACAGTGTATATAACAGCTCAATAAGCGAGCTAAGTTAGGCAGTGAGATACTAAAGAAGCTAACCTTGAATGTTTGGTAACCACGAATCTAAAGCCTGCAATGGCAATAAGTACATATCTCTCAATAGTCACCCTAAATGTAAATGGACTTAATGCACCAATCAAAAGACACAGACTAATAGAATGGACATAAAAGCAAGACCCATCTACATGCTGCTTACAAGAAACTCACCTCAAACCCAAAGACAAGCACAGACTAAAAGTCAAGGGATGGAAAAACATATTTCTGGCAAACGAGAGTGAGAAGAAAGCAGGGGTTGCAGTACTAATATCAGACAAAATCGACTTCAAAACCAAGAAAGTAACAAGAGATAAAGAAGGACACTACATAATGATAAAGGGCTCAGTCCAACAAGAGGATATAACCATTCTAAATATATATGCACCCAACACAGGAACACCAGCATTTGTGAAACAAATACTAACAGAACTAAAGATGGAAATAGACTGCAATGCATTCATTTTAGGAGACTTCAACACAACACTCACCCCAAAGGATAGATCCACCGGGCAGAAAATAAGTAAGGACACACAGGCATTGAACAAAACACTACAACAGATGGACCTAACAGACATCTATAGAACTCTACATCCAAAAGCAACAGGATATACATTCTTCTCAAGTGCACATGGAACATTCTCCAGAATAGACCACATACTAGCTCACAAAAAGAGCCTCAGTAAATTCCAAAATAATGAAATTATACCAACCAATTTTTCAGACCACAAAGGTATAAAAGTAGAAATAAATTCTGCAAAGAAAACAAAAAGACTCACAAACACATGGAGGCTTAACAACATGCTACTAAATAATCAATGGATCAATGAACAAATCAAAATAAAGATCAAGGAATATATACAAACAAATGACAACAACAACACAAAGCCCCAACTTCTGTGGGACGCAGCGAAAGCAGTCTTAACAGGAAAGTATATAGCAATCCAGGCACACTTGAAGAAGGAAGAACAATCCCAAATGAATAGTCTAACATCACAATTATCGAAACTGGAAAAAGAAGAACAAATGAGGCCTAAAGTCAGCAGAAGGAGGGACATAATAAAGATCAGAGAAGAAATAAACAAAATTGAGAAGAATAAAACAATAGCAAAAATCAATGATACCAAGAGCTGGTTCTTTGAGAAAATAAACAAAATAGATAAGCCTCTAGCCAAACTTATTAAGAGAAAAAGAGAACCAACACACATCAACAGAATCAGAAATGAGAATGGAAAAATCACGACAGACTCCACGGAAATACAAAGAATTATTAAAGACTACTATGAAAACCTATATGCCAACAAGCTGGAAAACCTAGAAGAAATGGACAACTTCCTAGAAATATACAACCTCCCAAGACTGACCAAGGAAGAATCACAAAAGTTAAACAAACCAAATACGAGCAAAGAAATTGAAACAGTAATCAAAAAACTACCCAAGAACAAAACCCCGGGGAGGACGGATTTACCTCGGAATTTTATCAGACACACAGAGAAGACATAATACCCATTCTCCTTAAAGTGTTCCAAAGAAATAGGAGAAGAGGGAATACTCCCAAACTCATTCTATGAAGCCAGCATCACCCTAATAGCAAAACCAGGCAAAGACCCCACCAAAAAAGAAAATTACACACCAATATCCCTGATGAATGTAGATGCAAAAATACTCAATAAAATATTAGCAAGCAGAATTCAACAGTATATCAAATGGATCATACACCATGACCAAGTGGGATTCATCCCAGGGATGCAAGGATGGTACAACATTCAAAAATCCATCAACATCATCCACCACATCAACAGAAAGAAAGACCAAAACAACATGATCATCTCCATAGATGCTGAAAAAGCATTTGACAAAATTCAACATCCATTCATGATAAAAACTCTCAGCAAAATGGGAATAGAGGGCAAGAACCTCAACATAATAAAGGCCATATATGATAAACCCACAGCCAGCATTATACTGAACAGTGAGAAGCTGAAAGCATTTCTTCTGAGATCGGGAACCAGACAGGGATGCCCACTCTCCCCACTGTTATTTAACATAGTACTGGAGGTCCTAGCCATGGCAATCAGACAAAACAAAGAAATACAAGGAATCCAGATTGGTAAAGAAGAAGTTAAACTGTCACTATTTGCAGATGATATAATACTGTACATAAAAAACCCTAAAGACTCCACTCCAAAACTACTAGAACTGATATCGGAATACAGCAAAGTTGCAGGATACAAAATTAACACACAGAAATCTGTAGCTTTCCTATACACTAACAATGAACCAATAGAAAGAGAAATCAGGAAAACAATTCCATTCACCATTGCATCAAAAAGAATAACATACCTAGGAATAAACCTAACCAATGAAGTGAAAGACATATACTCTGAAAACTACAAGTCACTCTTAAGAGAAATTAAAGGGGACACCAGCAAATGGAAACTCATCCCCTGCTCATGGCTAGGAAGAATTAATATAGTCAAAATGGCCATCCTGCCCAAAGCAATATACAGATTTGATACAATCCCTCTCAAATTACCAGCAACATTCTTCAATGAATTGGAACAAATAATTCAAAAATTCATATGGAAACACCAAAGATCCCGAATAGCCAAAGCAATCCTGAAAAAGAAGAATAAAGTAGGGGGGATCTCACTCCCCAACTTCAAGCTCTACTACAAAGCCATAGTAATCAAGACAATTTGGTACTGGCACAAGAACAGAGCCACAGACCAGTGGAACAGATTAGAGACTCTAGAAATTAACCCAAACATATATGGTCAATTAATATTTGATAAAGGAGCCATGGACATACAATGGCAAAATGACAGTCTCTTCAACAGATGGTGCTGGCAAAACTGGACAGCTACATGTAGGAGAATGAAACTGGACCATTGTCTAACCCCATATACAAAGGTAAACTCAAAATGGATCAAAGACCTGAATGTAAGTCATGAAACCATTAAACTCTTAGAAAATAACATAGGCAAAAACCTCTTACACATAAACATGAGTGACCTCTTCTTGAACATATCTCCCCGGGCAAGGAAAACAACAGCAAAAATGAGCAAGTGGGACTACATTAAGCTGAAATGCTTCTGTACAGCGAAGGACACCATCAATAGAACAAAAAGGAACCCGACAGTATGGGAGAATATATTTGAAAATGACAGATCCAATAAAGGCTTGACGTCCAGAATATATAAAGAGCTCACACACCTCAGCACACAAAAAACAAATAACCCAATTAAAAAATGGGCAGAGGAACTGAACAGACAGTTCTCTGAAAAAGAAATACAGATGGCCAACAGACACATGAAAAGATGCTCCACATCGCTAATTATCAGAGAAATGCAAATTAAAACTACAATGAGGTATCACCTCACACTAGTAAGGATAGCTGCCATTCAAAAGACAAACAACAACAAATGTTGGCGAGGCTGTGGAGAAAGGGGAACCCTCCTACACTGCTGGTGGGAATGTAAATTAGTTCAACCGTTGTGGAAAGCAGTATGAAGGAAAGCAGTATGAATGCAGCAATCAAGTTTGAGAAAGACAGATGCACCCCTATGTTTATCACAGCACTATTTACAATAGCCAAGAATTGGAAGCAACCTAAATGTCCATCGGTAGATGAATGGATAAAGAAGATGTCGTACATATACACAATGGAATACTACTCAGCCGTAAGAAGCGGAAAAATCCTACCATTTGCAGCAACATGTATGGTGCTGGAGAGGATTATGCTCAGTGAAATAAGCCAAGCGGTGAAAGAGAAATACCAAATGATTTCACTCATCTGAGGAGTATAAGAACAAAGGAAAAACTGAAGGAACAAAATAGCAGCAGAATTACAGAACCCAAAAATGGACTAACATGTACAAAAGGGAAAGGAACTGGCGAGGATGGGTGGGCAGGGAGGTATAAGGGGGGGGAGGAAGAAGAGGGGTATTAAGATTAGCATGCATGGGTGGGAGGGAGAAAGGGGAGGCAGGGCTATACAACACAGAGAGGAGAAGTAGTGATTCTACAACATTTTGCTATGCTGATGGACAGTAACCGTAATGTGGTTGTTAGGGGGGACCTGATATAGGGGAGAGCATAGTAAACATAGTATTCTTCATGTAAGTGTAGATTAAAGATTTAAAAAAAAAAGAAAGAAAGAAAGTAAAGGTGGATTACTCCTTGATAGGATAAAACTATTGGTAAATCAAAGATTAACACATGCTTTAAATATCCTTAATGTTGATCACTTAAAGGGTGTCAGATGATCAGCAATGGAAGTACTCTTCTGATAATATGCCTTTCTTTTAATAAAAAAAAAAAGCAGTTCCTGTGTGCTGACCTCCAATGAGTTCTGTACAGTGGTATAGAGGGCATGTCAAAGTGTGGGCAATGGGTCTGTTTGTTTCTATGCAGAAGATCAAGGCCTAGCTTGGCTACCCAGAAAATGAACTAAGATATGATATGAGGAGTAGCTTCCAGCATCAGCACTCTCTGGAGGACTCGTGCCGGGGGATGATCATCAAAAAGCCTCCACAGGGATCCGGGCGATGGTGTGGTTGTGACTGCATCCACCCCACCGTTTCCTGGACTTGCCATAGGAATGAGGAGGGAGATGTCTAGGCTGGCATGTGCATACAGTGAGACAACGAATTTGACCGGATCTGTACTGTTGGAACTCAACCAGGAGTTGGGAGGGGTGCAAGTTGTAGCACTCCAAAATCTTATGACTATAGACTATCTACGATTAAAAGAACATATGGGATGTGAACAGATCCCAGAAATGGGCTGCTTTAATTTGTCTGATTTCTCTCAGACTGTTCAAGTACAGTTGGACAATATCCATCATATCATAGACTAATTTTCACAAATGCCTAGGGTGCCTAAATGGTTTTCTTGGCTTCACTGGAGATGGCTGGTAAGTATAGATTTGCTTTGTTTATGTCACCGTATTCCTATTATGTTAATATGTGTGTGCAAGTTAGTAGTTTAAAACCTATACATGCTTAAGGTACTCTACAAGAAGATATGTCAAGGAAATAATCAATCCTCCCATGTTTTCTTCCATATGCTACCTCTATAGCTTTTCTTCTTCCTTCCTAATTACAACCCTTAAATAGAATTCGTGCCTCATATCGAATTTACCGAGTATCATAATTCCTCCAGGTGGTAAAGATACCTCGAGACAAGTGCTGGGCATAGAAGCCAAAGGGCATAAATCTGGAAATAAGTAAAAAGCTGACCTTTACAAACAATATGGCTTCTCTCTCACTTACCAACTTTACATTTCCCTGTATGGCCCCGGAAGATGACTGGTTAGTCAGAGACGGGTAAGATTCCTCAAGGGAGGAACAACCTAAGACAGGCACAGTTGCAGGGGGGCCATCAGGTGAGAAATCAGGGAACAACAGTGGTGAAGCTTAGATCCTCACCCCCGCCCCTGTTTTGAGAGAAAGCTTCTGCATCCATGGATGTTTTATTGCCCTTGTCTAGCTCAGATTAGCACATAGTCTACAGGCACACACGTGATCATCCACAATTGCTCTCTTACAACACTAAACTATGTTTTCTAACTTTATCCTACATCTACCTATCACTTCAGCATTTTATTAAAAATAAAAATAATAATAATAATAAAGGGAGAAATGTGGGATCCACATATAAATCAAGTATATAAATCAAATGAATATTCATATTTGACCTGATTGTTTATAGTTCATAATGTATGATCAAAACCGAAAGTTTCTGTGATGAATGCCCGTGTACTGTTCACCATGTAAGAACTTATTCACTATGTAAGAATTCGTTCACCATGTAAGAACTTGTTCGTTATGCTTCAGAAGATTGGAGACTGTTGAGAATTAGGCTTGAGATGGATTAATGATTGTGCATTGAGCATTGACCCCCCTATACAACCATTTGATCAATAAATATGAGAGATGCCCTCTCAAAAACAACAAACAAACAAACAAACAAACAAACAAACAAACAAACAAACAAAACCCTGTCTGTGAGTATGAGAAAATCCAGTGTGCAACTTCCCAGATACAGTTTGTTTGGGAATTTAAATGAGACACACTTCATGATTTTTCTGAGACTACTCAGTGATACTCAGGTTTTCCAAAAAGTTTTCTCCAAAGGAACCAGGCTCATTTTATGAGCTTGTAGAAAGCTTGTTTCTGACGAAACATATTAAAAACCTCCCTGGAGACAGGAAAAATAGTATCTGTAAAATGCAATTAATTTTGGCAACACTTCTTAATTGGGTTCCCTTGGGAGCCAATAGGTATTGGAGGAATATAGAATGTTACCAATAATATTAGACTTTGCATGAGGCATAGCAAAGAATGGTGAAAAATGATCTTTTCCTTGATTATTTTTCAAATTGTCTTTCCGATTATTATTTTAAAAGAAGACAGAATCTCATAGGTTCTCTTGTATATTTCAATGAGAAAACATGATTTATGAGGTTGGAATTTAATTGAGACTCAGAAGAAATTCCAATCTAGTTGATTCTATAGTGCAAACAAGAATGATAAAGTATTTTTATTTTTTTTTACTACAGCTGAGGTTCTCTTTGGGGAAGGCCATGCATTTTTAGGTGAGTGATTTAGCAAAGTATTACAGATTTCTTAAAATAAATACTTGCATATATAGATTTAGAAACTAAATTCAGTAAGGCTGATCACTTACTCAACATGGGGCCTCTGTCACAAGAGCTGTATGGAGCACCAGATTTCTCATCTCCATGGTGAACATCCTCACCAGGGCCCTGAGGGTCCATATTGTAGATGATACTTTTCATGCCCAACTCCCATAGAACCTGCTGGAGCTCTACATGTTTTCCAGCTAGTGGGGAAATATGGTAAATCACCAAGATTAGGCCAAATTGCCCTGAAGGATGCTGTCAGCTAATCCAAAAGCACATGCTACCCTGGGGTCTGATGGGCATTTGGTAACCTCTGCCAGAGAGAAGGGTGAGTCAACAGGGAAGCCAGCTTGCCCTTTCTGACCCAGACAGAACAGTGCATTCTACTCCTATATCCCAAAGATGCAAAAGCCATGTAGGCAGAGGATCTAAGGGCTTGTGTTGAAACCAGGTGCTCATATCCACCAGCTCAGCCTGGGTATGGGGTGGAGCCTGGTAAGCTTCACAACCTGAGAGGGGGGCTGCTTCTTTTCCTGAGGAACTCACAGTTGTGCCTTTATTTTCTTAACTACACCTGGTGGGCCTTCAATATGGGCGGGGCTGGTGCCTCAGGCAGTGGCCTCAGCAACAACTCTGTCCTCAGCCCCATCCCCTCATTGTCCCCTGGATCCTCCAGCATTCCCAGGGCCAAAGGCACCACTCCTTCCTTCTCCTTCTCTACGGCCTCTTGCAGCTCTCATTTTTCTGCCACTTCCTCCCTTGCCACTAGTATGTCTCTCAGCAGCATGATCTCAGTTCTCAATAGCTTCCAGTCCTTTTTCAGAGCATCCCACAACTCATCTCCCTGTTATTCCAATTGATGTCAAGTGCATTTACCTCCTTGGTAACCCTTTTCAGGGCAGCAAGAAACAGCCACCCACTTTTCCTGCCTCTCTGGCCACTCAGTTCCCCTAAGGATTCACCTCTTGCATGGAGGGCCAACTCCACTGCAAACCTACTCCTAAATCCCAAAGATGCAAAAGCCATGTAGGCAGAGGCTCTAAGGGCTTGTGTTGAAACCAGGTGCTCAGATCCACCAGCTCAGCCTGGGTATGGGGTGGAGCCTGGTAAGCTTCACAACCTGAGAGGGGGGCTGCTTCTTTTCCTGAGGAACTCACAGTTGTGCCTTTATTTTCTTAACTACACCTGGCGGGCCTTCAATATGGGAGGGGCTGTGTTAGTCCTCTGTCCCCTCAGGGCACTCTCTGTTTCCCGTCCACCCCTTCTGGGAGGAACTGCATTGGAGGGTCCTTGGTGACTGGCAGATACTAGACCAATTACATACCAGGAACAGAGGGGAGGAAAGAATGGTCATTTTCATCTCGACCCCTTGCCCTGGATTGACATGTAAATAAACTAAGGGTAGGTGGGAGATTCTGGAAATTCTGAAATTTACCTACACTTGGAAGAAATATCTTTGGCAGTTGTTTTAGAGTCACCAATTCATGAATGATTCATAAAAAGAAAATGAGGAAAACAGGGAAAATCTCCTTACATTGGTCTTGGCAATAATTTTTTGTATATAACACCCAAACCACAGGAAACAATAGCAAAAATAACAATATAGGACTTCATCAAACAAAAAGCTTCCACACAGAAAAAGAAGCATTCAACAAAATGAAAGAGCCTACAGAATGGAAGAAAATATTTGCAAACCACACATTTAATACAGGGTTAATAGCCAAAGGTACACAAAGTACTCATACAACTCATAGCAAAGAAACATAAAGCCTAATCCAAAAAACAAAAAAACTGAGAAACTGAGTGGACATTATTCTAAAGAACTACAAATGGCTAACATGTTCATGAAAATGTGCTAAACATTGCTAATCATCAGGGAAATACAAGTCAAAACCATATGAGATGTCACTTCACACCTGTTAGAATGACTATTATCAAAAAGACAAGAAATAAGAAGCATTGGAGAGGATGTAGAGTAAAAAGAACCCTTGTGCACTATTGGTGGGAGTGTAAATAGGTACAGCCTCTGTGGAAAACTATGGACGGTCTTCAAAAGGCTGTAACTGAGCTACCACATGGTCCAGCAATTCCACTTCTGGGTATTTATCTGAAGGAAATGAAAACTAACTCAAAAAGATATCTGGACCTTCATGGTCATTGCAGCATCATTTATAATAACCAGGATGGAAAATGGGTAAAGAATGGGTTTCATCTACAATATGGACCCTCAGAGCCCTGATGAGGATGTTCACCATAGGAATGAGAAAACTGGTGCTCCATACAGCTCTTGTGACAGAGGCCCCATGTTGAGTAAGTGTCCATGGATGGATAAATGGGTTACGAAAATGTGATGCATACATGCACACGCACACACACACACAAAATGAAATATTATTCAGCTGTACAAAAGAATGAAATTGTCATTTGTGACAACATAGATGGAACTTGATGGCATTGTGCTAAGTGAAATAAGTCAGAAAGAGAAAGACAGATACAGTATGACATCACTTATAGGTGGAATATACTAACAAACAAAAAATACAAACAAAACCCAACCAAACTTACAAAGAACAAACTAGTGGTTGTCAGCAACAAGGATGTTGGTAAGGGTGTGAATAATGGGTGAAGGTGGTCAAAAGATACATATTTGCAGTTACAAAATAAATCCTGGGGATGTAATGTATAGCATGGTGATATACTTAATAATACTGAATTCTATATTTGAAAGTTGCTAACAGAGTAAATCTTAAAAATTCCCACAACACAAATAATAACTTCTGTTGTATACTTGAAACTAATGCATACCAATTATATCTCAATAAAAAAATAATGAAATAAATTTTAAAAATTAAAAAATAAAACCCTAAATATCAGATCAGGCTGAAAATAAAGAAAGCAAATCCAATCTATTTACTTTGTATCTATTCAGACACATAGCTACTGACCCAAGACAATTAATGTATTAATGACACATTGAAATTGAAGAACTGTACTAGGTTTCAACTCATTTTTTGCAGTCCACAAATACCTCCCAAAGTCACTTTCATGAATATGTGGTTGGGGTTTTGGGCCTATCATGCAAAAGACAAATGGAAAGACAAAGGCACTATTGAGCCTTTGTTAATAAAGGAAAACTAAGAATAAATAATTTACCTACCATTTTTAAGATATGCTATAGAGAATCCATGCAGTGCTCAAAGAACAAGGCAACCAGAAGGTAAAACACAGTACCTACAAGAAGATTAAAAAAGCAGCTGAGACAAGCAGCCATTACAGGAAATGGTTCTATCTCCTGTCTCAGTGGTGACAAGGAATGTGGGAATACAGAGAGACATGAATAATACTTTTAGGAATATGAGGTTCACAGGGAAGAAGGGCATTGGAGTCTGCAATGTGGATGTGAAAAGGTGATGGGGATAATGATCAGGTTCCCAGTGACACTCGGCATGTAGGTAACAATAAGAAATATGAAAAATGCAACCAGCCCTGTGGGTCATTTGCCAATCTGAGAAAAGTAAATTCTGTTACTTCTCTGTAAATTATTTATTTATTTATTTTGGTATCATTAATCTACAGTTACATGAGGAACATTAGGTTTACTAGGCTCCTCCCATCACCAAGTCCCCCCCACAAACCCATTACAGTCACTGTCCATCAGCCTAGTAAGATGTTGTAGAATCACTACTTGTCTTCTCTGTGTTGCACAGCCCACCCTGTGCCCCCTGCACATTATACATGCTAATCATAATGACCCCTTTCTTTATTCTCCCCCTTATCCCTCCCTTCCCACCCATCCTCCCCAGTCCCTTTCCCTTTGGTAACTGTTAGTCCATTCTTGGGTTCTGTGATTCTGCTGCTGTTTTGTTCCTTTAGTTTTTTCTTTGTTCTTATACTCCACATATGAGTGAAATCATTTGGTGCTTGTCTTTCTCCACCTGGCTTATTTCACTGAGCATAATACCCTCTAGCTTCCATCCATGTTGTTGCAAATGGTAGGAGTTGTTTTCTTTTTATGGCTGAATAATACTCCATTGTGTATATGTACCACATCTTCTTTATCCATTCATCTACTGATGGACACTTAGGTTGCTTCCATTTCTTGACTATTGTAAATAGTGCTGCGATAAACATGGGGGTGCATATATCTTTTTCAAACTGGACTGCTGCATTCTTAGGGTAAATTCCTAGGAGTGGAATTCCTAGGTCAAATTGTATTTCTATTGTAAGCTTTTTGAGGAATGTCCATACTGCTTTCCACGATGGTTGAACTAATTTACATTCCCACCAGCAGTGTAGGAGGGTTCCCTCTTCTACACATCCTCACCAACATTTGTTGTTGTTTGTCTTTTGGATGGTGGCAATCCTTACTGATGTGAGATGATATCTCATTATAGTTTTAATTTGCATTTCTCTGATGACTAGTGATGTGGAGCATCTTTTCATGTGTCTGTTGGCCATCTGAATTTCTTCTTTAGAGAACTGTCTGTTCAGCTCCTCTGCCCATTTTTAATTGGATTATTTGCTTTTTGTTTGTTGAGGTGCATGAGCTCTTTATATATTTTGGATGTCAACCCTTTATCTGATTTGTCACTTATGAATATATTCTCCCACATGTCGTGACCCTTCAGGGACCGAGGCAACACGCCCAAGGTCTTGATTCTTCTCTAGGCTTTATTGTCTAATCTCTCACGGCGGTTACAGCAGTTGTCGGGCAGCTCCTCTCCCTCCCGGCGGGCTCCCTTATATTCAGTCACCCAACCAATCTGGGACAGTATCATGCGTGACCTTTAAGCAGATAGGTGTCATGTGCCACTCTAAGCGGGCAGCACGAGCTGTGCACGGGTACGGAAGTCTGCTGGGCCAATCCCCAACAGGGAAGAGGGGAAAGGGTGGTGAGCAGGAAGCAGGCGCCATCTTTAGGGCATTGTCCAGCTAGAGTGGGGCTCAGCCTCGGCCGTAGGCCGGGCCCCCACATCTCCCCCTTTATTGTTTTATAACCAAAGGGCTGTCGAGATCATGCCTGTCTTAGGTCGTCCGGAGTCTGCGGCATTCTTACCCGTCCTCAGGCAACAGACAGCTTAGGTCTGCGCCCTGTCTTAGGTTGATATGCGCAGCTCCCGATCTTACCCGTATTAAGCCATACTCTAGGGGAGATGCCTTCCTCTAGTGCTGTCATGGCCTGCAACAGGACCTTCCATTCTCCCCGTTGCTGTTTATGTAACAGACTTTCCTCCCAAGCAGGAGAGGCCCACAATTAGCAATATTCCTATGACACCTACACCTGACCAGGCTTTGGTGGCATTTAACATCTTGCCTAACTGTCTGGACAAGTTTGGCAGCTTTAGAATAATTATGAAAAGGAATACCAGTAATACACCCTCATATACGCAGCCCACAGACAAAACCTCCTCCAAGAGGTCCAATTGTTCTTGAAGAAGGTTCAGTGGCCTGGGACAGACCATTCAGCGTCTCTGCCGTAGGAATGGTGATAGTCAGCGCAGTGGTGGCTGCAGCTGCAGCTTGGCTCCTCCATCGCCTGCTGTAGGATCCACAGCAGGAGCAGAAGCAGTGCGATCATCTTGTACCTCTGCTCCGGGGTTTTCCACTCTGCGTATCAGACATTCAGGCACCCAAACGGGGTTCTGCTGGTCCTGTGGAAAAACACAAACCGAGCCTTGGGTCCAGATTATCACTGGGTCCGGGCCTTTCCATGTTCCTTCCAACACATCCTTCCACAAAACTTTAGGCATGTGTTTTGGATTGGATTGTTGGCCGTGCCACTCTGCTGCACTGCGGCCATTTTTGTCCAATGTTCTAAAATCTTCTCCTATTCCCCCTTTTTGTTTATATAAGGCATTCTTGAGGGTGAGGTGGGTGCATTCCACCATACCCTGACCCTGAGGGTTGTCTCTAGCTCCCTGCTGCTCTCATGACACAAAAGGATGTCATTCATATAATGATAGATGATTATCAGGGGAAACTGTTTCCTGACAGTTTGTAAGGCCTTCTTTACATACACATGGTGGGGCTATTAGCCATGCCCTGTGGCAATAAACCTTTGACAGTCTCTGGGGTGAAGCGGGATGGAGAAGAAACAGTCTTTGATACTTTTTCCTAATTACAAAAATAGATGTGTTCCATGGCGAGGTAGAGGGCTGGAGGTGACCAGCTGCTATCTGTTCTTGTACTAAAGTGTGGGCTGCTTCCTTCTTTTCTTTGGTGAGGGGCCACTGAGGTACCCACACGGGCCTTTTTAGGCTGTTTTCCCTCAGTGGCCCCAAAGAAAAACCCAATCCTGGTCCTCCGTCCCCATCCTCTCTCTAAAGGGGCAAGTATCCTAGTTATAATTTAAATGGAGTACGTCGCTAATTCCGCGAATCTTTTGATTTCGTCGCCACTCTGCGAACCTTTTGATTTCGTCACCACTCTGCGAACCGTCACCACTCTGCGAACCTTTTGATTTCGTCGCCACTCTGCGAACCTTTTGATTTCGTCGCTGCTCTGCGAACCTTCACTGGCGCCTCCTCATTCCATATATTATAATAAACAATGTCACAAACACTAACAGGACACACACACTACACATAAACACCCACCGCAACTGCCTGCCGTCTGCCCTGCCACGTATACTTTCAGTTTACTCGCTGATCCACTCACCCTCCTCGGTTCCCTCTCCCAGTCTGGCCAGCCGACCGAACGGCGTCCAGCGATGTTCCTGAAGAGTTACAAGCACTACTTCATTGGCAGGCGCCAGGGTCAGCGGATCAGGTCGCGACGAGGTTTAGCGATTCCCGGGGTTCGGCACCACTTGTCGCGACCCTTCAGGGACCGAGGCAACACGCCCAAGGTCTTGATTCTTCTCTAGGCTTTATTGTCTAATCTCTCACGGCGGTTACAGCAGTTGTCGGGCAGCTCCTCTCCCTCCCGGCGGGCTCCCTTATATTCAGTCACCCAACCAATCCGGGACAGTATCATGCGTGACCTTTAAGCGGATAGGTGTCACGTGCCACTCTAAGCGGGCAGCACGAGCTGTGCATGGGTACGGAAGTCTGCTGGGCCAATCCCCAACAGGGAAGAGGGGAAAGGGTGGTGAGCAGGAAGCAGGCTCCATCTTTAGGGCGTTGTCCAACTAGAGTGGGGCTCAGCCTCAGCCGTAGGCCAGGCCCCCACACCACACTGTAGGATGTCTTTTTGTTCTTCTGATGGTGTCCTTTGCTGTACAGCAGCCTTTCAGCTTGATATAGTTCCACTTGTTCATTTTTGCTTTTGTTTCCCTTGTCCAGGGAGATATGTTCATGAAGAAGGCACTCATGTTTATGTCCAAGAGATTTTTGCCTATGTTTTTTTCTAAGAGTTTTATGGTTTCATGGCTTACAGTCAGGTCTTTGATCCATTTCGAATTTACTTTTGTGTATGGGGTTAGACAGTGATCCAGTTTCATTCTCTTACATGTAGCTGTCCAGTTTTGCCAGCACCAACTGTTGAAGAGACTGTCACTTCCCCATTGTATGTCCATGGCTCCTTTATCTATTAATTGACCATATATGTTTGGATTAATGTCTGGAGTCTCCATTCTGTTCCATTGGTCTGTGGCTCTGTTCTTGTGCCAGTACCAACTTGTCTTGATTACTGTGGCTTTGTAGTAGAGCTTGAAGTTGGGAGCAAGATCCCCCCCACTTTATTCTTCCTTCTCAGGATTGCTTTGGCTATTCAGGATCTTTGGTGGTTCCATATGAATTTTAGAACTATTTGTTCCAGTTTGTTGAAGAATGCTGTTGGTAATTTGATAGGCCTTGCATTGAATCTGTAGATTGCTTTAGGCAGGATGGTCATTTTGACAATATTAATTCTTCCTAGCCAAGGATATGGGATGAGTTTCCATTTGTTAGTGACCTCTTTAATTTTTCTTAAGAGTGTCTTGTAGTTTTCAGGGTATGAGTCTTTCACTTCCTTGGTTAGGTTTACTCCTAGGTGTTTTATTCTTTTTGATGCAATTGTGAATAGAATTATTTTCCTGATTTCTCCTTCTGCTAGCTCATTGTTAGTGTATAGGAAAGCAACAGATTTATGTGTATTGATTTTGTATCCTGCAACTTTGCTGAATTCAGATATTAGTTCTAGTAGTTTTGGAGTGGAGTCTTTAGGGTTCTGTATGTACAATATCATGTCATCTGCAAATAGTGACAGTTTGACTTCTTCTTTACCAATCTGGATTCCTTGTATTTCTTTGTGTTGTCTGATTGCCATGGCTAGGACCTCCAGTACAATGTTGAAAAGCAGTGGGGAGAGTGGGCATCCCTGTCTTATTCCTGATCTTAGAGGAAAAGCTTTCAGCTTCTCGCTGTTAAGTATGATGTTAGCTGTGGGTTTGTCATATTATTATTATTATTATTATTATTATTATTATTATTATTTGTTATATTGAGGTACTTGCCTTCTCTACCCATTTTGTTGAGAGTTTTTATCATGAATGGATGTTGAATTTTTCAGTGTCTATGGAGATGATCATATGGTTTTTGTCCTTCTTTTTGTTGATACGGTGGATGATGTTGATGGATTTTTGAATGTTATACCACCCTTGCATCCCTGTGTAAATTATTTTTAATAGTCTTTATTTATTGTTGTATTCTCTGTTCTAGCTGGGAAATGGTTGAAGGAATAAGAAACCTACTACACCAGTGAAGAAACTTAGTACACCCCCTGAGCACACATACACATTTCAAAAAAATAATCTTATCAATTCTATTTCTAGCACTTCTGTACAATATTGAATGTTTGTCTAAGCGATGATGAATGAGAATAGTTCAACATTTAAGATATGTTTTGGGTCAGACAAAGATTTTTTTTCCTTCAATTTTTGTTTCTGAAGTCATTCTTAATGTTATATAAAATTTGTTTACTTGTGTGTTCAGGTTTAGTTATTTGTCATAAAACCCTAGATATTTTGTCACCTAGCATCTATTTGTAAAATACTCAAATGCTCAGACAAGTTTTAATGTTGTGCATATTGAGATTTCTTGTAAAAAGCATAATTAGAGGCAAAGAATCTGAACAGATACTTCTTCAGAGAGGAAATTTGGATGGCCAACAGGTGTATGAAAAGATGCTCCACATTGCTAATCATCAGAGAAATGCAAATTAAAACCACAATGAGATATCACTTCACACCAGTTAGGATGGACACCATCCAAAAGACAAACAACAACATATGTTGGCGAGGATGTGGAAAAAGGTGAACCCTCCTACACTGCTGGTGGGGATGTAAATTCAACCTTTGTAGAAAGCAATATGGAGGTTCCTCAAAAAACTAAAAATAGAAGTACCATTTGATCTAGGAATTCCACTCCTAGGAATTTACCCTAAGAATGCAGGATCCCAGTTTCAAAAAAGCATATGTACAGCACTATTTACAATAGCCAAGAAATGGAAGCAACTTGAGTGTCCATCAGTAGATGAATGGATAAAGAAGATATGGTACGTATACATAATGGAATATTATTCAGCCATAAGAAGAAAACAAATGCTACCATTTGCAACAACATAGATGGAGCTAGAGGGTATATGTTCAGTGAAATGAGCCAGGCAGAGAAAGATAAGTATCAAGTGATTTCACTCATATGTGGAGTATAAGAACAAAGCAAAATCTGAAGGAACAAAACAGCAGCAGACTCACAGAACCTAAGAATGGACCAACAGTTATCAAAAAGAAAGGGACTGAGGAGGATGCATGGGAAGGGAGGAGAAGGGGAATAAGGGGCATTACTATTAGCACACATAACTTTGGGGTGGGGCACGGGGAGGGCAGTATAGCACAGAGAAGACAAGTAGTGACTCTATAGCATCTTACTACGCTAATGGACAGTGACTCTAATGGGGTATGTAGTGGGGACTTGATAATGGGGGGAATCTAGTAACCACAATGTTGTTCACGTAAGTGTATATTAATGATACCAAAAAAAGCATAATAATATACTGTTAAAGAGAAAAATTTTATTACTGAAATAACAATGATCACATATACTTATTTTTATGGTAAACATTTCATTGATCAAAGTGTAATTTTTTGTGGCTGACTTACGTTGCTTAAATTTTAAGCTCCAGAAATTTTCACAAGCCTCTGCATACTTTTCTGCCTCTTTCTCCCTATATTTGTAACCAAACCAAATGTCCAGTACATGGTAGTAAAGAAAAATCCTAAATGCTCCTCTACAACACTCATAAAAAGGGTGTATATCTCCCCATTGATATACATGCAACCAAATTTCTTTAAGGATCTGTAGTCCTTGGATGGTCTCCCTATTTCCACTTAGGGAAGTATTATTTTGTTATTAACAAATGGATGTCAATCTGAAATGAAATAATTACAGCATAAATGGGGATGAATGTGATGTGCTCCCAACCAAGCTTGATGGGCAACATGATATGATTTTGCAAGCTATGGATTATTCTGCATTCTCCATTGATAATAGAGCCAGGGGGACTTATTTAGTGAATAAACAAAAGAATCACAGAGATTAGTGATCTCAAGACACAGAAAGCCAAGTAATAGTCTGAATTAGCACACAATTTAGAACAGAATATTTAAAATCCTGATTAACCAACACTAAGAAGAATGATAATTATGTGATGTGATAGAGGTGGTAATTATCACTACAATAGCAATCATATGACAATATATAAATGTATCAAATCAACATATTATACATCTTGAGTTTACACAATGTTACATGCCAAATATATTTCAATAAAAATGAACAGAATGGTTAGGTGATAGTCACCTAGATGAAAGTAGAAAACCTAGAAGGATTTATGTCTTCATATTACAGCTTCACAAGAAGTAAGAACTAAATTGTGGGGCAATAGACATGGCTGTGTCTAAATGACAACAGACTATGCTTGAACAAGTAGGCACTTCTCTAATCTTAAGTAAAATGTCATCTTATTGTGACACTCTAGATCTGGCCCAAGGTTCCTATTCTACTGCATTTAATAGGATACCAGGATATTCTTTGAGGGTTCACATTTTCCACTGATTGCAAATAAAGAAAATCTGATCATAAATTTTTTCCAGATACTTGGTATTTGATTTCTTATGCTGCTTACAATAAGTTTTCATTTTACTTGATATGTCTATTTTGACTACTTTTTAAAAAAAGTTAGTTTTATTAATACCTTAAAACAACTATGAAATATTTCTTCCTAATACACATGTGAATTAAAGGAGTTTCACAAAATTATTGTTCCACAAATCATAGATACTATATTTAACATGTTATAAATTTCATTAGAAATGCTTAGTGAGAGATTAAGGAAGATTTTTGTTTCCTTGAACACATTCTTATAATGATAGAGGAAATTTTCATTGATACTGAAGACAGTAAGAACCTCCAAGTAGGTTCATAATCAAACTTTGAAGGGTTACTTGAAGGTTAACCTGATTGAACTAGTTAGCCCTTTGAGAAAAAATGTTAAGGAATGAATCTATCATTTTCATTTGACTTTTCAAAGTCAGTGTGCTCTTACTTGTGTGAGATAAATGCAATTTTCTTGATTGTGTCACTGAAAGCTTGTTTCACTTGCTTATTCCTCAAAGTATAAATGAAGGGGTTCAACAAAGGGGCAACAGATGTAGTGAGCAGGGATACCCCTTTATTGATATCTACCTCTTCTTTGGCTGAAGGCTTGATGTAGATGAAAATACAGCTTCCATAGGTGATGGAAACAACAATCATGTGAGATGAACAGGTAGAAAAAGCTTTCTTCCTTTGTGACTCAGAAGGGAATCTTAGAATTGTCCTGATGATGTATATGTATGAAAGAACAACGCCTATTAGTGTAATGATGAACGTCAGTACTGCACAGATTATAACGACCTGTTCTATGAACCATGTATCTGAGCATGAAATCTTAAAAAGAGGAGACGCATCACAGCCAAAATGGTCAATGATATTAGAGTCACAGAATTCCAGCCGGAGACCCATACCTAGCGGTGTGATGATGATCATCAACCCAGAGACCCAGCAGCAGAGGACAAGGATGGTACAGACTCTGCTGTTCATGATGCTCATGTAATGCAGGGGCTTACAGATGGCCACGTAGCGGTCATAGGACATGGCGGCAAGGAGAAAAAATTATGTGGCCCCAAAAAGTCCAATAAAAAATATTTGACTGGCACAAGCATTATAAGTAATGGTATTGTCCCCAGTTGACATGCTGTACAGGAATCTAGGAATACAGACTGTTGTGAATGAGATTTCTAATATGGAGAAATTTCGAAGAAAAAAATACATAGGTGTTTTCAGATGAGAATCCAAGAGTGTAAGAATGATAATGGTCAGATTTCCAGTAATGCTCAGCATGTAGGTGAGAAAGAGGAAGATAAAGATCAGAACTTGCACCTGTGGGTCCTCTGTAAGTCCCAACAAGATGAATGTTGTTATTGCTGTGTGGTTTCTCATTATTGCCTTGATGTTTTAGGCAATTGACATCTAAAAAGTCAAAAGGGAAGTATCTAAACAGAACAAAAGGAAATGATGACACAAAACTTTTTGAAACAGAAAATGGAGAAACAAGATTAATAGAATCACAAGTTGATGCTTAGACAGGATGAATACCATGACTAAAACTGTTGTGAGATTGATCTAGAATAAAAGAGAAAAGATGAATTTTATAAGGGAAGGAAATATATGACATCATTACAGATTATACAGATGTTAAGAAGATAAACATGGAATATTTTGAAAAGCTCTGCAGTGCAGATTTGGAAACTTAGATGAAATGAATTAATTCTTTGAAAGATGCTATCTACCAAAGTTAATTCAAGATGGGCTATCTAATCTATGTAGCCCTACATATTGTGAAGTGAAAAAATATATACTTAAATCACCCTACAAAGAGAACTCTAGTCTCATATACCTAAATTATAGTACTCTACCAAATATTTAAAAACAAATCAAAACACTACACAAATTCTTTCAAAAAATGATTTTTTAAACAAAAATTATAGCTATTTGATAGTTTCAAATGCATAGACATAATATAAATGATAACCATAATAAAAAATGGAATAGTAAAAGATTCTCTATAGTGGTAAATTTTCTACATTCTACCTCCAGTGGTAAAATATTGATTTTAAATGTTCCATGAAATGGTTAGTGTGTCTACTATAATTCATAGACTACACACATACTTTTAAGAAGTTATAAAATGAAATGCACAATATATAATTAAAATGGAGCCCTAAAACTGTTCAATGGAGACATGAGGAGGAAATGAAAAATGAACTGCAATGGGGCCAAACAAAAATTAAGAAACAAAATGATAGAAGTCCAATACAAATGATTATGTCACATATAAATGATCAAAACAAACCACACTAATTAAAGCATAGAAGTTACAAGGATGGATTTGTAAAAAAATTTCCCATGTGGATGTTGTATGCAAGCACCCAGTTCAAATATAATGACATAGATAGGTTAAAAGTAAAACAATAGAAAAATAGTACCATGCACACCATAATCAAGAGAATACTGGAGTGACTATGTTACTATTGCCACCAAAGAAAAGTAACAAGCTTACAGAAGAAAATGACTTACTGATAACTCAGACGATTCTCCAAGCAAACATAAAGATTCTAATTTGTTACATTTCTAAGAGTGCATCAAAATACATGAAGAGCAAACTGACATAAATGAAAGAGGAAATAGGTAAATTACCAATTATAGTTGGAAATTTCTCTTACTAACCTACTATCACCATTCTTCTTCAATTAATTATTACTACTCTTCTTCTGGAAGGCTTCCTTTGATGCTATTGCCCACATCTAGATAATGGCCAATCTGTTTAGACCCTACATCCACAACATGTTATAAAAAAGTCTGTATTTTCTACTCCATATGCTTCTACCCTCCTTCAGATTACCTTCATCTCACACTTGAGGTGAAACATTCATGCTCTAACTGGAATTCCTCTCTCCTGTTTTCATCATTTTAATCAATTTTCTTCATTGCAACTAGAATAAGTCCTGAGATACCATCTCAATTTCTCCAGACTAGGTGAGGCACATCTCCCCTGTGTTCCTATACCCATCATCCTTGTATCAGGGCTGTATTGTATTGCTTATCTATTGTTTGTCACCCAATTGAACTGTGATAGTTTCCAGATCAGAGCCTGTCTTATTCTCAGTCAGATTTTATACTCAATCTGAATATACGATCTCTTATACTGAGATCTTAGCACGTTTCCTGGGATATAACACAGATATTTCTGAACAAAGGCTAGGATGTAACCTTGACTTATATGTCAGGATTCTGTTTGACAGAATTTCTTTACTCCTATGGTCCATATAGAAGACGCTACACTGCTGTTGAAGGTACTTCCTTCAGTATCATGCTTCCCTGATGCTCCAGCACAACAAGTTTCAGTTACCAGAAGACAGTCAGTCCACCTGGGCATCTTACCAGCTGTGCTGGTCACAGTGCCACAGGATGTCCCATTTATTCTTTTTTTATATTTTCCTGATGAAAAAAATATAGGTCACAAAAAAATAAGTAAAAGGTACTGAAGTCTTTAAAACATTCTAGATGAGCTAGTGATAATTTTCCCTTGTGTTGTTTACCTGAGCTTTCTCTAGCAAGACTCTTCATTGTACGGGAATATTCTCTTTGATTTTACTCATAATATACAGGGCAAAGTACGTAGACTTTAGTAAGGTTAGACTAGAATTAACATTAATTCGGAAGGGGTACTATCAGGCGGCTATTTTCAACCAAGGCTTGCTCCTGGGTTCCTTCTTTGACAAAATGGTCTCAGATGGAACCTACGTAACACAGAAGGCAGCATCAGAGTTTCTAGACACTATCAGAGAGTGAAAACACAGATACAGGCTCCTGGGCAAAACCTTTTGTCTAAATGCTGTTAGCCTATCTTGTTCTGCAGATCTACCCTTGAAATATCTGCAGTAGCTCAGACAGGCTTGTTGTCCCCAGAGACCACCTTCCTTGGTTCCTATAGTCACTTTCTCTTCATTCCCTATTGTAACTTCTAGAAAAAGTCTCTGCTCATCCTGGGTACTATGACAAGATATAAAACAACCCTTTTTATTCCTAGTCTTCTAGTTATCTAGTTATCCAGAAACATGTCTCAGACACATTCTGACAAATTATATTACTGATTTTGTTCATGTTTGAAAGGCAAGATTTTTCAAGGTGGTATGTCAAACCAAGTTTCATTAAGTTGAAGAGATGCATTTATGTAATTGAGATTATGTGTTTGTGTGTATGTGAGAGTGTGTGTGTGCATGCACTTGTGTTTTGGCAATGGGCAATAGATTTTAACATTACATGATCATGAAATTTCTCTATTTTATTGCCCACATACTTAACCAATTCATAAAATGGGCTTAGATATTTCCTCTTTTGCTTCCATGATTAATATTTTTGAAATAGAAGTGACATTCAAAAAGTGATATGATTTTCTCTTGTGAATGATCCAAACTCTAAAACACACACACAAATATATTATGTGTGTGTTTCTTTTTATATAAATGTGTGCTTGTGTATAATATATATAAAAATAAACAGATAAACTTAGGAAAGTGTTAGAAACTATTTTAAGTATTTTTCCAAGTTTTAGCATAGAAAAAAATTGATTTGAGAAAGACATACATACTTACTCTTCAGTCGCTTTTCTCATTCACACTTCAGTTTTTGTCTTATCTACACAGATATTTAGTGGAACTCGTAACTAAAGAAGAATTATTAGTAGTGACATGGATATGGTCTAGCCATACTTTTTCACTTTCACTGGAGGTTGCAGTGGAAATGGATGCACAGCTGTGTCAGTTTTCTTATTCCTAGGTCTAACATTCATCATGAATTACAATATGAGTCTAAATTGAAAAAAAAGGCTATTTCTGAATAACATGAATATCTAGATAGAAGGAAAGACTGGTAAACAGGCACAAACAAACCAGAAATTCTCGGATTCTGAAACATTGATGATCTGACCCAGTTTTTTCACTGAGTGGCCCCTTTAAGGTTTCACCCCAGATATGACTGAGGGAATGCTTTATATGGGCAACCTGTAATAGACCAAATAGGTTTAAAAAAACGTGTCCTTGGTGACCCTGCATAAAATTCACTAGTGAATGTAAAATATAATTAACACAGAAAAATAAAAGCAAGTGAAAGCTAACTAATGCACCTGGGAGTTAGGAGAATATATCCTTGGAGATTGGAAGATGAGTTAATAGCACAAAGGTCAAGATGTACTATCAGTGTACTAAATCTTTGCCAAAATGATCCAAATGATGATGCTTTTGTCTACTCTACTTCATACTTTTTATTGCTATTAATACATAGCAATTTTTTGAAATGTGTGCTGATAATTTATGCTTTATGTATGAGCAGAATATTACTATCTTTCCATTGTTTTTGAGTCAAAGTGATTCCTTTTTCTTAGGTATTTACATATATTCAGGACAGTAAATCTTTGTAAGTGTCATATGTTACAAAACCTACTTAATGTCTTGTTGCCAACATCTACTATAACTTATGGTGATGTTGGTATACAGAAATATGTTTAATATATAGGAAAATATATTTGCCTTTTGTTCTCTCATTTCTGAATCTATTGCCATTATCTGAGAGTCTTCACTGATCTTGATCTTATTGCATATTTACTTATACTATCTTACAATAATTTTATGACTTACTTTATTTGCATTAGTATCAGTATTCTATCTAGATGACAGTTGGTATAAGGTATGAATGAGGATATCAAACTTTCCTCCAAATGATGAGGCAGTTGTTCTATGCCATTTAATAAAGAATCAACCATTATAGCACTTCTTTTTGGTCTCTGCTTTAAATTTGCTTTTAGAATTCATCTCAGTTTCTTTACTGAAATAGAAAAAGAGAGAGCCATCATCAGTCCTTAAATTTTGAAGAATTCCTGAAAGCCAGAAGGAAGATAAATTTCCCTTTCTACCACCTATATCAGTCAGTCCATATTTATGTCATCCTATTTATTTATCACCGCTCTATGGGAACCAAGGGAAAAGAGAAAGGGTTCTTGATAGCTAATGTTGGATTATTCGATATAACCACTAGGGTCTAGAGAAAATGATATTTTTTGTCAGTGAAAATTGATTACTTCATGGAGAAGGACTGGTGTCAAGGAAACATGGTGGGACAATAAAAAGGAATAGTAGGTCATGATACAAGCAAGCAGTGATTGAATCATTGTAATGTGTGCTCTCTGTTGGAGAAGAAAGAAAGCTAAGGGAATGCTGAGCTAATTGAAGTAGCAATTACATGGGTCTAGACTTCATATTTTGAAAAATATTAAATAACAGGTTGAGTAATTTATTCGAAATTCCATATCATTCACCTATCAAGAAGGGAAATCAAAACTCTGTGATGACCAAGAGATGAGGGTAGGATAGAATGACAATATTTTAAATGTTTACAACCAATATAGAATATTAAAGAAAATGGAATCATTTAAAAAAATTATGTAAAAGGAAAATATTTATAAGCAGAATATTAGTTTTGTTTTATTTGTATGTAACTAGAGGATAGTCAGATTACATGTGGTCTAGTTTCATACTGCTACATACTAGGATCTAATATAGAGTGTCTCAAAGCCAATAATGCTGAAAAGAACATTTGATTAAATCTCTTGAATGAAACAATGGGGCTACAATTCATCATCCACTGCCATGCTTAATATAATCTCTTTCTTACATGTACTCTCACTTGAAATTTTTCACAGATATTATGAATGCTTGTATGATTGATTTATTCTGCTCTTCTCTTCTCCTTTGCTACCTGTTTGACCCAAAAATATTGCTCATAGACTATTGACCTCTTATATTTCCTTTCCATCACCCTCTCTTCAACTCTCCCACATACTCTAGGCTGCTTCTCTTCAGGGGTTGAAAGAGATAAAATCATTTCAGAAAATCCTGTGGAGATATATTTACACCAGTTATATAAAATGCTATTTTTATTGTCTATCAAGTAAACCTGAAAAAAATTGAAAACAGCATATCATGGAATGATACTCAACACTAGTTTCTCATATGCTAGATCAATCTCAACATCTTTGCCTACAAATATAGTCAGTAAAATGTCAAAAAAAAATGATGCAAAATTTGAGAACTTAATCTTTCTCCAGAGTGAACTCAACTGGCTGTGGGTTTTTTCACATATTCATGAGGTTTAGTAATGGCTCCTTTTAATTTTTTCATTCTCTATACATTAATAATATGGCATGAGAATTATTCTATAGAGTTCCCATTTGTCTTTGTGCATTCGTATACTACACATGTATATCCATAACAAGATCTATATAGTGATAAAACGATGTTTCTTTTGTATTTAATATTATAATTTTTTATTTTTATGGAACTTTTTCTTTTTGGTACAGTCTATTGTGCAGATTTGGTCTTCAGGCAGGCTGCTGTGTCATTTTGAAATTTCTGTCTTGGTTGTTAAACATAATGATGCTGTCAAAATGCTTTTCTTTTGAAGGACATTGCTAGAAAACAAACACATTAAAAAATCACCAGTTTACACTGGTGCCTCTACTTCTAATCCAACACCACTGCATTCTTCTGCAATTTATATTTGATTCTCCACCCTGCTCCCATTTTTTTTACAGTGAAATTTTTATGTCCCAGATCAATGCATTTACTAATTTGATGAGTGGTAAAATTCACACAAATGAAATCAGAATTACTCCACCAATTCCACCAATGACAGAAGCTAAATTAAGTTAAAGATTTATTTGTTATCCTGTTATCCTTTTACTCTTTACTGTATATCTCATGGAGAGTCCTTGATCAGAGCAAGGTATTTTAAAAAGTTCACACTAAATTTTTAAAATTTGTTCTTTGCTTTTTACCCCTGGGGTTTTTATTCAGTGGTTATTCAGTGAGAAATAGTGTTACTTTATGTGTTTCTATTTATATTCAAGTGTACTTTCTCTCTTCCAATAATGTGATACTTTAAAACTTTAAAATATATAAAATGTGATTGAAAAATAAAATTTTAATTTAAAATATATACTCAAAATTGCTTCATGAATTCATTTCATTTCTAGTTTTTTTGCATGTCTCGTATAAGGATGTCAATCTCTCAATTGTATACTTATTTCTTTATTCCAAAAAAATTTCAGGACTTCTATCTATGGTACAGTATTAGATTGTTGAATATTTTCCAAAGTGAATATCTCCTATCTATCTATACGTTATCTGTATCTATCATCACTCTATATTCATCACTATCTGTGATATATATAAATATATACATATATAAAATCTATCATGAATCTCTGTATGTCAATCATCTATCTATATCTATCTATGTATCATCATCTACCTATCATTTAACTATCCATTTACTTAATTGGAAGTATTGCATAATAATAAATAACCTAAACTTTGAAGTCAAAGAGCTGATTTCATCCTGTATCCATAATTTCTAAGCTTTGTCAGTACTGTGAGCAAGTAAAATGATTCCTGTAATTCTGTTTTTTCAACAAAAAAAGTTTGTGATCACGTGTACTTTGTCTATTATGTTTATATTGAATAATGTATGCACAACAACTACCACAGTACTTCATGCATAGTAAATGTTCAATACCTGATAGGTATTGTAATAATTAGAGCTAGTTCAAAAAGGTATACATTTTCAAATAATTGAAGAAAATATTCATCTTCAAATCATAATATTTATGCAGAAGTTCATATTTTTTTCTTAATATTGAACACAGCTGCTTTTCAAAAAATTAGTAGTAGTAGTGTTGGTGTTATACATCCATACACTATTTCCTAATAATTGGTTCATATATGAAAAAAACCTCAAAGGGAATTATATTGGTATCTTACATATAGATTTATCTATGATCCAAAATAATCCGATAGTTTCCAGCATCCACATGTTTGTCTTGAAATGAGTATTTTTTTAATGTGACAACATAACAGTACTTTATATCATCATGTGAAACAATAAGCTTATTTTTTTTTTGAGAGGGCATCTCTCATATTTATTGATCAAATGGTTGTTAACAACAATAAAATTCAGTATAGGGGGGACAACGCTCAATGTACAATCATTAATCCATCTCAAGCCTAATTCTCGTCAGTCTCCAATCTTCTGAAGCATAACAAACAAGTTCTTACATGGTGAACGAATTCTTACGTAGTGAATAAATTCTTACATGGTGAACCGTACAAGGGCATTCATCACAGAAACTTTCGGTTTTGATCATGCATTATGACCTATAAACAATCAGGTCAAATATGAATATTCGTTTGATTTTTGTACTTGATTTATATGTTGATCCCACATTTCTCCTATTATTATTATTTTTAATAAAATGCTGAAGTGGTAGGTAGATGCAAGATAAAGGTAGAAAACATAGTTTAGTGCTTTAAGAAGGCAAAGGTAGATGATCAGATGATCAGGTGTGTGCCTATGGACTAAGTATTAATCCAGGCTAGACAAGGGCAGCAAGACATCCACGGATGCAGAAGATTTCTCTCAAAGCAGGGGGGGTGAGGTTCTGAGCCTCACCTCTGTTGATCCCCAAATTCTCACCTGATGGCCCCCCTGCGACTGTGCCTGTCTTAGGTTGTTCCTCCCTTGAGGAATCTTACCCGTCTCTGGCTAACCAGTCATCTTCCGGGGCCATACAGGGAAATGTAAAGTTGGTAAGTGAGAGAGAAGCCATATTGTTTGCAAAGGTTAGCTTTTTACTTCTTTGCAGATTTATGCCCTGTGGCTTCTATGCCCAGCACTTGTCTCGAGGTATCTTTACCACCTGGAGGAATTATGATACTCAGTAACGATATGAGGCACGAATTCTATTTAAGGGTTGTAATTAGGAAGGAAGAAGAAAAGCTATAGATGTAGCATGTGAAGGAAACATGGGAGGATTGATTATTTCTTTGACATATCTTCTTGTAGAGTACCTTAAGCATGTATAGGTTTTAAACTACTAACTAACTTGCACACACATATTAACATAATAGAAATACGGTGACATAAACAAAGCAAATCTATAATTACCAGCCATCTCCAGTGAAGCCAAGAAAACCATTTAGGCACCCTAGGCATTTGTGAAAAATTTTCTATGATATGATGGATATTGTCCAACTGTACTTGAACCATCAGACAAATTAAAGCAGCCCATTTCTGGGATCTGTTCACATCCCATATGTTCTTTTAACCATAGATAGTCTATAGTCATGAGATTTTGGAGTGCTACAACTTGCACCCCTCCCAACTCCTGGTTGAGTTCCAACAGTACAGATCCAGTCAAATTCATTGTCTCACTGTATGCACATGCCAGCCTAGACATCTCCCTCCTCATTCCTATGGCAAGTCCAGGAGACAGTGGGCTGGATGCAGCCACAACCGCAGCATCGTCCGGATCCCTGTGGAGGCTTTTTGATGATCATCCCCCGGCACAAGTCCTCCAGAGAGTGCTGATGCCGGAAGCTCCTCCTCATATCGTATCTTAGTTCATTTTCTGGGTATCCAAGCTAGGCCTTGATCTTCTGCATAGAAACAAACAGACCCTTTGCCCACACTTTGACATGCCCTCTATACCACTGTACAAAACTCACTGGAGGTCAGCACACAGTAACTGCTTTTATTTTTTTTAATTAAGAGAAAGGAATATTATCAGAAAAGAGTACCTCCATAGCTGATCATCTGACACCCTTTAAGTGATCAACATTAAGGATATTTAAAGCATGCGTTGATCTTTGATTTACCAATAGTTTTATCCTGTTAAGGAGTAATCCCCCTTTTCTTTCTTTCATTCTTTTTTTTTTTAATTTTTAATCTACACTTACATGAAGAATACTATGTTTACTATGCTCTCCCCTATATCAGGTCCCCCCTAACAACCACATTACGGTTACTGTCCATCAGCTTAGCCAAATGTTGTAGAGTCACTACTTGTCCTCTCTGTGTTGTGCAGCCCACCCTCCCCTTTCTCCCTTCCCCCCATGCATGCTAATCTTAATACCCCCCATCTTCTTCCCCCCCCTTATCCCTCCCTGCCCACCCATCCTCCCCAGTTCCTTTCCCTTTGGTACCTGTTAGTCCATTTTTGGGTTCTGTAATTCCACTGCTGTTTTGTTCCTTCAGTTTTTCTTTGTTCCTATACTCCTCAGATGAGTGAAATCTTTTGGTATTTCTCTTTCTCCACTTGGCTTATTTCACTGAGCATGATACTCTCCAGCTCCATCCATGTTGCTGCAAATGGTTGGATTTTTCCACTTCTTATGGCTGAGTAGTATTCCATTGTGTATATGTACCACATCTTCTTTATCCATTCATCTACCGATGGACATTTAGGTTGCTTCCAATTCTTGGCTATTGTAAATAGTGCTATGAAAAACATAGGAGTGCATCTGTCTTTCTCAAACTTGATTGCTGCGTTCTTAGGGTAAATTCCTAGGAGTGGAATTCCTGGGTCAAATGGTAGGTCTGTTTTGAGCATTTTGACGCACCTCCATACTGCTTTCCACAATGGTTGAACTAATTTACATTCCCACCAGCAGTGTAGGAGGGTTCCCCTTTCTCCACAGCCTCGCCAACATTTGTTGTTGTTTGTCTTTTGGATGGCAGCCATCCTTACTGGTGTGAGGTGCTACCTCATTGTAGTTTTAATTTGCATTTCTCTGATAATTAGCGATGTGGAACATCTTTTCATGTGTCTCTTGGCCATCTGTATTTCTTTTTTGGAGAACTGTTCAGTTCTTCTGCCCATTTTTTAATTGGGTTATTTGTTTTTTGTTTGTTGAGGCGTGTGAGCTCTTTATATATTCTGGACGTCAAGCCTTTATCGGATCTGTCATTTTCAAATATATTCTCCCATACTGTAGGGTTCCTTTTTGTTCTGTTGATGGTGTCTTTCACTGTACAGAAGCATTTCAGCTTAATGTAGTCCCACTTGCTCATTTTTGCTGTTGTTTTCCTTGCCCGGGGAGATATGTTCAAGAAGAGATCACTCATGTTTATGTCTAAGAGGTTTTTGCTTATGTTTTTTTCCAAGAGTTTAATGGTTTCATGACTTACATTCAGGTCTTTGATCCATTTTGAGTTTACCTTTGTATATGGGGTTAGACAATGGTCCAGTTTCATTCTCCTACATGTAGCTGTCCAGTTTTGCCAGCACCATCTGTTGAAGAGACTGTCATTTTGCCATTGTATGTCCATGGCTCCTTTATCAAATATGAATTGACCATATATGTTTGGGTTAATTTCTGGAGTCTCTAATCTGTTCCACTGGTCTGTGGCTCTGTTCTTGTGCCAGTACCAAATTGTCTTGATCACTATGGCTTTGTAGTAGAGCTTGAAGTTGGGGAGTGAGATCCCCCCTACTTCATTCTTCTTTTTCAGAATTGCTTTGGCTATTCGGGATCTTTGGTGTTTCCATATGAATTTTTGAATTATTTGTTCCAATTCATTGAAGAATGTTCCTGGTAATTTGAGAGGGATTGCATCAAATCTGTATATTGCTTTGGGCAGGATGGCCATTTTGACTATATTAATTCTTCCTAGCCATGAGCAGGGGATGAGTTTCCATTTGCTGGTGTCCCCTTTAATTTCTCTTAAGAGTGACTTGTAGTTTTCAGAGTATAAGTCTTTCACTTCTTTGGTTAGGTTTATTCCTAGGTATTTTATTCTTTTTGATGCAATGGTGAATGGAATTGTTTTCCTGATTTCTCTTTCTATTGGTTCATTGTTAGTGTATAGGAAAGCTACAGATTTCTGTGTGTTAATTTTGTATCCTGCAACTTTGCTGTATTCCGATATCAGTTCTAGTAGTTTTGGAGTGGAGTCTTTAGGGTTTTTTATGTACAGTATTATATCATCTGCAAATAGTGACAGTTTAACTTCTTCTTTACCAATCTAGACTCCTTGTATTTCTTTGTTTTGTCTGATTGCCGTGGCTAGGACCTCCAGTACTATGTTAAATAACTGCGGGGAGAGTGGGCATCCCTGTCTGGTTCCCGATCTCAGAGGAAATGCTTTCAGCCACTCACTGTTCAGTATAATGCTGGCTGTGGGTTTATCATATATGGCCTTTATTATGTTGAGGTACTTGCCCTCTATTCCCATTTTGCTGAGAGTTTTTATCATGAATGGATGTTGAATTTTGTCAAATGCTTTTTCAGCATCTATGGAGATGATCATGAGGTTTTTGTCTTTCTTTTTGTTGATGTGGTGGATGATGTTGATGGATTTTCGAATGTTGTACCATCCTTGCATCCCTGGGATGAACCCCACTTGATCATGGTGTATGATCCTTTTGATATACTGTTGAATTCTGTTTGCTAATATTTTATTGAGTATTTTTGCATCTACATTCATCAGGGATATTGGTCTGTAAGTTTCTTTTTTGGTGGGGTCTTTGCCTGGTTTTGGTATTAGGGTGATGTTGGCCTCATAGAATGAGTTTGGGAGTATTCCCTCTTCTTCTATTTTGTGGAACACTTTAAGGAGAATGGGTATTATGTCTTCTCTGTGTGTCTGATAAAATTCCAAGGTAAATCCGTCTGCCCCGGGGTTTTGTTCTTGGGTAGTTTTTTGATTACCGTTTCAATATCTTTGCTCGTAATTGGTTTGTTTAACTTTTGTGTTTCTTCCTTGGTCAGTCTTGGGAGGTTGTATATTTCTAGGAAGTTGTCCATTTCTTCTAGGTTTTCCAGCTTGTTGGCATATAGGTTTTCATAGTAGTCTTTAATAATTCTTTGTATTTCCGTGGAGTCTGTCGTGATTTTTCCATTCTCATTTCTGATTCTGTTGATGTGTGTTGATTCTCTTTTTCTCTTAATAAGTTTGGCTAGAGGCTTATCTATTTTATTTTCTCAAAGAACCAGCTCTTGGTTTCGTTGATTTTTGCTATTGTTTTATTCTTCTCAATTTTGTTTATTTCTTCTCTGATCTTTATTATGTCCCTCCTTCTGCTGACTTTAGGCCTCATTTGTTCTTCTTTTTCCAGTTTCGATAATTGTGATGTTAGACTATTCATTTGGGATTGTTCTTCCTTCTTCAAGTGTGCCTGGATTGCTATATACTTTCCTCTTAAGACTGCTTTCGCTGCGTCCCACAGAAGTTGGGGCTTAGTGTTGTTGTTGTCATTTGTTTGTATATATTCCTTGATCTCTATTTTGATTTGTTCATTGATTCATTGATTATTTAGTAGCATGTTGTTAAGCCTCCATGTGTTTGTGAGCCTTTTTGTTTTCTTTGTAGAATTTATTTCTACTTTCATACCTTTGTGGTCTGAAAAATTGGTTGGTAGAATTTCAATATTTTGGAATTTACTGAGGCTCTTTTTGTGAGCTAGTATGTGGTCTATTCTGGAGAATGTTCCATGTGCACTTGAGAAGAATGTATATCCTGTTGCTTTTGGATGTAGAGTTCTATAGATGTCTATTAGGTCCATCTGTTCTAGTGTGTTGTTCAGTGCCTGTGTGTGTTTACTTATTTTCTGCCTGGTGGATCTATCCTTTGGGGTGAGTGGTGTGTTGAAGTCTCCTACAATGAATGCATTGTAGTCTATTTCCTTCTTTAGTTCTGTTAGTATTTGCTTCACATATGCTGGTGCTCCTGTATTGGGTGCATATATATTTAGAATGGTTATATCCTCTTGTTGTACTGAGCCCTTTATCATTATGTAGTATCCTTCTTTATCTCTTGTTACTTTCTTTGTTTTGAAGTCTATTTTGTCTGATATTAGTACTGCAACCCCTGCTTTCTTCTCACTGTTGTTTGCCTGAAATATGTTTTTCCATCCCTTGACTTTTAGTCTATGCTTATCTTTGGGTTTAAGGTGAGTTTCTTGTAAGCAGCATATAGATGGTTCTTGCTGTTTTATCCATTGTATTACTCTATGTCTTTTGATTGGTGCATTAAGTCCATTTACATTTAGGGTGACTGTTGAGAGATATGTACTTATTGCCATTGCAGGCTTTAGATTCGTGGTTACCAAAGGTTCAAGGTTAGCTTCTTTAGTATCTTACTGCCTAACTTAGCTCACTTACTGAGCTGTTATATACACTGTCTGGAGATTCTTTTATTCTCTCCCTTCTTATTCCTCTTCCTCCATTCTTCATATGTTGAGTGTTTTGTTCTGTGCTCTTTTTAGGGGTGCTCCCTTCTAGAGCAGTCCCTGTAGGATGCCCTGTAGAGGTGGTTTGTGGGAAGCAAATTCCCTCAGCTTTTGCTTGTCTGGGAATTGTTTAATCCCGCCATCATATTTAAATGATAGTCGTGCTGGATACAGTATCCTTGGTTCAAGGCCCTTCTGTTTCATTGCATTAAGTATATCATGCCATTCTCTTCTGGCCTGTAGGGTTTCTGTCGAGAAGTCTGATGTTAGTCTGATGGGTTTTCCTTTATAGGTGACCTTTTTCTCTCTAGCTGCCTTTAAAACTCTTTCCTTGTCCTTGATCCTTGCCATTTTAATTACTATGTGTCTTGGTGTTGTCCTCCTTGGATCCTTTCTGTTGGGACTTCTGTGTAATTCCATGGTCTGTTCGATTATTTCCTCCTCCAGTCTGGGGAAGTTTTCAGCAATTATTTCTTCAAAGAGACTTTCTATCCCTTTTCCTCTTTCTTCCTCTTCTTGTATCCCTATAATACGAATATTATTCCTTTTGTATTGGTCACATATTTCTCTTAGTGTTGTTTCATTCCTGGAGATCCTTTTATCTCTCTCTATGTCAGCTTCTATACGTTCCTGTTCTCTGGCTTCTATTCCTTCAATGGCCTCTTGCATCTTATCCATTCTGCTTATAAATCCTTCCAGGGATTGTTTCACTTCTGTGATCTCCTTCCTGACATCTGTGATCTCCTTCTGGACTTCATCCCACTGCTCTTGCATTTTTCTCTGCATCTCATCCCAGTGCTCTTACATTTTTCTCTGCATCTCATCCCATTGGTCTTGCATTTTTCTCTGCATCTCTGTCAGCATGTTCATGATTTTTATTTTGAATTCTTTTTCAGGAGGACTAGTTAGGTCTGTCTCCCTCTCAGGTGTTGTCTCTGTGATCTTTGTCTGCCTGTAGTTTTGCCTTTTCATGGTGATAGAGATAGTTTGCAGAGCTGGTACAAGTGACTGCTGGAAGAGCTTCCCTTCTTGTTGGTTTGTGGCCTTTTCCTGGGAGAATAGCGACCTCTAGTGGCTTGTACTGGGCAGCTGTGCCCAGACAGGGCTTCTGCTTCCTGCCCAGGTTCTTCGGGGTTTATCTCTGCTGTTGCTGTGGGCTTGGCCTGGCTGGGTCTGTTCCTCCAAAATGGTGGAGCCCCATTGGAGGGGGAGCGGCTGGGAGGCTATTTATCTCCGTAAGGGGCCTCTGTGCTCCCTGCTGCCCAGGGCCCAGAGATCCCCAGATTCCCTGCCTCTGGTCTAAGTGACGTGTCCTGCCCTTTTAAGACTTCCAAAAAGCACTCTCCAAACCAAAACAACAACAGCAACAATGAGAGAGGGAATAGAAAGGAAAAAAAAAAGGAAAAAACACGCGATTTTTTTTTTTTTTTTTGTCCTCAGGTGCCGGTCCCAGGCACCCGCTCACTGGTCCTGCTGCCCTGTCTCCCTAGCACCAGGGTCCCTGTCCTTTCAAGGCTTCCAAAAAGCACCCACCCACTGGTCCTGCAGGGAAGGAATGCTTGATATTCTTTGTCCTCAGGCGCTGGTCCCAGGCACCCGCTCACCAGTCCCGCCACCCTGCCTCCCTAGCACCGGGGTCCCTGTTCCTTTAAGGCTTCCAAAAAGCACTCGCCAAAAAGAGAGAAAAAAAGGGGAACAACACGCGAATTTCTCCGTCCTCAGGTGCTGGTCTCAGGCACCCACCCACCGGTCCCACAGGGAAAAACGCGCGATATTCTTTGTCCTCAGGCTCCGGTCCCAGGCACCCGCTCACCAGTCCCACCGCCCTGCCTCCCTAGCACTGGGGTCCCTGTCCCTTTTAGGCTTCCAAAAAGCACTCGCAAAAAAGAGAAAAAAAAAAAGGGGAAAAACGCGCGATTTCCTCTGTCCTCAAGTGCCGGTCTCAGGCACCCGCCCCCCGGTCCTGCAGGGAAAAACGTGGGATATTCTTTGTCCTCAGGCGCTGGTCCCAGGCACCCGCTCACCAGTCCTGCCACCCTGCCTCCCTAGCACCGGGGTCCCTGTCCCTTTAAGGCTTCCAAAAAGTGCTCACCAAAAAGAGAAAAAAAAAGGGGAAAAACGCGCGATTTCCTCCATCCTCAGGCGCCGGTCTCAGGCAACCGCCCGCCGGTCCCGCAGGGAGAAACGCGGGATATTCTTTGTCCTCAGGTGCCGGTCCCAGGCACCTGCTCACCGGTCCCGCCACCCTGCCTCCCTAGCAACGGGGGCCCGTCCCTTTAAGACTTCCAAAAAGCACTCGCCAAAAAAAAACCGCACCAGTTTCTTTCCGCCCGCCAGGAGCCGGGGGGAGGGGTGCTCGGGTCCCGCCGGGCCGGGGCTTGTATCTTACCCCCTTCGCAAGGCGCTGGGTTCTTGCAGGTGTGGATGTGGTCTGGATGTTGTCCTGTGTCCTGTGGTCTCTATTTTAGGAAGATTTTTCTTTGGTATATTTTCATAGCTCTATGTGTTGTTGGGAGGAGATTTCCACTGCTCTACTCACACCACCATCCTGGCTCCGCCCCCCAATAAGCTTATTTTTTTATGATAAAGACAAAAGCCAACTTGTGTTTTGTAGGTTCTCTTGAGTTTTTTTCCATCTGTCCCATATCTCATTAGAGACAGTGTCCCCTTAGACTACCTGTAGAGAAGCCTTCAATCCCTTTAAATAATTTGAAATCAGCAAATGTTTCCCAGGTATCAAGCTAATCATCTCAGCTAATGATAATATTTATGAATATTGTGAAATGGGATTTGTTGAACACACATCTTATAAATTATTTGGCATTGAAAAGGAGTTTACTGGAAACTTTGATTGTCCAAGGCATAGATACTACTATATGTTCAGATAATGTGATAGTGAAGAAAGTCGCATTACTAAAATAGTTATACTTTAGCTTTCTGCTTTGAATCAACCTGAGATTATAGTAAGTTTCTTGCCTATAAAATTAACTATTGTTTTCCAATGAGTGTGTTTGCCTTTCATTGTGGTTGGTCCCTGCTCTTGTAGTCGAGAGAAAAAAGGCTACCCCAACATATACTGCTAACAATAAGTAACACAGTGGTATTGCTTTTCTTTCAAACATTTAAGAATAACTATAAATGCCATGTACGTTACATTCAAATAACTAACAGTGAATTCAAGGTGATATTTTATTATTCCTCTTTGAATAAAACATTAATTATTCCTCTTTTCCTATTTTCTGAATCTGTGAAGGCAAGAGCATAAAGTTTGATTTTTGCACGTGCACCTGCATTTCTAATGCCTTATTGTTTTAAACCAGACGCTGCACTGTAGAATTGCAGAAGAATGATGGTTGTTCTATGACGTCTAGATAAAGAACCTGAACAAATCTAGAAGTCAAGTGATCATAAGTCAATTAAAAATATCCACCATAAATTGGAGGATATTTTTGTTGGAGAATTGACTTCAGACATTTTAATACATTTTTAAAAATAGAAAAAATTGCTCTTACTGGAGTTCTAATTCTGTTAAACACTTTGAGCAATGACAATTTATCACTGATAATTATTGATGGCCAAATCTGCCCTGGTTGCAGGACAAATAACCTGCTTTGTGGTTTTGAAATGACTCTGATACCAATATTGAACCTATGGGCTGTTCAATGCATTTTGCAAGAAAGTTGAAGTTAGAGCAAGGATATCATCAGAATGAATAGGGCCCTGTGAAGGTGAGATCAAGAACGAAAGGTCTGGATTCTTCTGTGGTTCCCTAAGCTCTCTCATTTCAGTCAACAGCCTGGAGAGAATCTTTGGAATACAGTATAAAAGGAGAAGAAATATGCTAAGAAATATGAAAAAAATTACGATGATTGGCCATGGAAATAAAATTGTTTAGATAAATAATGTGAAGATCATGAATTCGTGTATGAGGTAATAAGCTCCATCATGCAGAAGGAAAAATATTTCTTATTCAATAATAAAAAGAATAAAAACTTCAGAAGGCAAAGATAAAAGTTCATGAAATTTACTTAAGAATAGGCATGTAATTTAAATATATTTAATTTAAAAGAGAGACAACACTGTATGTTATCTGACTTAGTTTATTTTTTCTCTCTGCTATTGCTTAACATCTAAGTTTATTTGAAAATACTTTACCTAATTTGCAAATTGATTACACAGGTGTCCTCAGTTCAAAAGGAGAATGAAATTCATCACTAGATTTATTTAGTTGAAAATATGGCTCTAAAATATATAACCAGTGTTCTGAGTTCACTAATAGTTTTCTTTAGTTCTTTGCTTTTATAAAATAACACATTAGAGAAGTTTTAAAAAAACTATGTTTTATTGGATGATTTTCCTTGGTAGGATGTTATTAAGAATGACTGAATTTTTAAGGAAAAATATGAATGCATAATAATAAAATATCTCCCAGAAAAAGTACATTATTTTTCATTAATGTTATATTTTTTTTGTATTTGCAGAAATAAATACCTGCATATACGTATAGACATTTATAAAATTTGGGGCAGTTTATGTGAATCTTTTTGTAATTTTGTATCTGAAATACATTTATATTAATTTAAAAAGAATATATATTCATCAATGTCCCCACTTCAAAATGTAATTATCTGAATAATAAATTATTTTAAAATATTTTTATTGTTTTCTATCATTCACTCTTAAACTATACCATGATATATAGCTTATATCTAATATGGAAGTTGTATTGTTTTATGAGAAAGGTAAATTTCCCAGTATATATTCTAAACATTTTACCTCTTCAGAAATATTTTCTGTCTGTTGGCATTACTGAACTATGTTATTACTGTAATAGTTTTCATTCATTATCTTGGATATTCTTTCAAAATTCACTGTTAATAAAAGGCCTTTCCAAACTTTAATCTTAAGAGTGGATTGCCCTTTGTCTCAGCAGCCATTAGTATGTTCATTCTCAGATCCATAGCTGCATTGTGTGTAGATTGGCACAGTTTTAAGTTCAATTTGTAGCTGCTAATGGGCTCCCATCATTGCTATACTTTTGTTGTATTATTCCCTTTTTCATCATCGGCCATCTGAGACTGGAAATCTCAAATGCAGACATAAAACACTATCAGAACGCATTCTCATGCAAAAATCATCATACAGTTCCTGCACCATTACTTCCTGAGATTAGTTAAGAGTCACTGGTGAGGTGTATGAGTGCTTATTGAGGGCATGGGAACATGGGCAATGTGACAAGAAAAGAGTGATTTTCACTCCCACAGAGCTGCATCTGGAAGTAGGTTTAGACTCTACATATGCACAACAGTGGAAGATTGTAGAGACATAATGCATTTTTTATTTTCTCTTATTCTTAGGGTTTTGCTTACATGTGGCAGAATGTTAAAACGCTGAGCAGATTTTATTAATTTTTTGTATTGTTTTATATCAGCTTTATATTGTGTTGATTTTTCCCAGATTTTTCCTAGTACTTCTTTTGTTGTGGTTGTTACATGCTTACACTTTTTTTTGTCATTTTCTATGTCTTCAACAGTAGCTTTATAGAGAAATTGGAAGAGATTTTTAAATGTCACTTTAATATAAAATCTAAAGTTTTGGAATTTAACTATAGGTCTCTGTTCATTACAATGGCATACTTTTATTTTGATAAAATTAATAATTAGAGGCAGAGCCAAGATGGCAGCGTGAGTAGAGCAGCGGAAATCTCCTCCCAAAATCACATATATCTATGAAAATATAACAAAGACAACTCTTCCTAGAATAAAGACCAGAGGACACAGGACAACATCCAGACCACATCCACACCTGTGAGAACCCAGCGCCTTGCAAAGGGGGTAAGATACAAACCCCGGCCCAGCAGGTCCCAAGCGCCCCTCCTCCCAGCTCCCAGCACCAGGAGAGGAATCAGAGGGGGAGGAAGAGGGAGCCCAGGACTGCTGAACACCCAGCCCCAGACATCCGGACCAGAGCGCAGACACAGTGCATACGTGGGGTCCTGGATGCTAGGGAAACAGGACAGCAAGACCGGTGAGTGGGTGCCTGAGGCCGGTGCCAGAGGACAAAAGAAAAGTGAGGGGCCATCTTTTTTCTTCTTCTTTTTTTTGTTGTTGTGGTGAGTGCTTTTTGGAAGTCTTAAAGGGACAGGGACCCCAATACTAGGGGAACAGAGCAGCAAGACTGGCGAGAGGGTATCGGAGACATGTGCCGGAGAACAAAAGAAAAGTGACCAGCCACCTTTCTTTTTTTTTTGTTGTTGTTGTTTTGTTTTGGTGAGTGCTTTTTGGAAGATGTAAAGGGGTAGGGACCCCAATACTAGGGAAACAGGGCAGCAAGACCGGTGAGTGGGTGCCCGAGGCTGGTGCCGGAGAATAAAGAAAAATGAGTGGCAATTTTTTTTTTTTTTTTTGTGGTTGTTGTTTTGTTTTGGCAGGTGCTTTTTGGAAGTCTTAAAGGGGCAGGGTGGGACACTTAGTCCAGAGGTAGGGAATCTGGGTATCTCTGGGCACTTTAATCCCCTGGGCTGCAGGGAGCATGGAGGCCCCTCACAGAGATAAATAGCCTCCCGGCCGCTCCACCTCCAATGCAACTCCACCACTTTGGAGTAGCAGCCTGTGCCAGGTCACGCCCACAGCAACAGCAGAGATAAACTCCATAGCGGCCAGGCAGGAAGCAGAAGCCCTGTCTGTGGGCAGCTACCCAGCACAAGCCACTAGAGGTCGCTATTCTCCCAGGAGAGGAAGGCCACAAACCAACAAGAAGGGAAGTTCTTCCAGCTGTCACTCGTCCCAGCTCTGCAAACTATTCCTATCACCATGAAAAGACAAACTTACAGGCAAACCAAGATCACAGAGACACCAGAGAGGGAGACAGACCTAACCAGTCTTCCTGACAAAGAATTTAAAATAAAAATCATAAACATGCTGACAGAGATGCAGAGAAATACGCAAGAGAAATGGGATGAAGTCTGGAGGGAGATCACAAATGCCAGAAAGGAGATTACAGAAATGAAACAAACTCTGGAAGGATTTATAAGCAGAATGGATAAGTGCAAGAGGCCATTGATGGAATTGAAATCAGAGAACAGGAACGCATAGAAACTGACATAGAGAGAGATAAAAGGATCTCCAGAAATGAAACAAGATTAAGAGAACTGTGTGACCAATTCAAAAGGAACAATATCCATATCATAGGGGTACCAGAAGAAGAAGAGAGAGGAAAAGGGATGGAAAGTATCTTGGAAGAAGTAATTGCTGAAAACTTCCCCAAACTGGGGGAGGAAATAATCAAACAGACCACGGAAATACACAGAATCCCAAACAGAAAGGATGCAAGAAGGACAACACCAAGACACATAATAATTAAAATGGCAAAGATCAAGGACAAGAAAGGAGTTTTAAAGGCAGCTAGAGAGAAAAAGGTCACCTATAAAGGAAAAACCCATCAGGCTAACATCAGACTTCTTGACAGAAACCCTACAGGCCAGAAGAGAATGGCATGATATATTTAATGCAATGAAACAGAAGGGCCTTGAACCAAGGATACTGTATACAGCATGACTATCATTTAAATATGATGGTGGGATTAAACAATTCCCAGACAAGCAAAAGCTGAGGGAATTTGCTTCCCACAAACTACCTCTACAGGGCATCTTACAGGGACTGCTTTAGATGGGAGCACTCCTAAAAAGAGCACAGAACAAAACACCCAACATATGAAGAATGGAGGAGGAGGAATAAGAAGGGAGAGAAGAAAAGAATCTCCACACAGTGTATATAATAGCTCAATAAGCGAGCTAAGTTAGGCGGTAAGATACTAAAGAAGCTAACCTTGAACCTCTGGTAACCACGAATTTAAAGCCTGCAATGGCAATAAGTACATATCTCTCAATAGTCACCCTAAATGTAAATGGACTGAATGCACCAATCAAAAGACACAGAGTAATAGAATGGATAAAAAAGCAAGACCCATCTATATGCTGCTTACAAGAAACTCACCTCATACCCAAAGACGTGCACAGACTAAAAGTCAAGGCATGAAAAAACATATTTCAGGGAAACAAAGGTGAGAAGAAAGCAGGGGTTGCAGTACTAATATCAGACAAAATAGACTTCAAAACAAAGAAAGTAACAAGAGATAAAGAAGGACACTACATAATGACAAAACGCTCATTCCAACAAGAGGATATAACCATTCTAAATATATATGCACCCAACACAGGAGCACCAGCATTTGTGAAACAAATACTAACAGAACTAAAGGTGGAAATAAACTGCAATGCTTTCATTTTAGGAGACTTCAACACACCACTCACCCCAAAAGATAGATCCACCGGGCAGAAAATAAGTAAGGACACAGAGGCACTGAACAACACAGTAGAGTAGATGGACCTAATAGACATCTATAGAACTCTACATCCAAAAGCAATAGGATATACATTCTTCTCAAGTGCACATGGAACATTCTCCAGAGTAGACCACATACAAGCCCACAAAAAGAGCCTCAGCAAAATCCAAAATATTGAAATTCTACCAACCAATTTTTCAGACCACAAAGGTATAAAAGTAGAAATAAATTCTGCAAAGAAAATAAAAAGACTCACAAACACATGGAGGCTTAACAACATGCTTCTAAATAATCAATGGATCAATGAACAAATCAAAATAAAGATCAAGGAATATATACAAACAAATGACAACAACAACACAAAGCCCCAACTTCTGTGGGACGCAGCGAAAGCAGTCTTAAGAGGAAAGTATATAGCAATCCAGGCACACTTGAAGAAGGAAGAACAATCCCAAATGAATAGTCTAACATCACAATTATCGAAACTGGAAAAAGAAGAACAAATGAGGCCTAAAGTCAGCAGAAGGAGGGACATAATAAAGATCAGAGAAGAAATAAACAAAATTGAGAAGAATAAAACAATAGCAAAAATCAATGAAACCAAGAGCTGGTTCTTTGAGAAAATAAACAAAATAGATAAGCCTCTAGCCAAACTTATTAAGAGAAAAAGAGAATCAACAGAAATCAACAGAATCAGAAATGAGAATGGAAAAATCACGACAGACTCCACGGAAATACAAAGAATTATTAAAGACTACTATGAAAACTTATATGCCAACAAGCTGGAAAACTTAGAAGAAATGGACAACTTCATAGAAATATACAACCTCCCAAGACTGACCAAGGAAGAAACACAAAAGTTAAACAAACCAATTACGAGTAAAGAAATTGAAACAGTAATCAAAAAACTACCCAAGAACAAACAAAGCACCCAGGCTGGACAGATTTACCTTGGAATTCTATCAGACACACAGAGAAGATATAATACCCACTCTCCTTAAAGTTTTCCAAAAATAGAAGAGGAGGGAATACTCCCAAACTCATTCTATGAAGCCAACATCACACTAATACCAAAACCAGGCAAAGACCCCATCAAAAAAGAAAATTACAGACCAATATTCCTGATGAATGTAGATGCAAAAATACTCAATAAAATATTAGCAAACAGAATTGAACAGCATATCAAAAGGATCATACACCATGACCAAGTGGGATTCATCCCAGGAACGCAAGGATGGTACAACATTCGAAAATCCATTAAGATCATCCACCACATCACCAAAAAGAAAGACAAAAACAACATGATCATCTCCATAGATGCTGAAAAAGCATTTGACAAAATTCAACATCCATTCATGATAAAAACTCTCAGCAAAATGAGAATAGAGGGCAAGTATCTCAACATAATAAAGGCCATATATGATAAACCCGCAGCTAACATTATACTGAACAGCAAGAAGCTGCAAGCTTTTCCTCTGAGATCGGGAACTAGACAGGGATGCCCACTCTCCCCAATGCTATTTAACATACTACTGGAGGTCCTAGCCATAGCAATCAGACAAAACAAAGAAATACGAGGAATCCAGATTGGTAAAGAAGTTAAACTGTCACTATTTGCAGATGACATGATATTGTACACAAAAAACCCTAAAGACTCCACTCCAAAACTACTAGAACTGATATCGGAATACAGCAAAGTTGCAGGATACAAAATTAACACACAGAAATCTGTAGCTTTCCTATACACTAACAATGAATCAATAGAAAGAGAAATCAGGAAAACAATTCCATTCACAATTGTATCAAAAAGAATAAAATACCTGGGAATAAACCTAAACAAAGAAGTGAATGACCTATACTCTGAAAACTACAAGTCACTCTTAAGAGAAATTAAAAGGGACACTAACTAATGGAAACTCATCCCATGCTCATGGCTAGGAAGAATTAATATCATCAAATGGCCATCCTGCCCAAAGCAATATACAGATTTGATGCAATCCCTCTCAAATTACCAGCAACATTCTTCAATGAATTGGAACAAATAATTCAAAAATTCATATGGAAACACCAAAGACCCCGAATAGCCAAAGCAATCCTGAGAAAGAAGAATAAAGTAGGGGGGATCTCACTCCCCAACTTCAAGCTCTACTATAAAGCCATAGTAATCAAGACAATTTGGTACTGGCACAAGAACTGAGCCACAGACCAATGGAACAGACTAGAGAATCCAGACATTAACCCAGACATGTATGGTCAATTAATATTTGATAAAGGAGCCATGGACATACAATGGCGAAACAACAGTCTCTTCAAGAGACGGTGCTGGCAAAACTGGACAGCTACATGTAGGAAAATGAAACTGGACCATTGTCTAACCCCATATACAAAAGTAAATTCAAAATGGATCAAAGACCTGAATGTAAGTCATGAAACAATAAAACTATTAGAAAAAACATAGGCAAAAACCTCTTAGACATAAACATGAGTGACCTCTTCTTGAACATATCTCCCCGGGCAAGGAAAACAACAGCAAAAATGAACAAGTGGGACTATATTAAGCTGAAAAGCTTCTGTACACCAAAAGACACCATCAATAGAACAAAAAGGAACCCTACAGTATGGGAGAATATATTTATAAATGACAGATCCGATAAAGGCTTGACGTCCAAAATATATAGAGAGCTCACACACCTCACCAAACAAAAATCAAATAATCCAATTAAAAAATGGGCAGAGGAACTGAGCAGACAGTTCTCCAAAAAAGAAATACAGGTGGCCAACAGACACATGAAAATATGCTCCACATCACTAATTGACAGAGAAATGCAAATTAAAACTACAATGAGATATCAACTCACACCAGTAAGGATGGCTGCCATCCAAAAGACAAACAACAACAAATGTTGTCGAGGCTGTGGAGAAAGGGGAACCCTTCTACACTGCTGGTGGGAATGTAAATTAGTTCAACCATTGTGGAAAGCAGTATGGAGGTTCATCAAAATGCTCAAAATAGACTTACCATTTGACCCAGGAATTGCACTCCTAGGAATTTACCCTAAGAATGCAGCAATCAAGTTTGAGAAAGACAGATGCACCCCTATGTTTATCGCAGCACTATTTACAATAGCCAAAAATTGGAAGCAACCTAAATGTCCATTGGTAGATGAATGGATAAAGAAGATGTGGTACATATACACAATGGAATACTACTCAGCCATAAGAAGAGGGCAAATCCTACCATTTGCAGCAACATGGATGGAGCTGAAGGGAATTATGCTGAGTGAATTAAGCCAAGTGGAGAAAGAGAAATATCAAATGATGTCACTCACCTGTGGAGTATAAGAACAAAGGAAAAACTGAAGGAACAAAACAGCAGCGGAATCACAGAACCCAAGAATGGACTAACAGGTACCAAAAGGAAAGAGACTGGGGAGGATGGGTGGGTATGGAGGGATAAGAGGAGGGGAAGAAGAAGAGGGTATTAAGATTAGCATGCACAGGGGAGGGGGTGGGAGAAAGGGGAGGGCTGTACAACACAGAGAAGACAAGTAGTGATTCTACAATATTTTGCTATGCTGATGGACAGTGACTGTGAAGGGGTTTATAGGGGGGACCTGGTATAGGGGAGAGCCTAGTAAACATAATATTCTTCATGTAAGTGTAGATCAAAGATAAAAAAAAGAAAGGAGGAGAAGGGGGCTTACTCCCTGATAGGATAAAACTAACTGTAAATCAATGATTAATGCATGCTTTAAATATCCTTAATTTTGATCACTTAAAGGGTGTCAGATGATTGGCTATGGAGGTACACTTTTCTGATAATATTCCTTTCTCTTAAAAAAAAAAATCAGTTCCTGTGTGGTGACCTCCAATGAGTTCTACACTGTGGTATAAAGGGCATATCAAAGTGTGGGCAAAGGGTCTTTTTGTGTTTATACAGAGGATCAAAGCCTAATTTGGCTACCCCGTAAATGAACTAAGATACGATATGAAAAAGAACTTCCAACATCAGCACTCTCTGGAAGACTCATGCCAGAAGATGATCATCAAAAAACCCCAACAAAGATCCACACATTGCTACAGGTGTAGATGCACTCATCCTACCGGTTCCTGGACTTGCCATGGGAATGAAGAATGAGATATCTAAGCTGGCCTGTGCATACAGTAAAACAACAAATTTGACTGTATCTATACTGTTGGAACTCAACCAAGAATTAGGAGAAGTGCAAGTTGTAGCACTCCAAAATCTTACAACTACAGACTATCTACTGTTAAAAGAACATATGGGATGTGAACAGTTCCCAGGAATGGGTTGTTTTAATTTGTCTGATTTCTCTCAGACTGTTCAAGTACAGTTGGACAATATCTATTATATCATAGACAAATTTTCACAAATGCCTAGGGTGCCTAACTGGTTTTCTTGGCTTCACTGGAGATGGCTGGTAATTATAGATCTGCTTTGGTTATGTAACTGTATTCCTATATTTTAATGTGTGTGTGCAATTTAATTAGTAGTTTAAAACCTATACGTGCTTAAGTTACTCTACAGGAAGATATGTCAAAGAAATAATCAATCTTCCCATGTTTTCTTCCATCTGCTACCTCTATAGCTTTTCTTCTTCCTCCCTAATTACAAACCTTAAATAGAATTCGTGCCTCATATCGAATTCACCGAGTATCATAATTCCTCCAAGTGGTAAAGATACCTCAAGACAAATGCTGGGCATAGAAGCCACAGGGCATAAATCTGGAAAGAAGTAAAAAGCTGACCTTTTCAAACAATATGGCTTCTCTCTCCCTTACCAACTTTACATTTCCCTGTATGGCCCCGGAAGACGACTGGTTAGCCAGAGAATGGCAAGATTCCTCAACGGAGGAACAACCTAAGACAGGCACAGTCGCAGGGGGGCCATCAGGTGAGGAATTGGGGATCAACAGAGGTGAGGCTTAGAACCTCACCCCCCCTGTTTTGAGAGAAATCTTCTGCATCCATGGATGTTTTATTGCCCTTGTCTAGCTTGGGCTAACACATAGTCTACAGGCACACACCTGATCATCTACATTTGCTCTCTTACAACACTAAACTATGTTTTCTACCTTTATCTTGCATCTACCTACCACTTCAGCATTTTATTAAAAAAAATAATAATAATGGGAGAAATGTGGGATTGACATATAAATCAAATATAAAAATCAAACAAATATTCATATTTGACCTGATTGTTTATAGTTCGTAATGAGTGATCAAAACCGAAAGTTTTTGTGATGACTTCCCTTGTACTGTTCACCATGTAAGAACTTACTCACTATGTAAGAATTTGTTCAGCATGTAAGAACTTGTTTGTTATGCTTCAGAAGATTGGAGACTGATGAGAATTAGGCTGGGGGTGGATTAATGATTGTGCATTGAGCATTCACTCCCCTATACAGAATTTTATTGTTGTTAACAACCATTTGATCAATAAATATGAGAGATGCCCTCTCAAAAAAAATTAATAATTAAAAATGAATGAATCATTTCTGAACCCTGAACTGATATTTTATCTAATTAATTTAACAAATGGAAAAATTTGGAACTAGTTATAATTGACTGGAAATTTGCAAGTAACGAAAAAAATTTTTAATGGAATTTGCGGGTCAGTTTTCAAGACTGAGTTGATTTCTGTGGTGCACTTAGTCAGTAGTTTATGTTGCACAGTTCAAGATCATATATTCAACATCAAGGAGTATTACCTTGAAAATGGGCGTGTTTGTGAATATAGGTCCTTTTAAATATCATTTCCTGAATGGACAGCTGCTCATTTAGAAACATTTTTTCATGCTTCCACCCCCTGGAATTTGTTTGAAATCACAAATGAGAAATTAGGAACCGTATCTGAGGAAGGCAGGTAGAGTTTTTCCTTCTGGGACTTATGAATGATGTTCAATTACAGATTGTAGTCTTTTTATTTCTCCTTTGAAATTACAAGTTGAGCATGATGGGAAACGTTACCATCATTGCCCTCACTTTACTGGATTCCCATCTTATCTCAAGACCCCAAATGTATTTCTTCCTCTGGAAATTCTCTTGGAAATGTCATTCACAAGTGTTTGCACCCCTGATTCCTAATCACCATTGTAACGAGGGAAAAGACAACTTCTTATAATGATTCTATATTTCAGTTATTTTTTTGTACACATTCATGGGGGTTACAAAATTGTTCCTTCTGGCATTATGTCCTGTGACCGCTATGTTGCCATCTGCAAACCTTCGCATTACACAGCCACCATGAGCACAGAGTTTGTCATCAGCTTGTACTCAGTTCTTGGGCAACTGGATTCCTGATCATTTTCCCTCCACTAATTCTGGCTCTTAAACTGGATTTCTGTGCTTCAATTATGACTGATCATTTCATTTCTGATATTTCCCCTTTTCTGTAACTTTCTTCCTCAGACGCGCATTTACTAGAACTGATTGCTTTTTTCCTGATGATCCTCATTGTCACATTGTTACCAGCAATCCTTTCTTACTCTTACATCATCAAGACAATTCAAAATTCCCTTCATCTCAGAAGAAGCCTTTTCTACTTTCTCAAGTGATTGTTGTATCCATAACTTACGGCAGTTGTATGTTCATCTATATAAAGCCATCAGCAAATGAGAGAGTCACTTTAAACAAAAGAGTATCTGCCTAATACTTCAATCAACCTTTTGTTGAAACCATTTGTTTACAGTCTGAGCAAGCAGAAAGCTACAAAAGGCTTCAAAGATTTATTTAGTAAGATATTTTCTGCTTCAGATAAGTGATACTATCTATTGTTTTGACACAAAAACATAAAAAAACATAGAACAAAAACAATTTTGACTTTTAGTTTAATAACTGATCTTTAATGTTCAATTATTTGTATTATTTAAGCTCACCTGAGCCAAGAAACTCTTTGTATTCTGTTCACATTGACTTTAACTTTCTGGTCAAAAGTGAAAATTTTTTATGTTAGAAATAAAAAATTGCAAAATATATTTTCTCTGAGTTTTAGAGTAGAATGAGAGGTTTTAGTTGTATTATGGAATATAAGTGTTTGAGAGTTGTATCTGTTTAAGTAAATGTACTACATTTTTTTCAAAACCATGTTCTTTAAAATTCTTAGGTAAATTGGACTTTGTAGTTTATTAAACATGCTTTATTGCTATCAGTATCTCATACTTTAAAAGAACTATTAAAGAATAATTTTGTAAAGTAATTTTTTGAAATGTCAGTTGTCAACATAGTAAGAAAGCATAATTTCTTTGAAATGAATCACACATGTCATTGTATGATTTTGTTTTGGATAGATTAATATTGTGGTAGAAAAGAGAATATAATTTAATAAACAAGAAGTTGATTTCTCACTTAATCTATTTCAAGAATATATTCACCAGTTTAATCTCATGAATGTGTTAATGAATATGTTGAATAAATGGGAATATGTGATGAATTTTATGACAGGTCATACAACTATTAGTTTTTAATGTTGTATAAGTTTCCAACAGTACATGATATCAAATATGAATTTCTCAAAATTCAAATGAGTGTTTGAAATATAAAATTATGTCTCATTTCCTCCAAAAATGGGAGGAGGAACTGTAACTCTCCAAATTGTACATATATCCCTTTTTTCCTAAAGAAAAGTCACTTAGTGCACCCATGTTTTTAATTTCTTGTCAAAACAGGAAGTAAATACTTTAGAATGGTTAAATTAATAAGTTATTAAAATGTAATGTTGTGTATGGTTAAAAACAAAGAAAACATCAAGAAAGTAAAGTGAAAAATACAAGAGGAACAGTTCAGATTAACAAATATAAGCAAATATGAGAACTAAATGCAGTGTGCAACTCTGGATTATGCTGGACCTGCAGGAAATAAAAAAAGACATAAACATAATTTCAGGGAAAATTTATAGTATTTTAATATAGATAAGGATTAGATAATGTATCAATGTCATATTTTCTGAATTTTGTTCATTATACTTTGGTTATGTAACATAATGATCTTACTAGGAAATATACCATGAGGTTAGTGAGGTAGTTACGGATAGAGGCACAAAGTCCAACTTCCTATCAAATGGTTCAGAAAGACACAAACATATATTTATAGTTATAGTGTTAGTATTTATGTATAAACTATTAAAATTGTATTTATATATTTGTATGTATATAAATTTATATATATGTATGTACTTACAAAAAAGAGAGAGAGGGATGGGTAATGATAAAGTAAATCATACTATATATAAACAATTGTGGCTGGATAAATAGCATGTCAAGTGCTTTTACTATTTTTGGAAGATTTCCTTAAGTCTAAAATTACAAAAATGTTACAAAAAAAAACAAGCTTGTTCCTGGGCAACCATCCTCACAATATAAAATGGTCCACTGTGGAGGGGTTGCCTTATATGGGTAGTCATGATGGACTATGGACTTGACAGAAATTCCCAGGTCACTCCTTCATTTATGAGTAGTTGACTGAGCAGTGACAAAGCCAGTCAATGCCCTAGTCATTGGTTCATTAAGAGGGTCATAATTTCACATTCATACACAAAAGTTAGGATATTAGAGTTTGTTCAGCTCCAGTATTTGGTATTTTATTGAGAAGCTTGGGTGTTGCACAACACGTGGGGAGGTTTTACCTGAGCTCAGACATCCTTATATTAGGAAAGGATGCACTGATTTCCAATCAGCAACCATATAATCATATGTTGATTCAATTTTTCACTTTGGATTGGTGACAGGAGCCATCAGGGCAGTTCGGCTAATCAGAGTGATTTACCATACTTACCCACTAGCTGGAAAAGACATGCAGTGCTCCAGCAGGTGTTACAGTAGTTAGGCATGAAAATATCATCTATAATATGCATCCCCCAGGCCCCAGATGATGAGTGGTTCACTCTAGGAATGAGAAATCTGGTGCTCTATACAGCTGCCTCATCTCTCTTTGGGTCCCCAGTTATTATTCTTGCCTCCCACATTGGGCTACTCATAAGTGGGCTATTGTACATTAGCAGTTCTGGGGGAGATTGAAACAATAACAGCATGGAAAGAATTATGGACTACGACTGAAGGGAGAGGTGCAAAGGGCTCTGTGAATGTCTTAGGGCCCAGATGTGGGTTGATTTGGGTAGTGAAAGAAAAATTTGGTGGGCAGCTCAATAAGATCTTATTAGAACTGGGGCACTGATTAAAGCCAAAGCAGCAATTCCAGCCACTGAGGTTCAGGACAAAGGTTCAGGGAGACAAAGACTCATGTCCAGCCTGTTTCCCTGTGAGGCTTCCTGAGGACGGTACTCAAGCTCCGCCTGGGCTCTCACCCCACTGGAGGATGATTTGCTTTTTGATTTGACTGAGGGTGGGGGTCAAGGCCCCACCCTGGGGAACATGGTGGGGACTGGAGGCCACATGTAGAATTAGAAATTCCATAGTGCCCAGTGAATGTACAATGTGTCCTGGTGCTGGTAGACACAGGAGCTGAATGTTCTCTGACTTATGGCAACTGTGAGTGTTTTCCTGGGACCCTTCAATTAGAGTGAGAAAAGTCCAAATCCCATTGGGAATAGGCATTTATACCCAAAGGAGTATACTATGTACATTTCTCCCATCCCTGAGTGTATTTTGGGGGTAGATACCCTGCAGAGCCTGTGGTTACAGACAATGGCAGGTGAGTTCAGACTGTGGGTAAGTATGGTAATGGGAGTTCTGAGGGGAAATGCTAAGCACCCACCTGTAGCTCTGCCTGTACCTCAGTGGGTGACAAATACTAAGCAGTATAAATTGCCTGGGAACACAAGGAAATTGGAGAAACTCTACAGGAGTTGGAGAAGGTGGGCATCATAAAGCCTACTCATAGTCCTTTTAATTCCCCAGTGTGGCCAGTGAAAGAGACAGACGGCTCCTGGTGTATGACCGTGGATTACAGGGAATTGAACAAAGTCACATCCCCTTTGCATGCTGCTGTCCCCTCTAGAGCAGCCCTTATGGACACCCTCAGTCATGAACTAGGGATATATCATGATCTTGTGGTTATTGCTCATGCTTTCTTCTCTATGGACATAGCACAGGAAAGTCAGGAGCAGTTTGCTTTCATGGGGGAAGGCTGGCAGTGGATATTCACTGTCCTTCCACAGGGATACCTCCACAGTCCCACCATTTATTATGGACTTGTAGCTCAGGACTTGGCCACGTGGAAGAAAAAGCAAACAGTGCGGCTGTATCACTTCATTGATGCTCACATTTGATTCTCTTTCAGATTTAGAAGGGGCAGTTCCTTGACTGCTGCAACATCTACAGGAGGCAGGATGGGCTGTGAACAGCCATGGTTCAGGGACCTGGTTTGTCTGTACAGGCCTTTAGTGTAATGGACTCATCCAGGCCCTGTGAGCTAGATGTTCATGTAACTGAAGATGGTTATGGATGGGGCCTTTGGTAGTGGCTTGAATGTACATGCCAATGTATTTGATTCTGGATACAACTATGGAAAGGAGCAGAGGTCTAGTACACCTTTTGAGGGAACAATTGGCTGCTGTGTGCCACACCTTGCTGGCTTTGGAGACCATCACCAGAACAGCTCTCATCAAAGTAATAACCATGTATTCCATCGTGGAGAAGGAGCAAGACTGGAACCAAAGGCCACAGAGTAGCATGGCACAGATACTCACACTGGCCACATGGGGTGCATATTTGCAGCAGTGTTGTACCCTTTCACTAGCCTATTATGTGGAAAACTTCAGCACTTATTAGGGTCTGTGACATATACCAGTAGAAAGCAGGAATAACTTGCTTTGAGCCACTGGTAGCCAAGAGTCCTTATCAGGAGGGAAAAGCCCCTATACCTGAAGATGCTTGTATTCAGATGGCTCCAGTTGTGGGCAGCCCCTGAAGTGGAGGGCTCTGGCTTACCATACTAAGACTGAGACAATATGGATGGTGGGCAGAGAGGGTAAGGGCAGTCAATGGTCTGAGTTGCAGGCAGTATGGCTCGTGATCACCTAGGAGCCCTTCCCTATAGTTGTCTGCACTGACAGCTGGGCAGTCTATCAGTGCTTGACCCTGTAGCTACTGACATGGTACCATGTCAGCTGTATGGTTGGTCACTGGTCCCTTTGGGGACAAGAATTGTGGCAAGACCTATGGGCCACTGGTCAGACTAAGACAGTTACTGTATATCATGTGACTGGCCATTTGCCTTTGGTACCCCCAGGGAATGGTGAACCAGACACATTGGCCCAGGTGCACTGGCTAGAAGGAAAGCCTGCCTCTGATGTATTCCAATGGTCACATCAGCATTTGTTGCACATGGTGCAAAAGACAATGTGGGCTGTAGCCTGTTGGTGGGGCTTGCCGTTGACCTTTGAAGACGTCAGCAGAGCCTGGAAGGAGTGCCTTGTGTGCTCTAAGAGGGATTTACACTGAGTCCCTCAGCAACATGGCACAATAGTAAAGGGGCCAATACCCCTTGTCAGGTGGCAGATAGACTATTTTAGGCCTCTGCCCATATCAGAAGGATATCGATATGCCATGACTTGTGTGGACACGGCTACTGGCCTGTTGGTTGTTTTTCCTGCACATCATGTAGATCAACAAATGACCAAAAGGGGCCTATGCCCAGCCAGATATGTTTTAGAGTGATCAAGGCACCCACTTTACTTGACATTCGTTACAAAATAGGTGCAGCAATTTGGAATAAAGTGGAAGTTTCATGTACCATAATAACCCTGCTGGGGCAGGCATGATAGAGAGGTACAATGGTTTGCTGAAATCTGGCCTCAAGTCAGACACCAATAGTCTATGGGGCTGGTCATTTTGCTTATGGAGAGTGCTACAGTGTTTGAATAAGGATCCCAGAAAAGGAGCCCTGTGGATATGCTAATACACATTGATGGCTGTCCTATACAACTGTATGTGCAAACCAAGGAGGAGTTACTGAAGCCAGGAGATGGCCAGATCACAGTAGTGTACCCAAAACGTCAAGGAGATAAGAGCATCTTACAGGGAAGTTTTGTTTTCTCTTTATGGCCAATGCATGCACCTCCCATAGTCCTATATATTGACCCATCTGTTACTCCCACAGATATGGGGGTGAAGGTCTGTTGTATTAGATGAGGACAAGATCCCATTCCTGCCACCAACCTATCGCTGTACCACTCTCCCCCTAACTGATGGACAAGATTTGCTTATGCTGATCTCATTAAAACATGTATTGTACCACCCTTAAGATTATTTTCTTCTACAGCCCCTGTGGCCTGGACTCACCCCTGGCTGTGGTTGCCAAATGAAGAGTGCTCCGTACTCCCTACCCATTCCAACTGTCCAACTGTGGAATGGGTGAGCTATGGACTTAATCTGCATAGGACTTTGAACCTAGCTGAATCCTCCAGCTTGAGGATTATCATGACTTTATTGATCTTGTTATTGTATGTTATTAGTCTGGTTACCATGCTCCAGTTTTCTCACATAGGGGCCATTATGGAAGATGGGGAGCGAGTAGATTGTGGGGTGAGATTTCTTGAGGGGTGACTGTGGGTAAAATTGTAATATTTCCAGAATCTCTTAGGTGGTCTTAGTGCATCTCCATATCAATAAGTGTTTCCAAGGGGTGGATAGAAGTAGACCATCTCCATATCAACAGGTGATTACAAGAGTGTGGGGGGTGTAAGGGTGTATCTGGACCTGAGAGATAAGGTGGGGTCTCTCTTTTAAAGCCAGATCATGAGAGACATGGGTGAGCAGAAGTGGATGACGCTTATAGGCAATAAATGGGTTTCTCCCACTTTATTTCTCCCTTGAACTGATTTCAGCTTCAGAGGTTATTTGCCCTGGGATGGTAACATATTTTTCCACTGGAGTTCCACTGTTTACCCTTATCAAAACAGAAAATCTTAAATATGCTACCACAGGAGAGAATATGGTACATAAAATACATTACATAAATTCTAAAATGTTAAGTCAATGAAATTTGCTTCTTAGGTGTCAGTAATGTAATATGCAAAGACAAGATGATACACAAGAGAGGGTGAGGATTTAGTAATATGGGAAACTGTTGAACCACTGTGTTGTATATTGAAGCCAATATATGATTATCAACAATACTTCAATAAAAAGAAGATAAATTTATAAACTAGGAGTACATTATTGCAGAGAGAACAAGTACTTTCTTTAAATAGGCCTGGATTGTTATATACTTTTCTCTTAGAACTTCCTTTTAAGATGGGGTGTTGAGCTGATGTTTTCATTTGTCTCCATATTGCATGATCTCTGTTTTAATTTGGTCATTGATCCATTGATTATTTAGGAGCATGTTGTTAAGCCTCCATGTGTTTGTGAGCCTCTTTGTTTTCTTTGTACAATTTATTTCTAGTTTCATACCTTTGTGATCTGAGAAGTTGGTTGGTACAATTTCAATCTTTTTGAAAAATAGCTGAGGCTTTTTTTCTGGTGTAGTATGTGATCTATTCGGAGAATGTTCCATGTGCACTTGAGAAGAATGTGTATCCTGTTGCTTTTGGGTGGAGTGTTCTATAGATGTCTGTTATGTCCATCTCTTCTAATGTGTTGTTCAGTGCCTCTGTGTCCTTGTCCTTACTAATTTTCTGTCTGGTTGATCTGTCCTTTGGAGTGAGTAGTGTGTTGAAGTCTCCTAAAATGAATGCATTGCACATTATTTCTCCCTTTAATTCTGTTAGTATTAGTTGTACATATTTGGGTGCTCCTATGTTAGGTTCATTGATATTTGTAATGGTTATATCTTTTTGTTTAACTGACCCTTTTATATATATATATATATATAATGTCCTTCTTTGTTTCTTGTTACTTTCTGTTTTGAAGTCTATTTTGTCTAATACAAGTTCTGCGACTCCTGATTTTTCTCCCTATTAGTTGCATGAAATATCTTTTTATATCTCTTCACTTTTAGTCTGTGTATGTCTTTGGGTTTGAAGTGATTTTCTTGTAGGCAGCATATAGATGGGTCTTGCTTTTTTATCCATCCTGTAACTCTATGTCTTTTGATTGGTGTATTCAGTCCTTTTACATTTAGGGTGATTATTGATAGATATGTGCTTACTGCCATTGCAGGATTTGAATTTGTGGTTACCAAAGGTTCAAGGGCAGCCTCTTTACTATCTAGCATTCTACCTTAACTCACTTATTATGCTATTATAAACAGAATCTGAATATTCATTTTTTCCCCCTTCTTTTTCTTCCTCCTCCTCTCTTTATATGCTAGGTGTCATCTTCTCTACTCTTTGTCTATCCCTTGACTGACTTTGTCGGTAGCTGATTTAATTTTGCATTTGGTTAGTATTTAATAGGTCTACTTCCTTTGTTGTGGTTTTATTTTCTCTTATGAGAGCTATTTAACCTTAAGCACACTTCCATCTAGAACAGTCCATTTAAAATACACTGTAGAGATGGTTTGTGGGAGGTAAATTCCCTCAACTTTTGCTTGTCTGGGAATTTTTTAATCCCTCCCTCAAATTAAAATGATTATCTTGCTTGGTTGAGTATTATTGGCTCAAGGCCCTTCTGTTTCATTACACTGAATATATCATGCTACTCTCTTCTGGCCTGTGAGGTTTCTGGTGAGAAGTCTGATGATAGCCTGATGGGGTTTTCCTTTGTAAGTGATCTATTTTTTTTTTGGCTGCTTTTAATACTCTGTCCTTGTCCTTGATCTTTGCCATTTTAATCATTATATGTGTTGGTGTTGTCTTCCTTGGGTCCCTTGTGTTGGGAGATCTGTGGACTTCCATGGCCTGAGAGACTACTTCCTTCCCCAGCTTTGGGAAGTTTTCAGCAATTACCTCCTCAATGACACTTTCTATCCCTTTTTCTCTCTCTTCTTCTACTGGTACCCCTATAATGTGAATATTGTTCCATTTGAATTGGTCATGCAGTTCTCTTAATATTCTTTCATTCCTAGAGGTCCTTTTTTCTCTTTGTGCCTCAGCTTCTTTGTATTTCTGTTCTCTAATTTCTATTCCATTTACCATCTCCTCTACCTCATCTAATTTTCTTTTGAATCCCTCCATCGTTTGTTTCAGTTCAGGTACTGTATTTTTTAAGGTGTCTATCTCCTTCCTGAATTTGTCCCTTAGTTTTTGAATATTTTTCTATAGCTCCATTAGCATGCTTAGAACTTTTATTTTGAATTCTTTTTCAGGAAGATTGCTGATTTCAGTTTCACAGAGCCCTCTTTCTCATGTTTGAGGCATTTTCGATGGATAAGGTTTTTCTGCCTTTTCATTGTCCTGGAGTGATGGAAATGGTAGCAGGTGAGCAGCGTGGGTGTCAGCTGGGAGGACAACGTCCCTTCCTGCTTCCTGGTTGCAGTTCCTGTCACCACTGTCTGTTCTGGTTAACCACATGCAGGAAGTGTCCTCTGGGTTAATCCCCTAAACTGTCATGGGGGGGCGGTCCTCGGGATGGCTTAGGTTGTTGCAGGGGTTGCAGGCAAGTTGCGTGCATTTTGCTGTGAAGACAAAGCCCTTTTGTACTTCTCAGTCACTGTGCCTCTCTCCACTTTCTGGGCCAGTTAGCTGCATGCAGGAAGCAGCTTCTGGGTTAATCCCCTAAACTTCTATTGGCGGGGCTGTCCTCCTGCCTGATCAGGCAATGGCAGGGCTCACAGACGAGTGGCACATGTGTTTGCAGGGAGGGCAAAGCCCTTTTGTGCTTCCCAGTCACAGTGCCTGTCTCTGCTGTCTCGGCCAGTTAGCTGTGCTTAGGGAGAAGCCTCTGTGTAAGCAGTGTGGTTGCTGAAGGCAGGGCTGCCCTCCAGGGGATCTGCAGCAATGGCAGCTACAGCAGATTTGTGCACAGATGCCAGTGGGGAAGAAGGAGTGGCAGGCTGCTTATCCCAGTGAGGGATCTCGGGGCTGTGTTGCCAGCCAGGGTGATGGAGTGCCTGAAGCTCCTGATAGTTCCCAACCTGTGGAGCTGAGTGTGCCAGGATGATTTTGTCCGCCTGTTCCTTCTCCTAAAGCCTTGCTGCTTTTCTGACTGTTGGGAAGCTTTCAAAGCATCTGCTTTTCTTTTGTCCCAGGGTAACAGGTTTTGGGAACCTGTTTGCAGTCTTATTCTCCGACTTTGTTTTTCAACCCCTCTAATCTCCAGAGCACATGCAATGTAGATCTGTGCTCCCGGGGTCGATTTCTAGAGCTGGGTATTTAGCAGTCCTGTGCTTCCTTCCACTACCTGATGCACTGATTCTCTTCCTCCCACTGGGAAACTGGGGTGGGTGGAGTGCTCGGGTCCCACCAGGTCATGGCGTTTTTACTTTACCCTTTTCTGTGATATGTTGACTTCCCCAGATGTAGACTGGCTGGTGCACTCTTACTTCTGATTGCTCTTTTAAGAATAGTCGTATTTACTGTATTTTCAAAATATATGTGGTTTTGGGAGGAGATTTCCATCACTTCTCATGCTGCCATCTTTTTTTCCTCTCCCCTGTGTTTTTAATTTGATGTCAGAGGTAATCTTCTCAACTTTTCTTAAACAATTAATTCTTTGTCCTTTCTGTCTATTGTCCAGCAGGAGTAATGATTTACTTTAAAGGTAGTAATTTAAAAGGTGGGAGCATTATCAGAAGAGGTCTCTTTCTCCTTTTCCTTGCTTGCTTGCATGTTGGGTTTCCCCCTCTCTCTCATATCTTTTTTCTTCTTTCCTTCCTCCCTCCCTCCCTCCTTCTATCCCTCCATTTCATTAATATTTCTTTCTTCCTTCTTTCTTTTCTTCATTGACAAGCACTCTGTAACTATTTAGGATAATTTTGATAACTTTGCTTTTGAGAAGAAACTAGTACTATTACTACAAAATGTATCTTCTAGATAATTTGTATACTTTTAAATATTATTACTTTCCTTCTTGTACAAGAGCACTGAAAAAAAGTTTGGGTAAGAAAGGAGAAAGTTTAATTACTTGGAAATATGTTTTATAGTTTCACAATGAGGGAAAACACCATCTATGAATTTTGGTTTCAAAGAAGAACAAGGAATTTGTTTAAGGTGAGTGTAGGATGCAGTATTACATGTCTCTGATAAGGTTAATATGACTGAATTATAGGCACAAAGCATTGAAATAAATTAGAAGCTGTAGTTAAACATTTAGAGTATTTTCTTCTTTCATTTTACTTTGATTCATCAAAACTGATTTTTTTGAGAACAATGCAATCCTCTTTATGGAGTCATTAAAAGCTTGTTTCACTTGCTTATTCCTCAGGGTGTAAATGAAGGGGTTCAACAAGGGGGCAACAGATGTAGTGAGCACTGAAACGCCTTTGTTTACGGCCACCTCCTCCTTTGCCGAGGGCTTGATGTAGATGAAGATGCAGCTGCCATAGGTGATGGAAACCACAATCATGTGGGAAGAGCAGGTGGAAAAGGCCTTTTTTCTCTGTTGAACAGAGGGGAACCTGAAAATTGTCCTGATGATGTGTGTGTAGGACAGAATCACACACACTAGGGTGATGATGAGTCCAAATACAGCCACAAGAATAACCACTTGTTCTATTACCCGTGTATTTGAGCATGAGATCTTTAGGAGGGGACCTGCATCACAGATAAAATGATCAACTGTATTGGAGTCACAGAATTCAAGCTGGGTGCCCAAGCTAAGGGGTGGGAGAATGATTATCAAGCCAGATCCCCAACAACAGAAGACTAGTAAGCTACATACTCTGCTGTTCATGATGGACGTGTAATGCAGAGGTTTACAGATAGCAATGTAGCGGTCATAGGACATGGCTGCCAGGAGAAAAAATTCTGTTGCTCCAAAGAGAATAACAAAAAATATTTGACTGGCACAAGCATTGTAGGTAATGGCATTGTCCCCAGTTGACATGCTGTACAGGAATCTAGGAATACAGGCAGTGGTAAATGACACTTCTAAGAAGGAAAAATTTCTGAGGAAAAAGTACATAGGGGTTTTCAGGTGGGAGTCCACCAATGTGAGGGTGATAATAGTCAGGTTCCCTGTTGCACTCAACATGTAGGTGAGAAATAGAAAGATAAAAATCAGTATTTGCAGTTGAGGATCATCTGTGAGTCCCAACAGGATAAAAGTTGTTATTTCTGTGTGGTTTCTCATCACTGGCTTTTGAACTCTGCTCAGTAAGCATGTAAATATCAAAGAGAGTTTAGGAAGAGATAGATACTCAAATTCTGTAGCAAAAGACTGTGCTTATAAAAGCCAAGCAAACAAAGCTCCAATAAATTCCTCCTTTCACACCATAATCAACATTGCCAGTAGTCCAATAATCTTTCCAAATATTCCATGTATGAATAACAGATTATTGCTTCAGAATTCATGTTGTAAAATAATCCAACTTTTTCTCACATCATTCTTCGCCCTTCAAAATTAAAAAGCATTTCTGATTTTTTTATAATTCATTGCATGGGCTAGGTTTAGAAATAAAGGGAAAAAAAGACCATGTTACCTGATGTTTAATTAAACATTCTTTATCCAACAAACCTTGTAAATAGGACATATCTGGATAATTCAGAAAATGAGTTCCCTTCAATTGTGACTCAGGTTGCTTTATGGGTAAGATGCATTTATCCTGCAAAACAAACAACAATGACAAAAATGCACAACTCAGGAGCATGAGATTGTCCTTTGTCTCTTTATTCTTCTCTGTCTGTAGTCCTTACTCTTAACTCAAAGGTGGTTTGATATACACCTATTTTAACTAAAATACAAAACATCGTTGTGTTCAAGATATTTACAAATGGAATATCTTCATAAGCATTCAGGTGATTTTTCAGTTTACTAACTGTCGTCCGATTTCTCTGAAAGCCCCTGAAGATAAAACTACATTTAATATTACTAAATATAGTCTTCTAGGCTGTGCTTTTTGTTCGTTACGGTTTTTAATTCCTTTGCAAAGATAGTGTCAGCACCTTCTCTGCGTACCCATGCTCAGTGTAGGATTTTAGCTTCTGAGACTAGGCTTTCACTTGTAACTCACCGCTGCTTTTCCTCACACCTGCAGCAACTTCACTACTGTTGGAGCCATGGCACAATTTTTGAAGTTATTTTGTGTGGCATCCCCACAATACATTTTTTAATTTAAGTTCAGTCATTCTTTAAATGGATTCCATGTCATCGTTTTGATTTTCTCCTCCTTCAAGACCTACACAGTCTCCTCACTATTTGTCAATGAAGTATTGCTGTTCCCCAATATTCTATGTTGAGACCTCTCCCTTCTTATTTTCTGTTTGTGATTCTTCCTACTCCATATTCTACAAGGTGATTTCACTCCATGCCATTGATTTCATTGTCATTTATATGATGGATTCCAAAGGCCGGAACTATTCTCAATGAAAAGCATTGCTAATATGCGTCAGGAGTTGCAAGTTCCACAGACACATCACATGCCATGTGCTCAAAGTGAGATCAGGCTCCCTCTCAACCTTCTCCTCTCCCAGTGTTAGCTGTTTCTGGATAAAGATCAATGTCTTTGTGTGGTTTGCCAGGCTTTTCCTGGACAGGACCTTCGTTATTTTCTCTCCCATCACTTACAATTCCTGAACTTTCTTCCTCAGAACTTAAGTTCCACTGATATTGACTATTTGTAATTCTTATTTTTCTACATCCTGTCTCCTTGGCAAGGGCTAATCCTTTGACTGACTGGTGCCTGTCAATCCTTCAGGGCTCTCCTTAGGTGTCAGTTCTTCAAGGAGGTCTTCATTTACCACCCAGACTGTGAGATTCTGATCCTGTGTTATTTCCAAGCAGTTGTTGCCTATCATGTCTTGGAACGTATCACACTGTATTCTTCTGTGTATGTATATTTATCCTCTGTTTCTGTAAACTTCTCCACATAGAGGCTATATTTTGTATACAGTTATGTTCCCTCATATCTGTCACACAAAAGGTGTTATGTAAATGTGAACTGAAAAATAAAACAGCTGTCTGTGTGCTGAGACTGAGCTGTGTGCTTCAATTCCTATTCTGGTCCGTCGGTTCGACATCCTTTTTTGTATTTGTTTCTCATTGCACTGTCATTTCATGTACATTCTCATTCACATGGTCTGAAAAATACCAATTTTAAATTTTGTATATCCTCCTTTTCCAGACATTTTCCTGTGGCCTAGGAATCTGAGTTTACCTTTGATGTTGTGATTCTCCATCTGGTGATGTTGGCATGTTGGTTCATTCCTAGAAATCTCTGTCCTGGACCCCTTGCTTGTTACGTACTTAGATTTTTATCCCATTGCCCAGAATTTACCACTATACAACATTTTTAGAGACTATGCTTGTTTTACTTTTTGCTTTCTTTTCTTCTTCAGAGCTGACATCACTTACTGTGTGCCTACAGATTCACTCCTCTTCTCACACTGTGGAGAGTGGCTCATTCTCCTTCTTATTAGAGCAAAACCACTTAATTCTACATCAGGACTTACTTCCTCTTGGCTAATGGAAAAGCTGAGACAAACTATTTTAAAAGTATTCCATCCAGTGGTTAAGTATAGTGCAAAGTACAGGGCTAGTATCTGTATCATGAAAATCACTTCATTTATATAAAAATTCACTGTAGTTATTTCAGTGTTTGTTCAAGTAACATTCAATTTCTTCCAAAAACATTTGTGTTTCACAAGGTTTCTAAATGTGTACAACTCTCTGATATAGGATCACCAAGTGGGTTTCCTTAATATAGATTCCTAAACTCAGACAGACCTAAAGAATTAGAGCCAGGCAGAGGGGGAAAGGGGTTTGGTGTCATTGAAGAAATAAAAAATTAGAAATATTATTAGTATGATGATCAAGAGTTTCATGTCATATTGATGGCTGAGATCCACACAGACAATTAAGGAAGTTTGTTGCCCCATTATCACATACCCACACTGCCTTCCTAATTAGTTCTGTCCCTATGTCACATGCAGTCACTTGATTTATATTTTTACATTATAATTTCAGACAACCAAGAAATATGAGTAACATGTTAACTGGTTTCTTTTTCCTATATTTTGAGTCTTATTTTGTTGATATTACCTGTGACCATTGTGTATATTCTTCAGTAAGAAGAAAAGGTGCTATTTCTGTTCACAGAGCAATAATCACTCCTTGTCCTTAACCCATACTAATTACTTAGAATTGTAGCAGTGAAAATATGTCCTATCTGAAAAACAGTCTTGAGAATTCCTTCCTGCTACTTCTTCATCACCTACAGGCAAATCTCCCCAGGAAACAATTCATTTGTTATATGAAATGTATTTTTCCTCAGTTGGCTTTAAAATGTTGCCTGCAAAGGACATGAGCCCTGGGAAATCAATAAATAATGGAACGTATTTTCTCTGATGACCTTCCGCTCCCAAAGGAATGGTCTCGTTTTAAGCCACTCATACCAAACAGCATCTTACTGAAAGAAAAACAGAATTCTTTGTTTTCAAACTCTCTGAGATATTTTTGTATACTTCAATCCTCTTCCTATATGCAAATGCTATTTTTGCCTCTGTTAGATAGGATCAGTTTATTAATGGTTTCTCTTTAATGTGAGTAAAATACTGTGCTAATACTAACCATGCCTTATTTTTTGCCTTGCCCTTTGATTTTGGGTTTATTTAAGAATTAATTCTCTCTCAACTCCTTCAGGGCTACAAAAAGTGCAATGAGTAGAACAAACTATGAAGTTACAAAAAATTGACATCCTTGCTGTCATCTCCTTTTTCATACCCAGCCCCACACCCACCGAATACACACCAGGCAAAAACTGCCTGAGGGAAATAGCCCCCCTCAGCCTTGCTCTCCTGTGCCACGCTTCCTGAAGAACAAGGGTCCCTCTCTCCCCTCAGGCACCTGATTATTCTCCACTGAATAATTCCGATGCTAATGGAACTTTCCCATTCAACTAATAAATGCTTAGGAGGGATGGAAGTATTTCTACTTAAATTGTTCATCACAAAAGAATATTTACAGTTTAGAAAATGTTGACAGTTTTAAGTAGAGTAATATTGTTTTGAGATATAAATTCCAGGGATTTGGAAGGTATATCTCTTTATATTCTTGAAGTTGTACTGCATGGTGACTACTTAGGGCTGCAGAAATGTATCCCTGGCTATGACCTTCGTCTTACAAATGCCTGTCGGGAGGAGTTTATAACATGTCTAGTATAATCGTCCATACTAAATGTTGAAACAAGCTTAACTAGCCACATTACGGAAAAAAAATGCCAACAAATATTTCTTTCTTTCATCTCTCAAAAGAAAAGGTAATTCTCATCTCTACCTCTGGTACTTTTTGATACTTTTTCGTGGTTTCGGCTGGCAGCTCCTTACCGTGTTTAACTGTGTTGTGTTAAGGAGACGTGTCTCTGCACAGGTCTAACAGGATCGTCATTCTGCACTTACCATCCAGGCATTTTCTCGCGGCTCTCAAGTTCTTCAAGTTTCCCCACTCTCAGATCATGCAAAGGCTCCCATTAGAGACTTCTTTCTTATTTTAATCCTTGGGAACACATCCCTTGCTCTCTGTCATGGAGAGAAGACAACCTAATATAGAGGAGAACAAAAGAACATACATCCCCTGGGTTTTGGAAGAGCTCCGATAGCTCTGAGCAGGGAGGTGCTTTCCTCCTCCAGAACTAGGGATAGTCGTGCTCTTCTGCTCGGTCTGCTGGGGGAACCCTGGGACCCCCTCACTGAGTGAGGGAAAGGATCCTCAGTGGCCTAGGTTCTAGGGCCACTAATGAGGCTTTTGCTTAATGAACTTTGGCAAAGCAACTAAAATAGCAGCCCGGATATGTCCTTTGAGATGTTTAAGACAGACCAACAGCAACAGACAGAGGCCAGGGCCCATCCTTACTAGTGGGAAAAAGCAGGTGATTCACTTTCCCACTGCATTTTCTAAGGAAATGGGTGGGAAATATTTTAATAATTCAAATACTTGCTTCACCTAATCTCCCATGATATAATTGCTAATAAAGTATCTATTTAATATGAAAATACACATTGAGAAAAATTACTATGTAATCAGTGACATGGTGGAATGAATTTTAATAATAGAAACTAATTTATCTACATTTGAAAAATAGGAAAAATTATATATAATAGACATATTCTTTATTCTGCCTACAGATAAGGCTTCATAAGATTATGGTCACATGGATGCCTCAAAAACAGTTCACTCACTAAAAATCACTGACCTAATGATTTCTGTTTGAAATATCAGCTCCTGAGACTTTGAACTTTGTGTGTTTAAAAGGAACCTTCTGAGAATATTTTAAGGCACAAAACTAAGATTTGGTGGACTGGTTAAACAAAGTTGCTTTTGGTCAATGAGAAAAGGGAAAAAAATGACTATCTTGGAGATAAGATGACTTGTTTAGAAATCTGGGCAAACCAATGGTTCCATATTAGTTGCTTTAGGATTTTATGGTGTGAAGACGGTAGATCAGAGCTCATGATGAATGAATTTGCCATGATTAAGAAAGGAAGCTCCCATGGTTAAAGGAAGTAGGGGAAAAAGTCTTTGTTGTTGTTTGCTTGAATAAATTGGCTGCACTCTTTTTTCTTTAGTAGTTTTTATTATACCATTACACTGCTAGTTTTATGGATTTCTTTCTTAATTTTCATTGTATATTTTAATTAAGGCAAGACTGTATTTCACTTATCATTCACTTTCATAAGTTTCGTATTTTATAGGTAATAAAGTTTTATTTATAATTGCATTTATGTTGTGGGAAATGATATATCATAGGACTAGGCTGTTACAAATGACAATAAGTATTGATATTTTTACTCTGAGAAAGAGGTTTAAACAATATAAGCTTTATAAAAATCATGACATTACATGTTCAGCTTGAAATGATGAGAATGAAGCATACCAAGCAGGTATTAATATGTAAGGAACAGAACATTACCTGTACCATGGAAACCTCCTGTTTGTCAATCTCTGATCACATCACATTACCCTTTTTTCCTAATAGAGGAATTCAGCGACTGCATCAATTCTGTTTGCATTTTTCTTCATCCGGCTCTTTGGGGAGGCTGGCAGAGATACTATATGCACAGATACCTTTTCCAGTGGATTTGACTTTGTTCAAGCTTAGAGACCTCCTTATAATATCATTACCAATTCTATATCAACATTATGCTGTTCTTATTTTTGTAATTGAACTGTGGTTGATACACAGTATTATGTTTGTTTCAGGTGTACAACATGGTCATTTAACAATTACACACATTACTAAATACTCACCACGGTAAGTGTAGTTACCAACTGTTATCATTGAAGGAAATTAAAATATTACTGACCATATTTCCTACAGTCTATTTTCATCCCAATTACTCATTTACCTATCTCTTTATCCCCACTCACCTATTTCACCTATTCTCCCACTCCCCTTCCTGTGGCAACCACCAGTTTATTCTCTGTATTTATGAGTATATTTCTGTTTTATTTGTTGGTTTAATTTTTAGATTCCACATGTAAGTAAAATTATATGGTATTTATCTTCCTCTGTCTGACATTTCATTTAGTGCTGTATCTTCTAGGTCCATCCATGTTGTCACAGATGGCACGATTTCCTTCTGTCTCTTTTTATGAGTGAGTAACATTCCATTGTCTATACATGCCACTTCCTTATCCAGTCACTATTGATGAACACTTAGGTTGCTTCCATATGTTGGCTTTTTAAAATAAAGTTGCAATGAACAAAAGTGTGCATATGTCTCTTCAACTCGTAAATTCCCATAAGTGGAATTACTGGTTCATGTGGTATTTCCATCTTTCATTTTCTGAGACTCCTCCGTACTGTTTGTCCTAGAGGCTGCACCTAGTTCCCATTCTGAGAGTGGCCTGTTATATTATTCATTGTGAATTTGTCTATTTCTCTTGAATGTTCTAATGATTTTGCTTTGTGTTTAGATTCTCTGTTTCTACGGACATACAAATTGGAAATTATATTTGTTGTAAAAATGTTATCATTATGAAATCTTTCTCTTTACCCATATAGATTTTTTTATTTGATCTTATTTGATCTTATTATTAATTTAGTTACACCATCTATAGCTTTTACAATTTTATATTATATTTTCCATAATTTTACTTGAAATTTGTGTACATATTTTGGTTGTATCTCTTGTAAGAAACGTGTGTTTTAAAAAAATATTTTTTAACAAGGTTTGTATTTAAGGAAAGCATTTATTCCATATAGATTTATACGCAACAGTTTAAATGAAAGATTTTCCTCTTGTACAAGAGAAATGAACTATGTTTCAAACTTACTAACACTGTCTTTTAAGAGCTTCTAGCTGTTAAAAATGATATGTCAACTGTGTTACCAGGCAATATCACTTCTAGCAATTTTCATCCTGATTTTTAAAATATATATGTACTGAAGGACCTGTTAGCAAACTAAAAATAACGATTGGGTAACCATAGATTTGGGCTTCCCTGAATGTGATAACTCTTGTCACTTGGCATGTTCCTGTAGACACCATGGAATCTATGTTTGTGAATTATTACAAGAGACTTTAACTCCTGGGAAGCCAGGGGCTTCTACTCTTAGGTAGATCTGCACTGATCCATGAGAATAATCATATTATTGTACTTGGAGTTCCAAAGGAAAAAAGTCTTGGAGTGTTGCAAGGACTGAGAAACACCTTTTCTGGCACAATTGAGATTCCTGTCTATAACACTTGCGAATTAATAGAATGGATGTTCTGGTCTTATGATACATTATAGTCTGTCTAAGTCACAGAGGAGTCACTATGTTTTTTGTTACATTGAATAGTATTGAATTTAATACTATATTGAATTTAAATCCATAATTTTATTATTTGCTTTATTTTGTTCACTCGGCACAATTGTTTATTTCTTGCTTTCTTTTGGATTTAACATTGTCTTTCATATGATTCATTTTCTCACATAGAAGCTTAATAATTGGTGAGTTTCTGTTTTGTTTTTAGTACTTGTGAAATATTTGCTTGAGGGTATTTATCTTGACTTTAATTTGACTTAAATTATGTGATTACTTTTACATTTTTCTGGATAATGCAATTAATTTGGCATGCTTTAATGTCATTTGTCACACAACTCCTCAATCTATACTTTTTAAAAAATGTATTTTAATTTTAATATTTTCAAGCCATTCAGAATGATTTGATTAATCTAATGATCAATATTCGCTTAGATTTTCTAATACCCGAATCCTTATTTATTTCTCTCTTCTATTCTTCCTTCCTCTGTTAATTCTTATATTTATGTGTGGGTCATCTGGTAAAGAATCCTCTTATATTTTACTGCTCTGAATGTCTTATTTCACCTCTTTTTATAGTGTATCTTCACATGGCACATAATAGGATTCTGAGTTGATACTCATTTTCTTTTAGGATTCACTCTGAGGATTTTTCATTTTCTTCTCTCTTCAATTGATTCGTGGAGCTATTAGCTGCTATTATTATTGTTGCCATTTGATGGTAATCTGTGTTTGCATAGGCTGTTTGTTATATATCTTCTTTGTCTTTGGTTTTCATCTGTTTTATAGTGTGTTTTACTGGATTTCTTTGTCTTTATCTCATGAAATGTTGCCGGTGACTTTTGAATCTGTCACTTGTCATTGCTTCATTAGGTTTGGAATTTCTCAGCCAAAAACTTTTTTATTATTCTCCATGGAAAATGTAAAACCCTTGTTAAACTCCATTTTCTGGATCACCATTGGTCTCTTTCTACATTGATGGCAATCTTTTCTTTTTTTGTTTTAAAAAATAATGTGCTTTTCTCTCTATGTATTATTATGTTTTATAGAATGTAATACATTGTGTGTGAAATGCACACAGACAATTTGAGGTTTAGTGTATTATTGCCTTTCTTCAGGATGGTTTATGTTTATTTTTGCTAGGGAGCATGGTCACCTGAAATTCTACATTCCCTTAATACAGTTAAGAAGTGGTTTCTCTCTTGTTTTTTTCTGTAGTCTGAGCAGAGTGATTATAGTTAATAATACATTGTATACTTGAAGTTTGCAGAGATAGTAGATCATAAATGTTCTCATCATATATACACACAAGTGGTAAATATGTGAGGTGATCTATGTGTTGACTAAGTTAATTTTTTATTATGTTATTATTACACAGTATATACTTATATCAAATTATCCTGTCATACACTTAAAATATACACAATATTATTTGTCTATTATATCTCAGTAAAGCTGAAGAAGAAAAGAATTGGCTTCTTCTGAGATCTCTACAAAGGTGATTCCTGTTTCAGTTTACTACTAATTTTTAAAAACTTTCTCCTGATATTAACATGTAAGACATTAATGAAGACAAATGAAGATTTTCATGTAAAGCATATAAACTGCCTCCTCTGTCCCTTTCCCCTACCCCAGAGAACCACTGATGTTTTTACTATCACCATAGTTTTGCCTTTTCCAGAATGTCGTACAGTTGGAATCATATAGTATGCAGTTTTTACAGATTATCTTCTTTCATGTACTAATATGCATTTAAGATTCTTCCATGTCTTCTTGTGTCTAATTAGCTCATTTCTTCTAAATGCTATATAATATTTCATTTGTCTAAATGTATCACAGGTTATTCATTCACCTACTGAGAGATAATTTGGTTCCTGTATCTGTGAGGGTTAGACACTTTGTATAAACCAGGTAAAAATCTGCTGTTCAAATTATGTCACTGCATATAGACAAAAAATAATCAGTGAGGCCCGAGGTCCTATGATATTGAAGCCCAGAGACATAATGTAGAAGTTATAGAAACTGACAGCAGAGAAAACTAAAAAAGGAGAAAGACACACTGATAGAGCAAATATATTTGGCATAGTCCCATGTTAGAGAAGGTATAGAAACTCTTTGAGAAGAAGGTTTACATTTTTTAAAAAACTGAGCTGGGTTTATTTGAACATACATTGAAAACAACAAGGGAACAAAAAAAATTAATTAGATGTAGAAAAAGAAATGATATAAAGATTTTTTTGGTGATGTTCAAACAGAAATTACTCCAAATGTGGATAATGAAAACTTGAGGGAAGTCTGATATGATGGTGAGAAAATACTGACAGCTGTTTTTCTTCCTGAGCAAATGATGAAACTCTCACAAAAGTAAAAAGTGTGAAGCTTGAAGATATAATAATGTAAAATAAACAAAGATGTCTGGAATGACCCAAGGTGGTTATGAGCTGGTTTGTATCATCTTGGAGAAGAGAAAAATATGCAAAAATGATTTAGTGATAGAAAATATAAAAATTAACCAAACTGAAAGAAAATTGAAAAAAGCACACCAATATATCAATAGAGAGATGTGGAGAAGCATAACATATTCTATTATCTCTCTCTCATCTATCCATCTATAATCTGCAGTAAGATACACCAAGCATTTAAAAAGGGAGTAATGTAAAGGTGTGCATTTTGGGAAATTTCTATATTTGTAAGCACATAGTCTAATTTTTACTAAAATTTTAGGCAACATTTGTAAATTTACAACAAATAAACCAAGTGAATGGAGAGGTAGAGATGGGTCATTATTTTCAATCTTCTGTACCTGATTATTATTGTTGTGCAGCTTTTTATCTTTGAAAATCCATAATTAATTTTCCCCTAAAGTTACTCAGTGTATAGATTCCTTAATAACTTTTGAACCAGGGTCACCAAGAAATCTTATTCATGTAGTTGATCCTTATGCATTAAAGGGATATTTAGGTATTTAGTGAAGTGTCAATTTTGTTATAATAAATTCTGTTTCTATGCCTAAAGAAATAAAAATACTTCTTTTGACTCTCTTTCCTTAGCTATGATATACTTTTGTCTTCAGAAATCTATAATATGAAAGAATTCTGTAGGTTTTCAGTGAAAGTATTTTTGGTGATACGACTATTGTATGATGCAACAGGTGGAGACAAAGAGAGAGAGAGTTTCTTTGGAGCATGTGTGTGAGTATGTATGAGAGCTTGGCCAGGAGATCATGGTGTATCTAATTTTTTTATATCTCCTTGTTATATGCCAGTCTGTCTTAAATCTACCTGTATGCCACACTTCAGCTAAACTATTACTACACATGAAAGTGAAAAATCTTTTAGCTTCAAATAACAATATCTTTCAGAATTTTGTGTGTAGACAAGGCTTCATGTAAACCAGCATAATTGGAGAGTTAGACCAAATGATTCCATAACTGTGCCTAAAACAAATCACTTTAATTAGATTTTAAAACAATCATGTACATCTCAACTGAACATAACATTGTATGTTATTTAAACATGTTTAGGAAGCTCTGCTATTATATCAGTATTTTAAACAAAGTATTGAAGAACTACAAATTAAAATTGTGGAATATAAGTAACTGAATTATAATAATCTTTGAAAAATACATAAAAAAATGGAAGATGATCTAAAACCTATGTTATGCCATATATGCTAGTGTTTTGGCTTTAGTTTATGTTGAAATGCACACCTGGGGCATATACAACTTTGGTAATTGGAAATCAATTTTTTTCAGGGAAGATTGATGTTATATTCAAGAAATATAGGAATTGGTGGGTTGAGCAAATGGAATTTCCCATTAAAGTACACAGCAACTAAATTCCCTATTTGTTTTAAAACACTGATGTGGCTCTAACTTAAGTTTTTAGTGTGAGATCCAGATGGAGAAAATAGACAGATATCCCATATCTTCATCCTTTCAAAATTTGTTTTGAAGTACATTCAGAAACAAAAGGGTAATTGCAGGTGGATGGGCTAATTAAATTCTTTCAGCTAGCCAACAATTTTAAGAGTTACTCCCTGGAGATGCCTGAGTAGATGATGAAAAGTTAGCTGCATAACATCTCTCTCATCATTTCTTCAATTATTTAAAATAATAAAAATGGAAGAGGAAATTCCATAAGAGGTGGAGAGATGTCTGTGAAAGGCTAGATGGTAAACATTTTCAGTTTTTTGGGCAATGACGTCTCTGCCACTTAAAAGCAGCCATAGATAGTATGCAAATGAATGGAATGGACATGTTCCAATAAAACGTTATTTGCAAGAACCAGTTGTGGATGGAATTTACATTTAGGCCTTAGTTTTCTGACTCTTGCTCTAGAATGTTGTCCTTACTTCTAAATGACTCCTAAGTGGCTTTTGCAGTGGGAAAAGCCTGTGGTTTGAGGAGATATTAACAAGGTCCTTCACTTTGACTGGGCCCAGACTCCAAGGCCACAGACTGCTTGGCTTCTAGAATCTCTGTTGAACTTTCAGCCTTTCTGCTCAGATCCCAGCTCAGTGTATTCCTGACCTGAGGGTACTAAGCACTTCAGCTGACCTGATCTTTGTCAAGTAAACTCAGAAAGACAGTCATGTTGAGGTTAGTCTAGCTCATAGTGTGGCTGGGCTAGCACTAGTTGTGGAGTCATTTACTGCATTTCCCTTACTTACAGTAATACAGTTGTGAGCTGCTTGTTATCAAGTTTCCTCACATAACTGATTCCGTTTTACGATTATTTAAGGCAGAAGACATGGCTCATACAAGTTGCTTTGGCAGAGCTGGAAGCAAATTCCTCTTCTTATTTTTAAGACTGTTTGATTTCTTTGTATGTGTGTATGTCTATATGAGTGCTTGCATGCTAATATCAGGAAGCTGTGGTTTTTTTCTCCTCTTTCTTGAAGTAAATCTTCTAAATATTCTAGCTTGCTTATATATTTTGTATATCATATTTTTTTTCCAATTCCTTGTATTTATTTTCTTACTTTGGTTGTAATATGTTTGATTTTAATTGATATGCCTATTTGGAGTTCTTTCTTAAATTTTGTCTTCTTAATATCTTAAAACAACAATGAAATATTTCTTCCTATTTTATTCAGCACATGTGAATTAAAGGAGTTTCACAAAACTAGTGCTCTAACAATTTCCCAAAAATCATAGAGCTATATTTAACATTAAAATTTTCTTTCAGAGTAATATTAGAAATGCTTAGTGAGAGATTAAGGAGGATTTTATTTTCTGAAACGTATTCATTTAATGATAGAGGAAATTTTCATTGATATTAAAGAGAGCAAGAAACTCTAAGTAGGTTCACAGATCAGGCTATGAAGGATTAAATGAAGGTTAACCTGACTGAACTAGTTAGGCCTTTGAGAAAAAATGTTAAGGAACAAATCTATCATTTTCATTTGATTTTTCAAAGTCAGTGTGCTCTTACTTGTGTGAGATAAATGCAATTTTCTTGATTGTGTCACTGAAAGCTTGTTTCACTTGCTTATTCCTCAAAGTATAAATGAAGGGGTTCAACAAAGGGGCAACAGATGTAGTGAGCAGGGATACCCCTTTATTGATGTCTATCTCTTCTTTGGCTGAAGGCTTGATGTAGATGAAAATACAGCTTCCATAGGTGATGGAAACAACAATCATGTGAGATGAACAGGTAGAAAAAGCTTTCTTCCTTTGTGACTCAGAAGGGAATCTTAGAATTGTCCTGATGATGTATATGTATGAAAGAACAACGCCTATTAGTGTAATGATGAACGTCAGTACTGCACAGATTATAACGACCTGTTCTATGAACCATGTATCTGAGCATGAAATCTTAAAAAGAGGAGACGCATCACAGCCAAAATGGTCAATGATATTAGAGTCACAGAATTCCAGCCGGAGACCCATACCTAGCGGTGTGATGATGATCATCAACCCAGAGACCCAGCAGCAGAGGACAAGGATGGTACAGACTCTGCTGTTCATGATGCTCATGTAATGCAGGGGCTTACAGATGGCCACGTAGCGGTCATAGGACATGGCTGCCAGGAGAAAAAATTCTGTGGCCCCAAAAAGTCCAAAAAAAAATATTTGACTCGCACAAGCATTATAAGTAATGGTATTGTCCCCAGTTGACATGCTGTACAGGAATCTAGGAATACAGACTGTTGTGAATGAGATTTCTAATATGGAGAAATTTCGAAGAAAAAAATACATAGGTGTTTTCAGATGAGAATCCAAGAGTGTAAGAATGATAATGGTCAGATTTCCAGTAATGCTCAACATGTAGGTGAGAAAAAGGAAGATAAAGATCAGAAATTGCACTTGTGGGTCCTCTGTAAGTCCCAACAAGATGAATGTTGTTATTACTGAGTGATTTCTCATTATTGCCTTGATGTTTTAGGTCATCTGCATGTATAAAGTCGTAAGGTAAGTATCTGAAGAGAAAAAGGGAAACGATGACACAAAACATTTTGAAACAGAAAATGGAAAAACAAGATTAATAGAAGCACAAGCTGATACTTAGAAAGGATGAATAACATGAATACAAGTGCTGTATAATTATCTGAAAAAAAAGAGGAAAGATGGAGTTTGTCAGGAAAGAAAAATATGACATAATTTCAGACAATACAGACATTAAATAGATGAACATGAAATATTTTGAAAAGCTCTGCAAAGTAGATTTGGAAACTTAGACAAAATGAACTGATTCTTTGACAGATATAATCTACTAGGGTTAATTCAAGATGAGATATCTAATCTATGTAGCCCTATACATTGTAAAGTGAAAAAATACATACTCAAATCATCCTACAAAGAGAACTCCAGGACCATATACCTAAATTTTAGTTTTCTACAAAACATTTAAAAACAAATCAAAACACCAATTCTACACAAATTCTTTCATAAAACTGATTCTTAAAGACAAAAACTATAGCTATCTGAGTTTCCAATTTATATATAGACATAATATAAATGATAACCACAATAAAAAAAGAAAGGCAAAGGCTTCTCTGTAGTGGTAAATTTTCTGTATTCTACCTCCAGTAGTAAAATACTGATTCTAAATTTTCAGCGTTGTCTATTATAATTCATAGAATACACACATACTTTTAAGAAAATAGTAAAAAGTATACTATATTAAAAAGGAGCCCTGAAACTGTTCAGTTGAGAAAGGAGTAGGAATTTCCATTCCATATGTTTCTACCCTCCTTCAGATTACTTCATCTTACACTTGATGTGAAACATTCATGCTCTAACTGGAATTCCTCTCTCCTTTTTTCATCACTTTAGTCCATCAAGTAACAAAATGATAGAAGTTCAATCATAAATAATTACATTTCACATAAATGATCATAACATACCAAACTAATTAAAACATAGAGATTATAAGAATGGGCTAAAAAAAATTTTCCCACCTAGATGCTGTATGCAAGCCTCCCACTTCAAATATAATGACATAGATAGGTTAAAAGTAAAAAAACAGAAAAATAAGTACCATGCACACCACAGTCAAGAGAATGCTCGAGTGACTATATTACTATTGCCACCAAAGAAAAGTAACAACCTTCCAGAAGGAAATGACATACTGATAACCGAGATGATTCTCTAAGCAAACATAAAGGTTCTAATTTGTTATGTTTCTAAGAGTGCATCAAAATACATGAAGAACAAACTGATGCAAATGAAAGAAGAAATAGGTTAATTAGCAATTATAGTTAGCAATTTCTCTTATTAACCTACTATCACTGTTTTCTTCATTCTTCTTCAATTAATTATCACCACTCTTCTTCTAGAAGGCTTCCTTTGATGCTATTGCCCACATCTAGATAATGGCCAATCTGTTTAGACTCTACATCCTCAACATGTTATAAAAAAGTCTGTATTTTCCATTCCATATGCTTCTACCCTCCTTCAGATTACCTTCATCTTACACTTGATGTGAAACCTTCATGCTCTAACTGGAATTCCTCTCTCCTTTTTTCATCACTTTAGTCCATTTTTCCTCATTGCATCTAGAATAAGTCCTGAGACACCACCTCAGTTTCTCCAGACTAGGCGAGGTACATCTTCCATGTTCCTATATCCATCATCCCTATATCAGGGCTGTATTATATTGTGTATTTATTGTTTGTCACCTAATTGAACTATGATAGTTTCCAGGGCCTGTTTTATTCTCAATCTCTTATACTCAATCTGAATATAAGATCTCATACTGAGATCTATCACATTTCCTGGGATATAATAGTTTTTCAATATATTAATTAAACACAGATATTTCTGAACAAAGGCCAGGATATAACCTTGATTTATATGTCAGGATTTTATTTGACAGAATTTCTTTACTCCTGAGGTTCATGTAGAAGATGCTACACTACTGAAGTTACTTCCTTCAGTACAAGAGTTAGTATCTCGCTTCCCTGATGCTTTAGGATAAGTTTTGAGTAGCAGAAGACAGTTACTCAAGCTGGGGATTTTATCAGCTGTACTGGTCACATGCCACAAGACTTCTCATTTATTCTGCTGTATATTTACCAATTTAAAAAAATAGAGGTCATAAAAAGTAAGTATAAAGTACTGAAGTCTTTAAAAAACATTCTAGATGTGAGCTAATGATAATTTTCCATTGTGTTATGTTTAACTAAGCTTTCTCTATCAAGGCCCTTCATTGTGTTGGAATATTCTCTTTGATTTTACTGATAATATATAGGGCAAAGTACTTAGACTTTAATCCAGTTATTCTTGAAGGGGTGCTATCAGGTGGCTATTTTCAACCAAGGCTTGCCTCTGGGTTCCTTTTTTGACAAAATGGTCTCAGATGGAACCTACGTAACACAAAAGGCAGCATTCAAAGTTTCTAGACACTACCAGAGAGTGAAAACACAGATACAGGCTCCTGGGCAAAACCTTTTGTCTAAATGCTGTTATCCTATCTTGTTCTGCAGATCTACCCTTGAAATATCTGCAGTAGCTCAGATGAGAAACATTGGATTGTTGTTCACCAGAGACCACCTTCCTTGGTACCTATAGTTACTTTCTCTTCATTCCCTATTATAACCTCTAGAAAAAGTCTCTGCCGATTCTGGGTACTATGCCAGGATGTAAATGAACCCTTTTGTATTCCAGTTGTCTAGTTATCCAGAATCATGTCTCTCATACATTTTGAAAAATTATATTGCACATGTAACTTACTGATTTTTGTATATGGTTGAAAGGCAATATTTTTCAAGGTGAAATGTCAAATCAAGTTTCATTAAGTTGAAGAGATGCATTTATATAATTGAGATTGTGTGTTTGTGTGTATGTGAGAGTGTGTGAGTGTGTGCATGTACTTGTGTTTTGGCAATGGGCAATAGATCTTAATATTTCATGATCATGAAATTTCTCTATTGTATTGTCCACATACTTAACCAATTCATAAAGTTGGCTTAGAAATTTCCTCATTTGCTCCCATGATTAATATTTTTGAAACAGAAGTGACATTCAAAAAAGTGAGATGATTTTCTTTTATCCTTATAAAAGATCCAAATTCTAAAAAATACACCCACACATATTATGTGTTTCTTTTTATATAAATCTGTGTTTATGTATAATACATATACATAAACAGACATGTATAAGGAAGTGAAGTGATAGGAAATATTTTAAATATTTTTCCAAATTTTAGATTAGAAAAAATTGATATAAGAAATCTGGACATACTTACTCTTCAGTTGCTTTTGTCATTCAGGCTTCAGTTTTTGTCTTATCTACACAGATACTTAGTGGAACTCATAACTAAGCAGGAATTATTAATTGTGACATGAATATGATCTAGTCATACTTTCTCAACTTTCACTTGAGGTTGCAGTGGAAATGCATGCACAGATGTGTCAGTTTTTGCATCCCTAGGTCTAACATTCATCATGAATTACAATGAGTCTAAATTGAAAAAAACTATTTCTGCATAATATGAATAGCTAGATAGAGGGAAATACTAGTAATCAGGCAAAAGCAAACCAGAAAATCTCTGGTTCTGAAACATTGATGATCTGACCTAATTTTTTCACAGAGTGGCCCCCTTAGGGTTTCACCACAGATATGATTGAGGATGGTTTATATGGGCAACCTGTAATAGACCAAATAGGTTTAAAAAAAATGTCCTTGGTGACCCTGCATAAAATTCACTAGTGAATGTAAAATATAATGAACATAGAAAAATAAAAGCAAGTGAAAGCTAACTAATGCACCTGGGAGTTAGGAGAATATCCTTGGAGACTGGAAGATGAGTTAATAGCACAAAGGTCAAGATGTACCATCAGTGTACTAAATCTTTGCCAAAATGATCCAAATGATGATTCTTTTGTCTACTCTAATTCATATTTTTTATTTAATACATAGCAATTTTTCAAATGTGTACTGATAATTTATGCTTTATTTATGAGCAGAATATTACTACCCTTTCATTGTTTTTGAGTCAAAGTGATTCCTCACCCTTTTCTTAGGTATTTACATATATTCAGAATAGTAAGTCTTTGTAAGTGTCATATGTTACAAAACTTATTTAATGTCTTCTTCCCAATATTTAATATAACTTATGATGGTGTTGATATATGGGAAGGTTGATTAATATATAGGAAAATATATTCACCTTTTGTCCTCTCATATCTGAATCTATTGCCATTATCTGATAGGTTTTACTGATCCTGTTCTTATATTTACCTATATTGTCTTCCAATAATTTTATGACTTACTTTATTTGCATTAGTATCAGTACTCCATGTAGGACAAGGGAAACATACTGGGACAATAAAAAGGAATGGGAGGTTATGATACAAGCAAAAGGTGATTGAATCATATAATGCATGTTCTCTGTTGGACAAGAAAGGGTGTAAAAGGAGTCCTGAGCTAACTGAAGTAGCCATTACACGGGTCTAGACTTGATATTTTGAAAATATCAAATAACAGGTTGAGTAATTTGTTAGAAATTCCAAATCATTCACCTATCAAGAAGGGAAATCAAAACTCAGTGATGACCAAGAGAAGAGGGTAGGATAGAATGACATTTTAAATGTTCACAACCAATACAGAATATTAAAACAAATGGAATAATTTTTTAAAAATTATGTTAAAGGAAAATATTTATAAGCAGAATATTAGTTTTGTTTCATTTGTATATAACTAGAGGATAGTCAGATAACATGTGGTCTAGTTTCATACTGCTACATACTAGGATCTAATATAGAGGGTCTCAAAGCCAGAGGTAGTTAGTGCTGAAAAGAACATTTGATTAAATTTCTTGAATGAAACAATGGGGCTACAATTCATCATCCACTGCCATGCGTAACATAATCTCTTTCTTTCATGTACTCTCACTTGACATTTTTCACAGATATTATGAATGCATGTATGATTGATTTATTCTGCTCTCCTCTTCTCCTTCGCTACCCATTTGACCCCAAAATATTGCTCATAGCCTATTGACCTCTTATATTTCCTTTCCATCACCCTCTCTTCAACTCTCCCACATACTCTAGTCTGCTTCTCTTCAGGGGTTGACAGAGAGAAAATCATTTCAGAAAATCCTGTGGAGATATATTTACACCAGTTACATAAAATGTTATTTTTATCATCTATCAACTAAGCCTGAAAAAAAATTGAAAACAACATATCATGGAATGATAGTTAACACTTGTTTCTCATATGCTAGGAGATCAATCTCAACATCTTTGCCTACAAATATAGTTAGTAAAATGTCAAAAAAATGATGCAAAATTTGAGAACTTGATCTTTCTCCAGAGTGAATGCAACTGGCTGTGGGTTATTTCACATATACATGAGGTTTAGTAATGGCTCCTTTTAATTTTTTCATTCTCTCTACATTAATAATATGGCAAGAGAATTATTCTATAGAGTTCCAATTTGTCTCTGTACATTCATTCATATACACATGTATATCCATAACAAGATTTATATAGTAATACGACAATGGTTCTTTTGTATTTAATGTTATAATTTTTAATTTTTTAAATTCAGGTATTATTGATATACACTCATATGAAGATTTCACATAAAAAACAATGTGTTTACTACATTCACTCATATTATTGGGCCCCCCTGCTCCCTCCTCCCACCATACCCCATTGCAGTCACTGTATGTCACTTTTTCTTTTTGGTACACTCTGTTGTGCATATTTGGTCTTCAGGAAGGCTCCTGTGTCATTTTGAAATTTTTGTCTTGGTTTTTAAGCACAGTGATGCTTTCAGAATGCTTTTCTTCTGAAGGACATTGCTAGAAAACAAACATTAAAAAATCACGAGTTTACACTGGTGCCTCTGCTTCTAATCCAACGCCACTGTACTCTTCTGCAATTCATATTTGATTCTCCACCCTGCTCCCATTTTTTTTTCACAGTGAAATTCCTATGTCCCAGTATTAGTACATTTATTAATTTGCTGAGTGCTAAAATACACACAAACGAAATCAGAATCACTCCATCAATTTCACCAATGATAATACAGAATCTAAATTAAGTTAAAGATTTGTTATCCTTTTACTCTTTACTGTATATCCCATGGAGAGTCCTTGATTAGAGCAAGATATTTTAAAAAGTACACACTAAATTTTTTAAATTTGTTCTTCGCTTTTCACCTCTGGGGTTATTCAGTGTGAAATACAGTGTTACTTCATGTGTTTCTGTTTATATTCAATTGTAATTTCTCTCTTCCAATAGTATGATACTTTAAACTTTGAAAAACATAAAATAATGATTGAAAAATCAAATTTTAATTTAAAATGTATACTCAAAATTGCTGCATAAATTTATTTCATTTCTTGAAAATGTTTATGCATGTGTGGTATAAGGATGTCAATATTTTAATTGTATACTTATTTCTTCATTCTAAAAAGATTTAAGGACTCATATCTTGGTACAGTATTATATTGTTGAATATTTTCCAAAGTGAATACTTTCTCTTCTATCTATCATCTATACATTATCTATATCTATCATCTCTCTATATTCATCACTATGATCTATATCTATCTATATTTTATCTATCATGAATCTCTGTGTATCAATCAGTTATCAATATCTGTCTATGTATCATCATCTACCTGTCATCTAACTATTCATTTACTTAGTTGGAAGTTTGCATAATGGTAAACTAAATTCTGGAATCAAAGGACTGATTGCATCCTGTGTCCATGATTTCTAAATTTTGTCATGAGTGTGAGCAAGTAAAATGATTCCCCTAGTTCTCTTTTTTTTCAAGAACAAAAAATGTTTATGTGTACTTTGTTATGATTATTATATTGAATAACGTATGCACAACTAACACAGTACTTCATGCATAGTAAATGTTCAAACATGACAGGTGTAATAATTAGAGCTCGTTCAAAAGGGTGAACTTAGGTACACATTTATATATCACTGAAGAAAAAATTCATTCTCAAACCATGTTATGCAGAAGTCCTATTTTTTTCTTAGCATTGAACACAGTTGCTTTTGAAAAATTAAATAGGAGTAGTGTTTGTGTTATATATCCATATGCAGTTTCCTACTAGTCGGTTCACATATGAAAAAAAAACCTCAAAGGAATTATTATGGTATCTTACATGTATTATTATCTATGATCCAAAATAATCTGGTAATTTGTGGTGTCTACATGTTTACCTTGAAACAAGTATTTTTTTAATGTGACAACCCTAGCTGCACTTTATATCATTATGTGAAAAAATAGCTTATTTCTTATGATAAAGACAAAAGCCAACTTGTGTTTTGTAGGTTCTCTTGAGTATTTTTTCATCTGTCCTTAGAGACTGTTTCCTTAGACTACCTGTAGAGAAGCCTTCAATCCTTTTAAGTAATTTGAAATCAGCAAATATTTCCCAAGTTTCAAGCTAATCATCTCAGCTATGATAATCTTTCTTAATGTGGTGAAATGGGCTTTGTTGAACACACATCTTATAAATTATTTAGTATTAAAGAGGAGTTTATGTATGACAAGGCATAGACACTACTATGTGTTCAGGTATATGTGACAGTGAAGAAAATTGCATTACTAAAATAGTCACACTTAGCTTTGTGCTTTGAATCAGTATGAGAGATTATACTAAGTTTCCTGCCTATAAAATTAACTATTGTTTTCCAATGAGTGTGTTTGCCTTTCATTGTGGTTGGTCCCTGCTCTTGTAGTCGAGAGAAAAAAAGGCTACCCCAACATAGACTGCTAATGGTAAGTAACACAGTGGTATTACTTTTATTTCAAACATTTAAGAATAACTACAAATGCCATGTAGGTTACATTCAAATAACTAACAGTGAATTAATGGTGATATTTTGCTATTCCTCTTTGAATAAAACATTAATTATTCCTTTTTTCCTATTTTCTGAACCTGTAAAGGCAAGAGCATAAAGTTTGATTTTTTTGCACGTGCACCTGCATTTCTAATACCTTAGTGTTTCAAACCAGACGCTGCACTGTAGAATTGCAGAAGGAATGATGATTGTTCTATTATGTCTAGATTAAGAACCTGAACAATTGTAGAAGTTAAGTGAACAAAAGTCAGTAAAAAACCCACTATAAATTGGACAATATTTTTCTTGAAGAATTGACTTCACGTTTTAATATATTTAAAAAACAGAAAAAATAGCTCCTACCAGAGTTTTAATTTTGATCAACACTTTGAGCAATGACAACTTATCATTGATAATTATTGATGGCCAAATCTGCCCTGATTGCAGAAGAAATATTTGCTTCGTTGTTTTGAAATGACTCTGATACCAACACTGAACCTACAGGATGCTCAATGCATTTTGCAAGAAAGTAGAAGTTAGAGAAAGGATTACAACAAATGAACAGGGCCCTATGAAGGTGAGATCAAGAATGAAAGATTTAGATTCATCTGTGGTTCCCTAAGCTCTCTCATTTCAATCAACAGCCTGGAGAGAATCTTTGGAAAATTAGTATAAAAGGAGAAGAAATATGCTAAGAAATATGAAAAAAATTACTATGATTTATCATGGAAATAAAATTGTTTAGATAAATAATGTGAAGATGGTGAATTCATGAATGAGGTAATAAGCTCCATTGTATAGAAGGAAAACTCTTATTTACTCAATTATAAAAAGAAGAAAAATTTCAGAACAGGCAAAGATATAAGTTCATGAAATTTACTTAAGAATAGGCATGTAAATTAAACATACTTAATTTAAAAGAGAGAAAACACTATATGTTATATGACATAGTCAATGTTTTCTCTTGTCAGTGCTTATGATGTAAGTGTATTTGGAAATAGTTTACCTAATTTTGAAACTGATTACACAGGTGTCCTCAATTTAAAAGGAAAATGAAATGCATCACTAGATTTATTTAGCTGAAAATATGGCTCTAAAATATATAACCAATTAGTTATGAGTTCACTAATAGTTTCATTTTTATTTTTTTGCTTTCATAAAATAATAAATTAGAGTAGCTTGAAAAAAATACATGTTTTATTGGGTGATTTTCCTTGATAGGATATTATTAAAAATGACTGAATTTTTTAGGAAAAATATGAATGCACAATAATAAAATATCTCCTAGGTAAAGTACATTATTTTTCATTAATTTTGTATTTGTATATATTTACAAAATATTACAAAAATAATACCTACATATACAAATAGACATTTATATATTTTGGGACAATTTATGTGAATCTTTTTGTAATTTTGAATCTGAAAGAGATTTTGAACATATTTAATGAGAATATATATTAATCAATGTCCTCACTTCAAAATGTAATTAGCTGAATAAATAAAAGTATTTTTAAATATTTTTATTGTATTCTATCTCTCACTTTTAAACTACACTATGGTATATAGCTTATATCTCATATGGAAGTTGAATTGCTTTATGATAAAGATAAATTTTCCAGTGTATATTCTGAACATTTCATCACCTTTACAAGACCTTTTTGTCCATTGGCATTACTGAACTATGTTACTGAATAGTTTTCATTCGTTATCTTGGATAATCTTTCAAAATTCACTGCTAAACAATAAAAGGTCAGTCCAAACTTTAGTCTTAAGAGTGGATTGCCCTGTGTCTCAGCAGACATTAGTGTGTTCATTCTCAGATTCATATAATAGATGATATTTTTCATGCCCAACTCCCCTATAACCTGTTGGAGCTCTCCATACATTTGCCAGCTAGTAGGGAAGTATAGTAAATCACCCCATTAGGTCAAACTGCCCTAAGGGCTTTTGTTAGCCAATCCCAAAGTGCATGATTCCCTGGGGTGTGATGGGCATTTTGTAACTTCTGCTAGAGAGAGGGGTGAGTTGTCAGGGTAGCCAGTTCACCCATTTTTGACTCAGACAGAACAATGCTTTCTACTCCTAAATTCCAAAGACACACAAGCCATGTGGGTAGAGGCTCTGAGGGCTTCTGGCACAACCAGGTGCTCAAATCCACCAGCTTGGAGTGCTCCACAACCTAGGGAGGGGCTGCTCCTCTCCCTGAGGAACCCATGCCTGCTGCACCATTTTTTTCTTAACTACAGCCAGGTGGGCTTTAAATATAAGAGGGGCTGGTGCCTCAGGCAGGGGCCCCACCTCCTCATCCTCCCCTGATGTCTCACCCACCATTTCCAGAGCTGAAGACACTGCTCCTTCCAGTCACCTCCCTGATAGCCTCTTGCAGCTTATGGTGTAGCTGCAATACAATATTATATTGGTTTCAAGTATACAACACTGTGGTTTAATAGTTATGCACATTATTAAATCCTCACCCCCACTAGTGCAATTACTATCTGTCAACATAGAATGATATTACAGAATCACTGACTATATTCTCTGTGCTTCCCTACCATCCCTGTGATCAACTTATGACTGAGATCTGTGTGCCTCCTTATCCCCCTCACCCTACCTACCCCTCCTCCTCTGCCATGATTTTAAACAAGCTTCAAATTTTTATCATTGATGTAAATATTTCAGAGAAGTGTAAGGAATAGTTTATACACCATAGATGAATATATTTTTCTTTTGTTAGATCAGGAGTTTTAAAGAACATTTAAATTATGAAGATGCAATAGTAATCTTTGTTCAATAAACTTGAGCTAGGAAATGTTGTTAAAATCTCGACCTATTAGTCTAACCTTCATTAGATCACATTATAGATTAATAAGTTTGCAAACTTCAATATTTCAATTCTTAACCCCTAGGGCACCGAGTAGTGGTACACAACAAACTTCAGTATTTGAGAATGGTCTATTTTCATTTAAGAACTAAGACTTACTACAGTGCATTGGAAAAAAGGGCTGGAGTAACATCTAGTAATATATGGGATTTCAAAAAACTGCAATTTTTTTCTTTAATACAAATCAACTTGCAATAACTCCAATCTATGAATAGCATGTTTGACCTATTAATAAATACTTCATAGAATCTGTTAATTCTAAGTATTGTACTTTAATACAACAAAGTGAATTTATGCACTTTTAAATATCTTGAACATTTTCTGCTTATTATCAGTGCTGGAGGAATAGCTGCTCAAAAATCAAGTCTCTTAATACATTCGTAAGTCCGGGCAGAGGAAATCCCGGGGCAAAATACCTCTAAAAACCGAAATTAGTCAAGGGAGAAATGAAGTTTAAAATCCGTTTATTGCTTACAAAACTACAGTCTGGCTCATCTCTCTCTCCTGCTCCAGCAGCAGCAAAACTGGCCCTCCCCTCCCCTCTCAGGTACAGATAAGCCCTCCTGGCCCAGGTAATTACCCATTGATATGGAGATGAACTCCTCTCCACCCCTGAGGAATGATGCAAATGCCCTAAAGCTATACTTCTTTCTCCTTCTGAATGCCTATTGATATGAAGATGTACTAAAGCTAGGTGAGATATTCTGGAAATGTTACCATTTTACCCACAGGCCACCCCTCCAGAAATCTTGCCTTACAATTTACTCATTCCCCTTCTTCCGACCAATCTAGTAACATGCAATAGCAATAGCAATAAAATTTTGATAATCCTCAAACCAGAGGATTAAGCCTATGCAGATTAAGTAAATGTACTTTACAGCATGATCTCTCACTAAGCACAAAATATTTCTCACTTGTTTACTCATTCCTAACAACCATGCTAGATTGCTCACAAAACTTTTACCAAACATTAGGCAAAGTCAAGCCTCTCTTTTAGCATTTTTTTTCTTGACAACAGCAATACAATCATGATAATTTCAAGCCAGAGAATTCAACTAGGTTCAAAGTCCCATGCAGATTAAGTCCAAAGCTCCTCCATTCCAGCCATAATGCAGCAACTGCAGCCAGGGGGCACATCCAGGACTCAAGGACTGTAGAAGCAAATAACCATGATTATGGAGGGGCCACTTGGTATTATTCCAGCAATACAGAGGAGGCCAGCTTCCAGGCCTTTTCCCCAAGGTGCCAGAAGAGCCAGCCATCACCAGTCCATGTGTTGAAATCTCCAGGGCCATGTCCATTTTACTTTAATTGCTGCACCTATCATTGCAACACATGTCCAATGAAGTGGGTCCCTTGATTGCTCTCAATCACCAGCAACTGGCCATAGGCTGCAAAGAGACACTCTAGGTCCCTCTTGGTGGTTTGTTGATCTGCACAATGTGCGGGGCACTCCTTCTGGGATTGGCTGACTTCTTCAAAGGTCAGTGGCAAGCCCCACTGACAGGCTACAGCCCACATTGTCTTTTGCCCCATGTGCAACAAATGCTGACACAGCCATTGGGCCACATCAGAGGCAGGCTTTCCTTCTAGCCAATGCACCTGGGCCAATGCGTCTGCTTCATTATTCCCTGAGGATGCCAAGGCAATGGCCAGTCACATGATATACTGTAGGTGTCTGTGCCACACCACTCCATGGCCTTTGGGTCCAGTCTCTCACCCACCCCATGAAGGTATACGTGGTTATTACCTTGGTCGGAGCTGTTCCGGTGATGGGCTCCATAGCCAGCAAGGCGTGGTACACTGCAGCCAGTTGCTTCTCTATAAAGGTGACCCGGACCTCTGCTCCTTTCCATAGTTGTGACCAGGCTCCAGCTGCCAGCAGGAACAGCAGCAGTGGCAGAAGCAGTAGCCTTAGGCTCAGGCCATGAGCTGGGGTTGGTGTGGCCAGCAGCGGTGGTGGTGTTTCCACAACCACGTGAGTGTAAACATGCATCCCTCGGTGCAAGAGCCATTCTCCCCATCATTTCTAAGGGTGGCCCTCCCAGAAATCGCACTTATTATAACAGATTTCTGGTTCAGAGGAATCTGGCTGACTGCAACCAGATTTAAGTCCGAGGAGAGGAAATTCCAGGGCAAAATACCTCTAAAAACTGAAATCAGTCAAAGGGAGAAATAAAGTTTAAAACCCGTCTATTGCTTACAAAATTGCAGTCTGGCCTATCTCTCTCTCCTGCTCCAGCAGCAGCAAAACTGGCCCTCCCCTCCCCTCTCAGGTACAGATAAGCCTTCCTGGCCCAGGTAATTCCCCACTGATATGGAGATGAACTCCTCTCCACCAGTGAGGAATGATGCAAATGCCCTAAAGCCATACTTCTTTCTCCCTCTGAATGCCTACTGATATGAAGATGTACTAAACCAGGCGAGATATTCTGGAAATGTTACAATTTTACCCACAATATAATAATCGCTATTTTAAGTTAAATTATACACATTTGTTTTTCTCATAAAATAACAACTTATTGAGAGAATTAAATGCCATATTTTTTAATTTGCATGCTTGTAAATGATTTCATGAAAGACATGCAACATCAGTTTGCTTTATTTCCTCACAAAATTCATTTTTGTTCTTTGGTAAAAATCTGAAACAACCCAGGGGAGATTGCATGTGCAAGTGACATCCAGAACATGGCACAGGGGGCAGTATTAAACTTCCCAAGTATAGGAATAGTTTTTATAAGTATTGGAAGCTTATCAAAAGGCACAGTGCCAGCTTAAAGGGGATCCAGTTGGACCACACCTGGAAAAATTTGAGATTGGATGATAAAGAGAACAATGTATTATAGCTCATAGAATAAGATAAAAATATATGGCATTTTTACTCGTGCAAAAATGACAGAATTAATGAATACAAAAATAAATAAATAGAGGAGAACAAAAGGAAGCTCTTTTTTATATTCAGTGAACCAAGCACAAAAGGAGTGGTGGAGTTAGAAAATCTCAGTAGAGGTGAAAACCAATGGGTAAAATGTCTGATGGGGAACAATATATTTACCAATTCTCAAATTATTACTTCACTAGGAAATGAAAATAATTAGGGCAGGACATAGAAGACACTTTCATAAGGAAGTAATCAATATTAGCTTTACAACTAAAATAATGGCTAAATATATATTTAATAAGCTGATAGAAACAAAACTAGAATATATTGACTGAAGACTAAATGAGGTAAGAAAGGAAAAGAGAGGAACATAAAACTCTTGGGATAAATTAAAACGATGGGAAGACGGGACACAAAGCAAAATGTAACATAAACAGGACGTCAGTGAGATGTCAAAAGAGACATTTCCAGTGCTCCTTGCCTCCAGGGAACATAAATTTGAACAACTATCCAAGCACAAAAACAGCTCAGGGATCCAAGTGAGAGTATAGCACCTGGGGGAGCATGAAAATAAGACAGACACATGAGAGAGGTTGGCAGACATCTCACAGTACCCATGTCCCCTTCCCCAAGCCCAAGTAGTGCGACATGGAGGGAGAAACCCGCCCTGTTGTCGGAGGAGAGTGAAGTAAGCACCCATGGACCCCAGCAGCAAGGACTCCCCAGGGGCCTCCCATGCAGGCCACCCCCACAGCCCGGCTTCTGTGGCTCAGCCTGCAGGCCCCTCACTTCAGCATCCAGCCAGCCTCTGTGGCCCTAAGCTCCAGCCCTGCACTGTGTCCCAAGGCCCAGGAAGGCCCCTGCAGACTCAGCTTCCAGGCCCACCCCAGCAGCAGGCCAGACCCTATGATGCAGGGTCCAGGGTTAACACCACAGTCCCAGAGGAGCCCTGCCCCCATGGACACAGGTGCCACGCCACTCTAGGGGACCCCAGCAGCAGACTAGCCCCCACAGATTCATGAACAGGCCCATTCCCATGACTCAGGTTCATGCCCACCCCAGCACCAGGTCAGCCCTATGCAGCAGGCTCACCCACTGCTGAACCAGTTGAAAAGCCAGCCCACCCACAGACTCCAGCACAAGCCCACCAGTGGACCCAGATGTGAGCCCAGAACCTCTGGGCAGGCTGACTGGTGAAGGGCTTTTCCAGTCCACTTAAGCCAAGACAGGAAGAGGCACCTGCTTCTTCAACTGTAAGACTCCATTGAAGGCCACAGGGATGATAAATAAGCAGGCTAACCACGAAAATAAAAATAAATAAAACACAATAAGTCACCCCAAATAATGCAGCTGCTCAGTATAAATGGTTTCCTTTCTTTTGTTTTAAACTTTAATACTTCCACCACTGCACATCTTTAACCTCCATTTTAAGAGAGTGCTACTTTACACCCCTGAATGAAATTGCCATGTTTCAATATTAATTACTAATTAACATTCTTTTGCATTTATTTGTGGATATAACTTAAAATTCCTCATAAAAAGAAGGTTGAAATAATGCTACCTGGCTTAGTTACTTGGCTTCTACTCCTCTGTCTCCTTCAATTTTACATACTGATGTCCTGAACTTTTTCTTAATTTAACTTCCAGGTTTTACAACTATTATCTCAATTAAGTAATTAAAGATTATTTAATTCTGGTTTGCAAATGTATCAAAAATAGTTACACTCACTTATTACAAGCTTGTCATCAAATGAAGCACATTAGAAATGTCACGTAATTGCTTCAGTCTTGATAATATTTTAGAGTCTCTTGTGCCAATTTCTTTATTCAAATATTTTTTATAGTGATTTCACTTCATAAGAGCTTTTTGGTGAATACTCCTGAAAGTCATGCTGATAGTAAATATGCTTCAAAGTTGGTAGGGAGGTGATAACTGCAATATATCATCTTTTCCCTAACCAAAACATAAAATCTTGAATATGCTACCACAGGACAGATTATGGTATGTAAAAACTAATACATAAATTCCAAAATGTTGAGTCCATTTAATTTTCTTCCTTGATGTCAATAAAATAACAATATGCAAAGATGAGAAGACACATTGATAAACCAGGAGTGCATTACTGCTGAGAGAGCACCCTGCTAGTATGTCAGCTTGTATGCTCCCAATTCCAGTGTCTTTTCCCACCCTGCCCTCTCCAAACCACACTGCTGCTTGAAAGGCAGTGGACTGGAGTGGGCTGAACATGCCTCAAGATGAGGATTCAGGCCTCAAGATTTGCTCCCTATGAAATGTTCATCAATTTACTCAATCTTCTGTCTACATTTTGATACAACTAAAACATATTTATAGGATTGGCAAGAGCATTAATAATGTTTGAAAACAGTTTGACATAATATTAGTAGTTCATGAAAAGTAATTGCTTTCAGAAGTATGCCATAGAAATTATTTAAAAGAGTGTTAAATGGTGATTTGAAAGCCTGCCTTTAAGTTTTAAGATAAATAATCCCTGAGTTTTTAATTTAATGTAGGATGTAATCGTTCCAATTTTTCTTGAATAATTAATTCTTTGTACATTTTGTCTGTTAGCTCTCAGAAGTAATGATTGACTTTAAAAGATAATAATGTAAAAGGCAGGAGTATTATCAGCAGAGGCCTCTTTTTCCTTTTTATTACTTTCTTGCTTGTTGGCTTTCTCTCTCTCTTTCTTTATCCTTCTTCCCTCCTTCCCTCCCTCTCTTTCTCTGTCCCTTCATTGTTAGGGTCCAGGACTCCGGGGTTTCCCAGAGAACAAGACACACAGACACGGAGATGAAAATCCAAGCAAAGTCTTTATTCAGCCAGCAAGCTGGGGCCGACAGCACCTCCCCTGACATGCAGGCCGAGTCCGAGCTGCCGACCCCCAAGCAACTTTAGGTATGGTTTATATGGGATTTCTACAGTCATTGCACCAGAGCCTGCACATTACCCCAACCAATGAATTTGAAACACATTCTATGCTTTGGCCAATAAAATTGGAACAGGGATACACCAGGTGCCTGACCTTTGCACAAGCATTCTTATGTGACTTATCACGAGTTTTGACCCCAGGGGGGTCATTTACTTCTAGTTATCTAACTTAGCGTAGGGTCCAGGAATGTTAGCCTCACGTAGTTTCTACGAAAACTGGGTGGCTCAGCCCTGTTCCCTGCATTCCTCTACATTCCCCCCTTCTCTTGATTAAACTGAGGAATCTTCTACAGTGGCATCCAGGGCCTGATATCTCTGTCGAAGGACCAGAAGTTGGATGGCGTTAACCATTTCCCGCACAAACCTAAGCAGCCTATTTACTATGCACGGACCAATCGTAAGCAATAACAGCAGGATGACCAGTGGCCCTGTAACAGCCGAGAGTAGGGTAGCGAACCAAGGTTTGTATTTGAACCAAGAGTCAAACCAGCTTTCGCTACTGTCATATTCTTTACGCCTCTTCTCTAGATCTTTCTTTAGTTTGGCCAGGGAATCTCTGACTGCACCTGTTTTGTCTACATAGAAGCAACACTCTTTCTTTAAGGCCGCGCACCATCCAACTTCTCTTAAGAACAGGAGGTCTAGGCCCCTTCTGTTTTGTAGGACCACCTCAGCTAAGGAGGTAAGAGATTGTTCCAAGTCTGATATTGTCTGTCGAAGTTGTTCTAGGTCCCTGTCGATAGCCTGCCTCAGAGCTGTGAGCCCCTGTTCTTGAGTTACAAGGGCTGCAACCCCTGTGCCAGCCCCTGCCATCCCTAGGGCAAAAAGGGCCCCAATGGTCAAGGCGGTAATAACTTCCTTTTTTTCCCTGTAGGGGTTTGGCCATTCTTCCCAATAAGAAAGGAGGGTCTCATGAGAACGATATACTAGGCATGGTAGAATGGCCACAAGTACACAAAACTCACTGTTAGCATTAAACACAGAGGTGGATATGGCCGGGGTGAGGCCTGTCTTTAAACAGAGCCACCAACCCAAGGAGAGTATAATCCACTTGTCCTGCTTCCATGTATTGTACGTGTAGGACAAGCATAACTGGCTCCGGACTATCAGGACTGTGCTTACACACGTTCCCGTGACTGAGACCTGAGCGATTGTAAGTCCCCTTGGCCCCCTGTCCCAATAAGTGGGATAGGAGTCATTAATGGTGTAGGAGCCATTTATCCCGATTGCCTCATAGAAGGGGGGTGAGCCTGGATAGCATAACCAACAGGGATCGGTGAGGGAGGGAGTGGTGCAGTTCAGAGTCTCTGCAAATGCCTGCACCATTTCCCATAAGGAGTTACCTAACCCGGAGAGAGCCGAACCCAGTTTTCTTGTGGGCCCTGGAATCAGCTTCACCGATGTAGCTTCCTTGAGAGTCCATATGAAGGCACTTATCAGCAGGATCCCCTTCATCTTCAGCTTAGGTGTATTTTCAGGGGATTCGCAGGATGCTGCTGCACTTTCCACTCTTCCTCGTGATCACCCGGGTTTTTGTGAGGCAGGATTTTCCAAACGTGGGTGTGATGCACCCAAGGAGCGATACTGTCAACCTTGAGAGCAGTGGGGGTGGTAAACAATACAACATAAGATCCCTTCCACCTGGGTTCAAGAGTCCTTACTTGGTGTCTTTTGACCCATACCGTATCCCCTGGGACTATGCCATGTTCTGGGCTCGGAATTTTCCTGCCCTCGTAATATGCTCTGATCAGGGGCCAGATTTCCTGCTGCACTTTGGCAAGAGCCTGCAACACATTCAGATAGTCAGGGGCCGGGTTCTCTGCACCGGGAAGCTGCACTCGCTGAATTATAGGTGAAGGAGCCCCATACATTATCTCAAATGGAGTTAAACCATGTACATAGGTGGAGTTCTGAGCGCGGAAGATGGCTAAGGGAAGGAGGGTTACCCAGTCCTAGCCAGTCTCCTTTAGGGTCCGATTCATTCTTTCTACCTGCCCAGAGCTTTGTGGGTTATAAGCACAGTGTAACTTCCAATCTATTCCCAAAGCTCGGGCTAATCCTTGCAGGATTTTGCTTACGAAAGCCGGGCCATTATCGGAACCTATAGCTTCATGGACCCCATACCTGGGGATGATTTCCTCAATTAATCTTTTTGCTACTACCTGGCTAGTCTCATGCTTGGTTGGAAAAGCCTCCACCCACCCAGAGAAGGTATCTACCATAACCAGCAAATACTTATATCCATATTTTCCTGGTTTTACTTTGGTGAAGTCTATTTCCCAGTTCCTCCCTGGAGCCCTCCCCCTTTCCCGGGTACCTGCCGGGTGCAGCCCTCTTGGGGCTGGTCTTAACATTGCACAGCTACCGCATTCTTTTGTGATCTGATGAGCTGCCTCATTTTGGTGGGGAAACACCAACTGCACAGACTGAAAAAGGCTGAGCAGCTTTTTCCAGCCTAGATGGGTGGACTTATGCAGATTAGCAAGCATGTACTGTCCTAATGCTTCTGGCAGGATCAACCTACCTTCTTGGTCTCTACTCCAGTTTCCCTCCCCAGACACTTCTCCCGATACTTGTTTCCTAATCCACTCAAGATCCTGGGGGGAATACTCAGGTTTGGGTGGCAAGGCGGGCAGTTCAGGTATGGGTATTTCGAGGGCTGCAAGTACAAGGGAGTCCGAGAGGGCTGCCCTCTTAGCTTCTGCATCAGCATGGCTGTTGCCGATGGCCTCAGGTGTCTTCCTTGATTGGTGCTCTGGTACATGTATAACTGCTACCGCTTTGGGTTTTTCGACAGCAGCTAGTAGTCTTTGGACTTCTTGCAGATTCCTCAGTCCCTTCCCTTCCGCGGAACGGAATCCTCTTTCTTGGTAGATGGCACCGTGGACATGGACAGTGCCAAAGGCATACCTGCTATCTGTGTAGATGTTGGCCCGCTTGCCTTTTGCTCTTTTCAGGGCCTCAGTGAGAGCAATAAGTTCCGCCTTCTGTGCTGAGGTGCTGGGGGCAGAGCTGCACTCCAGACAACTTCCCCTTTGTGGGTTACTACTGCTGCCCCTGCTCTCCTGACCCCTTCCTGCACAAAGCTGCTCCCATCCGTATACCAATTTAGCTCACAGTTTGGTAACGGTGTGTCTTTCAGGTCTGCTCGTACCTGGATAATTTAGGAAAGGATGTCTCTACAGTCGTGGGTGGGGGTCAAGAGATCTGGGTCTGTCAGAAGGGTGGCAGGATTTAGGGTTACCGGGTCAGAGAAGGCTATTCGTGGAGAATCTAGTAGAAGCCCTTGGTAGTGGGTGAGTCTTGCGTTCGTCATACATTTTCCCGGAGGATGCCTGAGGATCCCCTCTACGGTATGTGGGGCTGTTACTCTCAGGTTCTGGCCAAAAGTCAGCTTGTCTGTCTCCTTTACCAGTAGAGAGATAGCTGCTAGGATATGCAGACAAGGTGGCCACCCGGAGGCCACTGGGTCTAGCCGCTTGGACAAATAGGCCACAGGTCTTTTCCACAGGCCCAGCTGCTGAGCCAGGATTCCTTTAGCCACTCCCTTCTTTTCATCTATAAACAGGATAAAGGGTTTTTCTGGGTCTGGCAGAGATAGGGCCGGGGCCCAGAGGAGAGCTTCTTTTAGTCTGTCAAAAGCCTCTTGTTGTTCCTGAGTCCATTGCCAGCCCGGCCCTTCTTTGGTTGCTTCATATAGCGGTCCAGCTATTTCTGCGTACCCTGGAATCCAGAGCCCGCAAAACCTGGCTGAGCCAAGAAATTCCCTCACTCCCCAGGGTGAGGAAGGGACGGGGATAGTCAAGATAGTTTGTTTCATGGCCTGCGTTAGCCACCTGGCCCCATTAGATATTTTGTACCCCAAGTAGACCACTGACCTCTGACAGATGTGGGCTTTCTTGGTGCTGGCTCGATATCCCAGTTCGCCCAGTTCAGCCAGCAAGTTCCCCGTGGCTTCTTCGCACTCCTCATGGGTTTCCGTGGCCAGCAACAGGTCATCCACATACTGTGGCAGTGTCACACGGGGGTGGCTCCTGTGAAAGGGCTCCAAGTCCTGGCTTAGGGCTTCATTGAATAAGGTGGGAGAGTTCTTGAAGCCCTGTGGTAGTCTAGTCCAGGTAAGCTGCCCTTTTCTTCCCCCCCCCCCTGGCTCTTGCCACTCAAAGGCAAACAAAGGCTGACTAACTTCAGAGAGTGGGATACTAAAGAAGGCGTCTTTCAGGTCCAGAGTAGTATACCACACATGCATAGGTGGCAGGTGGCTGAGTAGGGTGTAAGGGTTGGGCACTGTAGGATGGATGTCTTCTACCCTCTCATTGACCTTTTGCAAGTCCTGCACCGGTCTGTAATCTCTACTGCCAGGCTTCCTCACTGGAAGCAGGGGTGTATTCCATGCAGATTGGCAGGTTTTAAGGATTCCTGTCTCCAACAGTCAATGGATATGGGGTGCTATCCCTTTCCTAGCCTCTTCTGGCATTGGATATTGCTGGACCCGGATGGGTAGAGCCATGGCTTTGAGTTGAACAACGACCAGGGATAGATGTTAAGCGAGACCAATTCCTCCGGTCTCGGCCCATGCAGAAGGGAACCTCTGCCACCAAGAGTCCATTTCTCCCTGGCCCCCCTTTTCTTGATCTGCCTGAAACAGACGATGTTCATTGGCCAGGGACAGAGTTAACACATGCGCCGGTTGTAGGGGCTGCCCTTCTTTGTCCATGAATTTTATCCCTTTGGGTTCAAAATGAATGCGTGCCCCAACCTTGGTTAGTAAGTCTCTACCTAACAATGGTGCGGGGCTCTCAGGTATGACCAGAAATGAGTGAGGGAACTGATGCCTTCCTAGGTCCACTTTTCTGCTAGTGGTCCAGGCACATTTCTTGGACCCTGTCACTCCCTGGACTATACTTGTGTGTCCTGGGTTCAGGGGACCATGGGCCTGGTTAAGAACTGAATATTGTGCCCCAGTATCTACCATGAACCCAATGGGAGTCCCCTCCACGCACAGGGTTACCCAGGACTTGGGGAGGGGTGCCGAGCCCCGTCCCCGTCAATCCTCCTCTCCTAGGTGCAGGGTCTTAACAGGGTTCCCTCTTCCTTGTTCCCTCCTTTGGGGGCACTCCCTCTTCCAATGTCCATATCTCTTACACAGGGTGCATTGATCTCATCCTAGTCGGGATTGACGGGGTCCTGTTCCTCGAGGTGGCCTAGGGTCCTCCTTCACTCTGGCCAGGAATATCCTGGCCATCTCCTCCCTCTGCTTCTTGTTCTCCCTCTTCTGAAATTCTCTGTCTTCCTTCCTATTTTTCTCCTGCATTACCCGTTTCTCTTTCCTCAGCCTTTCTTCTCTATCCTCTGGAGTTTCCCTAGCATTGAATACCTTCTCTGCCTGCTGCAGCAGTTCCCTAATAGAGATCTCCCCCACGCCCTCCCGCTTGTGGAGTTTTCTCCGGATATTGGGGGCTGCCTGGTTGATGAATGAGAGGACTACAGCTGATCTATGTTCCTCTGCTTCCAGGTTTATGGGGGTGTACTGCCTGTAAGCATCAAACAGCCTTTCCAGATACGTGGCTGGGCTTTCCATTTCCACCTGAACAATAGTTTTTACCTTAGCCAGGTTAGTGGGCCGTCTGGCGGCCGCCCGGAGACTGGTCATCAGAGTCTGGCGGTATACCCGGAGATGCTCCCTACTTTCTGCAGTCCTGAAGTCCCAATCCGGGCACCTAAGTGGGAACGCCTCGTCGATGATGGGCTGGAGGGTAGTGGGTCTTCCATTCTCTCCGAGGACATTTCTCCTGGGCTTATTGAGGATATGCTCTCACTCTTCCATCATGAAGAGAGTGCGGAGCAATTGCTGGCAGTTGTCCCATGTGGGACGATGGGTAAACATAATGGACTCCACTAGACCTATAAGACACTTGGGGTCCTCTGAGAAGGGAGGGTTCTGAGTCCTCCAATTATAGAGGTCACTAGATGAAAAGGGCCAGTATTGATATTGTTGAGCGATGCCTGTACTGATGGCACGCACAGGCAGAACCGGCACTGCTCCTTCTGAGGTGGAGGAGGGAGCCTCCCCTTCTTGTTCCCTGGCCCCCCGAGGCCTTAACTGCATTCCTCCTGCTCTACCTGGCTCCCAGCGTGGGGCCAGGGCGGGGGAGTGTGGGGAAGCTCTTTCCGGCTTCCTGCCTCCCTCTGCTGAAGAGTCTGGGGAAGCTGCTGCTGCCTGGTTCCCGCTGGGTTCCCCAGCCTCATTTTCTATCCTCCCAGCAGCTTCACCCCTCTCCTCCGCATATGGGGGTGGCTGCTCAATCGGCAGAAGGGGGTAAAGAGGAGAACTGTCAGGGAAGACAGGTGGCGCACTCCGGTTTTTGGCCCTGTGATTAGGGGACTTTAAATATTCCTGGGTAACTAGGATGGAGGCTCTTGGTGGGTCGGTGTGAGGTTTCTCCACCAAAAAGGGCCTCAGCCAGGAAGGGGGATTCTTAGCCAAATTTTCCCAAACAAGAATATAGGGAAGTTGGTCAGGGTGGCCCTCAAGGTTTGGCCGGGAGATAACGGCTTTGACCTTGTCAATAAGGTCCATGGAAAGAGACCCCTGGGTCGGCCAGCCTACTCCAAAGGAAGGCCACTCGACCGAGCAAAAAGCATCGAGCCTACCTTTCTCGATGTTAAAACCCATATTCAGGGCCTGTTTCCTAACCTTCGGAAAGTGGGAAAGGATCAGACCTTTAGGAGTAGTCTGAGTTTGGCGCATAGTGAAAAATACGAGGAAGACAAGGGTTAAAGGTAGAGATGCCACTCTAACAAGATGACTGGTGTATGTGCTTGTGAACGGGGCCTGTTGTTGCACAGTTTTTCTTCTGTGGGGGATGTGAATTTATCTGGAATTCGCGGCTGTGACCCCCTTATCCTGTCATGGGAGTCTTCTAGCGGTGGGCGCCCTAATGGCTCCTAATTGCCTGACCCGTGCCCGCGGGGAATGATTTAGTGGCAGAGAGGAGGAACGGAAAGAACAGGGAACCTTAGAACAGGGAGACTTAAAATAAAAAGCTCAGAAAGAAATATAAACCGAAACCAAAACACAATAAAACAATCAATGATAATACTAAGCACACACACCACATCTGATCGCATTCGTTCGGACCGGTCCTTCTTTCACTCTGGTGCACACCACACTCACCACTTTCAGGATCCTCAAAAACTCTCATGATGCTCCCGAAAGGTGTCCACTCAGACTGCCGCAGGGTGACGAGCTCGATCCCTTCCTCCTCGGGCACCAGGTTCCTGCCAATCGGACTTGCTTTCCTAAGGCCGTGTCACTCGGACCCTAGGGCCAGGATTAGTCACCTGGACTTCACCCAGGGTCACTAACCCAGGGGCAGGGACTACCAACCCGGACTTTCTCACTTGGGGTCACTAACACGAGACCATACATGGGATGGCGACTCCCGCTTTATAATGGATTTATGCAGACATGAGGGGGCGACCCTTGAATTACACCACCCCATCTGGACAATTAGACCTTGTCTCCAGCTGTCCTTTGTTCTCAGGGAAGCCACACAGATCCTGGATGAGCCCCCAAATGTTAGGGTCCAGGACTCCGGGGTTTCCCAGAGAACAAGACACATGGACATGGAGATGAAAATCCAAGCAAAGTCTTTATTCAGCCAGCAAGCTGGGGTCGACAGCACCTCCCCTGACACGCAGGCCGAGTCTGAGCTGCCGACCCCCAAGCAACTTTAGGTATGGTTTATATGGGATTTCTACAGTCATTGCACCGGAGCCTGCACATTACCCCAACCAATGAATTTGAAACACATTCTATACTTTGGCCAATAAAATTGGAACAGGGATACACCAGGTGCCTGACCTTTGCACAAGCATTCCTATGTGACTTATCACGAGTTTTGACCCCAGGGGGGGTCATTTACTTCTAGTTATCTAACTTAGCGTAGGGTCCAGGAATGTCAGCCTCACATAGTTTCTGGCTTCTAGTTATCTAACTTAGGGCAGGGTCCAGGAATGTTAGCCTCATGTAGTTTCTATGAAAACTGGGTGGCTCAGCCCTGTTCCCTGCATTCCTCTACATCATTTCTTTAATCTTTCTTTCTTCTTTCCTTTCTTCATTGACAACACTCTGTTACTATTTATGGTCATTTTGATAACTTTGCTTCTGGGGAAAAGTAAGTGCTATTACTACATAATGTATCTTCTAGATAATCTATATACTTTTAAATAATATTGCTTTCCTTCCTGAACCAGAGCATTGAAAAAGAGTTTGGGTAAGAAATGAACAAATTTAATTACCTGGGAATATATTTTATAGTTTTACAATGAGAGAAAACACCACTTATGAGGTTGGTTTGAAGGAAGGAGTTTGCTTGAGAGTAAGACACAGTATTACATGTCTCTGATAAGGTTAATATGACTGAATTATAGGCACAAAGCATTGAAATAAGTTATCAGCTGTAGTTAAATATTTAGGGTATTTTCTTCTTTCATTTTACTTTGATTCATCAAAACTGATGTTTTTTGACAACAATGCAATCCTCTTTATAGAGTCATTAAAAGCTTGTTTCACTTGCTTATTCCTCAGGGTGTAAATGAAGGGGTTCAACAAGGGGGCAACAGATGTAGTGAGCACTGAGACGCCTTTGTTTATGGCCACCTCCTCCTTTGCTGAGGGCTTGATGTAGATGAAGATGCAGCTGCCGTAGGCGATGGAAACCACAATCATGTGGGAAGAGCAGGTGGAAAAAGCCTTTTTTCTCTGTTGGACAGAGGGGAACCTGAGAATTGTCCTGATGATGTGCGTGTAGGACAGTATCACACACAGTAGGGTGATGATGAGTGTGAATACAGCCACAAGGATAACCATTTGTTCTATTACCCAAGTATCTGAGCATGAGATCTTTAGGAGGGGACCTGCATCACAACTAAAATGGTCAACTGCATTAGAGTCACAGAATTCAAGCTGGAGGCCCAAGCTAAGGGGTGGGAGAATGATCATCAAGCCAGACACCCAACAACAGAGGACTAATAAGGTACAGACCCTACTGTTCATGATGGTCATGTAATGCAGCGGTTTACAGATAGCAATGTAGCGGTCATAGGACATGGCTGCCAGGAGAAAAAATTCTGTTGCTCCAAAGAGAATACCAAAAAATATTTGACTGGCACAAGCATTGTAGGTAACGGTATTGTCCCCAGTTGACATGCTGTACAGGAATCTAGGAATACAGGCAGTGGTAAATGACACTTCTAAGAAGGAAAAATTTCTGAGGAAAAAGTACATAGGGGTTTTCAGATGGGAGTTTACCAGTGTGAGGGTGATAATAGTCAGGTTCCCTGTTACACTCAAAATGTAGGTGAGAAATAGGAAGATAAAAAGCAGGATTTGCAGTTGAGGATCATCTGTGAGTCCCAACAGGATAAAAGTTGTTATTGCCGTGTGATTTCTCATCACTGACCCTTGACCTATGCTCAATAAGAATATAATAATCAAAGTAATTTTATGAGGTGGATATTCAAATTTTGCAGCACAAGATTAGGCATATAAAAACCAAGCAAACCAGCTACATTAATTTTTTCTTTTCACAACGTAATCAATAATGCCACTGTTCCTATAGTCTTCTTGAATATTCCAGTTATGAGCAGCAGATTTATTCCTTCAGAATTCATGTTGTAAAATAATCCAACTTTTTATGAGATCATCCTTAGCCCTTCAGAATATAAAAATATAGCTGATTGTAATTCATTATATGGATTGTATTCACAAATACTTTAGGGGAAAAAAGATGTTACCTTATGTGTACTTAAACATTCTTTATCCAACAAACCTTGGATGTGGGGCATATCCAGATAATTAAGAACATGAGTTCCCTTCAATTGTGACTCTCATAATATTGTTTTAAGGGTAAGATGCATTTCTCCTGGAAAAAAAAACAATGATAACAATATACAACTCAGGAGACTGAGATTTTCCTTTGTCTCTTTATTTTTCTCTGCCTGCATTCCTTATTCTTAACTCAAAGATGGTTTGGTGTACACCTATTTTATCTATAGGGTAAAAAAAAATTTGTGTTCAGGATATTTACAAAAGAAATATCTTCATATGCATTCAGTGATTGTTCAGTTTATTGACTGTAGTCCCATTTCTCTGAAAGCTCCTGAAGATGGCCTTTTAATTTGACTTTATATTTAATGTTACAATTCTCCATCTGCTGTTGTTTTTTGCATGTTTATTTTCTTCTAGAAATCTCTGGCCTGGACCTCGTGCTGGTTAAGTATGTAGAATTTTTCCAGGTGTCCAGAATTTGCCTTCATGGATTTTTTCAAGACTGTGGTTGTTTTGCTTTTTGCTTTCCTTTCTTTCTCAAAGCTGAAATCACCCATAGTGTGCCCACAGATTCACTCTCTGATTGGAGAGACTGTGGAGTGTGACTTTTTCTTCCTCCTATTAGAGCAAAACCACTTAATTCTATGTTAGGACTTTCTTCTTCATGGCTAATAGAATATCTGAGACAAGCTATTTTAAATGAACTATTCTATCCAGTGGATACTATTTGCAAAGTACAGGGCTAATGTCTGTATCATAAAACTCACCTCATATATGCAAAAATTCTCACTGTGGTTATTTATGTAATGTTTGACTTTTTTTTCTTGCAGAAAACCTTGCATTTCACTAGGTAATTTAATGTGTGTAACTCTCTGAATTAGAATAACCAAGAGGCTTTCATTATGATAAGTTCCTGAACACAGATAGGCCTAAAAAATTCTAGGCAGGCAGTAGGGGAATATGGTTCGGTGCCAGTGGAGAAATAAAAAAATTGAAATATTATTAATATGGTGATCGAGACTTTCATGGTCATATTGATAGTTGAGATCCACCCAGTTAAGGAAGTTTGTTGACCTATCATTACATATCCCTACTCTCTCCTAATTAGTGCTGACCATTATGTCATATGCAATCACTTGATTTACACATTTACATTGCAATTTCAGATATGCAAGTACAATGAGTAGCATAGTAACAGTCTTCTTTTCCCTGTATTTTTAGTCTTCTTTTGTTGATATTGTCTGTGACCATTATGTACATTCTTCAGTAAGGAGAAAAGGGTGTATTTTTGTTCACAGAGCAATAACCACCCCTTTACTTAACAGCACTAATTTCTTAGAACGGTACCAGTGAAAATATGTCCTATCTGAAACAGTCTTGAGAATTCCTGCTACTTCTCCATCACTGACTGAAATGGAATTTCACCAGGAAACATCAATGTGTTTGTTATATGAGTTTTTCCTCAGTTAGCTTTAATATATTTCCTGCAAAGGACATGAGACCTGGGAAAATGACATGTACCTTATAAAAATCCAATGAGGTATATATGGCAAGGCCAACCTTGATTTAAAGGGAGTGTTACAGGAAAATGGACACTCATGCAGGGAAGGTAATGAAAAACTTCAGTAAGGGAAGTAGTGTAGACTTGGCACAACTATGATGAAGACACTGACAAAGCCCCTGGCTAACATTACATCATGAGAGCCCGTCTCATACAGTTACTTTTACTTCAGCTCCCAAGGTTTTTCAAGAAATCCACAAATAGTGGAAACTATTTCCTTACATGACCCTCCATCCCCAAAAGAATGTGCTTTTTGTGAGCCTCTCTTACCAAGCAGGAGCTTATACAAGGAAAGAAAAACAGTGTTCTTTGTTTTCAAGCTCTCTGAGGCTTTTTGTATCCCTCAATCCTCTTTCTTTATGCAAATGATATTTTTTCTTTTGTTATATAGGATCAATTTATTAACAGTTTCTCTTTTATGGAAGTAAAATAGCTTGCAAGTAATTTACTATGACTACTTTTCCTTGTTCTTTGATTTTGGGTTCGTCTAAGAATTCTCTCTCAATTACTTCACGGCTACAAAAAGTATAATAAGTAGAACAAATTATGAAGTTACTCAAAATTGACATCCTTGCTGTCACCTCCTGTTTCATACCCCCCATCCCCAACCCCCGAATATACACTAGGCAAAAACTGCCTGAGGGAAATAGCCCCCCTCAGCCTTGCTCTCCTGTGCAGGGCTTCCTGAACAACAAAGGTCCTTTCTCCTCAGGCACCCCATTACTCTCCACTGACTAATTTAGATGCTAAGGGATTATTTCCATTGAACTAATAAATGCTTAGGAGAGACTGAAGTATTTATGCTTAAATGTTCATCACAAAAGAGTATTTACAATTTAGAAAATGTTGACAGTTTTGAGTAGTGTAATATCGTTTTGGGACATAAATTCCAGGGATTTGGAAGGTACATCTCTATATATTCTCGAATTTGTACTGCAGGGGTGACTGCTTAGGAAAGAAATGTATCCCTGGCTATGACCTTAGTCTTACAAAGGACTATTGAGGAGTACACAACATGCCTACTAAAATTTTCCATACTGAAGTTTGAAAAAGCTTAACTAATCACAATATAGAAGAAAACGTCAACAAATATTTCTTCCTCTTATCTCTCAAAAGAGAAAGTAATTCTCATCTCTACCTATAGCACTTACTCTGATACTTTTCATGGTTTCAGCTGGCAGCTCCTTACTGTGTTTAGGTGCTAAGGGATGCGTGTCTCTGCACAGGTGTAAGAGGATCATCAACCCGCACTTACTGTCCAGGAATTTTCTCGTGGCTCTCGAGTTCTTCAAGTTTCCCATTTTCCTATTACATAAAGACTCTCATTAGATAATCCTTTATTTTAATCCTTGGGAACATTTCCCCTTGGTGTCTGACCTGAAGGGAAGACAACCTAATATAAGGGAGGAGAACAAAAGAACGTCCCTTGGGTTTTGGAAGAGCTCCGATTGTTCTGAGCAGGGAGGTGCTTTCCTCCTCCAAGACTAATGATAGTCGTGCTCTTCTGCTCGGTCTGCTGGGGGAGCCCTGGGACCTCCTCACTGAGTGAGGGAAAGGATCCTCAGTGGCCTAGGTTCTAGGGCCACTAATGAGGCTTTTGCTTAATGAACTTTGGCAAAGCAACTAAAATAGCAGCCAGGATATGTCCTTTGAAATGTTTAAGACAGAACAACAGTATCAGACAGAGGCCAGGGCCCATCCCACTGGTGAGAAAAAAAAGCAAAAGCATGATTCACTTTCTCACTACACTTTCTAAGGGAATGGGTGGGGGAGATTCTAATAATCAAAATATTTAGCTTTACCTAATTTCCCATGATACAATTGCTTATAAAGTATCTACTTAATATGAAAATATACACTGAGAAAAACTGCTAGGTATTCAATGACATTGTGGAGTGAATTTATGTTTTTTAATCACAGGAGCATTTATCTACACTGGAAAAACAGGAAACATTGTAGCAGACATATTCTTTATTCAGCCTACAGAAAAGGCTTCATAAGATTATAGCCATATGGATGACTCAAAAATAAGTTCAGTCACTAAAAACCACTGACTTAATAATGATTTCTGTTTGAAATATCTGCTCCTGAGATTCTGAAATTTACGTGTTTAGAAAAAACGCATCTGAGGACCAAGGACCCATTTATTTATTATTTAGTTTTGAGGTTTAGCACATAAATCAAATATAAATCTTAATAGTGTAAAAACCTCTTACCCTAACCAGAGAAGTCACAAAATCAATGGTTTCAAAGCAAGAGTGGTAATTATTTTGACAATATTTTACTTTCAACCAGAGAGAGCTAGAAAATATTTCCTAGGCATAAAGGGGGACAAAGTTCCTGGTTTGAAAATCTTTTCAGGGTGTTGGAGATGCAAAAATTCAGAGTTCTAGGCTCTCCCAGAAGACCATTCAGGATAAGTGAGGTCATAAGCTGAGAGCCAAGTAAATCCCACACAAACCTTTTCTAAACAGATCCTCTCCATCAAATTAGCCACTAGGGTTCTTATTAAAGAATCAGCTGGAGCTATTATTAACCCCCAGAAGAGTAGGTATAGTGGCCATTTCATTTACTTTTATCTTTGATGAATCTATGTAACAGTTTTCTCTGAGAAGTAATTTGACATAATTTATTAGATAAAGACAGAGATCTGAGTTGTATTCTTTGAATACTGCTTTTCATAGTTTACATACAGATCATCTATACATAGTGAAAAGTTATCTCTGCTGCACCAACACTTTCTTCTTTAAAAAGAAAAAAGTGTATCTACATTAAAATCACCTGATATGACAACTTACATAACACTGACAATATTAATTATCCTCGTAGTTTTTTTAAATATAAAAATCTTGGAAGGATGCAAGCTATTTTCATAAACTTTGCCTCTTAAAAACTAGCATTTTAATGAGTGGAGGAAATGAAGAATATTTTGGAACAAGGGCTATCCAGAGGGTACAGGGCAGAGCATGGTACCCTGTAAAGCTCTAGGAACCACTGGGGTGAGGAGTAATGGATTAAGGAAGTTAGGAAGGCCAAAAAGAGTGTTCTCCCTGTAATTAAAATCATCTATTGTACTTATTATGATGTGTCCCCACAACTCCTAGGAATGTTAAAGTTCTCCAAAAAATCATTGTCATTTCTCCTTCCAATATGGCACCAGTATACTTTGTAGATTAACTGTACTAACTGGTTTTACTGTGAGAGAGGATTCTGCCCTAATCTCTGAAGTGGGTAAGTGTTTTAAAGGAACAAATGACAGCTAATCATACAACAAGTTAATTGAATTTTGCTAGGAAATTTAAAAGTAAATTGATTTCTATTCAATTTATATAAGAGACATTCAGATCCTGGGCATACTAGTTCAAAACTAAAAATAAAAAGATGTGAGTATGTTAGTAAAACTGTAATCACTGAGGAAGAACTATAAAACAACTACTAAACATAAGCAAGAATTAGGTAGTTCTTAAACTTTGGTTTCAAAATATTATGAAAATACATAGTGAAGATATGTAAATGGAAAATTTAGGGAGAGAATCTTTATCTGCAGAGGACATGGATGAAAGTATTATATATAGACTGAACAGATTAATATTCCATGATGTACATGGTGTGAGTCAAGACCCAAACCTACATAGGCACCAAAACCTATATCAAAGTTATAATAATCTTCTAAAAGGCACTTGATACATTATAGAAATTCCAGTGTGTATATAATTGACAGTCACACAGTCAGCTGGAGGAAAACATGATACAAAGTTTATAGATGATACACCTCTGTAAATCTATGCAAGAGTTCTGAATGAATATATCCTTTTTCCTTGAAATTTCATCTCCAAGAATTATAATGAAATCATGGAATAATGTTTATAAAAAGATGCTTTTTGCCAACATTTTAACAATTGTAGAAAACAAAAAGAATGCTGGGAACTAAATATGTTATACATTTGTAAAACCATTTCAATATAGGTGAAATTTTGAAATAATAAGAATTTACAAAAATAAAGAGGAATTAAAAAATAAGTTATACACAGTGTTTTGAAATTAAATAGAGTTCAATCAGGTACATTTATCCTACTGAGATTTAAAAATATTTATAATACATATTTTAAGATGAATAGTATTATGTATTCAAATATGTAAATTTCTTGATCTCCACTTTGAATATCTTATAGATTTCTCAAGAAAGCAAAGAAAGCCAGCAAAAAGTTATTTATCTGCTTGACAGTTATAACAAGGAAGAGATGCCAGTTAACAATTTGGCCAGCATGGAAGGTAATAATATAAGCAAAGCGACTGATGGTTTCATGGTATACATGATGTTATTCACTAGTAAAATTGTTATTTCAAATGCAAAGAGAAAAAATCCTCAATGTTAAATATGGGGACAAATACATTTTAAATAATTAAATTGGTGACAAAGTCATTTCAAGATGAAACCCAAAGGGTAAAGAAGGTAGTTTTGAATGTACAGACAAATCAATAAGATATCTATGTATTTCTTCAGTAATATGTCCTACTATTAAGTCTAGGATTGCTAGTTTTCGTGGCTATCCCAGTAATAAGGAAAACAGTCCCTGATATCCACAATCTAGCTTACTCAGAGTAAATGCTAAAATGGCAGGAACAAATATTTGTTATGGAAGCAAATGAGGGCCAGTTAACACAGACAATACAGTTTTAGAAGACTTCCCAGTATAAGTGATGCTCAAAGTGAGAATCACAAATAAATAGTTGTATCTAGGTAATTTAGGAGACTGGGAAATAAAGACAGAGTGTGGAAGGACACATATAGGAGGGGAGATTTTTTTCCGGACAGATAAATGTTAAGTGCTTACTAAAAGACCTATGAGATGATAAATTCTCAGTAAACATAATCTTATCTTTTGACTGTATGGAATGGGGAGTAGAAAGAAGATATGGGCTACTCAGAGCAAAAGTCCAGTTTAGAATTTTGTGGTTTTGATTTATCTGTAAGAATCTAGATAAATAATAGAAATAACAGCTGACATACATGAAGCACACATCATGCATCATTGAAAAACTTTGTGTAATTTTTAGAAGCAAAAACAGGGGAGTCTAAAAATTGTCATTAGCCATGGTTTAAAAATGAGTTATATTGCCACATTAAAAATGGAGAATTCTTAGGGAAAAAATACAAAATCTTAATGAAGGAGATGAATTTTAGAAACATGATGATGAATATACACAAAAGCCTGAAGTTTAGTAAATGCATATATTTAATTATTGAGATATAAATAGGTGTATAAAATGTTTCAAGCATAACATAAAGTGTGACAAGTGAGGTATTCAATTGTATGTTACACAATTATGAATCATATTTGTATATATTTATGGGTACAGTCACAGAAGGTATAGCTGGGAAAGTTATGCCCCAAAATATTTAATTAGTTATTTTCATGCTATGTTATTGTACAATTATTTCTTTTGGTTTATTAGATTAAGGCTTTTCAATGATACACATTTTTCTTTAATAAAATTAAAATTAAGTTGGAAAAGGATGCCTTATAATTTTCCAAATGCATTATATGATAGAAAGAATAAACCAGACTTTTATCTTAAAATATGGTCCTATTTTTTTGGCCTAGCAACTTGTGTCTGCTGTTTCCATTGCAACGTCCTTTATTTGAGAATATGTTTCCAACATTGTTCCCTGTGAAAGACAGAAAGTTTTCATAGGGTCTTTGGTACCTGGGTCTCCAAAGATGTATAAAATATTTATTTGTTAAATAAATAAAATTTGAATTTTTAGCAAATATAATAAATGTTAAACTTGGTACTGTAAGACACTTACAAATCAAGGAATTCATGATTTTTCTAAGCCTTTTGTGGCAGACTTTCATTCAAATGTTGCCAGGCATTAAGAAAATATTTGTAGACTTCTAATTGCACAAAGTCAATTAAAGTAACTTCTACGGTTACTGAGAAAGGTTCCTCAGGTAGTGTTAAGCAATTGTTACTTTGCTCTTCAGTAAGTTACCCCACTCAGTCATCATGTGAAGTAAATTACACACTACAATGATTTCTATGTATATTATATGCTTTCAGAATGTTAGAGTCAGAGGAGGGAGTCAGAAAATTGATAATCATTTTTAAAAAACAAAATAAAGTGGAAACAAAACTACCATTGGTCACATTGGTGAAACAGAAACCTCACCTTAAAAACAGATTTGGAAAGCCTATTTAATGACAGTGCAACTATTTGCTTTGCAGCTTAATTTTATCAAGTTCTTAAATTTCTAGCAGAAAAGCGTAAAACCAATTATGAAGATTTAGTATCAACTAATGAATAGATCAGCCTATGGGTATAAATACAAGTGACACTACAGTTTATTTATGAGTCAGTTCTAATTGTACAAGTAAATTAAATCTATAACATTAAGATTAAGAATGTAAATATATAGGAAGAAATATAGCAAAGGAAAGAACCTGTATTTTTTACCTTATAATATTTATAGTTAAAAACCTTTAAGGATGTATTTCCAATGACTACAAAAAAATTACACAATCAAGGAGTTCTGTCAAACAGTATATGGACAATATTCATAAAAACAATACTAATCATTGTTTATCGTGTCTATACTTTTTACATCATCATTTATTCAGTTTTAATTCATGTGCTATAAAATGCAATATCTTAAGCATTCTACAAAATTTGACTACTGTAAACATCAAAGCAACCAGCCATCCAAAAGAAGATACGGACTTTACCACAGTGGACTTCATGTCACTGCTTCAACAACTGTCTCCCACCTGCCCATGAGGATTATCACTGTTGTGATTGTTAGCCATACATATGTTTTTACTGTTCATGAACTTCATATAAATGGAATCATATGCTATTTTTCTGAGTCTTAGTATTTTTACTCAGCATAATGGTATTGAGATTCACCATTTTTGTTGCATGCATTAGTAGCTTTTCTTTTCATTTTCATCACTTAGTCCTAGACTTAACGATTTTAGCCATCCTAGCAAGTGTGAAAAGGAATTTCATTGTGACTTTAATTCATATTTCTCTGGTGACTCATGATGTTGACAATTTTTCTTGTGCTATGAGGCATTCATATGTCACCTGTTGTGGAGAGCCCAAGTATTTTGTCCATTTAGATTGAGATTTTTGTTATTTGATATATAGAAGTTCTTCATATATTCTCAATGTCAGTCCTTTTCCAGTTATATATGGTGCAAATATTTTTCCAGGTTTACTTGCTTATTATATACTTTATGGTGTGCTTTGTGGAGGAAAAGTGTGCAATTTTAATGTATCCTAGTACATATATTTTTTCTCTTACGATTATCAATTTTTGTGTTCTGTCCAAGAAATCTTGCCTACTTTGAGGTTGTGAAGATTTTCTCCTGTTTATTTAAAGAAACTACATTGTTCTATGTGTTAATTTAGCACTATTACCCATCCTAACTTATTTCTTGGGAATGGAGTGTGATTAAAGTTATTGGTTTTTTTTTCCTCTAGGTTATTTATTCAAATTCCTTTTTCTTTCCCCATTTGATTGGGATGAAATCAATTGACCATATTCATCTGGGTATAAATGTGGACTCTCCAAGAGATCATCTCATTTATCTATTTTTGATCCTCATGAAAATACATATTGGCTTAACTAATGTTATTTTATAAAAAATATTAAGATAAGGTAGTAAAGACATTGAATTCATTTGTATTTTTTTTAACCATTAACCTAGCACTTATGGATACATAGCATTTTCTTACAAAATTTTATAATTTGTCAGTTTCTTCAAAAAATTCTGCTGTATTTTGCACTGAAATTGCATTGACTCTATGGAACAATATGGAAAGAACTGACTTCTTAACAATATGCAGTCTTTCGATTCATGAACCTGGCGTACCACTACCACTGATTTCTGCAGCTAGAAGTTACAGCATTGTACATCTGTCATTTTACTTTTCTTTGGTACTTGATGTTAAAAATTCTATTTAAATAGTATTTTTCCATTTTCCAGTTATTTGTTGCTAGTATAGAAAAATTCTACTGTTGTTCATTGACCTTACAAACTGGAACTTTGCTAAATTCACTTATGAATTCAAGAAGATTAAAAAAAATAAATCCATAGGGTTTTCTCATTAAAAATAATATTAAATATAGAAAATGACAACTGTATTTATTTGTTTCTAATTTTTATGTTAATTGTTTATAGAAAACAAATACACAAATAGATGAATGGATAGCTATAAATAAATGGTAGATCGATGATTGATTGATAGATGCAGATAAAGATTCTAAGAAAATAGTGGTTTTCACATTTCCAAATTCTTGTGCTCTTTTTTTCTACATGCCTAGGTTCTTTTTGGTATCATATATTTTCAGCACAAAGAACTTCTTTCAGCATTCTTTTAAGAGTAGTTCTACTGGAAATAATTTATCAGTTTTTCTTTATAAAAATGTCTCACTTTTCTTTCGTATCTGATGGATACTTTTTTTGAATAAAGAATTTTAGGTTGAACAGGTTTTTGTGTTGTTTTCCCTGTAAAAATGACATCATTCCATTGTCTTTTAACTGGAAAGTTTTCTTTGTTTTTAGTTTATTCCAGCTTCCTAAGAGATTTTTCTCTGCCCTGTTAGACTGCCCCCATTTTTGGAGATTGGTTACCCTGAATCCTATGTAGATTTCAGATGTTTTAGAAGGTTTCTCTCAGCTCTCTGCCTCATTCATCATCCTTCTGCATTTGAAAGCCTGAAATGTACTGAGAAGACATTTAACTTGTTTTTGGGACATTATCTGTTCCTGCTCCAAAGTGTTGATATACTAGCTCTCGTACCTGGTGTGGACTTGTGGGAAAGAGTTGCAACTGAAAACTCACTCTGACTGGGTAACCTTGGAATTCCAATTTTTTAGAAGACTTCTTATGCACCACTAAAAGTTAGTTAATATTTTGACTGGTTTCTTCATACCTATGGGCAAATACCTCATCTTCATTCCCTCTGCCATTGATGAGAGCAGTTGACAGTCATTTCTCTCCTGCAAAGTGTGTATTATCTTATATAGTTTACTTGGGTGTGCTTAGATCCTCAGGTCTCTGAATTTTTGTAAACTGGGGTTTTGTTAATAATCTGGTTTGTATTGGTTGTAGATGTGGGAGTAACTTACTGTGACTCCATGTTAGCAAGAGAGGATATTGCACTACTTGCCTTTGATACTTACCTATTTGTTTGAAATCTTTCTGAATTTTTTTAAAAACAGTAAAGAAACTGGAGCTCAATGATGAGACAATGACAGTTACAACCTTCATTCTCCTTGGTCTGACAGATGGCCCTCAACTTCAGAGTCCAATTTTTATGTTTCTATTTCTCACTTATGTGTTGAGTATAACTGGGAATCTGACAATCAAATTCCTCACTTTAGTGAACTCCCATCTTAAAATACCCATGTACTTTTTCCTTATTAGAAATTTTGCCTTATTACAAATTTCATTTACATATGCTTGTATTCCTGTTATACTTGTACAACATTCCAATAGGTGACAGATCAGTAATATAATATTTGTGTCATTCAATTGTTTTTACTGATATTTACTGGGTAGAAAAACTTTTTCTTTTGGCCACCGTATGTCCTGTGATTGATATGTAGCGATATGCAAATCATTGCATTATGTAATCATCATGAGCAATAGTTTGTGGAAGGCTTGTTTTCCACTGTTGGATGACTGGTGTGTTGATCATATTCCCACTTCTTATCATGATAGTAAATCTAGAATTCAGTGACTCAAATGTAATTGATTACTTCGGCTTTTAGAGCTGATGGTGATAGCCTATGCTGTATTGGCATTCATCACGACCCTTCTGTGTGTTGTTCTGTCCTGTATATGCAGTTATCAAGACCATTCTAAGATTCCCCTCAGCTCAGCAAAGGAAAAGGGGCTGCTCTACCTTTTCTCACATGACTGTGGTTTCCATTACCTATGGAAAGTATACCTTCATCTATGTCAAACCTTCAGCAAAAGATTCAGTGGCCATTATTAACAGTGTAATGATTGAGAAACGAACAATGAGACAAACCTTCAGTGACTCATTCAGAGGAGCTGCATTACCCTCAAAGAAGCAGGAGAATGTTGAAGTCTAAGAAACAAGTTTTCAAAAGATACAGATTCCTAAACATAAATTTTTTAAGTTACAAAATAATTCTGTCTTCCTCATCTGTGCTGTAATTCAGGTTAACTTCCACAAAACATCTTAAAACCCAAATTTCAGTTCATTGTTTACTCTTCTTACAAATAAACCTCTCTTAAGATAACATCCCTTATAATGAAACAAGGCTATATATTCATAGGAAATGTATTAATTACTTTACGTTCTATTCAGCTTAACCAAAACTACAAAATAGTACCAAATTTTTAAATGACACAAAACAAAATTGGTGCCTAATTTCTGAGTGATGTGTTTAAAATAAATTGACACTACTCTGCCATAGAGAGGTGGTATTTTGAATCCAAAAAGGAAAAATAAAGATAAAAAGAAGACTCAGCACCACTATGTTAGGCAGACACACACATATATGTGATATTTTAGGTTCTGGATAGTTGTATGGAACTAAACCGTCACATAATCCTGCCAATAAGATGTAATGATTGATGTTGGCCAAACATGCAACAGCACTAAAATGAACAAATGACATGACCATCCAGAATATTTTGGATTTTTTCTCCATGGTTATCCAGACATACTCTATCTTTCTCATTGTTTTCTATGCCCTTGAGAGTTATGGGACATGTGAATTTTGTAAGTAAATTCCCTTGACCTCTGACTTCATTTCCCTTAAGAGACAGGGCCATTAATGACTCCCCATGTTGGCACACCTGCACTATTGTATCATATCTTCATGATTTTCTTTAACACCAGAAAAATTTTAGTAGTCTTTAAAAACCTTTGCTGTAATACATTCTTTAATTCACAACAGAATGGCAAGACTTTAATAATTCCTCCTTTATAGCATAAAATATTCAGACCTAGGTTTTACATGAATAAATAATTTGAGGCTCTGCAAGACAAATACACTTCAATCTTTAAATAGTCTCCATGATATGAAAAACAATGAACACTCATTCAAACTAAGTCATCTTTGGAATCTCTTATAATATTATTTCACATAAGAAAAAAGTATCAGAATTAAAATTACTTAATCTCTGTTATTTCCCACATTAAATTCCTGGGAGTTTAAAGTTTTGTTCTTATCTCTAGTTTTTTTTTTATCTCTTTTAATGCAAATATGTATTGAATCCAAACCTTAAGCATTATGTTTATAGTCTATGTAATAGTCTATACTCAAGACTATTTCTAGGAAAAAAGCAAGTGGGGTAGGCTAACTCCTGCTTGAGAGTCTCAGTATTGTTTTGAATCCTTGAGACTAAAAGTCTACCACTGTACATAACAATATGGCATCTTTTGAGTTCAAGAATTATTAATAGATGTAGCTTACAGACCTAATTAAAGCAAAGGACCGAAAACTCTGGAAAGCTAAACAGAAATTTGGCCCTTAGTGTGCATTTCTAATTTCACTTTCTGAAATCACTTGCTCACTATTAAGAAGACATGTGATGAGTTGATACTGATGCTCTCAGTGCTCTCAGCATCTCGCATTGACATAAATACCGTCTGGCAAACTCTAACTTACCATATGGACATTTTTCTGAATATATTCTAAGCTAGAAAATTGATCAAATATGAAAAGGAGATAAATTAAATTTTAATTGCTAGATGAATCTGGAAAAATAAAGAAATAAAACCAAAAGTGAGATAAGAATTTACATATGGACTATGTGAATAGTAAAATGTTGAAAATAGACAGCTTTCATTCTGAGATCAGGGATAAGGCAATAATGTTCTCATTCTACATATCTCTTTAACACTTTATAGAGGGTTCTAGCTCATGAAATAAGACAAGGAAAAAATCAGGCATCTAGAATGGACAATAAGAAAGTAATCTCTTTTTATTTGCAGACCACATGATTATCTATCTAGAAAATTATGTTTAATCTTTTCAACAACTACTAGAACTTTACAACTACTAGAGTTTTACATATATTTGAGTGGATAATCTCCTAGAAAATCACACCTCACCAAGAATGACACATTATTAATTCAAATACTATTATTTTTCCATTCCTACAAAAAGTAAATGCATCTGTAAAGAAAAATCTTCCCATAATTTAAACATCAATCCCAGAAAACATTCCAATTATTCCAAATATCATGAATCTAAGACAAGCTCCTCAAAAACTGGAGAAAGAATGAAACGATCTCATTCTAAAAGCCCAAAACAATCTGATGTGAAAACCTGATGAACATCTTTAAAATAAATAAAATTCACTGGCTAATCTCTCTCATGATAATAGAGACAACAAGCCTAAGTAAATATTAGTAAATTAGTGTAATGAACCCAACAATATATGAAAATGGTCATATATCATAAAACACTTTTCTGAAAAAGCCAAGCCATAAAGAGTGACATTAAAAAGATGATGAATAGATGGTCCCAGACCTCATCTCCACACAGAAGATTTAACAACTATATACAGATGGAAATACAATTTAGACCTCGAGATTTCAGGTAAGAGGTTAGAGCACTCTGGTTATACACAGAAACAAGAGAAGATGCATTGAAAAGGGTAAGAGGAACTGTTCACTTTACCCATATTATGTTTTCCCAAACACTGTACAGCACAAATTCAAAAAGACTTTACATTGAAAACTGTCACAAGACACAAAAAGGTCCTTATATAATGATAAAGGTCAACTCATCAGGAATATATAACAATTATAAATATATATGTACCCAACATCAGAGCACCTAAATATATAACGCAAACATTAACAGAACTGAAGGATTCTGTTCAGCAATACAGTAGTAGTAGGAGACTTCAAATATTCCATTTTTAACAATGATGGGATATGCAGAAAGAAAACCAGTAAGGAAACAACGGACTTAAACAACAGTACAGAACTATTGGATCTCCCAATCTCCCAGACTTACACAGAACATTTCACCCAAGTGACAAAACACACGTTCTTCTCAAATACACATTGAGCATTCTCTACTACAGATGACATGATAGATCACAAAACAAGTCTTAATACAAGTTTGAAATCATTCCATGTCTCTTTTCTCACCAAAAATGGAATTCAACTAGAAATTGATAACAAAAAGAAAATAGAAAAACTCATAAACATATTGAAATTAACAGCAACTCCTGAACAATCACTAGGTCAAAGAAATCAAATGAAAAATTAGAAAGTTTCTCAAGACAAACAAAAATGAAAATAAAACATTCCAAAATTTAAGGGGATGTAACAAAAGCAGTAATAAGCAGGATTTTGTAGTGATAAATGCCTACTTTAGAAAAGAAGCCAGATCTCAAATAAACAACCTAACTTTAACCTAACAAGAAACTACAATACAGACCAAATTAAGCCCAAAGTTAGCAAAAAGTAATAAGTAAATAAAAATGAAGTGGAGAATAGGAAAACACAAGGAAAAAATTGAAAAACTAAGACTTGATGTATTTTGAAAAAATGAAATCCACAAACCCTTAGCTAGACAATGAATTAAAAAGAAGATATAAGTAAATAAAATTATATGAGAATGAGAGGACATTACAAACTGATGTCACAGAAATAAGAAGGATAAGAGACTACTATGAACAATTGTACATCAACAAATTGGACAACCTAGAAGAAATGGATAAATTCCAAGAAACATATAACCTATCAAGATAGAATCAAGAATAGAAAGTCTAAACAGATGAATAACAAATAATGAGATTGAGTGAGTACTGCAAAATATTTATCCAAAGAAAAGCAAAGGCCATGAGTCTTCACCATTCATTTAGTAATTATATCAACCATTCAAAGAAGAATTAAACACCAATTCTTCTTAAAACTCTTCCACAAAATAGAAGATGAAGCACTTCCAAGCTGCATTCCATTTAATGAGGCCAGAATCACCCTGATACCAAAGCCAGACAAAGACACCACAAAAAGCATTAAAAGCCAACATCCCTGATGAACGTGGACACAGAAACCTCAACCAAATGTTAGCAAACTGAATTTAACAGTACATTAAGGGATCATACATTATGATTTAAGTGGGATTTATTCCTGGGATTCAAGGATAGTTCAATATATAAAAATCAAAGAGATATACCACATTAGCAAATGAAGGATACAATCACATGATAATCTTAACAGATGCAGATAAGGCATTTGACATAATTCAATAACTTTTCATGATAAACAATCAACAATGTAGGAATAAAAGGAATTTATCTTAACATTATAAAGTCCATATATCACAAGCCTACAGCTAACATCATACTAAAAGGTGAAAAACTAAAAATTTTTTCTCTAAGATAAGAAACAATACATGGCTGCCCCCCTCACCACTTCTCTTCAACATAGAACTGGAGGTCCTAGCCAGAGCAATTAGATAAAAAAAATATGTGAAAGTCATACATCTCAGAAAGGAAGTAGTAAAATTATTTTTTTTTTGCAAATGACATGATCTTATGTTTAGAAAACCCCAACTCTACAAAACTACTTTTAGAAATAATAAATATATTTAGTAAACTTACAGCATAAAAAATTAACATTAAAAAGTAGTTGAATTTCTATAAACTAACAATGACTATTTAACAATGAAATAAAGAAAACAATCCATTTACAATATCATCAAAAACAATGAAATACTTAGGAATAAACTTAACCAAATTAGTAAAAGACTTGAAGACTATAAAATGCTAGATGTAAGAAACTAAAGAATATACAAATAAATGGAAAGACATCCCATGTCAGTGGATTAGAAGAGTTAGTATTGTTAAAATATCCACAATGTCCAAAGCAATCTGCACATTCAATGTCAGTGCTGTTAAAATCCCAATGGCGTTTTCTACAGAAATATAAAAATCAATTCTAAAATTTGTATGGAACCACAAAGACCCTGAATAGCCAAAGCAATCAGACCCTGAATAGCCAAAGCAATCTTGTGAAAGGATAACAGAGTTGAAGGGATCAGACTTCCTGATTTCAAAACATATTACAAAGCTGCCATAATCCAAACAGAATGCTACTAACATCAAAGCAGACATAAACCAATGGAACAGAACAGAGTTGAGAAATAAACACAACCATATATGGTCAATTAATCTTTGTCAAGGGTGCCAAAACTATACAGGGGAAAGGATAGCCTTGATAAATTATGTTGGGAAAACTAAATATCCAAATGCAAAATAAAACCTTATTTCACCCTATATTCAAAATTCAACTGAAAAGCATGGCACCTAGAAGAAAACATGAAAATAGCATCTTAACATTGGTCTTGACATTGATTTCTTGGAGATAACACCAAAAGTACAGGCAACAAAACCAAAAGTAGGTAAGTGGGACTACATCATACTAAAAAGCTTCTGCACTGTAAAGGGCACAATCAATAGAATAAAAAGGCAACCTATAAAATGGGATAAATGTTTGCAAATTATATATTTGATGAAGAGTTAATGTCCAAAATATCTAAGAACTCCTATAACTCAAAAGCAAAAAACCAAATAACTCAATTACAAGATGGGCAAAGGAACTGAATAGACATTTCTCCAAAGACATACAAAGGGTCAACACATACATGAAAAGGTGCTCAAATTCACTTATTATTATGGAAATGTAAATCAAAACCCCAATGGGAAATCACCTCATACCTGTTCAGATGGCTATTATTAAAAAAAAAAAGATAAGTGTTGATGAGGATGTAGAGAAACTAGAACCCTCATACACTATTAATAGAAATGTAAATTGGTGCAACCACTCTGGAAAGCAGTACAGAGGGCCTTCAAAAAATTAAAAGTAGGTCTCCCATACAATCCAGAAATTCTACCCTGGGTGCATATGGGAAAGAATTGGAATCAGGATCTTGAATAAATATCTGTACTCCCATGTTCACTGCAACATTATTCACAGTAGTAAAGATATAGAAATGACTTAAGTTGATAGACAAATTGTCCACTGATTGACAAATAAAAAATTAGTTTAATTTGTAATAAATTAAAAATTAAGTTGATAGACAAATTGTTCACTGATAGACAAAAAAAAAAAATTCCACACAGTGGAATATTATTTAGTTTTTAAAAAAGGAAATTTTGCTTATTGTGACAACCTGGATAAAACCAGATGTCATTATGCAAAGTGAAATAAGGGAAATACAGAAAGACAAATACTATATGATATGACTTGTATAAGGTATCTAACATAGTCAAACTTATAGAAGCAAAGAGTAGAATGGTGGTTGCCAGAGGATGAAGGGGTAGAGAAACAGAAGGTTTTAGTCAAAGGATACAGAGTTTCTATGTAAGATGAATATATCCTAAAGATCTAGTGTAAACGACAGTGCCTATAGTTAACAATATTTATTGGATACCTAAAAATCTTTTATGACTGTAGATCTTATGTTGCATTTTTACAACAGAAAGAATAAAAAAATAAATTTGTTCTAAGAGTGTTTTACACTGTAAAATATACATATAACATATTTTTATTAAAGAGAGTATAAATAAAATAAACTAAAATATTAAAACAGAAAATTCATTTGATTATCCCAATGAATATGAAATATTTGATGAAACATTATCAAGAAAACCCTTGGCAAACTAAGATAGAATTCGAACTTCTTTATTGATGGAAGGAAAATAAATCACAATTTGGAAAATATAATAGACCTTTTTTAAAGTACAAATTACAAAATAACTAAAACAAGGACAGTTCTTTTAAAGAGATACCATAATTTTTAAAAAAATAGTATAATTTTGAAAGCCAGTAATAATGACTGAAGAAAATATTTGCAACATATTTGAGAATAGAAGTGTTTGTTGACTTGAAAATTATAATACACACTGTTTAACAGTGTGTTGACACAGGGCTTTCTCATAAATTAAAATTGGGTGTGTAAGTCAGTATGATATTTTGAAGAGAATTTTGATAATATTATTTAAAAACCTTGAAACGTGATACTTTATTTCTGACATTCTAAAACTGTTTAGTTAAAAAAATTTGTAGAAGGATGATTTGTTGAAAAAAAGTGTATTTCTGAAAAACAGTTGATACAGCCATACAATTTATTCATATGAACCTATTTACTTGCTAATAATGAATATTTAAACGAATTTTCAAGAGTTAGGAATGGCATGAAAAACTGATGGAATCCTGAAATGTGACACATTACAAAGTCACCAAAAGTGTGATTCCTGGTCTACAACTAGTGATTTGAAGACAGCTTCATGTTGTTTGTGGGACAAAACAAAATAAAAATTACTTAAGAATTATTTATATGATGTTAAGTGTGTATGTAAACTGTTGACATTTGTGCATAGGAAGTTGGAAAGATTAGGCATAGACATAATAAAAAAAAGTGTCTGTAAATTTGTGAAGGTTATATATTTTCTTTAAATTACTCAAGGTTTTTACCTCTTGGAATTAAAACATGGGATGAGTAAGAAAACTAGGACCTGGTGAACTTATATAAGTCACAGAAGGTGTGTAACAAATGCAGGAAAGACAAACAGGTAATCTACCCTCTGATTTTTGATGCTGTCTTAGCTTGTAGTGGATGCTATTGCTGTGTCTTCCTTTCTCTGAGGGCACTGTCCTCACAGCTACATCTTTCAGGATTTCTGCCAAGTTCATTACACAGAGGATTCATCAGTGATTTGTTGAAATGGGGTCACCAAGGTCCCTTTTGTTTATTCATTTCACCTTATTTTTGGCAAATAGAACAACTGTTAATCTTGTTAATATGTATTTTTTCACCCTATCCATAAAACTCAGAATATCAACCTTTTCAAAACCAGAGAGAGTTCCTGATATTCCAAAATGCTTTGAACACTACATTACTTTCAACCTTAGAGTTTTAAAGTGGAATGAAATCCTTGAGAAAAACATCAGTGTGTTGGAGATGAAAATCTCAGAGCTAAAAGACATTCCAGAGTTCCTGTAAGGGCGATGCTGCCCATGAGCAAGAGTGGCCGGAAGTCCAAACACAAGCCTCTGCTAACGAGGACTCTTCCTAGTACTGTATAGGAAAATTTTGTTCAACATCCAGTGACAACTAACATTGACTGAGAAAAGTAAGTATAACATTTGTGGTTTCATGTCTCTTTTTCAGAGATTAGATCAAGAAAAAATTTGTCTTGCATTAATCAAAATCAGTGATGCATACGGCTATTTGAAATAATGTAAAAAGAATTAAGTTTATATCATAGTTATATTTGATGTAGAAAGCACGACCTTTGACTATATAGCTTAGCCAACATAGTGTATATTGCGTGTTATCCAGATGGTTACCTTATTGTTATCTGACACAAACTATCCTCCACTTCAAAAAGGAAGCAATGTGTTTATATGAAAAATTACTTCTAAACAAAACCTCTGATCTTTCAACTTAATTACAGATTACAAACTCCAGATTGGTAATAACCTCTCAGCCCAGAGAACTTCAAATATTTGATTTTCCTCCCAAAGAGATTGTTCCTAACATTACTCCCTTTGAAAAGTTTTTCATTACAATAATGAAGAATATTGAAGAATAATGAGGAAAACAGATATACAATGACAGAAGACCCGTTGAAGGTATGCTTTTGCACTATACTGCAGATAAAAAAACACCATGAACTTCCAGAGCACCATGTGAATGGCTTAGCAAGTGTAGCCATAAGTTCACATACAAATTGCAACTGCACATTCATTTTCAATTTTTTATCCTTGACAATTTTTGTGATTTCATAGTGAAAAGAAGTTGTAACTTTTAAAAGCATGAGAGTAGAGCCATTGGATATATTATAGTCATTAACAGTAGCATCATGCAGTAGCATCATGAGCTACAACTTTAAATTAAAAGGATCTTAGGACATATCATTTCACTGTGGATCCTTACATGCATTATAAATGTAATACATTTGAAGTAAAAGGATATCAGTTAATCACACTTCAGAGTCAATTATTTGCCAAAACTTACTATATAGAATAGTTTCTTACCATATGGATAGATTTTCATGGAATATTATTATTTGTAATTGTAGTAAAACAATTACATTCCTAAAGCTTCTAATATTTTCCAAATGGTGCAGGGCTGAGTTTAATATTGTAATGGAGCATTTGGTGTCTGTGAGTTGAAGAAACAGGATTCAAAGTAGATGAGTTCCTGAGGTGGGTCTTCTCTTAATGTGATCCATTGAGGCTGTTCCCTGTGTGATCCTTTTACCTTTCAGAGTTTCAGCTCTCAAGAAAACCAAGAACCTGGCTAATGATATTTCTTTTGAATAGTGTCATAAATGTGAGAACTAAGTGCACAGTTGGGGTTGGCCCTATACCCACCCCAGTAAGAAAGGGATATTTTAATCAATGGATTGAATACATTTTTGCCGGGTCTCTCAGGAAAATCTGTTTTCATTCACTGATGTGATTTCATTCACTAAAGACACTGAAAATGTTTAATTGATTACTATTGTAATGAATTAGTGGGAACTGAAAAAACTATAAAGGAGCTATTGACTCAAACATAGTATTGCAAAGTTGACTTATTATTTTGTTATCTTAGTGACAGATATCTCAAGGAAGCAAAATGGAGACTCAAATACTCATTCATACAGCAGATAAGGTAAGGAAGAGAAGCCAGTTATCCCTTTGGTAATCAATATTAGCAGAGCATGTGGCAGCTTTGTGGTATGACTAATTCAGTAGCCAACACTGCTTGAATGCAAAAAATAAACAAACAAACAAACACAAATAAATAAAACTCAAAAAATGAGAGCCAAGGGCATAGATAAAAAAAAATACACCCAGTGTTAGAAAAATCAAGAAAAAGTCCAAACAGGAAAGATGAAAGCTTTTTCATGTCTCTGGAAAAAAATATTGTTGTTGGTATTCAACTAATAACCATTTGCTAGGCATTGACTACATGCTTGGGTTGTGTTAGTTTTCTTGGTTATCCCCCACAAGAAAAAAATAGAAAAACACACACAGTTCCTACTCTCTAGAGATTTATGTTCTCAAGGTAAGTACCATGGTAGAAATAAGCATTGGTTGGCAATGATGCATAAATGGGAATTTGGGGATCCAACTATAGGTCCTTGGTTTCAAAAGACTACCCAAATTAAATAATGTCTAGGCTGAAAATCCAAGAGAAATGAGTGTCCTCACGGTGAATTCAAGAAATGTTAAGAAAAGATAGTCAAAAAAGAAAGCAATAGAATTGGTGGTGCAATTGGTCTAGATATATCTTCCTGTGAAGTCATTATACAACGTTTAACCTGTTGTGTGAGTTCAATTACTGTAACCTATTAACTTTATTAGAGGAAACATATAGAAAGAAGAAGGTAGGGGTAGAGTCCATGAAATCAACTTTGCATGTGTGCAATATGAGGTATGTGTGGCTATTTACAACTCGATTTAAAAAAAGAGATCACTATTGGATACACAGCTGAAGAATTATCACATGTAATTCTATTTGAAATCTGAGGACTTAATTCATATACCCTGCCAAAATTTATATATACTTTATGTACAGTGTGACAAAAACCTTGTTTTATTGTAGGAGTTCAACATAAAATTATAAATGATAATGCATTTTGGAGAGCCTCTATAGCAAGTCTAAATTATTTGTTATGTAATTGTGATTTATCAAGGACCAAGCTACAAGCAAAGATATGAAACTGTTAGTGAATTTTAAGATTTCAGCTTCACAATAGAAGAGATGTATGAGAGGAAAAATTTTTTAAATGTTGATGGCATTGTAATGCACTGCCAATAAAACCAATATAGAATATAAACAAAAATTTAAAATAAATTTAGAAAAATGCAATGGAAATATAGAATCTATAAATTATTGCACTGTGGCATAGTTAAATTGATCTATAAAAAATTTCAAAAACTACAAAAAGATACAAACTTAAGTCCACCAATACATTAACAACATTAATTTTGAAGTTAAAAAATAAATTTCTTGTGAACCAGTTATCTGTGTGTCATTGTTGATCACTGAACTTAGACATCCCTATATTCTAATAACATAACTGATTTTTTTCATGAAAACTGGACAAATATCAGAAGGTACATTATGGGAAACCACACAGTAACAGCATTCATTCTACTGGGACTGACAGATGATCCACACCTTCAGGGTCTGCTTTCAATATTTCTATTTTTTGCCTACTTATTAAGTGTAACTGGGAACCTGACTATTATCTTACTTACATTAGTAGACTCTCATCTTAAAACACCAATGTACTTTTTCCTACAAAATTTTTCCTTCTTAGAGATCTTGTTCACATCAGCTTGTATTCCTAGATACTTATATAACCTATCAACAGGTGACAAGACTATTACCTACTGTGCTTGTGCCATGCAAGCATTTTTTACTGATCTTTTTGGAGTAACTGAATTTTTTCTCCTGGCCACCATGTCCTATGACCGCTATGTGGCCATCTGCAAACCCCTGCACTACATGACCATCATGAGCAGCAGAGTCTGCAGAAGATTCATCCTTTCCTGTTGGATGGCTGGCTTGTTAATCATACTCCCGCCATTTAGCTTGAGCCAAAAGCTGGAATTCTGTGACTCTAATATCATTGATAGCTTTCTCTGTGATGTATCTCCCTTCCTGAAGATTTCATGCTCAGACACGTGGGCCATTGAGCAGATGGTTATAGTCTGTGCTGTATTGACCTTCATCACAACTCTTCTTTGTGTATTGCTCTCCTATGTATATACAATCAAGACTATTGTGAGATTCCCTTCTGCCCAGCAAAGGAAAAAAGCCTTTTCTACCTGTTCTTCCCACATGATTGTGGTTTCCATCACCTATGGAAGCTGTATCTTCATCTATGTCAAACCTTCAGCAAAAGAATCAGTGGCTATTAATAAGGCTGTAATAGTACTAATTACTTCCATTGCTCCTATGTTGAACCCCTTCATTTATACCTTGAGAAACAAGCAAGTAAAACAAGCCTTCAATGACTCAATCAAAAGAATCACCCTAGTCTTTAAGAAGTAAAGAAAGGCCAAAAGTTACTATTCAAGTATCTCATAAGAGATTGACCTTCCAGCATACATCATTAAGTTCCTAAAATAATTTGCTTCCTCCTAATCTCCAGCACTTCCCTTACTTAATAAGGTTACTTCTTGCAAACCTCTTTTATTGATGTTATGTTAATAGTTTTCTATGAGGGACAAATATTCCACACCATATCCGGCCTTACAGAAAGTGTAAACGAAAAAAAAATTTTAAGACAAAATGTGAATATTAATAAAATATTAGATTTGCAATAAAACAAGTAAGTAATAAAGCTCATTTTGACTATTTTATCGATAGCTTCTCAAAATATCTCTTGATTGAATAAAGACACATTTATTTATGTTGAGTAACCGAAATAAGACACAGAACAAAACTTAGAAAACAAAACATGTAGCATATATCACAGAACAAATGTAAATATACAGTGTTAAAATGAATTAGCATCACAGTTAGAATCATGAGACAAAGTTTACATGCAAGGCAAATGAAAGAACAACTCATGAAAATTATATATAGCTTATGCAGAATTTATTTATAAAGATGAAATTATTAAAATCACAAGTAAGTTTCCTAAATAAAAGCTCTTCTCAAAAAGGCATAAGAAGTCATTTTTTAAAAGACAAAAATAAGGAATTAATGTGATTTATTGGTAATGCAAAAAGCATATAAAGACTTGAAGCAATGATTGAATCTTCAAATCCAAATTGTAGCTTAAGTAAGCAAGCAGGCAACAGCAAATCAAAGAAAACTTGATGTAATCATGGAAAATTTATGAAAAACCAACAAAAATACATGGTGTCTCAGCCAATGTAATACATTCATAATTAACACAACATATATGTTGCAGGGCTAAAATTGCACCAGTTTTGATTGACTAGGAGCTATAAGCCCAACAAAATAAAAATGTTAATTTTTTTTTTAGATTATCATATTAACAAACACAGACCAGAATGAAGGTGAACCTAACAGCACAGCACAAAATGTCATTTAAAAGAGTATTAAAAATTCAATTCACTCTGAATACCTTACAGTGAAGGGCTTTTCAGGACAATGCTGCTTCCTAGAAGACTCTGCACTCAAGTAGACAGGACAGGCAGTGGGGAGAAGAAAGCTGTCCGTGCTCTCAGAGAGTTCCTTTTAATAGAGAAAGAATTCTCTTGCAGCTAATGTGCTAACAGTTCCATTATCATTTCTCCCACCTTTTCTGATATATTGGCTCTAAAATTCTCCTGGTCCAAAATTGTCCACTAACTTGGGCCCCTTTTTCAAACCTCCCCACGTTTTCTTCCCTAGCCTCCTTTGCTGAGACCCTAATTTGATAGTCCTCTGAATTCCATCTCGTCATGTAGTGGCATTTTTTATAGTTCAACATTTTTCTCTGTTGCTTTTGATTTAATTTTCAGCTTTCTAAAAGCTTGCAGGCAACCCCAGACCCACCATGCACCACAGAGGGGCTGGAAGCTGTGCTAAGTCTGTTGCAGAAGTCAGGGCCCAGATGCTAGCTCAGACAGTGATTAGCATGGTTCTAGGCCTCCTGCAGTTTTCAGTTCTGGGGGCCCCTTTATGTAGTCTTCTCATGCTCCTTAAAATGTCCAAGAGCTAAAAATACATTAATGTGAATAGCTAATATATTTTGTGCAGTTTTTCTGTACTTTTCATAGGACTAAGCACTTTAAATGGGTTGTCTTATTTCATCCCTACAATGACTGCAGGGAGATATAAATTCATCTTTGTTTTTAAAAATGAAGGAAATGAGTTGGGGGAGTTCCTTGAGACTTCGTTTAAAACCAAGGTGTGACTCAACTACTCTACTTATTCAAGTCATGCTTTTCTCAAAATCCTTAAAAAGTTTAAGAGATGGATTCCCTCTTTTTAACTAATACACCAGCACACTGAGGAAATAGACCCCTATTTGTATAATAACAACTCATAGGCAAAGTGTGGAAATCTTTCATTATATTCAGAGAAGGGGATTAGGAAATTATGGAAAAAGATACTGAGCATTTTAATCAGTTAGATTTTCAAGTTTATTCCATCTTCTCAGATAAGGTTTATACTATAAATATGTATGTGTGTATATTTTTATATATTTACATTTAAATACATATAAAGTATAGACTATAGATGAATATGCAATATATTTATATATATTTATACATATATATATTTACATGTATTAGAATAAAATGTAAATCAGTGGTTTCTGGAAAAGATGCTAGGAACATTCCCTAGATAAACTCCCTTAGGAGACAGACGCATTCCTGCTCAAATTAATGTGCAAATGCTGTAAATTAAAAGTCAGTGAGTGGAATTTCTGGTGAGTTTCACTGTAGCTTACATTATATGTCCTGCCCCCAAAAGCGCAAACACACACACTCCTAGAACATCTGCAGTTAGATGAAGTCTGTAGAAGACGGTGCAGCACCCTGACCATACCGTCTCCTCCTTCCTGCTGTGGTACACCTGCCTAACTTCTAACTACCAGGAGGCTCAGAAGACCAGGGTCTTATTTTCTGGCTGCAGAGGCCTATTGTGCCCATTCGTGAGGCAGGCCAGAAGTGCCCAAAATCAAGACCCCTCAAAAGCAGCATTCATCCAATGACCGAGATGAATTAATACATAGATGTCCCTTCTTCCTTGTCAAGTGGAAAAACTCTCAGGCATGTGTCTTACTCTTGTCCTGAGCTTCTGCAGTAGGATGGAGACATCGAGTGACTGTGCATGAGAACCTTGAACCCTTAGGATGCTCTGCACTCTGACCTGAAGAAGTGGTCCACCCTTCCTTCCTAGATGCTGCTGCCTCCTCCTACTTGGAGGAGGTGTAAAGTCCTCACCAGAGACAAATGCCTTGGAAAATTACACTTATTTTCTTTAAAATCTGTCCTTGCCTCGATTAGAGGCTTCTGTAACAACACCAAGGACCAAGTCCCACATGGCTTTCCTAGGGAGTATTTTCTCTTCTTTAGAAGGAAAATAATTATTCACCAAAATAGCTAATATATACTTCAGATATCAAGATAATGCATAAGAATGGATTGTGAGGATGCTAGACTTCAGTGAGGGTTAAATAAAATGCTGAATAATGGAGAAATTATTAATACGTGCCAACTCTTGAGTGCCTCAGAATGTACCATCTTAGCAAAACCACCTGGAGCCACCTGAAAGTACTGCTAGTCTGGCTCCTTGAAGCTTGGACACATTGATGCTTATAGCAAATGGGGTGGAGATGCCAGAACAGCTTTACACAGTGTTTACGAGTGGTGCAAAGGTGTCAAAGAGTTAGAAATTCCGGGCTGGATTTCCTTTCTTTCTTTTTTTTTATTTTGGTATCATTAATATACAATCAAATGAGCAACATTATGGTTACTAGATTTCCCCTATTATCAAATCCCCACCACATACCTCATTACAGTCACTGTCCATCAGTGTAGTAAGATGCTATACAGTCACTACTTGTCTTCTCTGTGCAGTACTGCCTTCCCCATGTCCCTCCCCTATGTTATGTGTGCTAATCGTAATGCCCCTTATTCCCCTTATCCCTCCCTTTCCACCCACTCTCCCCAGTCGCTTTCCCTTTGGCCACTGTTAGTCCATTCTTGGGTTCTGTGAGTCTGCTGCTGTTTTGTTCCTTCAGTTTTTGCTTTGTTCTTATGCTCCACAGATGGGTGAAATCATTTGGTACTTGTCTTTCTCCACCTGGCTTATTTCACTAAGCATAATACCCTCTAGCTCCATCCATGTTCTTGCAAATGGTAGGATTTGTTTTCTTCTTATGGCTGAATGATATTCCATTGTGTATATGTACCACATCTTCTTTATCCATTCATCTACTGATGGACAGTTGGGTTGCTTCCATTTCTTGGCTATTGTAAATAGTGCTGTGATAAACATGGGGGTACATCTGTCTTTTTCAGACTGGGCTCCTGCATTCTTAGGGTAAATTCCTAGAAGTGGAATTCCTGGGTCAAACGGTATTTCTATTTTGAGATTTTTGAGGACCCTCCATACTGCTTTCCACAGTGGTTGAAATATTTTACATTCCCATCAGCAGTGTAGAAGGGTTCCCCTTTCTCTGCTTTCTTGCCAGCATTTGTTGTTCCTAGTCTTTTGGATGTTGGCCATCCTACCTGATGTGAGGTGATATCTCATTGTGGTTTTAATTTGCATTTCCCTGATAATTAATGATGTGGAATGTCTTTTCATGTGCCTGTTGGCCATCTGAATTTCTTCTTTGGAGAACTGTCTGTTCATATCCTCCTGGGCTGGATTTTCTAACTGCAACCAGAGAGTGCACTAGCTAGAGAAACCATTGGAAATTCCCTCAAAAAACAAATATACAATGTTCTAGAACAGGCAATACTAGCATCATTGGGAGCTTAATGTCTCTTTTTTGTAGGCCAGGGATTTTGTAGGGAGGCATGGCATTATTTACTGAACATCAATTTTTCCTTTTTCAGTTTACCTTTTCTTTCCTTATTTGGTCTATTTAAACAGGCCAGCAATATGAATCTTTGTCAATGACAAGTTTCACAGTATCAAAGGCCAGGTAGTAACACTTACTTGTCAAGGGCAAGGTAGACACCATTTTCCTAATTTTCATTTACCTGGGGATGCAAAAGCTGGGTCACTGACCCTCAGAGGTCTGTGGCAGAGCCTTATTAGATGCTATTGGGTAGGACTGAACTGGACACCAAAAAGGATGTTATTCAATCCGGATAATCATGAAGTTTCAAGAAGAAGGCTTGGGGAAGCCACCCTGATATAAATCACATGCCCTATCTGAGCCAATTTCCAGCTGTCAAGCCCATTGTTGAAGGAGAGGCCATTTCTTCAAGTGAAGGACCTTGCAATGAAATATATTGGCAATATTTTTTCAGTCAATCTTTCCTCAAAGAGATATGTGTTCACATATCAGAGTAATTCTAGTCCTGAGCAAAAGGATCTTTCAAGCTCATTCCAGATCTGTTGAAACTGACCTTCCAGTTTCTGTAGGAACTAACCTTGACACCTTAGGACACACCTGCAGACAGAGCTTGTATGTTTGGGGGCCAGGTGATAGAATCCTGTCCAATCATCTTGCAGTAGATACAATGGATCTCATCTAGTAATCATTTCTCTGGATCCTAAGTATCTAAAAATCAGGATGGACATATTGGAGACCTAGCAGAACTCTTTTATTCATTCCTTGATCACTGTGTACAAGCCTGGCTAAAACAGACAAAACTAACAAGTCTGCCAATTGTTTGCCAACGTGGTTTATAAGCTGCCAGTGAAAGAGTAAATCAGTCCAACCTCTTTGGCAAACTTCCAACTACACACTAAGGCATAATATAGAAGTTAAATTGCATTTCATCCTTCCCATAAGAATACCAAGTTCATACCGTTATTTATTGAATCTTTCCCTCTTGCAGAAGTGAATTTGCGTCATTCATGTAATCAAATAAGTCTAAATCTCATACTGGAACTTCTGCCTTGGCCAGTTTCACTGTATTTAATTTTTCTTGTACCAATACCACATATTCATTAGTGTAGCTTTTATATTTGTAGTTAAATTTTCAGCTTTTCATTTCAAGATTGTCTGAGCTATGTTTTATCGTTTGCATTTCCATCTAAATTTAGAATCACATTGTGAAATTTAAGTTAAAATGCTACAGGTTTTTGCATTGCATTGACTTAATAGATAAATTTATAGAGAACTGACACTGTTTTCATATTTAACATTCCAATACATGACCACGGTATAGCCTTCCATTTATTTAAGTTTTTTTAGTTTCATAATAAGGGGAATTTTTGTTTCTAGGGCAGCAGTTTTGTGCATTTTATATAGATTTATTTCTCAGTATTTGATATTTTTTATGTCATTGTAAATAGTATCATTATTTTAATTTGATTTTCATTTCTTAATTCTTTGCTGCAAGTACAGAATACAATTTATATTTTCATGCAAACTTCATGACTTGGCTAAAGTTAGTGTTTAATTTTAATGTTTTCTCTAGATTCATTTGGATTTCCTATATGCATAACCTATCATCCACTATCAACTATCTTTACTTTTTCAATAAATTTGCATTTTCTTTATTTGGTCTCATTAAAATTGGCCAAAAATATGAATACAATGTTGAACATAAATAACAAAAGTAGTTTTTTTCTGGTTTCAGAGGGATAGTTTTCAATATTTTACCACTAAATACAATATTTGCTATAGGGTTCACTTTTACTTTTTAGGTTTACTACATCAAATTAAAGAAACTCCCCCCAGTCCATGGCTGTCAAGAATTTTTTGATGAAGGTGTATTGAATTATATCAAATGCTATGTTTTTAATCTATTGAGATTAATACATGATTTTCATCCATTTATATAGTGAATCACAGTATTTGTTTTCTAAAAACAAATCAATATCAATCTGGAATTAATTCAGTTGGTCATGATGTAGCATCAATTTTACTTATCCCTGGATTTAATTTGCTAATACATTTTTAAATCTCCCATGTGCTTATCATGTTAATTTATTTAACTTCGCAGATACTGGTTCCAATGTTATGCTTGTGCCAAGAAACCAGAAACGGAGTTTTTCTTTTTTATCAGTGCTCTAGAAGTTTTTGTAATATTTGGTGTTATATGCTCCTTAAATTTTTAGATTTAATAAGTGAAGCTATTTGTACCTGAAAATCAGTTTGCGAAAACGTTTTGAATTACGTAGATTACATAATCTTAATAGATTAAAATTTCCCCGTGACCCCCCACACCATGTATAGTAAAAATAATACCTCTCAATCCCCTTCTCCCTCCCCACCCGCCCTCCCACACCCCACCCCTTTGGTAACCACTAGTCCTTTCTTGGAGTCTCTGAGTCCGCTGCCATTTTGTTCCTTCAGTTTTGCTTCATTGTTATACTCCACAAATGAGGGAAATCATTTGATACTTGTCTTTCTCCACCTGGCTTATTTCACTGAGAATAATACCCTCTAGCTCCATCCATGTTCTTGCAAATGGTAGGATTTGTCTTCTTCTTATGGCTGTATAATATTCCATTGTGTATATGTACCACATCTTCTTTATTCATTCATCTACTGATGGACACTTAGGATGCTTCCATATATTGGCTATTGTAAAAAGGGCTGCGATAAACATAGCGGTGCCTATGTCTTTTTGAATCTGAGAAGTTGTATTTTTTGGGTAAATTCCTAGGAGTGGAATTCCTGGGTCAAATGGTATTTCTATTTTTAGTTTTTTGAGGAACCTCTATATTGCTTTCCACAATGGTTGAACTAGCTTACATTCCCACCAGCAGTGTAGGAGGGTTCCCCTTTCTCCGCATCCTCACCAGCATTTGTTGTTCTTAGTCATTTCGATGCTGGCCATCCTCACTGGTGTGAGGTGATATCTCATTGTGGTTATAATTTGCATGTCCCTGATGATTAGTGATGATGAACATCTTCTCATGTGTCTGTTGACCATTTGAATTTCTTCTTTGGAGAACTGTCTCTTCATATCCTCTGCCCATTTTTTAATCAGGTTATTTGCTTTTTGGTTGTTGAGGCATGTAAGTTCATTATATATTTTGGATGTTAACCCCTTGTGGGATATGTCATTAACAAATATATTCTCCCATACTGTAGGGTGCCTTTTTGTTCTGTTGATGGTGTCCTTTGCTGTACAGAAACTTTTTAGTTTAATGTAGTCCCGTGAGTTCATCTTTGCTTTTGTTTCCCTTTCTCGAGGAGATGTGTTCAGGAAGAAGCTCCTCATGCTTATATTCAGGAGATGTTTGCCTGTGTTGTCTTCGAAGAGTTTTGTGGTTTCATGACTTACATTCAAGTCTTTGATTCATTTAGAGTTTACTTTTGTGTATGCAGTTAAACAATAATCCAGTTTCATTCTCTTGCATGTAGCTGTCTAGTTTTGCCAACAGCAGCTGTTGAAGAGGGTGTCATTTCCCCATTGTATATCCATGGCTCCTTTATCATATATTAATTAATCATATATGGTTGGGTTTATATCAGGGCTCTCTAGTCTGTTCCATTGGTCTATGGGTCTGTTCTTGTGCCAGTACCAAATTGTCTTGATTACTGTGGCTTTGTAGTAGAGCTTGAAGTTGGGGATCATAATACCCCCAGCTTTATTCTTCCTTCTCAGAATTGCTTTGGCTATTCCAGGTCTTTTGTGATTCCATATGAATTTTAGACTATTTGCTCTAATTCGTTGAAGAATGCTGTTGGTATTTTGATAGGAATTGCAGGAATTGCATTGAATCTATAGATTGCTTTAGGCAAGATGGCCATTTTGACAATATTAATTTTTCCTATCCATGAGCAAAGGATGTGTTTCCATTTATTGGTATCTTCTTTGATTTCTCTTAAGAGTGTCTTGTGCTTTTCAGGGTATAGGTCTCTCACTTGCTTGGTTAGGTTTATTCCTAGGTATTTTATTCTTTTTGATCAACTGTGAATGAAATTCTTTTCCTGATTTCTCTCTCTGCTAGTTCATCATTAGTGTATAGGAATGCCACAGATTTCTGTATATTAATTTTGTATCGTGCAACTTTACTGAATTCAGATATTAGTTCTAGTAGTTTTGGAGTGGATTCTTTAGTTTTTTTTTATGTACAATGTCATGTCATCTGCTAACAGGGACAGTTGAACTTCTTCCTTGCCAATCTAGATGCCTTGTATTTCTTTGTGTTGTCTGATTGCTGTGGCTAGGACCTCCAGTATTATGTTGAATAGAAGTGGGGAAAGTGGGCATCCTTGTCTTGTTCCCAATCTTAAAGGAAAAGCTTTCAGCTTTTCCCTGTTAAGTATGTTGGCTGTGGGTTTGTCACATATAGCCTTTATTATGTTGAGGTACTTGCCCTCTATGCCCATTTTGTTGAGAGTTTTTATCATAAATGGGTGTTGAATTTTGTCAAATACCTTTGCAGCATCTATGGAGATGATCATGTGGTTTTTGTCCTTCTTTTTGTTGATGTGGTGGATGATGCTGATGGATTTTCTAATGTTGTGCCATTCTTACATCCCTGGAATAAATCCTACTTGATCATGATGGATGATCTTTTTGATGTATTTTTGAATTTGGTTTGCTAATATTTTGTTGAGTATTTTTGCATATATGTTCATCAGGGATATTGGTCTGTAATTTTCTTTTTCTTGGTGTATTTGCCTGGTTCTGGTGTTAGAGTGATGCTGGCCTCATAGAATGAGTTTGGAAGTATTCCCTCCTCTTCTACTTTTTGGAAAACTTTAAGGAGGATGGGTATTAGGTCTTTACTAAATGTTTGATAAAATCCAGCAGTGAAGCCATCTGGTCTAGGAGTTTTGTTCTTAGGTAGTTTTTTGATTACCAATTCCATTTCATTGCTGATAATTTATCTGTTCAGATTTTCTGTTTCTTTCTGGGTCAGCCCTTGATGGTTGTATTTTTCTAGAAAGTTGTCCATTTCTTCTAGGTTATCCAGTTTGTTCATAGTATTCTCTAATAAATCTTTGTATTTCTGTGGTGTCCATAGTGATGTTTCCTTTCTCATTTCTGATTCTATTTATGTGTGTAGACTCTCTTTTTTTCTTCATAAGTCTGGCTAAGGGTATATCTATTTTGTTTATTTTCTCAAAGTACCAACTCTTGCTTTCATTGATTCTTTCTATTGTTTTATTCTTCTCAATTTTATTTATTTCTGCTCTAATCGTTATTATGTCCCTCCTTCTACTGAATTTGGGCCTCATTTGTTCTTCTTTTTCTAGTTTCATTAATTGTGAGTTTAGACTGCTTATATGGGATTGTTCTTCTTTCCTGTGGTAGGCCTGTATTGCAATATACTTTCCTCTTAGCACGACCTTGGCTGCATCCTACAGATTTTGCAGTGTTGAATTATTGTTGTCGTTTGTCTGCATATATTGCTTGATCTCTGTTTTTATTTGGTCATTGATCCATTGGTTATTTAGGAGCATGTTGTGAAGCCTCCATGTGTTTGTGGGATTTTTCATTTTCTTTGAGTAATTTATTTCTAGTTTTATACCTTTGTGGTCTGAGAAACTGGTTGGTACAATTCCAAAGTTTTTGAATTTACTGAGGCTCTTTTTGTGGCCTAGTACATGATCTATTTTTGAAAATGTTCCATATGCACTTGAGAAGAATGTGTATTCTGGTGCTTTTGGGTGGAGAGTTCTGTAGATGTCTGTTAGGTCCATCTGTTCTATTGCGTTGTTTAGTGCCTCTGTCTCCTTACTTATATTCTGTCTGGTTGATCTGTCCTTCAGAGTGAGTGGAGTGCTGAAGTCTCCTAAGATGAATGCATTGCATTCTATTTTCCCTTTTAATTCAGTTAGTATTTGCTTCACATATGTGGGTGCTCCTGTTTTGGGAGCAGAGATATTTATAATGATTATATCTTCTTGTTGGATTGACCCCTTTATCATTAAGCAATGTCCTTCTTTGTCTCTTGTGACTTTCTTTGTTTTGAAGTCTATTTTGCATGATACAAGTACTGCAACTCCTGCTTTTTTCTCTCTATTAGGTGCATGAAATATCTTTTCCATCCCTCACTTTTAGTCTGTGTATGTCTTTGGGTTTAAAGTGAGTCTCTTGTAGGCAGCATATAGATGGGTCTTGTTTTTTTATCCATTCATTGACTCTATGTCTTTTGATTGGTGCATTCAGTCCATTTACATTTAGGATGATTATCAATAGGTATGTACTTATTGCCATCACAGACTTTATATTCGTGGTTACCAAAGGTTTAAGGTTAACTTCCTTACCATCTAAGAATCTAACTTTACTGACTTAATATGCTATTATAAACACAATCTAAAAGTTCTTTTCTTTACTCCTCCTTTTTCTTCCTTCCCCATTCTTCATATATTAGGTATCATATTCTGTACTGTTTGTCTATCCTTTGATTGACTTTGGGGATAGTTCATTTAATTTTGCATTTGCTTAGTAATTAGCTGTTCTCCTTTCTTTACTCTGGTTTTATTTCATCTGATGACAGCTATTAAACTTTAGGAACACTTCTACCTATAGCAGTCCCTCCAAAATAGACTGTAGAGATGGTTTGTGGGAGGTAAATTCTCTCAGCAAATATAATGACCCTAACATATATAAATATATCAGAAATGTTAAAATCCATGGGCATATTATATTAAAATCCATTCCTTATAAAAGGAAATTGATCCCCAGTGGAAGTTCCTAGGACATCAAGTTGCTACTCTGAAACATTGAAAAAAGAGGCAATGTTTATCCTTTCTACCATTACTGGCAATCAAATAATTCATAAAAAATCCAGGAATTCACAGAAATACAAAAGAAAACAATGGTTTCAACCTTTTAATATTATAATGAATCTAGACAATGCCCTGATGTATGTGCTAAACACCATTTGTGAAATACTGCTAGGGATTCATAATAGAGGTATCAGGTTGCCAAGACCTGAACACATTTCAATCTAAGCATTGCTAAAAGTATGTCAAATGGACATTATATGGCTCATGATGTGCATTAGAAAGCATATAACATCACCTATCAAACATCTTGCTAAAAATATGAATCTAGATCCAATCAATAATTAAAGACAATTAACATGTAAGAAGAAATTGGGTGGCAGAGAAACAAGTTAAGTGATACTATTACTGTAGATGTATCCCTGGTCTTCTTGAAGAAATAATTGAAGAAAGAGCAGATGCAGGAAAGCTATTGAGCATTAAGAGTTTATTTGGAGATTTAGAAATGAAAACAAAGGAACAAGTAAGTGTCCAGAGAGTTGGGGCACAGGCAGACCCAGAGGGGGTGCTCACAGAACTGTAGGGAGCCTTTTTTAAAAGAAGGGGGATGAATATTTACTAAATGAAATTCAATTTCAAAGGCAACAGGTGGAGTCGTACTGGAGTTCAGACTTACTCCACCCTCACTTAGGGCAGAGGGATATTTGACTATATTTGGTCCTCATCATAATTTTCATGGCCTGGGGAGAGCTGACTTTTACTATGCTAATGATGGGGTGGGGATACATTACTATAGTAATGTATTTTGGGGTAAGTTTGGGTCAATTTATCTTCCCTGTTGGAATTAGCCTGTTTTGACCAATCTGTTACCTATATTCTCATCCCACATCTCTTGAGACTAGACTACATGGAATTTGTAGAATATAAGCAAGCACTTACCAGATGTAAACACTGGCTGAAGTCCCCCTCCCTCTTGCCTGCTCATTCTGGCTATCTACCTACTACAACAATACCATAAGAAAACACCCAGTTCAGTAATCAAGGATATCATATCTATAAAAATGACCTCATTTCTCCCCCAATTAAAGCAAGGAAAAAAGAAAGGACCATAAGGAAATTCTTAAAAAGTTGTATGTAATATAATATAACAACCAAATGTAATGTGTTAGAATTTGATCCCACATATTACCTGTGAGAAGAAAAAAATCTTGATGTGAGCAAGGGAAATATGAACACACACTGAATATAAGAATCTACTATGATTTACTGAAAATATTGAAATGTGGAATAATTACATGTTGGTATTATTCTTGTCAAGATATTTTTATTATCAGATGTATCTACTGATAAACTTGTGGGTGACATGAAATGAATTTATGGGTGAAATGCTATAAGATGAAATGTCAGCCAAAATATAAAACATTAGAAGGTGACAGAGAAAAATAATTTTAATGTGTTGATAATTATGGGAACCAGAAAATGGGTACTTGTCTGTTAATTATTGTACCTTATCTCCTTTGAATGGTTAAAAATTCCCACTTAAGAATTGTTTCAAAACCTAGGTTACTGGTTAATTTTCTACAGAATTTCTGCTTTTTGAGATTTGAATAAATCACTACTCATTACTGCCTACCTGTAAGGCATGCACACTGTCCTCTTCCCTTTATTTGCCCCCGAGGCATCTCTCTGGGGCAGAGTGTCCTCACCTAGTGATTTCAGAAATGTTGTTTCTATATTGGTAGGAAAATCAATCCAGTTTAAGGAAACTCCCTCATTTTAGCCATATTCTTCAATCTACAATTATCATGAATGAAAAAACTATTTACACTGATTTTAATCCTGTGCCTATTTCTCATTTTGTTTGGAACTCACATTTAGAAAATGTATAATTATGTGATAGCAGTGAGCATCCAGGTTATGGTTTAGAAAATTAATATCATGGATGCCATATACATATGTGATCAAGGTGTGAGCCCAGAGGATAAACCAGGCTTGAATGGAAAATGATTTTTTTTGATTTTGGTTGAAGAAGTCAAAAATCAGTAGTGTAACAGTAGTTATATCCATTGGTATCGCTAAGGACTTGATATTCAGAAGTTGAACTCTATACCCTTCATTTAGCGGTGTATGTAGGCTAAGAAGCTCTCATGTAGAAAAAAAAACAAAGATTAAATCTTAATTGAAATATATATATTGCCTAAATTTAACCTGATGACTTAATAGTGTCGGTTATGGCAGAATCAACAAACGAGAGAAGCTAAATATCTTAGAAATCTGAAGCTGAACCATAGCCATATGCCATAGGGTAAGGATACCCGCCTAGATGCTTTTGTCTGGGTGAACCGTGGAAGGCCACTAAACATTTTAGTTCCTAGATCGAGACTGAAACTTGGAGAACCTTTCTCTCAAGCACTCAAGATTTTGAGGAATCCATGCAGGGCCCTTTAGGTTCTTAATGGGCTCACATTTGGGAGGCTCTGTCATGGAACAGAGGATTAATATTTAGAAAAATGTCAGGAAGCAGGCTTTTCTCAATGACGTTGAAGATTCAGATTACAAGGCCATCTTTTTCTTTTCTTTTCTCTTGCTTTTCCTTCTTTTTCCATTTCTCCTTGCTTTTTACTTCTATATATTGGTAACCTGATTTTTAAAAAATTTAATCTTACAGTTTTTATAGTGTATCATCCAATCACCATAATATCATCTTTCATCAACATTATTACTATCATTACTATTCTTAATGTATAGTGTATAAATGCATTACATTTTACTTTAAACTTTGTACATTTTTAATGAAATAAATCTTGCTCAAATTTAGTACTGGTGGGTACTTCTTGAGAGGTTCCATAAAATCATCTCTGGAGAAGCAGACACATTAATAAAATAGTTCCTTTCAAAAATCAATAAAACCAGTTTTGAATCCTAGGTCTACTACTTGCTAGCAACAATTCACTTTTCTAAACTTTGATTGCTTCACATTTCTCCAGTGTAATTTATGACTATTTTGTCATAATTTGTTGGGGTATTTTTAGGGTTATCAGTATTATAAATTGTCAGTAAAATTTGGCTTTCATCCTATTTCATTCATATATGTTAAAAAAATATTTTAACAGGGTAGTTACTGCTAGCCATGACTTTCTTTTATCTTTTGTTCACAGATTAATGTCAAATGTTACTTTTGCATTTTTTCTCGACAAGTAAGTTCTCATTTTACATGATCAGAAGTTTCAAATCATCATACTGGAAAATTATGCATTATGTAACTAACAGTTGTCTAGGAACCAGGCATAAAGCATTCTAGAATTTGACATATGAGGCAGACATTCTCCAAGGCATTTGCCACTGAGAGTAGAAGGACAAGTGAACATGAAATTATAGATGGGTAAGGTATAAAAGCAGTGGGTAAGTGATGACAGTAGTGTGAATGACTCAGACTAACCCAACTAGTTGGCACTGTTGGGATCATAAGGCAAAGTCAGCAAAAGATTCGTTGTGGGAATACCATTTAAACCAGAGGACCCTGGGGGTTTGGTAGTTAAAAAATGAGGAGACAATTCCTGCCTAATGGGGCTAATTTGAACATTGGTCTGAAGAAAGAGAACAAGGATCAAAGGAGGTTTTAATATGTTGCATTTTAGACATGGAAATTGGTGCAGAACTTAACTAGTAATGAAATGCTAATCTTTCTATAAGGAATTATTGTGAAGTACATAATTTGGACTCTTGAAATGATATTTTTTTCATTTTCAAAAGTAAATAATTTTACTGATATTGGTATTCACATTATATTCTGTTTCTCTTTTTTACATTCCCAGTTGTGGCTCCGGCAGGAAGGAGTTTCCCCCCTACCCAGGTCAAATTCTCTATGAATCTGATGAGACTGAAGGAAAACAAAGGTGAGAGGTTGGGAAAGTTTTTGTTTGTTTGTTTCTCACAGCTTAGTCTTTCTCCTGATGCTCTCCTCTCTCTCTCTCCCACTGCTCTCCACCCCTCTTGCTTGGGTTCACTGCCCAACTCTCACTCTCTGGTTGCAGCTTGCTTTCCTTTTACCCACCCCTTCCTGGAGGAAATCTGTGGGCACATCTCTGGTGACTGTTGGGTACCTGACCAATTACATACCAGGAACACAGGAGAGGAGAGAGTGGCTGCTACTCTCCACCCCTTACCCCAGACCAGCTTTCTTGTGTTGGGCCACCAGCTCTGCTGCAGTAACCATATTGATATGCAAACAGGCCCTAATATGCATATTGCTAACAAGGCCAGGTAGGGATTCTGGTTGAAAACTTCTGTTCAGCCTACAATCTACCTCTCCAGAATTCTTGTGTCACAATCTACATGCCCCCAATCTTCTGCAGTGGCCTCTGTGTGAGAAAGCTAGAGAACTGTAACCAGATTAACAGTATACAAATAACAACAGAAATTATAATACAGATAACAATAAAGCCATAACTATCTTCAGGCCTGAAGATCCAGCTGCATTCAAAGTCCTCCTCAGATTTAGTCCATAGCTTGCACGTTCCACAGGAGAACAGGAGCTGAACCAGCAGTGGGCTCTGGGCATGCTCAGCAAGCAGAAGGTGTTGTTAGGCAGTGTGCCCAACCCACAAAGACTGTGGAAGATAAAAACCTTAAGGGTTATAAGACACATTTTTTAAAGTTACTGACATAGGCAAATATTAGCCATCAAAAAGGATCCATGCAGAGAGTGGTCCTGTGATGGGACAGTGGCAAGAACAGGGCAGATGTAGTGCTACCAGAGGCACATGCACTGGCCACAATAATAAGACAAAACTTTTCCATAAGATGCTCTTACCTCCTGGACATTTTGGATACACTACCACAATCTTTGGGGGTCACTCTGCTGTTACTCCAGGGACACACAGGAGGCCAGCTTTTAGGTTTTGTACCCAATCTGCCAGAAGGGCCAGCCATCATTGGTCCATGTATTAAGATGTCCAAGCTCACGTAGTCTTCAGGTTTCTGTGGGCCTCAGTCACACAGTGCATTCCTGCCAGGCTCTGCTTATGTCTCTAAATGACAGAGGCAGGCCTCACCAATGGGCTATAGCCCACATTGTCTTCCGCCCCTGGACCAGGTTGCCTGCTTCATCATTCCCTGGGGATGCCAATGGCAAATGACCAGCAAGCCATTGCCAAAGGCCCCAGTCACTGATGTCTTCAGCCCCATGGATATCCAGCTTGTCCATTTTGCAACAGTGGAGATAAATGCTCATGTTTTGTCCCAGCCCCACATGATGCCCTTGCATGCAAAGTGGCATAATCACCTCAGAGTTTGTGCCAAGTGTGGGGTAAACACTCTTTAGGAGACTTCAAGACCCAAAACCTCTTGCAATAATGTCACAGTTATCTGTAAGAGAATCGTAGGTGAGCATAACATCACACGCAATATTAGATTCCCTATTCCCAAGGGGATTCAAGCATGTTCCACTATGACAGCTCTACCCCTGCAAGCTTATATAACAGTGGGAGTCTAAGGAAACTGCTCAATGTCTCAATAAATCAGGGAACATTCAGCTTCTGTGTCCACCAGAGCCACACTACACATTTGCTGGGGACTAATTATTTACTAAATTCTACATGTAGCCTTTGGCACAAGAGGCCCCAGCCAGTCCCCATGCTGGGTGCCCTGGCCCTCCCCTCAGTTAAACTATAACAGCCAGTTGTCATCTGGCAAGGGCCCAGGCAGGGTCTGCATGTCCTGCACCAAAGTCCTGCAGGCACACAGACTGGATATGTGGCTTTGCCTCCTACTTCCATTTCTTAGACCTCAGGGACTGGAACTGCTGTTCTGGTTATAAGTGTTGCCATGGCTCTATTAAATCTTATTGGGCTTTCCATCAAGTTTCTCTTGCACTGCCTGTACCTTTATCAAATGAACCCATATCTGGGTCCTTGAGAACTTCATGGGGCCCTTTAAACCTTTCTTTCAGTAGCAGACCTTATCTCCTTTCATTTTCTCATTATCTCGACCTCTCCCAGATATGTTATAGTGTGAGTTTCCTCACAGTGAGAAGTGAGAATAGACACTAGTGACCCAAAGAGGGATTGGGGAGCTGTGTGGAGCACAAGATTTCTCATCCCCATAGTGAGCAACTCCTCTTCCAGGCCCTGATGGCCCATACTGTAGATGATATTTTTCATGCCCAATTCCCATAAAACCTGTTGGAGCTCAGCATACATCTGCCAGCTTGTAGGGAAAGATTGCAAATCACTCTGATTAGGCTATATGGTACAGAGTGCTGCTGTAAGCCAGTCCAGAAGTGTAAGATTCCTTGGGGTCTAATGATCATTTTATAATCTCTGCCAGAGAGAGGGGTGAGTTATAAGGGAAACCAGTTTCCCCATTTCTAACCCAGACAGAACAATGCCATCCACTGAATTGCAAAGATGAAAAAGCCATGTGGGCAGAGACTCTGAGGGCTTCTGCCAAAATCGGAGCTCATGTTCACCAGCTCAGTCTGGGTATAGGAGCAGAACATAGTGCTCCACAACCAGGGAAGGGGCCTACTCCTCTCCCTGAGGAATGTGTGGTTGCCATGTCTTTATTTTCTTAATTACAGCAGGATGGGCATTCAGTAGGGGAGGAGCTGGTGTCTCCAGTGGTGACTCCGGTTCTGCCCTCAGCCCCATCCCATCATCCTTCCCCTGCTCCTCTTCCCCCAACATCTCACCTACCATTTCTGGAGGTTAAGTCTACACCCTTTCCTTTACCTCTCCCATAGCGTCTCACAGCCTGCTTTCTCCTGCTGCTCCTTCCAGTGCTGCTAGTATGTCCCTCAGCAGTGTGATATCAATTTTTAATATCTTTCCTCCTTATACCATCCCACAGCTTGTGTTCCTATTCTGCCACTTCTGGCTTAAGATCATCTCTCTCCTTGGTAACACTTTCCAAGGATGCAAGAAATATCTAACCCACAGTTCCTGCCACTGCATGGACACTCAGTTCCCCTAAGGAGTCCCCCATTTTGCATAGGACCAACTCCATTGCCTCTGGTGCCCCCACCATTCCCCAATTCTTGGGAGAGGCCCACTCCTCTAGGAGGCAAATCACCCTGGACCAAATCCCCATGGGTGTCTCCTCACCATCCACAGGGGCAGCCTGCTGAAATATTGCATCAATAAGGACAGTTCTTTGGATTCTCTGGATCCTGCCGACTATGCCAAACTGTGGCTCTGGGAGGAACATGGTTCCCCACCTGGGCAAATCCACTGTGAATGAAAACAAGTGTGAGAGGTTGGGGGAAGGTTTTTTTATTTCTCACAGCTCCGTTTCTCTCCCATTGTGCTCCTCTGTCTCTCTGGTGCTCTGGGCCTCCTCCCACTTGGGTCCAATCCCCAGCTCTCACTCCCCAGTATGGCATGTTCGCCTTCCCCCTGTCACTTCCGGTAGGAACTCCGTGGTCAGGTCCCTGGTGACTGGTGTGATCCTGACCAGTTATGTTTCAGGAACAGAGGGGAGGAGAGACTACCATTCCTGGACCACCAGCTCTGCTGCAGTAAACATCACATTGATGTGCAAATAGGCCTTTATATGTGTATCACTTTCAAGGCCAGGTGGGGATTCTGGTCAAAGACTTCCATTTACCCAACACCAGTATATTTGGCTTACTGGTCATTCCTCTGTCACTCTTCCAGCCCTACTAATTTCCTTGGACTTGCTGCCTTCTGTTTACTTAAATGCTCTACATTCAAGATTTAACATTTTAATTGGGACATCAGTATCAATCTGTTTTACTGAACTTCAATGAAGGATTTATTTTTAACAGGAATTATCAGTGCATTTCTCTCTTCATTTTAACTTACTTCATGTCCCTTTAGAAATTTTCAAATTATTTTTATATTGGATTGAATCCAGCCAATAAAATATGTGAATCTTCTGATTTTAAAGATTCTTCATTAGTAATTGCATCTTTCGAATCCTAAACAGTTATACTTATTCCTTGTTTTAAAATGCTTTTTGGGTTTATGAAATGTATTCCTTGATATAATTAGAAAAAGTATTGATTCTTCTTACTTTTATGTCTCTTCCTATTGAGTAAGGTTTTTGGTTTGTTTTTTGCTTTTTGTCTTTTTGTTGTATTTGGAGGAATGGTGTACACTATTGTATTAATGTTGTATAATAAATTTCCCAAACCTTTCAGCATTGAAGTCATGTTTAGATTTCCTGTTAAAGGGTTTAAACTTGTGTAATTCCAGGGAAAAAATGTTTCCAGCTTTGGGCAAATAAACCTTTGAAGCCAAAATCAGTCAAAGGGAGAAATAAAGTGGGAGAAACCTGTTTATTGCTTACAAGCAGTAGTCTACTCCTTCTTGCCCTTGTGCTCGCTCCCCACCCCCTATGTACCTGTTGATACGGAGATGGACTACTTCTCTCCACCCCTTGGAAACACCCATTGATACAGAGACGCAATAAGGCCGGGTGAGAGATTCTAGAAATATTGCAATTTTACCTACAACTTGTAATTACAAGTTGAATAAGTCCTGGAGCTCAAATGCATACTATAGTGGTTATAATCAACAATATTCTAATATACACCTCAAAATTGCTAAGAAGCTAATCTTAAAAATTCTCACCAAAAAAAGAAATGATAATCACGTGATGTGATAGAGATATTACCTAAAGCTATTGTAATATATAATGTACTTAATAAACACATTGTATACTTTAAATTTATACAGTGTTCTGTATAAAGTATATCTCAGTAAAATATTAATTCTAAAGATTAAATAATTATAAATATATATGCACCCAACATCCAAGCATCTAAATATATAAAGAAAATATTAACAGAACTGAAAGAAATAGACAGAACTGAAAGAATTAACAGAACTGAAAGAAAATAGTAGGAAACTTCAATACCCCAATTTCAACAATGATAAAACATCAAGGCAGAAATTGAGTAAGGAAACAAAAGACCTGAACATCACTATAGACCAAATGGAGCTAACAGCTATGTACAGAACATTCCTCCTAACAGTGGCAGAATATATAATCCTCTCAGGCATATACAGCCCATTCACCAGGACAGATCTCGTGTTGCACAAGTCTTGGATTTAAATTGACTCTCAGTGCTGTGACTCTAGAAATTAATAACAGAAGAAAGATTGGCAAATCCACAATATGTAGAAACTAAACAAAAGACTCCTGAACAACCAATATTATAAACAATAGGACAACCACTAAAAGCTTTTTATATAGTTCAAATCAATAGTTCAAAAGTAGAGATAATGTGAAATCATAACAAACATTCTTTCTATTTCTAGTTGAATTATTTTGGTGAGTGAATGTTCCTGAATTTCAATTCTTTTAAATTTGTTAAGGTTTTTTTTATGTCCAGGATTTAAATAATGTTGGTGAATTGTCCATGTGCACTTAAGAAGAATGTGAGTTCTGTTTCTGTTGGGTGTTGTGATCCCTGGAGGTCATTTTGGACAAAGTGATTATTAGTGTGATTTCTATGTCCTTTCTAATTCTCTCTGTACATGTTCTTTAAATTTCAGGAAAAGGGGTTTTGAAATATTCTGCTTAATTAGGTTATCTGTTTTCAACCTTTTACTTTTAACAGATCTTTACATTTATATTTCAAAGGGATGCCTAGCATAGCACATAGTTTGGCCTTGCACTTTATTTAATACGAGAATTTCTACACATTTGAATTTACATTCCCCATCTTACTGCTTGTTTTCAATTTTTCCCATTGTTTAACAATCACTACATTGTCTAAAATGAAAAAAAGAATATCATGTGTTGCTGGGATTTGGAGCTAGACTTTTCATATACTACTAGAGAGTTACTACCATAACTTTGGAGATATGTTCCAGGCACATATTATCACTAAACATATACCTGTGATACAATAATATCATTCCAAAGTGAATAATAGTAAATCAAAAGAAATATATATATTCCCATGAGATGAAGTGTACAAAATTGTGCTCAGAAGTATTGTTTATAATATCCCCAAACTGGAATCAAGCTTAAGTAATAAAAGGAATAAATTTTTATATACCCATGCAATGAAAATGGTCAAATTATGACAAAATAAAACAACATATATAATTTCAGATGCAAAAATCAGAAACTGTATGATACTATTTATATAGAGACCGTAAAAAGTTAAAAACTTTTTATTACAACTATAAAGGTCAAGATTCCTGTCACCATTGAGCAAGTAAGTATTCTTTGGGAGGAAAGGAAATTCTTTGTTAATAACTTATCTGTTATTCTGGCTCTTGTTACACAGATGCACTAACTGTGCAAAAATTCACTTAAACATATATTTTATCTGTATACATAATATATGTGGTTTTAAAGTGATTTTAGCTAATAAAGATATCCTCTCATCCAAGAAAGATATACTAACGACCAGTAAGCACAAGAAAAGGTGTTGAATACCATTAATCATCATGGAAATGCAAATCAAAATGCAGTGAGATACCATTTCACATCCACTAGGATGGCTAGAATAAAAAAGTCAGATAATAACAATTGTTGACAAAGTTGTGAAGAACCAGGAACCCTCATACAGTGCTGGTGGGAATGTAAGTGGTGCACCCACTCTGGAAAACATTTTAGAAGTTCCTCAAATGATTAAATATAGAGTTATCATATGCTCTCCTCATAACAATTCCATTCCCAAATATATATACCCAAGAGAAATGAAAACATATACCCACACAAAAACCCACATACAAGTGTTTATAGCAGCATTATTCATAAAAGCAAAAAGGTAGAAAACAACTAACTGTCCATGTATGGATGAATAGATCAATTAAATGTGATATATTCATAAACAATTATATTTCAAAGGGATCCTAGTACAGCATACACTTGTGCCTTGTACTTTATTTATTATGACAATCTCTGCATGGGTGGTTTCTATTTACTATTACAGTGAATATTATTTGACCATAAAAATGAAGCACTGATACACACTACAACTTGGATGAACCTTGAGAACATTCTGCTAAGTGCCAGAAGCCCTTCACAAAAACCAATATCATATGATTCCATTCATTTGAAATACCAGAATAGGGAAATATATAAACATAGAAAGGAGATTAGTGATTACATCAGGATGGGAGTGGGGATGGCAGGGGTAATAGCTAAAATGGGGGCCTCTTTTGTGGTGATAAATATATTCTAAAATTGGCTGTGGTAATGGTGGCATGTACATGAGAACATACTAGAAACCATTATATTGTAAACTTTAAGTAGGTAAATTATGTGTTACATGAATTATATCAATAAGGCTGTTTTTTGATAAAACTCTGTCAGGTACCTATTTCAGAATAATCTCATGTGATCAAAAATACAAAAGTCTCCAAAACAATGTCAGCAAAATAAGTCCAGTAACATATGAAAAGGATAGTAACCCAGGATAAACTTTTACTAATTCCTGGGGTCCAAGGCTGTTTTGAGACTTGTAGATCAATTAATATAATTTTACCACAATTATAGAATATGAGTAAATATCCTATGATTCTCCCAATAGATTTAAAAATGTTTGATAAAATTCCATGCATATTAATGAGAGCCCTTTAGAAAACAAAAAAAGGGAGCATCTCTAATCTGATCAACTGCCTATATACCCCCAAATACCTAGCAAACATTCTTAATGTTGAAATGTTGATAGCATACTTCTGAGATCAGGGATAAGATAGGGATATTTGATACATCATTTCTGCTCTACTTTGTATTGGAGGCTCTAGCCAGAACAATAAATCAACAGAAAGGGAGAAAAGATGTAAGAATTTAAAAGGAATGCATAAAACAGAGTTTATTTAGAAAATAAATATTTATGTAGAAAATCCAAAATAATCTAAGAAAAATTCTAGAATTTCTTAGGCAAATTAAAGTTCAAGGATACGATAATCAATTTTGGAGTTGAAAAATTAGAAGACAAGTATTTTCAATGATTTCCTTCATAATAGCATCCAAAACAATGAATATTTATGAATAAAATTAATGAGCCACCTGGAATAATTCTAAATACACAGACACATAAGCACTCAAAAGGTAAACCTATAAAATATTAAATGAAATTAAAGTGTAACCTAATAAATGAATGGGGACACCATGTTAACAGATTGGAAGACTCAATATACTAAAAATGTAAATTGTTACATTGATTGACCAAACTGACAATTGAGTTGGTCAATTGATGCTTTGATTTAACAAAGTCCATCAAAATCCTAGCAAACCATTTTCATGTAAAGTGACAGTCTGTTTCTAAAATTGGTATAGAAGTGCAGAGGAACAAAACTAGAAAACCCAGTCCTGGAAAAGAACAAAATTATACTGGCAGTAGTCTGAGAAATAGACCAAAGGATAACACAGGAAGTACAGAAAGAGACCCATGTGAATGTGCCTCCGCCTGCGTTTCTCCAAGCCTGTCCGTGTCTGTATCCCTGCTTCCCTTGGTCTGTCCTGCTCTCTCCCAGGCTCTGTTTCTGCCAGATAGCAGCTCAGTGTTGCTGCAGTTCAGGACCTACCCTTCTCTCCCAATAACTGACCCATATTTATGAAACATCGAATGCCTTTCTACAGTGAGTATGATTTCTGCAATGGTATGAGGGTGTATGGAATTTTGAATATTTGTTATGGATAGGGAGAGGGGCTATGAACCAGCACAGGAAGTTATATGCCCATACTGATTCTGTGGCTCTAGCTCAGACCTCTCAGTTCTCAGCTATTGGGTTTTAGGAAAGCTGGCACTGCTGAGCATTGTGGAAGTGTGAAGATGAGCTCTGGACTTAAAATAAAATGTTGTGTACTGAGCACATGCACCAGGTCCTGCATTCTTGATAAGCAGAATGAGAACTTTGGGTTTAGCAAGATCCCTGCATGTTTTCAAAATGAAATCAGCACAGGGTTATAGCAGTGGTGAATGAATACTCATTAATTCTATCTTAGGGGGAACCATGGATAAACTATATGATAAGTAGAATGAAACAAATAACCTTTAATTATCCTAATCATTGAAACAGAACATCTTAAGAGCTAAAAATGAGATATCTGAGGAGGATTGATTTGAGTAGATCATATAAGAATGTCCTGTCACAGAAATCATCAGATGACCCCTACTATTTAGACAATGTAAAGACATGAGAGCATGACAAGAATCTGATGTTACGCTTGCATTTCCTAACTGTGGACTCTACCTCACAACTGCTACTTAATTCTTCCTTTTCTCTCTCTTTTTTTTTGTGCCAAAGTTAACATCACTGTAGATTCATTAGTGGTTTGATAGGATCACCAAGAACATTTTTGTTTGTTCACTTAATTGTTCCCTGTGTGCTTAATTAGAAGAAACCAATAAAGCACATGGCATTTCTAGTCATGAAAATTTACAGAGCAACCTATTTCTTTGCACACTGTGGTCAGACATCTTTACTTCAATAGCCAGGGGGAGTTGATAGCAGTTTTTGGCCCTTGTCCATTCTTTCAGTCACAAAATTCAAGAAAATAATATTTAATAGCTTAATGTGAGATAAAAGCTCCCATAAACTCCATGTAGACTCAGCGATTATAAGAGCAAAGGGTGCTATTCTCTATGCTATTGCACAGTACCCTGAATTAGCAGGCACTCTTATCTAGAAGAGCCTGTGGGGTTTAAAAGTATGACAAAGTTAACGGAAAATTATAACTAGTAGCACCCAGTGTTTCTCAGATCCAAGGAGGTATTTTGGGCTCAATTTCTAAAAGTGATGAGGAACCACAAGAAAGTAAGTAACTATGTCATTTTTGTGCCTAGAGGTTTGGGAACTGGAACCATGAATGTTGTGTAAAAGCAGTTCCTGGATAAAGGCTATGAGGTGAGATATTTCTGCTAGAAAATCTGAGTCCAAGAAGTATCTTCATGTTCAGATGGGATTTGAAAAGTAATCTCTGAACTGCCACTTTGTTCTATATAACCCGATACTGAATCTGAACCTGACCTTGGAGCAGTGCTCTTAGAAGAGATCAGCATTAAAGACAAGGCCAGCTATAGAAGGCTGGAGAGTATAGTCACTGCCATGCTATAATGGTATAATGAAAGGGGTCTAAGAAATATATATAAAAAAATGTGTTTCCTTTTTTCATAGACTCTAAGAACAGGAAGGTTAGAAATAACTTTAAAGGGGCAGCTACCCATTTATAACAACCTGCTAAATGGTTATTTAACTTATCCTTAAATTCATCCAGTCCATCCCCCTTGGGCTGTGTCAGGCCTAAAAGAGTCCAGTGTAGTTACTGTCATATTTATTAAGTTAGAATACATTTTAGTATTTGGAGCCTCTCATATTACTGTTCTTTTACTGGTGTATTCAGTCAAATAACTCACATAAAAATGTGATTAAGTACATGTTTGTTATTAATTTAAAAGCCTTTAAGGTCAGAGAATCATAAAAATGATGATTTTGTACTGAGATGACCATTTAGAATAAAATTGTACACCACAGTAATAAGAAAAATACTAATGAAAAATTTATCAGTTTGGATTATCTAATCAGTAAAATATATTTAAAATAATAGACTAAATAATGCCTAAATCCCAAAAGTTTTGTGTAACAGAGATTCTCACTTACCAATGGTAGAAATACACTGTAGGGTATATTTTCTAAAGGACTACATTGGCAATAAGTATGGGAGGCTTTTTATTCAGTCTTTCTGTTTGAGTAGTTCTTAAATGAGAAATTAATCTGATGAAGACAAAATGGTTTACGTACAAAAATAACCACTAACACATTCTTTATTATGTAGTAAATTGAAGCAATCTTAATATTCACTATTAGAACTATTAACTTTACCATTTTGTTCCTTACAAGTAGGGATCTGATGAGCAAATAAAATGGTGTATTTTAGGAATATTTAATCGAATGAGGAAAATATATCACAAGTGCTTTTAAAATAGATAAAGAGGTTAAGTGAGGAAAATATAATATAATATTAATTTTATAAAATACAAATGACTGCATTACATAATTATAACTATATAGACAGGTTGTAAATAAATCCAAGGGAGTAATGATGGACATTGTGTTTTTACTGTACTGTTCCCTTTCTTATGCTTTTCTATTGTTCCCAGATATATGTAGTAAATATTTACTCATTTTTAAGGGAGAATTCAAGTAATGCTATTTTCTTTAAAGAGAAAAATAATAAATAGCAACCCTTCATAATTTAAAATTACCCTTGATATCAGGAAGTAAAATACTCATGGCCTGAAGCTCTAATATGAAATACATTCTCTTCTGACTAAAGATTTTTCTCTAAAAGTTATCATTCAAACAATGATGTGAACTTAGTTATAAAGCTCAATCCAGCCATTTCCTCTGAATTAAGGACACAAAATTATGTATTTTTGTGATATGCATGGTGTACCCTCCAGTGATAAGGACTGGGGGTCAGGGTGTGGGCCAGCACTAAGGCATCGGGTTATGCAGGAAGAGGGAGCTAAAGGGAAGACCATCAGAGGCACTAATTGGGATGGTGTGTGGCTCTCCAGACACCCTCACATCTTAGCATAGGAAAATAATTTCTGCACGATCATGCATTATTTGTTTTCCAACACTCAGGCAAACTTGTTATCTCATAAGCCCAGGTCAGCAGCCTTTTTCCTATGAAAGTGTCCCCCATAAACCCTCCAACACTGTGAGAGCTCTCCTCAATAGAGAAGAAATGATGTCTTCCCTAAATCCAGAGGGAAACAGCCCTGAAGGTATTTTGTAGGGAATATCTTAAAGCAGCACATAAAAATCATTCATATTAAAAAATAATGGCTGTCTCATGAGGAGATGTCATCCTACTTGTTTACTGGAGAAACCCAGGTGCCCCTGAGATACTGATCTGAAAAACTAACATTTTCATTAATTCATGGTTATCAGAATTGATTAAGGATGAGCAATTGCCCCAAATCTTAAAATTACAGCTTTCCTGGAAACACTTAAACTTTGGGTCTACTTTGACCTGTAACAAATTCCAGCTCTGACACTTCTTAGAAGTACAATAATGCCCCAACCACTGGGAAGGTAAGTGAATAGGTAGGAAAGGTAAGAAATGAAATAATACTCAGTGATTTTCCAGAAGGTGGTAACAATGGCTTCTTTGACATGGTCCTCAAAAGAAGCCACACAGGGAGGCAATCCTGTAGGGAAACTCACAAAGAAAGATTATGATTTTTCAGCTTTTAAGAATATCCACACCAAATACCATTTTTTATTTATTCTCCATGTCATATTTAAACCTTGTAAAGTATTAATGCCTGCTAATAACTGTTCTTTATGAAAATAAGCCCAATCTGATCCCACCCTTGGGCCAGAGTGCTGAAGAGCAAAGAGGTGTCCTGAAGCAGTGACAGAGGCAGCGATGATCAGGGACGTTCCCAGGGGCAAAGTGAGTCCCTGCAGAAAGGAATCATGATAAGGAAGTCAACACTTTCCCCAAGTGGTCTCCATCTTCCGCTCTCCATCTTGGAGTATATAGATTTTATGTTATTGATGAAAGTAGCAAGTAGCCTCAGAAAGCATTTGGGAGATGACATGTCTATGCATAAATTACAGAACCGCAACAAATTCATGGAGTCCTAAGGACAGGATTTGGTTCTCTGAGGAAGACCATCAGAACATCCCATTTGTCAGGAGTCTATGAAGGCTTGAGCTGTGAGATGTTGACAACAGAAGGATATTGAAACAGGAATTCAGGAAAGGAAATATAACAGATATTGTTCAAACTGCTACATGGGAGGGAGACAGATATGAATATTTCACTATATTAATATACAAGGGACCAAAGAAGAAATTTTGTAGAATTATGGGGGTCAGGAAATTTCAGAGTAACTCTGTGGTACTGCTCCAAGGTCACCCAAACAGTAACGACTCCTCTCGAATATTGAGATTAAGGAATTATTTGAAGACCACATTCTGAAGACCAAGGTAAAGCAGAGCCCAGGGAAATGAAGCACAGTACAATCACTTCTGCATCAGATCACTGATGATACAGTAATGGACGATGTAGTAAAGTTTAAAAATGTGCTTCTCCTAACTTCCTTGGTTACTCTCCTCTTTACAATTTATTGAATATTATTTTTATATTCTATCCCTCAGATTCAATTTATGATTTATTAACAGAGACTAAATGCTTATCTGAAGACAGTGATGAAAAATCATTCTGCAATAACATTCATCCTACTTGGATTAACAGATGACCCACGACTACAGGTTTTTCTTTCAGTATTTCTCTTTCTCACCTACATTTTCACTGTTGCTGGAAATGTCCTAATCATTTTCCTTACTCTGGTGGACCCTCATCTTAAAACTCCCATGTACTTTTTCCTTCGGAATTTCTCCATCTTAGAAATAATACTTACAACTGTCTGTGTTCCTCGATTCCTGTATAGCCTGACAACTGGGGACAGAAAGGTTACCTATAATGCTTGTGCCATGCAATTATTTTTTGTCATCCTTGTTGGGGCAACAGAATTTTTTCTCCTAACTGCCATGTCCTATGACCGTTACGTGGCCATCTGCAAGCCCCTGCACTACACCACCATCATGAGTGACAGGGTTTGCACCATTCTTGTCCTTTTGTGTTGGCTGATTGGGTTAATTGTCATACTCCCCCCACTTAGCCTAGGAGTTCAGCTGGATTTCTGTAACTCCTATCTCGTTGACCACTTCGGCTGTGATGCATCTCCTCTTCTGAAGATTGTTTGCTCAGACACTCAATTTGTAGAGCAAATTATTCTAGTCATGGCTGTGCTGACCCTCATTCTTACATTAGTCTGTGTAGTTGTGTCCTACACATACATCATCAAGACTATTTTAAGACTCCCTTCAACCCAGCAAAGACAAAAGGCTTTCTCCACCTGTTCTTCCCACATGATTGTAGTTTCCATCACCTATGGAAGTTGCCTCTTCATCTACATCAAACCAGCAAAGGAAGGCGTGGCCATGAATAAGGTGGTGTCATTGCTCAACACGTCAGTCATCCCTCTGATGAACCCTTTCATTTATACTCTGCGGAACAAGCAAGTCAAGCAAGCCTTCAAGGACTCAATAAAAAAAATGGCATTTCTTTCAAGGGATTAGAAAACTACAAAGACTTTAAAAATTGAAAATATATCCATATAAACATTTCATCTTTTGCTATGTGTTCTTATTCAAGTCTACAGTACAATATTGAAATTACAATTTGATTAACCACCAAAGTTTCTTCATATTTGCCTTAGAAGCACACACTTATGTAGGCATTATGGCCTTTATTCAAATAAACCTCTAATAATGGTTCCCTTTCCCAATTGTGCATGAGTACTGACTTTCAGAAAGTCCAAACAACATCTCTTCATTCTTATATCTAAAATACAAAAAAGCAGTAAAAATTGAAGTTGCATTTTAGTCCCACCCATTTCTTTAAATTAATGGCTTGGTCAGGGCAAAAACTATTTATTACAGTATTCCTTCCTGGTATAGCATCAACCATCTAGAAGAATGGGTAGGTGTAATTTCGAATTTTTTTGTAATGCAGACCACGTTGCTGCAGACTAAGGTGGAACTAGGACATTACACTAACTTGCCCTTAGAGTGGATTTTTTTTGTGTGTCAGTGTTTGGCATTATAACCCTTTACTTTTTACCAGTTTTATTGAAATATAATTGACATATAGAACTGTGTAAATCTAAGGTGTACAACATAATTATTTGATATATGTGTATATTGAGAAATGATGATCACAGTAAGTTTAGTTAACACCTTCTCTCACATAGTTACAATATTTTTCTTATGAAAAGTAATTTTTAAGATCTATTCCCTTAGTAACTTTCAAATCAACAATAGAGTGTTGGTAACTATAGCCAACATGCTGTACATTACATCCCTGGAACTCACTTATCTTATAACTGGATGTTTGTACTTTTTCACCACCTTTGCCCATTTCCCCCATTCCACCTCTTACCTTTGCCAACCACCAATCTGATCTCTGTTCTTTTTCATTTCACTTTTTTAGATTCCACATGTAAGTGATATCACATGGTATTTGCCCTTTCGTCTTTCTTACATCAATTACTATAATTCCTTCAATGTCCATCCACATTTTTAAAAATTGTGGTATTTCCTTCTTTTTTAATGCCGAGTAATATTTTTTCCATATCAGTTAAATGCAACCCAATACAATGTTACTTCTCACCTTACCCTGATTCCAAAACTCTTACGACTCATTCCCATAGATATTCCTCATGTTTCTGTTGGTATAAATTAGTTGTCTTGAAATTCTTTTGGTGTCTGTGGTACTCCCTTGCTGGTCATACTGTGTACCCAATGCCCAGGAATCTGTGTGAACTTGAGTCTTGTTATTGGACTCCAAGCAGTGAGATAAGGTGGGGGTGACTCTTGAATAAGCTCGGCATTCTCCTGGAAGAAAACTGCCTTGAAGTAGGTTATGGTTCTTCATGCAAGAAGAGATCAAACCCTTGAGACAGGATATATGTGTCTGATTCTCTGGGACTTCAATGGATTCTACCCACTCATTGTTTCCTCTATTAAACTTTGGATGTTGTAATTCAGTTTGCATTGAAATTAATTTCACCTAATTGACTTATGTTGGTTTCCAGAAGTCTTATAGCTACAAGGTTACTGACTTCTTTTTTCAAAGCTTGAGATGGGAATTTAAAATCCTGAGATGATCGCTTTTCTCTCTCCACATTCTCCAGGTACTCAGAAATAACCAACCAAAGTTACAGCTCTTATTTTCCTCATTTTCCACTAAAACATTCCATGAAAGTAATTACTTGGTAAAAGAAAACTACAGGGGCAGCACACAAGGGCCAATAAACCCATCTCCTCACAGGAGGGCTGCAAACCATGATGGATATTTCTGCAAATTAACGTTTAACATGTGCTTGACTCAGGTCTAAGATAGAGTGCAAGATCTCAGATGGCATCTCATCTCTTGAAAGTCTTCCCTGGTATTCCTGCCACAAACACACATACCAAATAATAATAAATTCCTGTTAGGTAGCAAAGAATGCTGCTCATTTCATAAGGTGAGGGACCAAGCATATGATGATGCCAAACAATTGGAGTTTCAAGAGCTGACAAAATGTAATCACAACCAAAAAAAAAAGAAATTTTTATAGCAATATTTAGAATAAACAACACAGCAAGTAAAGATTATTAGCCATTGTAGATATTCAAAGATCTAGAACTTTAGAAAATGTTTTAATATGAGGAAAAGAGCATAGCAAGATAATAGGCTTGACCTAAAATGGAGTAAAAGGGAGCGTATATGCCACCCAGCTTAAACCATTAAAAATTCAAGCAAAAAATATATGAAAAAAAAATGAAACCACCACTTTCGAAACTATTGACATCAGGCAATGAAGGACAGTGATACCTGAGAGATGATTATATCATCTTACCTCTTAGAGATAGTGCAGGCAGGGGGCCCATGTGGAGCCCACCAGCGTGCCAGAGTGGAGAAGGTGCAGTTGGTAGTCTAGGAGGCCGAAGTTCACAAAAATGAGAACCAAGAATTGGGGTAGGCGTGCAGGGAGATATCTGATGACCTATAGATAGCCCATCGTGAGCATTCAGCTGAGCACATATGTGTAAGGAAATTCCCCAGAATGATAGCAAAGAACAGTATTCTGAACTCACAGAAGAATTGAAATCCAAACAATTTAAAAATTTCATAATTTACTGGGTATTGTTCAGAAAGATTTGCTCAGTTTGGGGTAAAGAAATCACTAGGCTAAATACTGCTCTGGTCCAACTAACACAGAACCTGAAAGGACAAACCTGTTTCCAAGTGATGTAAATGATGCCAGAACAAGCCTAAAGAATCTTCACAGGGATAGAAATACATCCGACCTTCAAATAAAATAAATTCATAGTGCCCAGGACAATTAAAATTCTCCAAACATGCAAAGAAGCAGGAGATGTAACCTGTAATGGGAAGAACAATCAATACAAATAGACCCAAAAATGGCATAGGTAATAAAATTAAAATACAGCTAAGAGTAGTCTTCAATTTAAAAAAAGTAATACTAAAGGGGCATTTGAAAAAAATAATAAAATAAAATATAGTTAAAACATTAATTATAACTTTATATGTACAGTTATACATGTTCAGTTCTACATATATACAGGAGAAGATTGAACATGTTAAGTAAAAACATGAAAGTTGTTACAAAGATGAAAAGGAAACTTATAGAGATGAAAACTACACAGTATGAGAAAAATATATATTGAATAGTTTTAATATCAGTTAGATACTGAAGAATAAACATTTAGTTAACTGGAAACAGTAGCAGTAAAAACTCTATAAAACATACGAAGAAGGAACTTCAACAATTTTAACAAAGCATCAAGGAACTCTAAGACAAATTCAAGAGGTCTGATAAATTTTGCATCTAGGGTGTCCTCAAAGAAAGGAAAAAGGAGTGACAGAAAAAGTATATGAAGAAATGAGTGAAAACATTTCAAAATATGGTAAAATTCAAAAAGTAGAAAATATAAATCTAATGGACAGTGATGCTCAACAGACTGTAATCACAACAAATATGAATGCACCAACAACTTTTAAAAATTGCTTAAAACTAATTATGAAGAGGTAATCTTGAAAAGTGCCAAAGAATAATATTACATAAAAAGAGGAAAATGTAGAATGACAGTGTACTTTTCAGCAGAAACAATGCAAGCTGAAGACTGCACAATGACATCTTGAATGTACAAAAAGGAAATGGCAGCCTAGAATTCTATGACCAGCAAAAATTAATTTTTTAAATTAAAGGTTATATGGAGACTTTCCAGAAATAGAAAACCTGAAAAAATTCATCACCAACAGACACGCCCTACAAAAAATGTCAAAGGAAGTCTCTTGGATAGAAATTACTACCAGATAGAAACGTGCACCCACCAAAGGAGTCGAGAGCACCAGGAAAGATAAGAATCTGGGTAAATAGGTAAGGCTTGTTCTTATTATTTAAATAAACCAAAATTATCATTGCAAGTTTAAAGCCAAAATAAAATATTTGTGGGTTGTTCCATTGTCTTATATTTTAACTTTTTTGTTTTGGTAAAATATACATAACATTTGCCGTTTTTACTATATTTAAGTGAACAGTTCAGAGGCATTAAGAACATTGACATTAATGTGCAATCATCAGCACCATCTATCTCCAGAACTTTACATCTGCCCAAACTTAAAGTCTTTGCCCATTAAACAATAACACTCCATTCTCCCCTCAACCTCTGTCAACCACCATTCTACTTTCTGTCTCTATGAATTTGACTATTCTAGGTAGTGGAATCATACAGTACTTTACTTTGTGTCTGATTTATTTCACTTAGCATTATGTGTTCATCCATGTTGTAGCATCTGTCAGAATCCCATTCCTTTTTAAGATTAAGTAATATTTCCTTGTATGTATATACCACATTTCTTTATCCTTTCATGTGTCAGTGGAAATTTGGTGTTTCCATGTTTGGCTATAGTGAATAATGCTATGAATATTTGTGTGCAAGTATTGGTTCAAGCTCCTGCTTTCAATTTTTTTTAGGTATATACCCAGAAGTGGAATTGTTGGATAATAGGGTAATTCTAAGTTTCATGTTTCATATTTTGAGGAATCTCCATACTGTTTTCCACAGTGTGAAAAATCTTACATTTCCACTGGAAAGACAGAAAAATTACAATATCCCACTATTTTGTAGGTTTCACAATATATGTAAAATTTAAGTGTATGACAGCAACAGACCAAAGGCCAGGTGGGGAAGGACAGAAGTCACATGTATATGGTTTATAATTGTATATAAAGGGACATATCATCAGTTGAAGGTCGTCTGTAATAAGTTTAATATATATACTATAAAAAAATCCAAGAATAATGTAATACAAGTTTATACCAAAAAGGCAACAAGGTAATCAATCCTCAAAAGAGCAGAAAAAAAGGAAAATTGAAAAAAATGAAAATAATAAAAAACAAATAGTACTAGATTCAAAGCCAATCATATCAATATCATATTATAGACAAATGATTTTAACGTCAAACTTGGAAAATCAGAGATTGTTAGATTGAGAGGGGAAAAGAGGAAACTCACTGTTGCCTGTCAGAATGCAACTTCTTACATAAATGCAGAAGTTGGGGGAGGGATTAAAAATGGAGAAAAAAGGCATAACACTAATTAAAAAATTTGAAGTGGCTATATTAACATCAGATAAAGTAGATTAGAGCAAAGAATAATTGGGATAAAAATATCATTTTTAATGACAAAGTGGTCATTTTTCTTCAAGGAACAATAACTACCCTAAATGTCTATGTGTATAATAAAGCAAGCAGAAAAAGAAAAACCCACAATTATAGCCAGAAATTTAAGCACTTGTTTTAATAATTGATTGAATCATTACCCAGAAATTCATTAAGTATATAAAAGACAACACTATTAACATAATCTAACTGACATTTATAGAATACTTCAAGAAAAACAACAACAAAAAGAGCAGAATAGTTCCAAGGTTCACAGATTATATTTACCAAGTTAGGCAATATTCAGGACTTTAAAACAAGCCAAGTCAAATTTTAAATTATTCCAATTATACAAAGTATGTTATCTGGCCAAATGGAATTAAATTAGAAAACAATAACAAAGTTTTCTAAGAAAAATCATAATTGTAAGACAAATATCAGAATTTCTAGGATGCAGCTAAAGCAGTGTTTGTAGGAATATTTATGGCTCTATAGCATTTCACCCTAAATTGCTAGCAATTTAATCTAAGCAATAGATGTAAATGATTGTAATGTGCCAGTCTTAGTCACACAGCCATGTCAGCTAAAAGGGTGACTGGGTATGGAATTTTATCTGGGTGCTTTGTGCCCTGAATAAAATTGGGTTCAGTTGCTATGGATCAGGGAAGAAAAACACCAGACAGGAAATTACCAGTCCCTGCCACAGCCCATAAGGATATTCTTCAAAAATTTTCTCTGAATACAGAGATGTATCTCCTTTCTTCCCAGCACTCTCCCCCTGCCAGGGAAAATTTTCAATCAGTCTGCCAAAAGTGGGATGACAGAGAGATGTGATGTGAGCTGGCCAGTCAGTGTGAGAAACCTCAGCAGAGGAGTAGTGAGTGGACTAAGGGGACAGCAGAGACACCTGTTCCAGTCGAGGTGGCAGAAACACACCTGTGGTCCCTCATTTGACGGGACCTTCATTTCTTGCAGCATGAGCAGCAAGAAAACAAACGTCCAGAAGTGACATTAGAGATAGTGATAAGAACCTTGTTCAAGTTCAGCAGTAATAAGCCATAACAACACCAGAAACATGTCCTGGCACCAGGTAATTGTTTATCCAGTTCTTGGGAGGCAAAACTCTCCTTTGCTTCAAATATGAAAGTAAGTCATTTCATTGCTTACTTGAAATGTCATAAGTAGAAGGAAAAGGGATGAAAATGAAGGCCAGGTTTCACTAGAAAACTTTGAAATTTAAATAAGGGGAAATTTCTTAATATCAGGAGGAGAAGCGAGGTTAGTGTGGAGGAAGAAGCGGGGCCTTTGTATTCAGATAAACTTTTGTTCAAAACCTGCACCACCACAGCAGGGAATTATGACCATCATTTCTCTGCTTTTTGGTTTCCTCATCTGCAAAATGAGGGTAGTTTTGTTCTTTGACTTTATCTGAGATTTATGTCAATGATAAATAATATGTCATACATATATAAGGTGCCAAACAGAGTGTCTAATTCCAGAAGAAAGAAAAGATTCAACAAATAAACCAAAACAGAATTAAGATGACATCACACCACCTCAGTGTCTCTTAGGACATTGTCACCATTGCTACCTGTGTTTTTACTCTGTTGATTAGACTGCCACCAATTAATTCATTAGCAACTTTTGAAACTGGGTCACTGAGGACTTTTTGTTGTTCACTTATATCTTCCCTGGACACTGGTAGCAGAATAAACATATAAAAGAAAGGATGTTATTATAGAATTTGCAGGGCAGCCTGCCTCCCTGCCTCCCTGCCTCTCTGCCCTTGAAGATCAGATGAACCCTTCTGAGAAAATGAGAGAGAAACCTTCCTTAACTCTGCATCGCTCTTTCATTCCTTTGAATTAACAGAGTACCTGGGACATCTAGTGTCAGATGCCATGATAGACTCGGTGAGGGAAGAGGGGACTGAGACTGGGTTCATTCTATCAGGAGCTGTGAAAATCCAGGAGAGCTCTGTCAGTTGTCAGACTCGGCTGTGAGTGTGTGTGTGTGTGTGTGTGTGTGTGTGTGTGTGTGTGTGTGTGTCTGTGTGTGTCTGTGCCCACACGTGCACTTGTGTGGGGGTGAGACAGGTTAGAGACAGGGGGTGGTGAGAATGGGAGCAGAAGTGCCCACAAAGCTGCTCATCCACCGAACGCTCCTCACACTGTGGTTCCCTCAGGGGCCTGGGGTAAAGTCCTGTCAGGAACGGGGTGAGCATGTGATCGGCATGGCACATTTTTCTAAATCATCAAAACATAGGCAGAGGGTGAATGCAGCCAGTTTTTAAATCTGGAATTCAGTTCATTATAATTGATACTGCAGAAAAGTGTTCAAGACCCATTTCTGTTAGGTTGTTATTCTGAGGGAACATGAAATGACAAATGCCTGCCATGGTCATTTTTTGTCTCTTTTGAAAGGGACAGTCATAGCTGTCAGTTGAGGAGGCCATAATTACTTGAAAGGCAGAAAAACAAGGTGTTGGAAAAGGCACTGCTACTCAGTAATATCCACTAATGTCATAGGTATCAAGTAATACCAGTACTATAAATTACTTTACAGGGAACCTCACCTTAGACTCCATCTATTATTGAGGTTTTTATTTCTAGTTTTGGTAGCAGACAGCATTTACTCTTTTTGAATCTCAATTATCCAGTCCATGGGCAGCCTCTGTCCCAAATGAAGACTGAGTTTTCTTTCCAAACATAAGTAAGGTCAATGTATCTCAAATATATTTTTTAATCATTAAATAGGGAGATGAAGAAAAACCTGAATCTCAATCACTTACTAGCTCCCCAGGGACAGTGAGAGTGGGAAGTCTTGCCTAGGCTGTCATCAAGGCCTGCCTGTGAACATTAACTGAGAACAATATTTCTGGCAGGAAGGTGGTAAATTTTATCATGTATTTAGTGAAATTGCTTCAAACTTTAATTGACCCAAATTCAAAATAAATAAACAATTTTCAGCTTCCCAGGGATAATATTCCCAATAGAACAGAGAACGATGGTATGATTGCATGTACAGGCTAGAAGGGAGCAGTCTTATATCCAAAGGATCTGACCCCATGGGCTTTACTTATCACTAGCAGTTGAATTTTTTTAAAAAGCTTCAAGAATGAAAACACAGTGACTCTGAAGGTTAACAAGCATTAGGCATTTAAACATTTAATTGATGATTCAAATGAAAATGTGACTGTGTTTACCACTTTACTATGAATAGAGAATAATTAAAGTTTTGATAAAAGCAGAGAGTAATTTTAGATTCTGGAACTTGTAGGAGAGGGAGAGATGGAGTTACAATGTCCCTAGCCAGGACAAGGATTGAACTCTCATTGCCAAGGAGAGAAGCAGGGAGGAATTAGGAGTCCAGAAGCAGACCTGACCTGTCATTTAGTTTGGCTCATCAGATACTTCTGGCAAGTATATGGCAAGGTGCTATCTCTGCAGTGACCATTTCTCCTGTGAGCTCAGGGAGGGGATTTTTCTGTTCCAAATTCATGTCTGTGAACCCTGAGCAATGTCCTTACTCATCTTATGGTGACAATGACTTTATAACTTTAGTAAAAAAGAAAAGAATGTAGAGAAACAGAATGAACATAGGAAAATGTAAAAAGCTACCAATATGACGAAGAGCAATTGCCAAGGAAGAAACATGGAATTGTCAATGTCCCAAATCCAAAGTTATATTTCCACTGTTGTCTTGTGCTACCATGTCACTGAGTGTGCACCAACATGATACACTTTCTCCCACTCACTGGTAGTCTGATTCAGCTCCTTAATGGGCAACTTGTTAATGGTCAGGTCTCTAGGCTCTGATATTATGCTCTTTAAGTAATAGATGCATATTAAATATTATTTGAATGAATAAATGTAGATTGCTTGCTTGAGCAATAGGGAAAAAGAGTAACCTAACATAGTTTGATTCTCTATTCAGAACACACATTGGGTAGAACTGGAGCAATTGTTGGAACACTCAAGGAATTTGTTTTTCCTCTTACATAAAATGTGTAGAGTTTCCCTATAAACCCTTGAGTTATACCTAAATTTGCTCATTTAACTATCAATTATTCCTCCTACTAAACACAAAAACATATTATAGCCTGATATATTTATTATTAATACTTAGTACACCAGTGAGAATGTATTAACCAGATCTTCTTTTACAGGACGGATACCTGAGAGCAGCTGCTTAAAATATTAATCTTAGTGAGGGTAAGTTTGGATATAAAGGTGAAAGGAATTTCCCAGTCACCTACCTAATGGAATTCCTGAGGGCATCTTAAAACTCCTAAGAATGGACAGTGGTATATGTCAGTGACAAAGGTAGGGTACTTTAAAATTTATTTACATTGATTGACTCATATGTGTACACTTGTTTTTGGATGTTGTTTGGGCAAGTTACCTATCCCCAAACTCAAAGAACATAAGCAGCAGGTTTAGGGAGTTTGTTGGTAAATGAGGAGAGATGATCTGAGGAGAGGAGCAGCAGAAATTTTTCAAAGAAGAGGTCACCCTGCCACTGATTCTGACTGTTGTACAGCAAAGAGCGCAGGGTTGATCAGAGGGTGCAGAGAGCAAACACCACAAAGCCTCCCCTCCAGGCCCTGCCCACACCCCAGAGCCCCACAGCAGGACTCAGTCTGGCTGATATTCAGGTTCCAGAAAAGCTTTCTTTACACCAGTTCAGGAAACTTTCTGCCTAAGCAGTCCCAAAATGGGCTGATAAATACCTTCATTTGCCTAGATATACAGGGAAGAAACAAAGATACATTTTCATATTTTAAACTTTTGTCTCCCTGTACAGAGATAATTTGAAATGCAAAGAGCAGAACTAACACTTTTAAATAAATGTGCTGTTGTTAGAATTCAGCATAACAACCTAATATGATCAGGGTGAAATACTGAAGAAATACTCCTCCAAGACCATAGAATGGACAGCACCAAGAGTGAAACATATGCAAACTGTGGGCTTTGATGTCTCCATGTGGGTCCACCAGTTTTACAAATGTGCTGCTCTGGTGAGAGTGCTGACTCCAGGGGTAGGCTTCACACGTGTGGACAGGAAGGATATGGGGAATCTCTGTACCTTATGCTCAATTTGCTGGGGTCCTAAAACTGCTCTAAAAATTGTTGTACAACACACAAAAAATACTAATTAACAGATCCTTCCTGACTTTGAAAATGGAGCATTTCAGTATAGTCTGTAGAAGCAAAGAAAGATGAGGAGGGGAGAAAAAGAAACTTCAAAATGACTTAATTTGCTCCAGGATAAGGACAAATAAGATCTGTACCACGAAACAATACTGCTGAGAAACGGCAAATTACACATATGATTTTACATTTTGTTTTACTTTTATTTGACATTTTTATAAATATTCTTTCTAATCAGAGAATTATAAGCATAAGATCAGTCTTCTTAGATATTTCCTGTAGCTGCCTCCTGGTAAAATGTCAGAGGCACTGCTATTAACAACTGGCCAATAAGGAAAAGAGGGAAGTGTGTGTGAGCTGCTTGCCCGGTGTTTGCATCCAGGTTCCAGGGCCAGCTTCCTGCGACACTTCTCTCTTCAGGTGGAATCGCTCTTGACTTGGCACAAGGCAGTGATGAGGAATCACACAGCAATAACCACGTTCATCCTGCTGGGATTGACAGATGACCCAAAACTACAAGTCTTGCTCTTTGTATTTTTGTTTATCACCTACCTACTGAGTGTGGCTGGGAACCTCACCATTATCACCCTCACACTGTGGGATTCACATCTTAAAACTCCCATGTATTTTTTTCTCCGAAATTTCTCTCTCTTAGAAGTTTCATTTACCACTGTCTGTATCCCCAGATTCCTGTATGCTCTGATATCTGGAGATAACACAGTTACCTATAATGCTTGTGCCACCCAGTTATTTTTTATTGTCCTCTTTGCTGCAACAGAATTTTTTCTCCTTGCCGCCATGTCCTATGACCGCTACGTGGCCATCTGTAAGCCCCTGCATTACATGAGCATCATGAACAGCAGAGTCTGCACTACACTCGTTCTCTGCTGTTGGATAGCAGGCCTGTTAATCATCCTCCCACCCCTTGTCATGGGCCTCCAGCTGGAATTCTGTGACTCAAATGTGATTGATCATTTCGGCTGTGACACATCTCCTATTTTACAGATAACCTGCTCAGACACAGTGTTCATAGAGAAAATTGCCTTGAGTTTTGCTGTAGTCACACTTATTATTACCTTGGTGTGCGTTGTCCTCTCCTACACATACATCATCAAGACCATTCTCAGATTCCCTTCTGCCCAGCAAAGGAAGAAGGCCTTTTCCACCTGCTCCTCCCACATGGTTGTGGTTTCCATCAGTTATGGCAGCTGCATCTTCATCTACATCAAGCCCTCGGCAAAGGAAGGAGTAGCTATTAATAAAGTGGTGTCTGTACTCACTACGTCCGTTGCCCCTTTGCTTAATCCATTTATTTATACACTCCGAAACAAACAAGTGAAAGATGCCTTCAAAGACACAGTAAAACAGATTGGATTTCTCACAAAGAAGTAAGAGACTATTTATTTTTTTTAGACTAAACTAAATTAAATTTAAATATGAATAATCCATGAGCTATATTCATGACTTTTCCAAATAAACTGTTTCTTCCTATTCTATAGTTTTATCGACATTATCTTCCCCTAAAAGCATTTTCCCCTTATAATTGAAAAGTCAAAATGAAGGCATTTACGTCTCGTTCTTTTAGGGTTATTTTTTTTCAGAATGGTTTCTTTAATAAATGCATGTTCCAGAGACCTGAGTCCCAAAGTGCTCAATGTCATAGAAATTAAATGCAAATAAATGAAATTCAGTCTCTGGCTATATTATATAGTCTTCTCCTAATATGGAGTACAGATGCCCAGAGACTATTTCTCACTTTTGGAAATACTTTAATATCAAACCTCCAAGTGTGTAAGAGCAATTCAAGATTCTTCCAAAAATCTTGAAAGTAGATCACATGTGCATTCCAGAGCACTTCATTATAAAATGTTCACAATTCAAGAATGAGCACAAGGTGTTAATGGGGCAACTTCAAAATCAGTGAACGATATTCTTTCCTTTAAACCCAATTTTTTCCACAAAATACATTTCTATTGTCATTTCTTGAAATTGTATCAGTTCACAGCATCCTGAAATTTGAAGACAACACAAGAGAAAGGACAACACTCCAATTACTACATGTCCTTTACTGGCTTTATCTTTGATGGTATTTAGATATAGACTAAAGGAGAACAAGCCAGAATTTACAGGCAAGAGAACTGAATCTTGGTCTGATAAGTTTCCGGATACCCAGACCTCCATTATCCCTTGATTGAAGAACAATGTTAGTGGGGGGGTGGGCAAAATAGATGGAGGAGGTCAAGTATACAGTGGTGGATGGTAACTAGACTTTTGGTGGTGATCACTTTGTACTGTATACAGATGTTAAATTATAATTTAACATTATTTAAGTTGTATACTTAAATTCATAGAATGTTATTAGCAGTTTTCCTCAGTTAAAAAAAGGAGAATGTTAAAGATTAGGAGGATTGGTCAAAAACATTAAAAAAGTTAAAAATTCAGGAAAGACACTCTGATCTTCCTGGACCTGGTAGACTGTTTCCTTCCTCAGGTTAGGGAAGTTTTCACCTGTTACATCTTCAAATAACTTTTCTACTCCTATCTCTCTCTTCTTCTGGGACTCCTATAATGTGGATATTAGGACATTGCTGTTCCAGAGCTCTCTTACCTGATTCACCTTAAGTCTTTCTTCCGTCTGTTGTTTAGTTTCAGTGCTTTCCATTACTCTGTCTTCCAAGTCACTTATCTGTTCTTTTGAATCTTCTAGTCTACTGTTATTCCCTCCAGTGTATTTTTTATTTCATCTTTTCAATTCTTTACACCTGATTTCTTCTTTTTTGCTTTCAATCTCTTTGTTGAGGTCCACCTTGAGTTCTGCTATTTTGTTTTTCTCAAGTACAGTGAGTATCTTTAAGACCATTACTGTCCACTCTTTTTTTTTAGTTTTTGCATATGTTTATTTCATCTTTTTATTTTTATTATTTTTATTTTGGTATCATTAAACTACAATTACATGAGCAACATAATGGTTACCAGACTCCCCTCATTATCAAGAACCCCCCACATGCCTCAATGCAGTCACTGTCCATCAGCATAGTAAGATGCTATAGAATCACTACTTGTCTTCTCTGTGTTGTACAGCCTTCCCTGTGTCCCCCACACATTATGAATGCTAATTGTAATGCCCCCTTTTCCCCTTTATTCCTCCCTTCCCACCCATCCTCCTCAATCCCTTTCCCTTTGGTAACTGTTAATCCATTCTTGGGTTCTGTGATTCTGCTGCTGTTTGTTCTTTGTTCTTATACTCCACAGATGAGTGAAATCATTTGGTACTTGTATTTCTCCACCTGGCTTATTTCACTGAGCATAATATCCTCTAGCTCCATCCATGTTGTTGTAAATGGTAGGATTTGTTTTCTTCTTATGGCTGAATAATATTCCATTGTGTATATGTACTACATCTTCTTTATCCATTCATCTACTGTTGGACACTTAGGTTGCTTTCATTTCTTGGCTATTATAGTGCTGTGAAAAACAAAGGGATGCAGATGTCTTTTTCAAACTAGGCTGTTGCATTCTTAGGGTAAATGCCTAGGAGTGGAATTCCCAGGTCAAATGGTATTTCTCTTTTTAGTTTTCTGAGGAACCTCCATACTGCTTTTCACAATAGTTGAATTAATTTACATTATCACTGGGAGTGTAGGAGGGTTCCCCTTTCTCCACATTCTCGCCAGCATTTGCTGTTATTTGTCTTTTGGATGTTGACCATCCTTACATCCTTACTGGTGTGAGGTGATATCTCATTGTGGTTTTAATTTTCATTTCTCTGATAATTAGCAATGTGGTGCATCTTTTCATGTGTCTGTTGGCCATCTGAATTACTTCTTTGGAGAAGTGTCTGTTCAGATCCTCTGCCCATTTTTAATTGGGCAGATTATATGCTTTTTGTCTGTTGAGGTGCATGAGCTGTTTATATATTTTGGATGTCAATCCTTTATCAGATATGTCATTTATGAATATTTTCTCCCATACTGTAGGATGTCTTTTTGTTCTATTGATGATGTCCTCTGCTGTACAGAAGTTTTTCAGCTTGATGTAGTCCCACTTGTTCATTTTTGCATTTGTTTCCCTTGCCTGGGGAGATACGTTCGTGAAGAAGTTGCCCATGTTTATGTCCAAGAGATTTTTGCCAATGTTTTTTCCTAAGAGTTTTATGGTTTCACAACTTATATTCAGGTCTTTGATCCATTTAGAATTTACTTTTGTGTATGTGATTAGACAATAATCCAGTTTTATTCTCTTACATGTAGCTGTCCAGTTTTTCCAACATGAGCTGTCATTTCCCCATTGTGTATTCATGGCTCCTTTATTGTATATTAATTGACCATATATGTTTGGGTGTATACCTGGGCTATCTAGTCTGTTCCACTGGTCTGTGGGTTTGTTCTTCTGCCAGTACCAAATTGTCTTGATTACTGTGGCTTTGTAGTAGAGCTTGAAATTCAAAGTGAGATTCTCCCTGGTTTACTCTTCCTTTTCAAGGTTGCTTTGCCTATTCGGGGTCTTTTGTGGTTTCATGTGAATTTTAGAACTATTTGTTTCATTTCATTGAAGAATGCTGTTGGTATTTTGATAGGGATTTCATTGAATCTGTAGATTGCTTTAGGCAGGATGGCCATTTTGACAATATTAATTCTTCCTACCAAAGAGCATAGTATGAATTTCCATTTGTTAGTGTCCTCTTTAATTTCTCTTAAGAGTGTCTTGTAGTTTTAAGAGTATAGGTCTCTCACTTCCTTGGTTAGGTTTATTCCTAGGTATTTTATTCTTTTTGATGCAGTTGTGAATGGAATTGTTTTCCTGATTTCTCCTTCTGCTAGTTCATCATTAGTGTATGGGAATGCCACAGATTTCTGTGTATTAATTTTGTATCCTGCAACTTTGCTGAATTCAGATATTAGTTCTAGTAGTTTTGGAGTGGAGTCTTTAGGTTTTTTATGTACAATATCATGTAATCTGCAAACAGCGACAGTTTGATTTCTTCTTTGCCAATGTGGATGCCTTGTATTTCTTAGTTTTGTCTGATTGCCATGGCTAGGACCTCCAGTACTATATTGAATAAAAGTGGTGAGAGTGGGCATTCCTGTCCTGTTCCCTATTTTAGGTGAAAAGCTTTCAGCTTCTCACTGTTAAGTATGATGTTGGCTGCGGGTTTGTTGTATATGGCCTTTATTATATTGAGGTGCTTGCCCTCAATACACATTTTATTGAGAGTTTTTATCATATATGGATGTTGAATTTTGTCAAATGCTTTTTCAGCCTCTATGGAGATGATCATGTGGTTTTCTCCTTCTTTTTATTCATGTGGTTGATGACGTTGATGGATTTTCAAATGTTGTACCAAGAACCAGCTCTTTCTTTCATTGATTCTTTCTATTGTTTCATTCTTCTCAATTTTACTTATTTCTGCTCTAATCTTTATTGTGTCCCTCTTTCTACTGACTTTGGGCCTCATTTGTTCTTCTTTTTCTAGTTTTATTAATTGTGAGTTTAGACTGCTTATATGGGATTGTTATTCTTTTTGAGGTAGGCCTGTATAGCAATGTACTTTCCTCTTAGCATAGCCCTGGCTGCATCCCACAGATTTTGTAGTGATGAATTATTGTTGTCATTTGTCTCCATATATTGTCTGATTTCTGTTTTTATTTGGTCATTGATCCATTGGTTATTTTAGGAGCATGTTGTGAAGCCTCCATGTGTTTGTGGGATTTTTCATTTTCTTTGCATAATTTATTTCTAGTTTCATACCTTTGTGATCTGAGAAACTGGTTGGGACTCATTCAATCTTTCTGAATTTACTGAGGCTCTTTTTGTGGCCTAGTACATGATCTTTTCTTGAAAATGTTCCATGTTGTGCCAGCTATTTTTTATAGATGGTTTTGCAGTAGCAGAATTTTTTCTCCTAGCAACCATGTGCTTTGATCAATATGTAGCCATCTGCAAACCCCTGCATTACATGACTTTTATGAGCTACAGGGTCTGCAAAAGGCTCATCTTCTGCTGTTGGATGACTTCTTTGTTGATTGTATTGCCACCACTCAGCTTGGGACTGGACCTGGAATTCTGTGCCTCTAATGCCATTGACCACTTTCTCTGTGATGCTAACCCTATGCTGAAGATCTCATGCTCAGATACATGGCTCATAGAGCAGATGGTTATTGTCTGTGCTGTGATGACTTTCCTCATGACTCTGCTGTGTGTGGTTCTGTCCTACATGTATATCATCAGAACAATTCTAAGACTCCCCTCTGCCCAGCAGAGGAAAAAGCCTTTTTCACCTGTTCTTTCCACATAATCATGGTTTCCATCACCTATGGAAGCTGCATCTTTGTTTATATCAAACCTTCAGCAAAAGCTGAAATGGCCATTAAGAAAGGAGTGTCAATACTCACTACTTCCATTTCCCCCATGTTAAACCCATTTATTTATACTCTGAGGAACAAACAAGTGAAACAAGCCTTTCATGACTTAATCAAAATATTTATATTATTCTCAAGGAATTAGGGGAACATTGATGTCCAGATCCCTAAGCATATTTCCTTCAGCTTCTGTCTAATTTTCTTCTTTCCTGATCTGGATTTGGCCTTCCATTCAGTACTGATGCTGGTCAAGTCACCCCTTTCATCACCTTATAAAGAAACCTCTTTGAGATGATAATCTTAATGAATAAAAGTCAGAATAGGTGTTTGAGGAAATCTAAGCAGAACTTCACTCTTAATGTTTCCTTAGCAATCTGAAAGGAGTGGGAAATTTGTCATACAATATTACTGCCATGGCGCACATCATTCCTCCATATTAAACACACAAACAAAATACAAAACAAATCAAAAAAACCTTATTCAAATAAGAAGAAACATGCTATTGAAAAGAATCAATAATTTCTGACTCTAACTAGGAAATATTTTATACACCCAAGTTGTATTTTAATATAAAGAATAGGTATACAATTTAGGACTTGAAAGAAGCAGTTACTACTGAAGAATGTTTAAAATCACAAGATTCACATATTTTATAGACTGGATCAAATCCAATATGTAAGATATTTAAAATTTATGGAAGGGAGATAAATTCATTAATATGAAGAAAGAAATGCATTGGTATTTTCTGTTAAAGATAAATCATTCCCTGAAGTTACATAAAAGAAACTGATATTGATGTACCAACTAAAATGTGAAATCTTGAATGTAGAGAATTTAAGCAAACAGATGGCAGTGAGTCTGAGTAAACTAATATCAGGCTTAAAGAGTGATAAATTCATGACCAGTAAGCCATGTATACTGGAAATGAAGAAAAGAGAAATAGAACATAATTAAAATACCAATATCACTGTGAAGATTTGCTCTTTTTAAATGAAAAAAAAATATCATTTCAAGCATCCAAATTATGCATCCATGGGGTAGATGGAAGTTTTCAGCCAGAGTTTCCAGAATTTCCCACCTGGCCTTAGGCCATTTTCATACCAGCATGTGTGTACAACGGCAGAGCCTCTGGTCAATCTGGGTCAAGGGGTGGAGAGACAATGGCCGTTCTCTCCTCCCCTCCATTCCTGATAACTAGTTGGTGTGGAGACACCAGTCGCCAATGACCCGTCCATGGAGATCCCGATAGAAGGGACCATGTGGGATAGAGCATGAGCCACAGCCAGAAAGGACAGACAGAGTGAAGGCTGGCTAGCAAACTCAAGCAAGCTGTGAGCAATAAAACCTCTTTCCCAGACCTGCCATTCCTCATGTCCTCTTTTGGTTTCATTTGATTCATAGCAACTTGCCCAGGAGAGGGGAACCCCTTACCCCCAGAACCACAGCACCTAACAATAATTCCCTGAAGAAAGATCAGCATTTCATTACTCATTATATTCTCTACCAACTTTAGCTTACATAGTAGAACACATTAAAACTTCCTTTGATACTTGTTTTCTTACTGCAATCTACTTATCATATAATGGCCCAGCTAGGCAGGAATTTTCCCCCCATTTTTTAGCTTTCAAACTCCCAGGGCTCTCCAATTTAAATGACATTCCCACGAGGAATTTTTTGCTGACCTAGTCCTATGATTCCACCAACAGAACGACCAGGCCTGGGTTAGTCTGACTCATTCACGCTAGTGTCACCACTTACCCGCTGCTTTCATTCCTTGCCCTACCACAATTTCATGTTTACTTGTCTTTATTCTACTCTCAATGGCAAATGCCCTGGAAAATGTCTGCTTCATATGCCAAATTCTAGAATCCTTTATGTCTGGCACCCAAACAAATATTAGTTGAATAATAGATAATTTTCCAATATGAGGATTTGAAACTTCTTATGATGCAAAATGAAAAATATGTGAGAACAAAAACCAAAGAAGTTATATTTGACATTAATCTATGAACAAAAGATAAAGAAAGGCATGGATATAAGTAAAAATTCTGTTAGAATATTCATTTCTAAATATGTGGATGAAATAAAATAAAATGTATGCCAGAATTTGTTGAAAATTTATAATATTGATTGGAACTCCAAGGGAATATTTTCCTAGCCGGGGGCAAAATACTGTTGAAACTTAAATCAGTCAAAAGGAGAAATAAAGTGGGAGAAACCTGTTAATTGCCTACAAGCAATCATCCACTTCTGCTTGCCCAGGCTACAGAAAAAGGGACCCCACCAAACGTGTCCATTCCAGGTAGGCCCTGCTCCCTGATGTAATCATGTATTGCTATAGGTTGTACTACTTCTCTCCACCCCTTGGAAATACCTATTGATGTGGAGATTCATTAAGGCCAGGTGAGAGATTCTGGAAATATTGCAATTTTACCCACAGCTCACCCTCCAGAAATCTCATATCACAATCTGATCTTTCCCCATCTTCCCCAATGGCCTATGTGTGAGAAAACTGGAGCATTGTAACCAGACTAATAACATACAATAGCAATAATAGTAAAATCAAGAATACCCACAAGCAGGAGGATTCAACTAGTTTCAAAGTCCTGCGCAGACTAAGTCCATAGCTCACCCATTCCACAGGCAGGCAGTAGTTAAACAGGTAGGGAGGTCAGAGCAGTCATCATGCAGCAGCTGCAGCTGGGGGCGGGTCGAGGCCACAGGGCCTGTAGAAGAAAATAACCTTAAGGATGAAAAGATTCATCTTTTAGTGATATCAGCATAAGCAAATCTTGTCCATCAGGCAGAATGCATGCAAGAGAGTGGTGCTGTGATAGGACAGTGGCAGGAATGGGGTCTCATCCTGGTTTATTATACCAGACTTTCAACCCCCTCCTTGTGGAAGTTACAGGTGGGTCAATATATAGGGCTATGGGAGGTACATGCACTGGCCATAAAGATGCTCTTACCTCTCAGATGTTTTGGGTACACTACCGAGATTTTCGGGTAACTCTGATGTTACAAAGGACAACAAAGGAGGCCAGCTTCCAGGCCATTTCCCCAAGGTGCCAGGAGGACCAGACATCACTGGTCCATGTGTCGAAATGTCCAAAGCCACATTCACTCAGCAGTTTCTGGGGTTTGACGCAGTTGGGGCTGGCAGCAGGATGTTGCTCTGCTGGCCATATCCTGGCTTCAATAACTCCACTTTGGTTTGCACATACACTTGTGTAGGAGAGAGAGCAATGTGTGTTAGCATGTCCACAGGGCTCAAGGCTCCTTTTGGGGACCTCTAATTCAAACACCGTAACACTGTCCATAAGCAAACTGACCAGCCCTGTAGACTACTGGTGTCTGACTTCAGGCCAAATTTCAACAGACCATTGTTTCTCTCTATCATGCCTGCCCTAGTAGGGTTACATGGTATGTGAAACTTCCACTTTATTCCTAATTCCTGCGCCCATTCTTGTAATACACGTCCAGTAAAGTGGTGCCTTGATTGTTCTCTATCACCTGTGGCTGGCCATAGGCTGCAAAGAGATGCTCTAGGCTCCTTTTGGTCATTTGCTGATCTGCACAATGTGCAGGAAAAGCAACCAAAAGTCCAGTAGCTATATCCATGCAAGTCATGGCATACCAATATCCTTCTGATATGGGCAGAGGCCCAATATAGTTTATCTGTCACCTGACAAGGTATATTAACCGCTATGCTATTGTCCCATGCTGAGGGGGACATGGTGTAAGTCTCTCTTAGAGCACACAAGAAACTCCTTCTGGGATCTGCTGACTTCTTCAAAGGTCAGTGGCAAGCCCCACCAATGGGCTATAGCCCACATTGCCTTCTACCCCACATACAAGAAATGCTGATGTAACCATTGGGCTACATCAGAAGCAGGGTTTCCTTCTAGCCAATGCACCTGGGCCAATGTGTCTTCTTCATCAGTCCCTGGGAATGCCAAAGGCAAATGGCCAGTCACATGATATACAGTAACTGTCTTAGTCTGACTGGACACCCATAGGTCTTGCCACAACTGTGGCCCCCAATGGAGCTGGTGCTAACCATCCATTTGTCACGGTACCTGAACCTTGGTGCTGTTCACAGCCCATCCTTTCTTCTGTAGATGTTGCATCAATCTAGGACCTTCTAAATCTGAAAGAGAATCAGATGAGGGCATAATATCATCAATGTAGTGATACGAACCACAGTGTTTGCATTTTCTTCCATGTGGCCAAGTCCTGGGCTACAAGTCTGTGACAGCCGGTGGGACTGTGGAAGTATACCTGTGGAAGGACAGTGAATGTCCACTGCTGACCTTCCTCTGTGAAGGCAAAGTGTTTCTGACTTTCCTGTGCTATGTCAGTAGAGAAGAAAGCATTAGTAAGGTGTACACCATGAGGGTACAAGCCATAGAGTGGTTTCTAAGAGGGGACAGCAGCATGCAAAGGGAGTGTGACTTTATGCAATTCTCTGTAGTTCACAGTCATTTGCCAGGAGCCATCCATCTTTTTCACTGGTCACACTGGAGAATTAAAAGGACTATGAATGGGCTTTATGATGCCCACCTTCTCCAACTCCTATAAAGTTTTTCCAATTTCCCAGGCAATATGTACTGCTTACTATTTGTCACCCACCAAGGTACAGGCAGAGCTACAGGTGGGTGCTTAGCATGTCTCCTCAGAACTGCCTTTACCACACATACCTTCAGTCTAAACTCACCTTCAGTGGTCTGTAATCACAAGCCCTGCCGGATATCTACCCCCAAAATATATTCAGGGATGGGAGAAATGTACACAGTATACTCCTTTGGGGGTAAACACCCTATCCCCAATGTAATTTGGGCTTTCTTCCCTCTAAATGCCTTATCCCCATTGCTATCTGTCACAGTAGGGGTCCTGGGAAAATGCTCAAGGTTGCCATAAATCAGAGAACACTCAGTTTCTGTGTCCACTAGCTCCAGGACACGTTGTACATTCACAGGGGACCAATGAATTGCTTATTTGACATATGGTCTCTGGTTGCCACCACATCTCCCAAAATGGGAATCTTGACCCCATCCCTCAGTCTAAATGTAATGCCCAATTGTCCTCTTGTGGGGGTGATGACCCAGGAAATCCTTAGCACTGTCCCCCAGGAAGTTTTTCAGGGCCACAGGCTGGGCATGAGGCCTTGACTCGGGTTTCCATGTCCTGTACCTCAGCAGCTGGAACTGCTGCTCTGGCTTTAATTGGTGCCACAGTTATAACAATATTCTATTGGGTTGCGCATTACGTTTTTCTTTCACTACCCCAGCTTTTATCAAATGAACTCATATCTGGGTCCTTGAGGCCTTCATGAGGCCTATTACACCTCTCCTTTCAGTTGTAGCCTATACTTGCTTCTGGGCTCTTACCTCCCCATTTCTTCTAAAGTAGGGGTAGCCTCACTTTGGGTTGCCCTATGTGGGGGGCGAGAATAGTCACTAGGGCCCCAAAGAGAGATGGGGGAACTGTATGCAGCACCAGATTTCTCATTCTGTGTTGCACAACTCCTCATCGGGGCTGTGGGGTCCATATTATAGAAGATATTTTTCATTCCCAAGTCACATAACACCTGCTGGAGCTCTGCATAGGTTTTCCAGCTAGTGGGTAAATATGGTAAATTGCCCTGATTGGACAGACTGCCCTCATGGCTGCTCTCAGACAATCCAGAAGCACCTGATTCCCCGAGCCACTGCCAGAGGAAAGGGTGAGTCATCAGGCGGGCCCGACTACCCATTTCAGAACATGACATAACAATGTTTTCCACCCCCGTATCCCAGAGATGCAAAAGCCATGCACGCAGAGGTTCCAGTGTCTTCTGCTGAAACCTGATGCTCATGTCCCCCAGCTCATCAGGGTATAGGGGAGGAGAACGGAGTGCTCCACAGCCTGGGGAGGGGCAGCTCCCCCCTCTGAGGAGCCCTTGGTTGTTGCCTTTTTACTTCCCTAATTACAATGGGGCAGGTTTTTAATATGAGAGGGGCTAGTTCCTTGGTGGTGGCCTTGGCAACAGACGGACTCTCAGCCCCAGCCCCTCCCCCTCCCCCAGCATCTCCTCTACCGTCTCGGGGGCTGTCGTCACTGCTCTTTCCTCCCCCTCCCCCATGGCCTTCCTCAGCACAGCTGCTCCTGCTGCCTCCTCCCTCGCTGCTAACGTATCTTCCAGGAGCACAAGCTGCCTTCTCAGTAACTGTCTCTCTTTCTAATGGGCATCCTATAGATCATCACACAGTTCCTTCAAGCATCACCGAAGTGTGTCTTTCTCCTTGAAATCCCTTTCCACTATCTAGAGAAACAGACATCCCACCATCCTGGCTGCTACACGACCCCTCAGGGCCTCTGAACAGTCTTCTATCTCATGAGGACTAATTCCAGAGCTTCCAGTGTCTCCACCAGTACCCAACTGGGGAAGGTTCCACCCTTCTGGCAGGTGTTTTACCATAGACCAATTCCCCACTAGGGGCTCCCCAGTTGGAAGCCCCATAGATAGGGGGCCCTTCCGTGAAGCTGTACCCTCCACCACTGCAGCCACTAGGGCCTCCCCACCATCCACAGAGGGGCTTCCAGGTATCTTTCCACCATCTCTAGGGGCAGCCCACCTAAGAATTGCACCCATGAAGACAGATTTCAGGTTCTGAGGTCCTGTGAACTACAATCAGATGAAACTATGGGGGGGAAATGTTTTCCTATCCCAGGGCAAACTACCTGAAACTGAAATCAGTCCAAGGGAGAAATAAAGTGGGAGAAAGCTGCTTATTGCTTACAAGCAGTTGTCCACTTCTGCTTGCCTGTGTCTCCTGTGACCCAGCTCCAAAAAGGGACCCCAGCCAACCACTCTGGCCTCTGCATACCCTCACTTGCCCTTGTATTTCATATTGATATGGAGATGGACAATTTCTCTTTACCCCTTGGAACCACCTATTGATATGGAGAAGAACTAAGGCCAGGTGAGAGATTCTGGAAATATTGCAATTTTACCCACACAATATTATCAATAAATCATAATAGATTTTTATATTCAGTGTGTGTTCATATTTCCCTGGCTTACATAAAGACATTTTGTTTTTTATTTTTGTTTCTGTTACAAGTAAAGTATTTGGATCAACATCTAACACATCACATTTAGTTGTTATGTTACAACATTTGGAAATTTCCTTCTGGGCCTTTCTTTTTTTTTTTTTTCATTCTTTAATTCAGGGAGAAATTAGGTCATTTGTGTTATATGATATCCTTGGTTATTAAACTGACTGTTTCCTTATGGTATCACTTAACTTGTTTCCCTATCACCCCATTTCTTCTCACATGTTAGATTAAATTATCAGTTAGATTTATATTAGTATTTTTAGCAAGAAGGTAGATAGGTGAGGCTGTATGTTTTCCATAGCACCACATCATGAGCCTTAATGTCCATTTGACATGCATTTTAACAATGCTTAGATTGATCAGTGTGTTCAGGTCTTGGCAGCCTCACATCTCTATTATGAATATTTCACAAATGGTGTTTAGCACATACTAATGCATTGTCGAGGTTCATTCTTCTGTTAATTGGTTGAAAGCATTTTTTCATTTGTATTTCTGTGAATCCAGAATATTGGCTTTTGTGATAAACTATTTGATTCCAAGAGAGGATATAGAGCTTTAACATTCCCTCCTTTATCCATGTTCTGGGGTAGAAATTTGATGTCCTAAGAACTTCCACTGATGATCAGTTTCCTTTAAAAAGCTATATACACATAGAGTTTTTTCATGTACTTTATTTTTTTGAACCTGTTAGAGTAATTATTACATTTGAATGCTCAAATTGTCCCATTTTATGTCAGCAGGTAGAATTAAAATTGGTTCTTATTTCCTCATATGACATTTTTACTATCTTTTTTCCTTCTGTTGCAATAAGATATTACAGGTTTAGTTATTTTTTATTGTAGTATAGTTGATATACAATCTTATATTGGATTCAAACATACAGCACAGTGGTTCATATTAATATTACCATATTATTAAATCTTCACTCCCTCTATTGTTGTTACTGTCTATCAACATAGGAAGATGTTACAGAATCATCACCTATATTCTCCATGCTGTACTATTATCCCTGTAACCAGTTTACATTATGACTGAGAACTTTTGTGCCCCTCTATCCCCCTCACCCTCCCTGCCCAAACTAGTCCCCCGTGGTGACCACCAGTCTCTTCTTAGTGTCTTTGAGTCTCCTGCTATTATAGTCCTTATGCTTTGTTTTGTTTTTATATTCCACAAACAAGTGGAATCATATGGTATTCATCTTTCTCCACTGGGCTTATTTCACTGAGCATTATTATATCCTCTAGATCCATCCTTATTATTGAAAATGGCAGGATATCTTTTTTTTTAAAGCTGAATGATATTCCATTGTTTATAAGTATGACATCTTTATCCATTCATCTATTGTTGGACACTTATGTGCTCCAATAGTTGGGCTATTGTAAATAATGACATGATAAACATAGGCGTGCATATGTATTTTTGAATCAGGGATTTTGTTTTCTTCAAATATATTCCTAGAAGTAAAATTACTAATATACAATAAAAGAGATGTGAATATACAATGGGGAAAAGACAGCTTCTTCAATAACTGGTGTTAGTAAAACTGGACAGCTACATGCAAGACAATGATACTGGATTATTATGTAACTCCAGGAGCCATCAGGCTTTTTCACTGGCCATACTGGGGAATTAAAAGGGTTATGAGTGGGCTTTATGATGCCCACCTTCTCCAACTCCTGTAGAGTTTCTCCAATTTCCCTGTGTCCCTCAGGCAATTGTATTGCTTGGTATTTGTCACCCGCTGAGGTACCGCAGAGGTATAGGTAGGTGCTTAGCACATCCCCTCAGACCTGCCTAAACTCCACATACCTCAGCCTGAACTCACCTGCAGTGGTTTGTTACCACAGGCCATGTATGATATCAACCCCTTAAATATTTTCATGGATGGGAGAAATGTACACAGTATACTCTTTTGGGGGTAAATGCCATATCTTCAATGGGATTTGGGTTTTCTTCATTTTAATTGCTATATCCCTATATCCATCTATCACAGCAGGGGTCCCAGGAAAATGCTCAGGGTTGCTATAAATCAGAGAATATCCAGCTCCTGTGTCCATGAGAGCCAGGACACATTGTACATTCATGGGGGACCAGTGAATCGCTGATTCTACATATGGCTTCTGGTCCCCACCACATCCCGCAAGGTGGAAGCCTTGACCTCCGCTCAGTCAAACGGCAATGTCCAATTGTCCATAGCCTGAGTACTGTCCCCCAGGAAGTCTTGCAGGGACACAAGCTTGACATGGGGTTTTGCATCAGGCTTCCAGATCCTGGATCGCAGCTGCTGGAACTGCTTCTCTCCCTTTAATTGGTGCCACAGTTCTAACAAGATCTTATTGGGGTTCCCATCAAGTTATTCTTTCACTACCCCCACCTTCATGAAATCATCCCACATCTGGGTCCTTGAGACCTTCATGAGGCCCTTTGCACCTCTCCTTTCAGTCATAGTCTGTACTTCCTACTGTGCTCTTATTGTTTCAACCTCCCCAGATCTGCTAACATATGAGTAGCCTCACTTTTGGTTGCCCTATGTTGGGGGAAAGAATAGTCACTAGGGACCCAAAAAGAGATGGTGGAAATGAACGGAGCACCGGAAGTCTCATTCTTATGGTGAACAACTCATTGAAGCACTGGGGGTCCATATTATAGATGATGTTTTTCATGCCTAAGTCTCATAATACCTGCTGGAGCTCTGCATACATTTTCCAGCTAGTGGGTAAGTATGATAAATCACTCTGATTAGGCCAAGTTGCCCTGATGGCTGCTGTCATCCAATCCAGAAGCACCCAGTTCCCTGGGGTGTGACAGGCACTTTTGAACTGCTGCTGGTGGTAAGGGTGAGTCATCAGGAAAGCCAGTCTACTCATTTCAGAACTACATAACAATGTTTTCGATCTCTATATCCCAAAAAGCAAAAGCCATGTAGGCAGAGGTTCTAACATCTGCTGAAACCAGATGCTCATATCCACCAGCACATTCTGGGTATAATGGCGTTGCATGGAGGGCTCCACAACCTTTTGGTTGGGAGAGCTGCTCCTCCCCGTGAGGAGCGCTTAGTTGTTGCGTTTTTATTTTCTTAATTACAACGGGGTGAGACTTTAATGAGGGTGGGGCTGGTGCCTCAGATGATGGCCTCGGTGACAGTTAGGCCCTCGACCCCACCCCACCCCCCTCCATGACATCTCCTCTGCCATCTCTGAGGCGGAAGGCACCTCTCCTGGCAGAGAACCCCACCACACCTCTCCCGTCTGGGTGTGCCCTCACTCCCCACCTCCTCAGTAACCACCTAATGAGAGGGAGAATGACTACTTCTCTCCACCCCTTGGAAACACCTATTGACATGAACATTCACTAAGGCCCAGCAAGAGATTCTGTAAATACTGCAATTTTATCCACAGAAGCCAAGAAATAAAACATCACAGGGTGATAGAGAAAAGTAGTTTTAATATGCTGATCGTTATAGAAACCAAAGAGTACATGTTTGGTAATTATTGTATCTTGTCTCCTTTTATGAATGGTTAAAAACTCACTAATAGTTTAAAAACCTAGGTTACTGAATAATTTTCTGCCAAATTTATCCAAATAAAATCAATACTAATGACTGGCTAGGTGCAAGGCAAGCACACTGCCCTCTAACCTCTATTTGCCAATGAGTCAGCTTCCTTGCACAGTGTCCACACCTAGTGTTTCAGAAATGTGCAACTTCTAACTAGGTGGGAAAATCAAGCCTGTTTTAGGAACCTCCCTCATCTTAGCCATATTCTTCAATCTACGTTTATCATGAATGAAACAACTATTCGGAGTCATCTGAATCCTGTGTCTATTTCTCAATTTTTTCAAAACTGAGATTGAGAAAGTGTGTGACTAAACAATAACAATTAGTAGCCAGGTTATGGGTTATAAAACTAATATCATGAATACCACCTACATATGTGACCAAGCTGTGAGCCCAGAGGATAAACCAGGTCTGAATAGAAAATGATTTTTCACCTTCGGTTAAAGAAGTCAGAAATCAGTGATGTGATAGCGGTTATATCCATTGGTATTACTGAGGACTTGATAATTTAACTCTATGCCCTTCATTTAGTGGTGTAAGTAGGCTAAGAGACTCCCACAAGGACAAAAAAGCAAAGGTAAAATCTTAACTGAAGTATATATATTTCCTGGATTGAATATGATGGGTTAATAGCATAGGTTATGGCAGAAGCAAAGAATCAGACAAGCTAAATATCTCAGAAATCTACATGAACCATAGCCATAGGGTGAGGATACCTGCCCAGATGCTTTCTTCTGGCTGAAATGTAGAAGGCCATTAAACATTTTTGGTCCTAGATGGGGGCTGAAACTTGGAGAACCTTCCTCTCAAGTACTCTTAAATTTTGAGAAATCTGTACAGGGCCCTCTAGGTTCTTAATGGGCTCACAGGGGGAGGCTCTGCATAGAACAGATGATTAGCAATTAGAAAAATGCCTGGAGGCAGGCTTTTCTCAATTAGGTTGAATATCCAGGGTATAGTACTGTTTTTTATTTTCATCTCTTCTCTGGCTTATACTTGTTTTTCCATTTCCATGTGCTCTTTATTTCTATATATTGGTAACCTTATTTTTAAACATTTAATGTTATTTTTTATGGTATATCATCCAATTATAATAATGAATGTTATTTATTATCATTATTATCATTATTAGTATTCATAATATGTATTATGCAAATGAATTATATTTTAATTTTTTCTTTGTACTTTGTTAATGAAATAAATCTTGCTCAAATTTAATACTGGTTGGTATTTCTGGGAAGTTCGTTGAAACCATCTCTGGAGAATCAGACAAATTTACTTAAATAAATAATTCCTTTCAAAATCAATAAACTAGTCTTGAATCCTAATTCTACTGTTTGCTAGCAATAATTCACTTTTCCAAACTTTTATTTCTCCACATTTCTTTAGTGTAAATTATGACTATACATATAAGTTATAGGGTTACTTTCAGGGTTAACGATATTATAAATTTTCAACAAATTTTGGCTTCCATTTTATTTCCTTCAGATATTTAAAAATAACTATTTTAACAGGATTGTTAATTATAGCCATGCCTTTTTTTAAGTTTTGTTCACAGATTAATGTCAAATCTTACCTCTGTGTTTTTTCTCCTCACTATTGTTTCTTATTTTGCATGATTAGAAGTTTCAAATCATCATATTGGAAAATTATCTACTATGCAACTAATATTTGTCTGTGTGCCAGGCACAAAGCATTCTAGAATTTGGCATATGGGGCAGACATTCTCCTGGGCATTTGCCATTGAGAGTACAATAACGACAAGTAAACTTAAAATTTTAGTTTGGTAAGGTATGAAAGCAGGGGGTAAGTGATGACACTAGTGTGAATGAGTTGCACTAACCGAGGCCTGGTGGTACTATTGGTGGAATCATAAGACACGGTCAGCAAAATATTCCTTTTGGGAAAATCATTTGAACTGGAGGACCCTGGGAATGTGGAAGGTGAAAAATGGGGGGGAATTCCTGCCTACCTGGGCCGTGATATGAGAAGTGGCCTGAAGTAAGACAACAAGAATCAAAGGAAGTTTTGATGTGTTGCACTATAGAAGTGAAAGTGAGTATGGAATGTAACGAGTGATGAAATGCTGATCTTTCTTTAGAGAAATACCGTTAGTTCTGGGGGTAAGGAGGCTTCCCCTCTCCTGGACAAGTTCTCTGTGAATCTGGTGAAACAAAAGGAGAACATGGGGAAGGAAAGGTAGATGGGGAGAAAGGGTTTTTATTGCTCACAGCTTGCTCGAGGTTGCTAGCCAGTCCTTGCTTCTTCCGTCCCTTCTGGCTGTGACCCAAGCTCTAACCTGCAGACCACCCCTTCCATCAGGATCTGCATGGATGGGACCTTGGGGATTGGTGTGCTCCACACCACTTAGGTACCAGGAATGGAGGTGAGGAGAGAATGGCCACTGTCTCTCCACACCTTGACCCAGATTGACCAGAGGCTCTGCTGTGCTGTACAGGCACTGGTATGAAAATGGCCTAAGGTCAGGTGGGAAATTCTGGAAACTCTTGGTGAAAGTTCTATTTACCCCGTGGGTATATAATTTGGACTCTTGAAATGACTTTTTTTTTTCATTTAAAAAAAGCAAATTCTCACATTGATATTGGTATTTACATTATGTTCTGTTTCCCTTTTTTCATTCCCCAGTTATTTGGCTTACTGGTTATGAATTTATCACTCTTTTAGCCCTGTACTGATTTCCTTGGATTCACTGGCATCTGTTTGCTTAAATTGTTTACATTCAAGCTTTAACATTTTGATTGGTACAGCATATGAATTTGTTTTATGTCACTTCAGGGAAAGATTAATCTTTAACAGGAATTACCAGTGCATTTCTCTCTTTATTTACACTGAATTCATGTCCCTTTTGCAATTTTTAAATAACTTTTATATAGGATTGGATGTAGTCGATAAAATATGTGAATCTTGTGATTTTAAAGATTCTTCATTAGTAAATGTTTCTTTCAAATCCTAAATTGTATACTTATTCCTGTTTTAAAATATATCTGCGGTTTATGAAATATTTCCTTGCACTTAGAAAAGTATTGATTCTTTTCAATATTATGTCTCTTCTTAGTTGAGTAAGGTGGACTTTTGTTTTGTTTTGTTTTGTGTTTTATTTGGAAGAATGGTGTGCACCATTGTACTAACATTTTATGACATATTTCCCAATCCTTTCAGCATTGCAAGGAAACATTAGAAGTGAAGTCATGCTTAGATTTCGGGGAACACCTAATTCTCACTTTTATTCATTAAGATTATCATCTCAAAGAGGTTTCTTTATAAGGTGATGAAAGGAGTGACTTGACCAGCAACAGTACTGAATGGAAGGCTATGCACAGACCAGGAAAGGAGCAAATTAGATAGAAACTGAAGAAAATATACTTAGGGATCCTGACATCAATGTTCCCCTAATTCTTTGAGAGCAATATAAACCTTTTGACTAAGTCACTAAAGGCTTGTTTCACTTGTTTGTTCCTCAGAGTGTAAATGAATGGGTTCAGCATGGGGGAAATGGAAGTAGTGAGTAGTGTTACTCCCTTATTAATGGCCATTTCATCTTTTGCTGAAGGTTTGATATAAACAAAGATGCAGCTGCCGTAGGTGATGGAAACCACAATAATGTGGGAAGAACAGGTGGAAAAGGCTCTTGTCCTCTGCTGGGCAGAGGGGAGTCTTAGAATTGTTCTGATGATGTACGTGTAGGACAGAACCACACACACCAGAGTCATGAGGAAAATCATCACAGAGTTGATGAGAACCATCTGCTCTATGAGCCATGTATCTGAGCATGAGATCTTCAGCATAGGGTTAGCATCACATGCAAAGTGGTCAATGGCATTAGAGGCACAGAATTCCAGGTCCAGTCCCAAGCTGAGTGGTGGCAATATGATCAATAATGTAGTCATCCAACAGCAGAAGACGAGCCTTTTGCAGACCCTGTAGTTCATAATCGTCATGTAATGCAGGGGTTTGCAGATGGCTACATATCGATCAAAGGACATGGTGGCCAAGAGAAAAAATTCTGTTACTGCAAAAACATCTGTAAAAAATAGTTGGCATACACAAGCATTATAGGTCATAGTCCTATCACCTGTTGATAAGCTGTACAAGAATCTAGGAATGCAGGCAGAAGTGAATGAGATTTCTAAAAGGGAAAAATTTTGGAGAAAAAAGTACATCGCAGTTTTAAGGTGAGAATCTGCTAATGTGAGGATGATGATGCTCAGGTTTCCAGTTACACTCAACATGTAGGTGACCAGTAGAAATATAAAAATCAGAATCTGTAGCTGAGGATCATCTGTCAATCCCAGGAGGATGAAACTGGTGAGAGATGTGTGGTTTCTCATTCCTGGGTCCTGACCTTTGCCCAATCTGCATGTAAAGAGAGAGAATTAAGATCTGAGAAGATGGTGGGAAAAGTGTGTTACAATGGAATTTGTTCATAAAAGCCAAGCAATGTATTTTACATGTATTTTTTTTTACTTCACAATGAATTTAAAAATAATTCATACTCTTAGCTCTGTTGATAGCATATCATTAGATTGGTTAGAAACCTGACTTTGAAATGTTTTCACTGCAATATATGCTAAGACAGACATTTCATATTGCAGCCCACTGTATATGCTCACATCCACACAAATACGTATTCATAGACATGTATCTGAAACAAAAATGTGAATAAATTACTAATAACCCTTAGGTGCCCTGCTCTCTGATGTTTTATGTTCTAATGTATCTCATTAAAAATAAATATCATCTAATTGATTTTATAGTCTACTAAATGGTCATGACCTGTATTTCTTTTAAAAAATTAACTTTTCATGAATCCTGTTAATAATATTGTCCTAGCAAAACATATTCTTAAAGAATAGTTTTTAAATGTGCACTCACAATTTAATTTGCACTTTGGAATAGATTGGTTCACAGCACATTTGTTCCCCTAGGACTATTTCCCATATCATTAAACAAAATTTTACTCAGTTTCACTATCTGCTTCTAACCATTTTTTTACTGTAATAAATTAAAGACTGATGATGTGTGTCTGATACACAAGATGTTTCTAGATCCTCTACCAATGAAGCTGAAGACTCTGTTCGACTACATGAGTCATCCTGCATGGACTACCTGTCTGGAAAAAAAATTCATCTAATCATTTATGTTTTTTTTCCCTCCCCCTTACTCCATCTATTTGCTGATTCTGAATGGCACTTTCTTATTCATTCCTGGTTTCTACTTGAACTATTAAGAGAAGTCCTTCCAAAACTCTGAAGGCACATTAAAAATGTCTTTGTGTCCTACTAGAGGATCTAAAAACATTGTTGAAAACAGGATTTTTAAAATCTTGTTTAATGTAATAGCCACAGACTGTAGGAGACTGAGATATAGAGTTAATTCAAGGTAATATTTACCCTCAGACCTAGATCAAGTTATATTATTCATTATGTGGACTCAATTTTAAAACTACTCTGACACCTCTTACTTTTGCCATGTCCCTGACTCTAATTTAGAGGATTCTCATTGGCTTTTACTTTTGGTGGTGGAAATGTTCAGAGTGGCTCCTAAGTTACATCATAACCTGAGTATATACTCATTACATATGTAACACCTGCATGAAGACAAAAAAAGTTTTAATTGACTTATTCCTGTGTTTGGCAGATAAATAGTTTTCCTTTTATGGATTCCCTTCTTGCTTCCTTAGCACACCTCCCAGAAATATATTAACACCAGAGATTCAAACTCTTTAATTATGAATTTGGACCCTCAAGTTCTCAGTGGTTGTTCTTCAGCTAACACCAATGAACTACATTAATACCTGCTAGATGATTTTGTTCACCAATGCTTGTTTAAGGCCTTAAGTAAATTGAAAAAACTCTGTATCATTTACTATATAAATTCTAATTAATTGGCTATTTGAGGGTTTCACTTAATTGCTTTAAAGCAGTCCTTTTCTTCAGAAGTGAGAGATACTCTGTACTCACCATCTGCCCATTTCCCATAGTTAATCTCCGAGAGTTTACAGGTTTTGGTAAAGAGATGCAGGGAAGACCCTGGTTTGTTGTTTTAGGGTGAGCCAGGCATTCCCAAGAATGTGAGAATCACATAGCTAACAATAAATTAAATGAATAGTTACAATAGATTAAGTAATTAAAATAAATAAATAGACTAATAGACTTGAGACATAGAAATGGAAACATATAGAGACCACCTACCTGTCTTTCCTTCAGTCTTAACACAACTGTGCCTTACACAACCCTGGAAATCTTAAGCCTTGTCCTCACTTCCAAATATCTTGAAAATAAATTGACCCTACTGTTTGACACTATATGTTTACTTCTTTTGTCTTTTAGAAAACTTAACATTTTAGAGAGTGCAGTAATGTAAATTACATCAGCAGATGATTTCCGATTCAAGGTTGCTTCTAGAAGCCCTTCATTTCACCTATTTTTAGGTGACCTACTATTTGTTGATATACAAATCCAGCCCTATCAAAGTCTCCAATCAATTCAAAATTTTAAACTCTTGTTTCTTTAACAATTTAATTAACTATTCATATCTCTCTACTTTTGTAAAATGTATCAAACTTGTTTCTTAAAGAAGATAATTTTCTAAGTCTCTCAAAGACCACAGACATTGATTTGTCCATGAACATCCTGAGGGTTAGAAGGATGAGTAAAGGTTTACATAGGCTTGTATGTGGACAGAAGTCCCAGGTGAATTATGATTAGATGTTATTTACCAATGTTTTGTGTAACCTTTTGGCAAAGATCCTGGAACAGGCAGCAGTGGGGATGGTGTCTTCAGAGAATTGAAGATTCCACAATGATATTCAATGAAGGACTTTACACAAAATAAAAATCTAATGAAAAAAAGCAAGAATACCTTTTCCTCCTTTCCTATTCAGTAACATTATAGCTGCTAATAGCTGTAAGAAAACACAGTTAGCCCTTTTCTTCTTTGATAACATTTTTAATTAAAGTAATTCTTATTTAAACAAATTAACATAACAAAAATAGAAAAATTAAGTCTAAAGGTAAAAACCACCGTTAATGTCTCTATTTTGCACTTCCTCAAATATCCTATGTAAATATATTCATATTAATGGGTATATTCACAAATATGAAATATACTTTATGGGTTGTTTTTCAAAACACTGACAAAAACTAAAAATTCTTTTTGTCTTAACACTTATAAATTTGTATAATCACTTGGGGAATATGTAACATTTATTTTAGTGTGCTCCATTATAATTTTAAATCAATCCTAACAGTTAAAACTTTGTGCTTTCTTAAAATACTTTCACTATTATAAAAAAATGACCACCTCAAGTTTATTATGATTCTGTAATTTTTATTATAAATTTATGTTACTTTTTAAATAGACATTCAGCTATGATGCACAATATGTTTTATACAAATATCTTTTTCCTCTTATGATATTTCCTAGAATTGAGCATTAATTTTTTATTACTTCTTATATATTAACAACTTAATTGTTATGTATGTTGCAAATATTTTACCACTTATTTGTTGGTTTTTATTTATGTTTATGCTGTTTTCTTTACATAGAATCTCATGTTACATTTTACATGTTACATCTCATGTATCAATATATAAAGAAATTTATTGTTTTTTTGAACAGGCTTCATATTTTTCATATACTTCATATATTATATTTTTTTTATTAGGTCCTTTTTTCAAATTATTTTTGCTTGATATTTATCAATTTTATTAATATTTAATAAAACTTTTACTATTAAACATTTAATATTTAATAATGATATTTGTTAGTATTTACTAATATTTAATAAAAATGAAATATTTCAATATCAAACCATAATGGTTTTCTATGAACCAGCAAAAGCAATCATCAGAAAAGAGAACAAAGCTGGAGGTATAACATTTCTGAATTTCAAACTACTCTACAAAGCTACAGTTCAAACACTATGGTCCTGGCATAAAAACAGACACACAGATCAATGGAATAGAATATACAGCCCAGAAATAAGCCTCCATATACATCATTTGACAAGGGAGTCAAGAACACTCAGTGGGAAAGGAGTCTTTTCAGTAATGGTGTTGGGAAACTGAATGACCACATACAGAAAAGTAGAATGGATCCTGACTTGCACAACTCATGTAAATTAACTGGCAGTGGATTAAAGACTTAAACAGAAGACTTGCAACTATAAAACACCTGGAAGACAATATAGGGAAGAATCTCCTTTACATTAGTCTTGGGAATAATATTTTTGATATGACACAAAAACCAGTGACAAAAGCAAAAATCACTAAGTGTCACTCATTGATTTGACATCAAACTGAAACTTTTGCATAAAAGGAAACCATCAACAAACTGAAAAGGCAACCTACTGAACAGGAGAATATTTTTGGGGAAACCATACCAGATAAACCATACCAGATAAACAGTATGGATGATCCTCAAAAATTCCAAAATATATAAGAAACACATTCAACTCAATAATAATGACAAAAAAATAAAACTGATTAAAAAATGGGGAGAGGAACTACACAAACATTTTTAAAAGAAGACTTCCACATGGCTCACAGGTATATGAAAAGATGATCAACATCATAAATCATCAGGGAAATGCAAATCAGAACCACAATGAAACAACTCACAGAATTGGAGAAAAATTTGCAAATCATGTATCTGATAAGTGGTCAATATCCAAAATATGTAAGGAACTCATACAACTCAATAGAAAAAAACATTTGATTAAAAGAACAGTAGAGAGCCTGAATGGACATTTCTCCAAAGAAATGTCCAACACCATTGAAGTTTGTCCAACACCATTGAGTTTTCTCAACACCATTGAAGAGATTATCCTTTCTTGATTATATATTCTTGGTTCCTTTATTGTAAATTAATGGACCACATGTGCATGGGCTCTCTATGCAAGTTCATTTTTCTGTGTGTCCGTTTTGTATGCCAATACTGTGCTGTTTGATGACTATAGATTTGTAGTTTGAAATCAGGACGTGTGATGCCTCCATTTCGTTCCTCTCTCAGGGTTGCTTTGTTTACTTGGAGTCTTTTGTGGTCCCATAAGGGGTTTAGGCTCTTAGAGGGAAGGCTTGCATTTTTATTCCTTCATTAGAATGTTCACTATGACATTGCTGTATATGGCCTTCATTATGTTATGACACAATTCTACATCCACTTTGTTGAGCTTTTTTTTAATCATAAATGGGTGTTGAATTTTGTCAAATGACTTTTATTCCTCTATTAGATGATATGATTTTTTCTTTCATTCTTTCAATGTGGCCTTTTATATTGATTGATTTATATATGCTGAACCATCCTTGTATTGAGTGCATAAATTCTACTAGGCCATGGTATACAATTTCTTTAACATGCTTTTTAATAAGGCTTGCTTGTATTTTGTTGAGAATTTTTTCATTTATGCTTATCAGGGATATTGGACCATGATATTATTTTCTTGTAATGTCTATGCCTGGTTATAGTATCAGCGTAATACTGTTCTCAGGAAATGTGATTGGAGTGTTCACTCCTCTTCTATTTCTGGAATAGTTTGAGAAGGAATGCCATTAATTCACCTTTAAATGCTTTGTAGAATTCACTACTGAAGCTGTGTGATCCTCACATATTGTTTGCTGGGAGGTTTTTGATTACTGATTCGATCTCCTTACTAGCAATTGGTCTGTTTACATATTCCAGTTCTTCATGATTCATTTTTGATAGGTTGTCCAATTTGTTGGCATATAATTTTTTTTACTTAAGTATGGTTGGTATGGAACTGTATATTAATCAGTCAGTAAATATCATTTTTAGTTGTTATATCTTCCCTAACTATTTTGCCCAGGTAGAAAGATTTGCTCAGAGTTTTGAAGCACAGTTTCATTGATTTTTTAAAATTGTTTTTCTTGTAAGAAGTGCTCTTTGCTTACTTTTTCACCTTTCTAAAACTTTTCTGGGTCTGAGGAGAGTTCATCTCCTTACAGGGCCTGCTGAATAGGAAGCAGTATTGTGTTCTGGTCAGATGCATGGACTCTTGATCCAGATTACTTAAAACTTGGGTTCAAACTTCAGCTTTTGTCTGTTAATTGTGTTTCTTAGGTTCCATTCCTCAGTCTCCTTTACAATGTAAGACTGATAATGGCAGTATGTTATTATTAATGACTTATAACAATATATGGATGATAATAGCAATATATGGTTTTTAATAGATTCTGTAATTTCCAGGCATATTATTTAAAACAATGCATGGCATATAATAAGCTGCATGAACACTATTACTATTTCACTTGACCATAGAGCTCTCCTGCATGTATTGATGGCACACATAATCTGTGCCACTTATTGGCACATCAATACGTACAGCCTTGTACAATTTATTGTAGTAACTTTTCATGGTCGTGTATATTATATATATTGTATTGTTTTTCTGGGGCAGATTTACTTTGTTGCATTTTCAATACTGCTTAGCAAATGTTGGACAGACATTCAGTATTTATCAAATTTTGAACAAAACGTGCTTTGAGGACCAGAGAATTTCTTTGGCTTTTTCTAATCCTAGGAGAAGTTATTATCTGAGCAAGAGACACATTCGTTTTTTGGAGGTTTCTAATATTTAAAGTAACAAAGTTTTTCTCCTATCTTTAGAGCAGCCACTTAGGGATAATTGTGCTGACAAACAATACATTCCCTGGGGGTCTTGCTTCTGAGGGACTAATAAAGGCTTTTGTTGCCATCTTCAAGAAAAAAAAAACTTAAATAGATGTTTAAGAGACACTCTGGAGAGACTGGTAAGAAAGTTGCAATGGGAGCGTCAAACACGGGTCATCAGCAAGGCAAGGAAAAGAACCAGAGAGAAGGAACAGTGCGGTTGAATGGCATGCCTGCACTCAGCAGTCTGCAAAGGAGATATTTACATTTTCTTTCTCATCCATTATTGAAGAAGCCATATACTTTTCTCAGCATGGAGAAAATAGCTGTCGTTTAACTTGAGGATTGTGTTTATTTTTTCATAGACCTTATTTCTTTAAAGAACCGTTTTAGGTTTACAGAAAAATTGGATAGTATAAATACATTGTCTCCATGTATCACATGCCAAGTTTCTTCTCTTAATATCTTTTGTTAGCATAATGCATTTGTTACTATTAATGGCCAATAGCGATACGTTCCTATTAAATAAAGTCCATAGTTTATTCAGATTTCCTTAGTTTTCACCTAATAGCTTTTTCTATGCCAGGATGCAGCCAGAACACTGTGCTACATCTAGTTGTTACACGTCCTTCGGCTTCTCTTGGATTTGACAGTTTGGCACACTTGCCTTGTATCTGAGACCTTGACAGTTTTGAGGAGTTACGGGTCAGGTACTTCACAGGTTGTCCCACTGTTGGAACTGGCCTGATGCTACTGGGAAGATCACAGAGGGAACGTGGCACCTTTATCACATCATGTCAGGGATACATACCATCAGCCTGACTTATGATTGTTATTGACCTGGATCACTGAGAGAGTTTTTGTCAGTTTCTCCACTGTAGAGCCTTCCCTTCCTTTAGGATGGAGTATCTTTATAAGTTATTTTGAATTCTTCTGCAATAGGAGATTCTTCTCTTCTCCTTAACTTACTCAGTCATTTATTTTTATCAGTATGGATTCATAGATACTTATTTTACACTTTGGATTGTAATCTAATACTATTCCATTTATTTCGTTACCAAAATCGTCCCAGCTTTGGCCACTGGGAGATCTTCTAGTTGGTTTTGTTGTTCCTTGGACATACCTCATAATGTTAATATATTTATTTATATTTTGTAACAAGGCCTGTACTTAAGGTTTCTAGAAACTAAGGGAAGGGATGAATTTAGGAGGTCCTGCTTTCATGTAAGCACCCTCTTTTTCCTTTCTAATACTGAAATACAAGCTCTGTAAGACCTGAATTCTTGTCCTATCTGTTGATAAAACAGTACCTGGTATATAATGTTTACTCAGTAATTGCTGAATGAGTAAATGAAAGAATGATGTTAGGTCTTGGATGGAAGCAGGAGAAATAGTGTGAACCATTGTAGCGTGAGGTGTAGGTGATACCAAATTAGATGATACCTAATAGGAAGGGAGAATGTGGTTTCATTAGAATTATTGGAGAAAAGTTAAGGAGTATATTAAGGAAATAATTTATAAATATTAAAAGCTTCCATAATCATATGTTATTGGGCTACAGGAGACTTCTTATAAAAATAGTTCAAGTCATGCAGTCAAATCTATTTCTACAATTGGAAACTAATATAGAGATGATAAACTGGTATGTACTATGAGGAACATATTTAAATGGTTCCTTTATCAAAAATATTTGACCTTGAAGAATCGTAGAGAAAAAATTATGTACATAGAACATAAACAAATTCAAACCTTGTGGGAAAATGACAGAATATGTGTAATTAAAATAATACCTAAAGGGTTTTATAGAAATAGAAAAAAATTATTTTGGGCAGAGAAGATGAGGGGAGGGAAATGGAGAATAGATTTGAGAGGGCCTCTGAAAAATGGCATACTTTGAATAGGGCATAAATAGAGTTTGTATAGGGGAGAATGAAGGGAATTTCAAGTGAGTGATTGTCATGTGAAAAAGCTTAGTTTTTGGATTAGGGTTAATGTCAAGGAATTGCAGGAAGTGTTTGGATTATGAGGCTGAACACAGATTTTAGAAACTCCTGACTGGTAAAAGGATGAATTTCAAATTTAAAAACTAGAAGTTTCTGAAAAATTTAAACAATAGTGAACCAATTAAAATAGTGTTTAGCAGCATATAAACTGTGATATTGCCTAGGATAAATGATATGGAGAAGAAATTAGAAATAGAATATTATTAAGCAGTTGTCAAGATAATCTGATTTAAAGATAAAATTTTATATTAAAACTATGACAGGAAGATGAGATGTAAGCAGTAACTTTTTGGTGGGAAGAAACTGATAACACTGAGTGACAGAAACAGGGGATCTAGGAGGAAGTGCTGAAATAGAGTGGGGTGGGTTAGAACTTTGCCTCTTCCATGTGAAATTGCTTACACCTACATGTAAAATCAAATTCCACAAAATTCTGAATATTTTCATTTGTTCAAATTGGGCAAAGTGAAAAGCCATGATCAGTTTCAGTAATATCTGAGTCATGTTTATGAACTGGAGTCCAAGAGTGACTCAAGGTATTCAGTGCACTAATTCCAGCTCAAAACACCTGAGACGAAGCCCCCTTTTTGCATTCCCTCTTGCCAAGTAGATGAACAAAAGGAGAATATCTCATCATGTAAAACACATGTTAAAGAAAGGTAAATGGATGTGGGGCTTATTCAATAAATGATCTTAAAATAAATTTTAATTTGGAGAAAAACACCCTAGACCCTGTCATTTGTTCTATTAAGACCTCCTCATGATACATCCAAGCTGCACCCCCAGCCTGCACATCCCCGCTTGTCCTGGCCCCTGCCTCCCGTCCAGCCACTGGCATGTCCTGTCTGCTCCAGTCTTCGGATGCTTCAAGCTCTTCCCTCCTGGGGGCTTCCACACGTACTGTCCCTTGGTCTGGAGGGTTCCTCCCTCAGGTTCCCAGTGGGCCTCTCCAGCCCCGCCCCACCAGAGTTGCTCTGCATTTTATCTCCTTGCTCCCTTGATCTTTGTGACTCGCAGGTCATGTTTACGTGTTTGTGTGTTCTTTCTCTGGACAGGGCCATCCATACGTGTCCTCTGTGTTCTCAGCCTGTGTAGCCCCTGAACACACTTGGTTCCTTGGCAGCCCCAGAGAGGTTGATCACCAGCCCACGGTCCCACAGAAGGGTAACGAGCTAGGATTCAGACTGAGGATGCAAAATGCACATACCTAACCCCTCTTCCCACCTGCTCCTGCCATGTTTCTGGGCTGTCTTCTGTGTGTGGATCTCATGAATGGTTATGGGTCCATGGCATTCGTTGTGTGTGCACACTTGTGTGCACAAGTGTGGAAGTATATAAGGCAAAGGAGGGCTCTACCCCAGTAGGGTGTTGCCTCTCTACTTGGAAGGCTTCTTGGGTGTCTCCACCTCCCATTCATTTCTGCCCGAGTCGGCATCAGCTCCTTTCCCGAGGGCTTGTCACAAGGCATGTCCCTGCTCCCCACGGAACCTCCTCCCTGCTTTGTGCTTCCCAGCCAGACCCCAATGTGACACCTTCAGTGAAATCAAAAGGCCAACCCCAGGACATTGTGCAAGCTTTAATATTGCATAGAAATTGCTGTAGTAACATGTTCCTTCAAGAAGTTTGACTTCCCCATTATAGCATTCTGCTCATGATTGCGTTTCTCATGTGGGTGAGACCAGCACAGGAACAAGCCATGGAGAGCCTTCTCAGCTGTGTTTCTGCCCCAAAGGGATAGGAATGGGAAAGGGCCCCTTAAATAATAGTGATTCACAATGCAACGTAACTCTCATCCTTTGGATTTTGGACTGCTCGTTTGTAATTGAATATGGGATAGATATTAGACTATCAAGGTCCTTTGGCTTATGTGAATCCATCCATTTATCATCTACCCTTCCATGAATTCACCCAGTCCATCCATTTATCCAACATTTAATTTCATTTTTTTATACTTTATCCAAGCTACCTGTATAGTCTGTCAGTCCAAACACCTATTCTTCCATTCATCGATCCATTCAGTTACTCCATTCATCCCATCTACCCGTTCACCTACCTGTTTGTCCATCCACTGGTCATCTAATTATGCACCCAGCTAGCCAGCCTCTACCCAATCCATCAGATGAGCTGTGCTCCCATCATACTCATACCTCCAGCTCTCCATCTGTGTCCAGCCATCTCACCGTCCAGGCTCCTGGCACATCCTTCTAGCTGTCTTTGGCGGCCAGGTGGGCTGCGGTGGCCAGCCGGGCTCCTGCTGCAGCTGTGCCTACAGTGGGGCAGGTATGGCTCTGGGGCCGACAGTGGCTATAGGTCTGCAAGTGGGTGACAGGAAGGCTGTGTGTCTCTGTGTCCATGGGTGGCCATGCTTGAAGGAAGCTGTTCCTCCTCTTCCTCCTTTTCCAGCACACCCACCTTTGCAGAGACTCTGGCAGCCCCTGGTTATATAGGCGGTGTTGACTTGAGGGTACAGGCTGCGGGGTGAGACAGATGTTACATGGTCCCCTACCCCTTGCCCTACCCCCAGGGTGGGGCTTCAGGAGCACTTTGGGGGAGTCCCACCTTTTAAGAGTAGGGAGTCTTGGGTCACACTGAGCTGGATCCGCATCCCGGAGCTGCTCCAAGTCTCAGTTTACTATCTTTGTAGAATGGGGACAATCAGAATATCTGTGTCCCAGGGACTTCGGGAGGAATTAAATGAGAGAACCCATGTCCAGCAGATGGCTCAGAGACAGCCCGCAGCAAATGCTCAATATACACCATCTCTCAGCTGTTTACTTCCCACCTATGTAGCTCGGAAGCCGTGCACAGCCCTGACCCCAGTACGGTTGGCTGGCTGGGCAGGTGGTTGATACGGTAGCTGACCAGTGTACAGACAGGCGGGAAGGAGTGAATGTGAAGGGATCAGACGGCTTACTGGATGGACGATGGGTGGTCCCGGGCTCTGCCCAGCAAGCACACTTCCCCAGCAAGATTTAAAGCCAGGAGACTGAGAGCCAGCTTCAAATCCCAGTTTGCATGGGTGTCCAATGTGGGTTGGTTATATGGGTTTATAAGGCTTGGGTTCCTTATCTGATAAAGATACATCACTCCTTCCTTCCTGGTATTCTTGTGAGCCAGAGATGTCCGTCAAGCCACTGGAGGTCTTGAAAAACTGTCTTTTCCCTTCTGGTTCCTGCCTCCTGCCTCTGCTCCCCTCCTTGCTAACAAAGCCCCACCGTACAGTGGGAATCCTGCTGTCCCTGCCTGGACCTCCCGGCCCCTACAGAAAAAAGCCCAAACTTGTGGTGGCACATGAGGCCCTGTGCAAACTCCAGAGTCTTGGGTGTTCCATCCATAGCTGCCCACCCTTCCCCACACCTTGGTGATGCCCCTGGGCTTAACTCTTGGCCACTCTTGGCCTGTATCTCCCCACTCCCCGTCCCATGAAACTCCCTCCATCTCCATCTCCTGGCTTCTGCCCCTGGGCAGGTCCCCCCAGCCCACATCTACTTCTCACTCTCGATTGCTCACACACAACTTGGGCTGCTGTTATAAAGATTTGCAGTATTGTATTCTGCTCATATGCATGGACTCTTGATCCAGATTACTTAAAACTTGGGTTCAAATTTAGGCTTTCATCTGTTAATTGTGTTTCTTAGATTCCATGCCTCAATCTCCTTTGCAACACAAGACTGGTAATGGCAGTATGTTATTATTAATTACTAAAAACAACATATGGGTGATAACAGCAATATAGGGTTTTTAATAGATTCTATTATTTCCAGGCATATTATTTAAAACAATGCATGCATATAATAAGCTGCATGAACACTATTACTATTTTATTTGACCATAGAGCTCTCCTGTATGTACTGATGGCACACATAATCTGTGCCACTTATTGGCACATCAATACCTACAGCCTTGTACAATTTATTGTAGTAACTTTTCATGGTCGTGTATATTATATATATTGTATTGTTTTTCTGGGGCAGATTTACTTTGTTGTATTTTCAATACTGCTTAACAAATGCTGGGCAGACATTCAGTATTTATCAAATTTTGAACAAAACGTGCTTTGAGGACCAGAGAATTTCTTGGGCTCTTTCTAATTGTAGGAGAAGCTATTACCTGAGCAAGAGACACATTCGTTTTTTGGAGGTTTCTAATATTTAAAGTAATAAAGTTGTTCTCCCATCTTTAGAGCAGCCACTTTGGGATCAATTGTGCCGACAAACAATACATTCCCTGGGGGTCCTGGTTCTGAGGTGCTAATAAAGGCTTTTGTTGTCATCTTCAAGAACAAAAGTTAAATAGATGTTTAAGAGATACTCCAGAGAGATTGTTAAGAAAGTTACAGTGCGAGCATCAAACATGGGTCATCAGCAGGCTAACGCAAAGAACCAGAGAGAAGGAACAGTGTGGTTGAATGGCATCCCTGCCCTCAGCAGCCTGCAAAGCAGATATTTACATTTTCTTTCTCATCCATTATTTAAGAAGCCATATACTTTTCTCAGAATGGGGAAAATAGCTGTCGTTTAACTTGAGGATTTTGTCTATTTTTTCATAGACCTTATTTCTTTAAATAACTGTTTTAGATTTACAGAAAAATTAGATAGAATAAATATATTGTCCCCATACATCACATGCCAAGTTTCCTCTCTTAACATCTTTTGTTAGCATGATGCATTTGTTACTATTAATGGGCCAATAGCGATACATTCTTATTAAATAAAGCCCATAGTTTATTCAGACTTCCTTAGTTTTCACCTAATATCTTTTTCTACACCAGGATGCAGCCAGAACACTGTGCTACATCTAGTTGTCACACGTCCTTAGGCTTCTCTTGGCTGTGGCAGTTTGGCACACTTGCCTTGTATCTGAGACCTTGACAGTTTTGAGGAGTTACGGGTCAGGTACTTCACAGGATGTCCCACTGTTGGAACTGGCCTGATGCTATTGGGAAGATCACAGAGGGAACGTGGCACCTTTATCACATCATGTCAGGGATACATGCCATCAACCTGACTTGTGATTGTTACTGACCTGGATCACTGAGAGAGTGTTTGCCAGTTTCTCCACTGTAAAGCCTTCCCTTCCTTTAGGATGGAGTATCTTTATAAGTTATTTTGAATTCTTCTGCAATAGGAGATTCTTCTCTTCTCCTTAACTTACTCAGTCATTTATTTTTATCAGTATGGATTCATAGATACTTATTTTACACTTTGGATTGTAATCTAATACTATTCCATTTATTTCGTTACCAAAATCGTCCCAGCTTTGGCCACTGGGAGATCTTCTAGTTGGTTTTGTTGTTCCTTGGACATACCTCATAATGTTAATATATTTATTTATATTTTGTAACAAGGCCTGTACTTAAGGTTTCTAGAAACTAAGGGAAGGGATGAATTTAGGAGGTCCTGCTTTCATGTAAGCACCCTCTTTTTCCTTTCTAATACTGAAATACAAGCTCTGTAAGACCTGAATTCTTGTCCTATCTGTTGATAAAACAGTACCTGGTATATAATGTTTACTCAGTAATTGCTGAATGAGTAAATGAAAGAATGATGTTAGGTCTTGGATGGAAGCAGGAGAAATAGTGTGAACCATTGTAGCGTGAGGTGTAGGTGATACCAAATTAGATGATACCTAATAGGAAGGGAGAATGTGGTTTCATTAGAATTATTGGAGAAAAGTTAAGGAGTATATTAAGGAAATAATTTATAAATATTAAAAGCTTCCATAATCATATGTTATTGGGCTACAGGAGACTTCTTATAAAAATAGTTCAAGTCATGCAGTCAAATCTATTTCTACAATTGGAAACTAATATAGAGATGATAAACTGGTATGTACTATGAGGAACATATTTAAATGGTTCCTTTATCAAAAATATTTGACCTTGAAGAATCGTAGAGAAAAAATTATGTACATAGAACATAAACAAATTCAAACCTTGTGGGAAAATGACAGAATATGTGTAAAATAATACCTAAAGGGTTTTATAGAAATAGAAAAAAATTATTTTGGGCAGAGAAGATGAGGGGAGGGAAATGGAGAATAGATTTGAGAGGGCCTCTGAAAAATGGCATACTTTGAATAGGGCATAAATAGAGTTTGTATAGGGGAGAATGAGGGAATTTCAAGTGAGTGATTGTCATGTGAAAAAGCTTAGTTTTTGGATTAGGGTTAATGTCAAGGAATTGCAGGAAGTGTTTGGATTATGAGGCTGAACACAGATTTTAGAAACTCCTGACTGGTAAAAGGATGAATTTCAAATTTAAAAACTAGAAGTTTCTGAAAAATTTAAACAATAGTGAACCAATTAAAATAGTGTTTAGCAGCATATAAACTGTGATATTGCCTAGGATAAATGATATGGAGAAGAAATTAGAAATAGAATATTATTAAGCAGTTGTCAAGATAATCTGATTTAAAGATAAAATTTTATAATAAAACCATGACAGGAAGATGAGATGTAAGCAGTAACTTTTTGGTGGAAGAAACTGATAACACTGAGTGACAGAAACAGGAAGAGTTAAGAGGAAGAGCTGAGATAGAGTGGGGTGGGTTAGAACTTTGCCCCTTCCATGTGAAATTGTTTACACCTGCACATAAAATTAAATTCCACGAAATTCTGAATATTTTCATTTGTTCAAATTGGGCAAAGTGAAAAGCCATGATCAGTTTCAGTAATATCTGAGTCATGTTTATGAACTGGAGTCCAAGAGTGACTCAAGGTATTCAGTGCACTAATTCCAGCTCAAAATACCTGACACGAAGCTCCCTTTTTGCATTCCCTCTTGCCAAGTAGATGAACAAAAGGAGAATATCTCATCATGTAAAACAGCTGTTGAATATTGTCTTTCATCAATCAACTGAATTTCTATTATTGGTCCAGTTGACATACACTTGGTTCATGAAGTAGGCAGGATATTATTATTTTGAATCTTTATAATATTTTTAACTTTCTCCATCATCATCCACAACAAAGAATGAGATTCGTAGACAGACAAGCTCTTCTTGCTAAGGATTCACAACTCGGGTGGAGTGATCAACACAACTACTAAGTACACCCATCCATCCAATAGATGCATGCTTAAAATACCAGAAGAGAAACTAGAGAATTTTGGATTTTTGTGGGTATTTTAAGAAATTTTGAATAAACTAAGAAGAAAGGCCTTGGAGATCCTTCCTGAATATTTTTGAAGTATAACAGAAGTTTTTACTCCTAGTATGGCCATTACTTTGTAGGAAAAATTGCAAATATGAAAAAGATAAATGGTACATTTGAACAACTCAGTTATGTTTAATAAACATAGGCACTATTTATGTACTGTGAGAGCACAAAACTTTACTTTCACAATTACAGAACATGAAAAGAATAAAAAGACTGTTTTTACCACTTAATAGAACGAATTCCAATCATTGGGTCCAAGATCCTTTTAAGACAATTATTCTTTTTTCCACATCTCTCCCTCTTCTCTATCATTTTTTTCAGACTGTACCTAAATTTTATCTTCAATAGTCAATTTACACTAAGCAATGAAATGCCCCTTATAATGTCCTTCTTGAATTATGATCTTTTTTGATGTTTTGGCAATCCTGCTAATCCATAACATTCTTTTTTTAACCGATGTAATATTGGTAATAACATTATATGTGTTTAAGTTTACATTAGAATTCAACTTCCGTATACAGTACAAATTTATTATCATCAAAAGTCTAGTGACCACCCACTATATACTTAACCCCTGCCACCCATTCTGCCCAGCCCCCAACTACCATTGTTCTGAAATCAAGGGATAATGTAGGTCTGGATATTGGGGAACTTAATCAAGTCAAGATTTAGGTATCCTGCCTCTACATTCCGGCTTCTTCTCCTTGAGGCAATGTCTAAATACCATCAAAGACAATGCCAACAGAAGGCATCCAGCGCTTGGAAATACTGTTCTCTTTCTTCTGTTGTCCTCATATTTCAGCATGCAGTGCACTCACTGGAATAATTTCCAGAAATGCCAATAGAAACATTTTTTTGTGTGGATAAATTGGTTTGAAAGAAAGTATATAGTTATCTTCACTGATTTTGAAGTTGTTCCATTAACACCTTCTACTTATTCTTAAAAAGTGGATGTTTCATAAAGAGGAAGTCTTCTAGAGTGCATGTTTTTCTTTTAGATCACTTTCCAAGATTTGGTAAAGGATCTTGAATTGCTCTGGCACAGATGAATGATAGATATTGAAGTATTCCCAATAAGTGATAAACAGTCTCTGGGGATTTATACTCCATATCATGAGAAGACTATTAGCCATAGATTGAACTTCACTTATTTACATTTGTTTTCAATGAATTTGAGCATTTGGCATTCATTCTTGTCTCTGGAACATGCATTTATTGGAGAAACCATTCTGACAAATATCACCTTAGAAGGAGACGTAAATACCTTGATTTAGGCTTTTGGATTATAAGGGAAAATGTTTTTAGTGGGAAATTGTGTTGATAAATCTACAGAATAGGGAGAAACCATTATTTGGCAATGTCATGAATATCGCTCATGGATTGCTCATATTTAAATTTCATTTACCTCAGTCTCAAAAACATGAATAGTCTCTTACTTCTTTGTGGGAAATACAGTCTGCTTTACCGTGTCTTTGAAGGCATCTTTCACTTGTTTGTTTCGAAGTGTATAAATAAATGGATTAAGCAAAGGCCCAACGGAAGTAGTGAGCACAGACACCACTTTATTAATAGCTGCTCCTTCCTTTGCCGAGGGCTTGATGTAGATGAAGATGCAGCTGCCATAACTGATGGAAACCACAACCATGTGGGAGGAGCAGGTGGAAAAGGCCTTCTTCCTTTGCTGGGCAGAAGGGAATCTGAGGATGGTCTTGGTGATGTATGTGTAGGAGAGGACTACACACACCAAGGTCACAGTGAGCGTCAACGTAGCAAAACTCATGGCAATTCGCTCTATTAACACAGTGTCTGAGCAGGTTATCTTTAAAATAGGAGATGTGTCACAGCCGAAATGATCAATCACATTTGAGTCACAGAATTCCTGCTTGAGGCCCAAGCCAAGGGGTGGGAGGATGAGTAACAGGCCTGCAATCCAACAGCAGAGAACGAGTGTAGTGCAGACTCTGCTGTTCATGATGGTCATGTAATGCAGGGGCTTACAGATGGCCACGTAGTGGTCATAGGACATGGCGGCAAGGAGAAAAAATTCTGTTGTCGTAAAGAGGACAACAAAAAATAACTGGGTGGCATGACCATCATAGGTAACTGTATTATCTCCAGATATCATGGTGTACAGGAATCTGGGGATACAGACAGTGGTAAATGAGACTTCTAAGAAAGAGAAATTTCAGAGAAAAAAATACTTGGGAGTTTTAAGATGGGAATCCCACAGTGTGAGGGTGATAATGATGAGGTTCCCAGCCACACTCAATAGGTAGGTGATAAACAAAAATACCAGAAGCAAGACTTGTAGTTTTGGGTCATCTGTCAATCCCAGCAGGATGAATGTGGTTATTGCTGTGTGATTCCTCATCACTGCCTTGTGCCAAGTCAAGAGCGATTCCACCTGAAGAGAGAAGTGTCGCAGGAAGCTGGCCCTGGAACCTGGATGCAAACACCGGGCAAGCAGCTCACACACACTTCCTTCTTTTCCTTATCAGTCAATTGTTAACAGCAGTGCCTCTGACTTCTTACTAGGAGGCAGCTACAGGAAATACCTAAGACAGATCTTATGCTTGTAATTCTCTGATTAGCAAGCACATTTACAAAAATGTCAAATAAAAGCCAAAGAAAACATAAATCATATATGTAATTTGCCATTTCTCAGCAATACTGTTTTGTGGTACAGATCTTATTTGTCCTTATCCTGGAGGAAATTAAGTCATTTTTGAAGTTTTCTTCTCCCCTCCTCATCTTTCTATGCTTGCACACCAGATTGAAAAGCTCCATTTTCAAAATCAAGATTTATCAATTAGCACTTTTGTGCGTTTTACAATTTTTAGAGCAGTTTTAGGACCACAGCAATATTGAGTGTAATATACAGAGATTCCACGTATCCCTCCTGTGCACACATGTGCAGCCTATCCCTTATGTCAGCACTCTCACCAGAGTAGATCATTTGTTAAACTGATGGACCCACATGGAGACATCAAAGCCCACAGAGTGCATTATGTTTGTTTCTTACTTTTGTCTATTTAATGGGTTTGGATGAATGTTTCTTTAGTATTTCACATTAAACTTCTTATGTTATGTTGAATTTTAACAACAGCAGATTCATTTAAAAGTGTGTACTTTAAATTATCTCTAAATAGGGAGACTAAATGTTTAAAATGCAAAGATGTATCTCTTTTTTTCATATATATCTAGGGAAATGAAGGTATTTCTAAACCAGATTTGGGGACTGCTTAGGCGGAACTTTTCATTTCTGGAACCTGATCATCAGCCAGCCTGAGTCCTAGTGGGGCTAGTGGGGCTCCGTGGTGAGGGCAGGGCCCAGAGGGAGGCTCTGTGGCGTCTGCTCTCAGCGCCCCCTGGCCAATCCTCCTCTCTTTGCAGAGCAGCAGTCAGAATCAGCGCCAGGGTATATGTTAGTGACCTCTTGGAACAATTTCTGCTGCCTCTCTCCTCAAAACATTTCTCCCCACAATTTTAGCAACCAGCTCCCTAGCCCTGCTGCTTCTGTTCGTTGACTTTTAGAATATGCATCTTGCCAAGCAACATCCAGAAACAAGGGTGCACATATGAAGCGATCTTTGTGAATACTTTTTAAAGCACCCTGATTTCCTCATTGAAATTCCACATCGACTTTCCCAGGAGTTTTAAGACTCCCTCAGACATTCCATTAGATAGGTGATGGGGAAATTCCCCTCACCTTCGTGTCTGAACTTACCCTCACCGACATTCATATTTTAAGCAGTTGCTCTCAGGTATACATCCTGTAAAAGAAGATCTGGTTAATGCATTCTAGCTGGCGTTATACACTGTTAATAATAAATATATCAGCCTATAATATGTTTTTGTGTTTTATAAGGGGGAATAATTGGTAGTTAAATGAGAAAATTTAGCCATAATTCAAGGGTTTGTAGGGAAACACTGCACATTTTATATGAGTGGAAAATTTAATTTCTTAAGGGGTCCAACAATTGTCCCAGTTGTACCCAATGTGTTTTCTGAATGGAGAACCAAAGATACATTAGGTTACACTTTCCTGTTGCTCAAGTGAGCAATCTACATTTATTCATCCAAATAATTTTTAATAAGCATCTATTATTTGAGGAGCATAATAATAGAGGCTGTAGACCTGACCATTAGCAAGCTGCTCCTAAAGGAGCTCTCAGGCCACCAATAGGAGAAAGTATGCCTTTTTAGTGCATTTCAATGACATGGTAGCCCAAGAGAACAGTGGAAATGCAACTTTGTTAGCAACCTATGTTTCTTCTTTGGCAATCACTCTTTGTTATATTGGTAGCTATTCATATTTTCCTAAGTTCATTCAGTTTTCTAGGTTCTTCTCTTCCCATTAAAGTTGTCACAGTCGTCTGTCACCATAAGCTGGGTGAACAAGGGCGTTGCTCAGGGTTCGCAGACATGAAATCAGAACAGAAAAACTCCTCCTTAGAGAAGTGCTCCCTGCAGAGATAGGATCTTGCCATGTTCCTGCCATGAGTAGCTGACAGGCCAAACTAAATGGCAGGTCGGGCTTGTATTTGCACTCCTAATTCCTCCCTGCTTCCCTGCCTTCCAGGGAAGAAGAGTTCAAATGCTTATACTGGCTGCTGACACTGTCTCTCCAGCTCTCCCTCTCCTGCAGGTTCCAGGATCTAAAATTATTCTCTGCTTTCTTAATTAAAACTTTAGGGGCGCAGCCAGGATGGCGGCATGAGTAGAGCAGTGGAAATCTCCTCCCCAAAACACGTAGAGCTATGAAAATATAACAAAGAAAAATCTTCCTAAAATAGAGACCACAGGACACAGGACAACATCCAGACCACATCCACACCTGCAAGAACCCAGCGCCTTGCGAAGGGGGTAAGATACAAGCCCCGGCCCGGCGGGACCCGAGCCCCCCTCCCCCCCGGCTCCCGGCGGGTGGAAAGAAACTGGAGCGGTTTTTCTTTTTTGGCGAGTGCTTTCTGGAAGCCTTAAAGGGACAGGGACCCCGGTGCTAGGGAGGCAGGGTGGCGGGACTGGTGAGCGGGTGCCTGGGACCGGCACCTGAGGACAAAGAATATCCCACATTTTTCCCTGCGGGACCGGTGGGCGGGTGCTTTTTGGAAGCCTTGAAGGGACAGGGACCCTGGTGCTAGGGAGACAGGGCAGCAAGACCAGTGAGCGGGTGCCTGGGACCGGTGCCTGAGGACAAAAAAAAAAAATCACGTGTTTTTTCCTTTTCTTTTTTTTTTTTTTTTTCTGTTCCGTCTCTCATTGTTGCTGTTGTTGTTTTGGTTTGGAGAGTGCTTTTTGGAAGTCTTAAATGGGCAGGACAGGTCACTTAGACCAGAGGCAGGGAATCTGGGGATCTCTGGGCACTCTAACCCCCTGGGCAGCAGAGAGCACAGAGGCCTCTTATGAAGATAAATAGCCTCCCGGCCGCTCCCCCTCCAACGGGGCTCCAACATTTTGGAGGAGCAGCCCCAGCAAGGCCCCACCCACAGCAACAGCGGAGATAAAGCCCATAGCAACCGGGCAGGAAGCAGAAGCCCTGTCTGCACACAGTTGCCAAGCACAAGCCAATAGAGGTCGCTATTCTCCCAGGAGAGGAGGCCATAAACCAACAAGAAGGGAAGCTCTTCCAGCGGTCACTTGTACCAGCTCTGCAAACTATCTCTATCACCATGAAAAGGGCAAAACTACAGGCAGACAAAGATCACAGAGACAACACCTGAGAAGGAGACAGACATAACCAGTCCTCCTGAAAAAGAATTCAAAATAAAAATCATGAACATGCTGACAGAGATGCAGAGAAAAATGCAAGAGCAATGGGAGGAGATGCAGAGAAAAATGCAAGAGCTGTGGGATGAAGTCCGGAGGGAGATCACAGATGTCAGGAAGGAGATCACAGAAGTGAAACAACCCCTGGAAGGATTTATAAGCAGAATGGATAAGATGTAAGAGGCCATTGAAGTAATAGAAGCCAGAGAACAGGAACGTATAGAAGCTGACACAGAGAGAGATGAAAGGATCTCCAGGAATGAAACAACACTAAGAGAACTATGTGACCAAGCCAAAGGGAATAATATTCATATTATAGGGGTACCAGAAGAAGAAAGAGGAAAAGGGATAGAAAGTCTCTTTGAAGAAATAATTGCTGAAAACTTCCCCAAACTGGGAGAGGAAATAATAGAACAGACCATGGAATTACACAGAACCCCCAACAGAAAGGATCCAAGGAGGACAACACCAAGACACATAGTAATTAAAATGGCAAGGATCAAGGACAAGGAAAGAGTTTTAAAGGCAGCTAGAGAGAAAAAGGTCATCTATAAAGGAAAACCCATCAGGCTAACATCAGACTTCTCGACAGAAACCCTATAGGCCAGAAGAGAATGGCATGATATACTTAATGCAATGAAACAGAAGGGCCTTGAACCAAGGATACTGTATCCACCATGACTATCATTTAAATATGATGGCGGGATTAAACAATTCCCAGACAAGCAAAAGCTGAGGGAATTTGCTTCCCACAAACCAAACCACCTCTACAAGGCATCCTACAGGGACTGCTCTAGATGGGAGCACCACTAAAAAAAGCACAGAACAAAACACACAACATATGAAGAATGGAGGAGGAAGAATAAGAAGGGAGAGAAGAAAAGAATCTCCAGACAGTGTATATAACAGCTCAATAAGCGAGCTAAGTTAGGCAGTAAGATAGTAAAGAAGCTAACCTTGAACCTTTGGTAACCACGAATCTAAAGCCTGCAATGGCAATAAGTACATATCTCTCAATAGTCACCCTAAATGTAAATGGACTTAATGCACCAATCAAAAGACACAGAGTAATAGAATGGATTAAAAAGCAAGACCCATCTATATGCTGCTTACAAGAAACTCACCTTAAACCCAAAGATAAGCATAGACTAAAAGTCAAGGGATGGAAAACATATTTCAGGCAAACAACAGTGAGAAGAAAGCAGGGGTTGCAATACCAATATCAGACAAAATAGACTTCAAACCAAAGAAAGTAACAAGAGATAAAGAAGGACACTACATAATGATAAAGGGCTCAGTCCAACAAGAGGATATAACCATTCTAAATATATATGCACCCAATACAGGAGCACCAGCATATGTGAAGCAAATACTAACAGAACTAAAGAGGGAAATAGACTGCAATGCATTCATTTTAGGAGACTTCAACACACCACTCACCCCAAAGGATAGATCCACTGGGCAGAAAATAAGTAAGGACACACAGGCACTGAACAACACACTAGAACAGATGGACCTAATAGACATCTATAGAACTCTACATCCAAAAGCAACAGGATATACATTCTTCTCAAGTGCACATGGAACATTCTCCAGAATAGACCACATACTAGCTCACAAAAAGAGCCTCAGTAAATTCCAAAATATTGAAATTCTACCAACCAATTTTTCAGACCACAAAGGTATAAAAGTAGAAATAAATTCTACAAAGAAAACAAAAAGCCTCACACACACATGGAGGCTTAACAACATGCTACTAAATAATCAATGGATCAAGGAACAAATCAAAATAGAGATCAAGGAATATATAGAAACAAATGACAACAACAACACTAAGCCCCAACTTCTGTGGGACACAGCGAAAGCAGTCTTAAGAGGAAAGTATATAGCAATCCAGGCACACTTGAAGAAGGAAGAACAATCCCAAATGAATAGTCTAACATCACAATTATCAAAACTGGAAAAAGAAGAACAAATGAGGCCTGAAGTCAGTAGAAGGAGGGACATAATAAAGATCAGAGAAGAAATAAACAAAATTGAGAAGAATAAAACAATAGCAAAAATCAACGAAACCAAGATCTGGTTCTTCGAGAAAATAAACAAAATAGATAAGCCTCTAGCCCAACTTATCAAGAGAAAAAGAGAATCAACACAAATCAACGTAATCAGAAATGAGAATGGAAAAATCACGATAGACTCCACAGAAATACGAAAAATTATTAAAGACTACTATGAAAACCTATATGCCAACAAGCTGGAAAACCTAGAAGAAATGGACAACTTCCTATAAAAATACAACCTCCCAAGACTGACCAAGGAAGAAACACAAAAGTTAAACAAACCAATTACGAGCAAAGAAATCGAAACGGTAATCAAAAAACTACCCAAGAACAAAACCCCGGGGCAGACGGATTTACCTCGGAATTTTATCGGACACACAGAGAAGACATAATACCCATTCTCCTTAAAGTGTTCCACAAAATAGAAGAAGAGGGAATACTCCCAAACTCATTCTATGAAGCCAACATCACCCTAATACCAAAACCAGGCAAAGACCTCACCAAAAAAGAAAATTACAGACCAATATCCCTGATGAATGTAGATGCAAAAATACTCAATAAAATATTAACAAACAGAATTCAACAGCATATCAAAAGGATCATACACCATGACCAAGTGGGGTTCATCCCAGGGATGCAAGGATGGTACAACATTCGAAAATCCATCAACATCATCCACCACATCAACAAAAAGAAAGACAAAAACCACATGATCATCTCCATAGATGCTGAAAAAGCATTTGACAAAATTCAACATCCATTCATGATAAAAACTCTCAGCAAAATGGGAATAGAGGGCAAGAACCTCAACATAATAAAGGCCATATATGATAAACCCACAGCCAGCATTATACTGAACAGCGAGAAGCTGAAAGCATTTCCTCTGAGATCGGGAACAAGACAGGGATGCCCACTCTCCCCACTGTTATTCAACATAGTACTGGAGGTCCTAGCCACAGCAATCAGACAAAACAAAGAAATGCAAGGAATCCAGATTGGAAAAGAAGAAGTTAAACTGTCACTATTTGCAGATGATATGATACTGTACATAAAAAACCCTAAAGACTCCACTTCAAAACTACTAGAACTGAAATCGGAATACAGCAAAGTTGTAGGATACAAAATTAACACACAGAAATCTGTAGCTTTCCTATACACTAACAATAAATCAATAGAAAGAGAAATCAGGAAAACAATTCCATTCACCATTACATCAAAAAGAATAAAATACCTAGGAATAAACCTAACCAAAGAAGTGAAAGACTTATACTCTGAAAACTACAAGTCACTCTTAAGAGAAATTAAAGGGTACACTAATAAATGGAAACTCATTCCATGCTCATGGCTAGGAAGAATTAATATTGTCAAAATGGCCATCCTGCCCAAAGCAATATACAGATTTGATGCAATCCCTCTCAAATTACCAGCAACATTCTTCAATGAATTGGAACAAATAATTCAAAAATTCATATGGAAACACCAAAGACCCTGAATAGCCAAAGCAATTCTGAAAAAGAAGAATAAAGTAGGGGGGATCTCACTCCCCAACTTCAAGCTCTACTACAAAGCCATAGTGATCAAGACAATTTGGTACTGGCACAAGAACAGAGCCACAGACCAGTGGAACAGATTAGAGACTCCAGAAATTAACCCAAACATATATGGTCAATTCATATTTGATAAAGGAGCCATGGACATACAATGGCAAAATGACAGTCTCTTCAACAGATGGTGCTGGCAAAACTGGACAGCTACATGTAGGAGAATGAAACTGGACCATTGTCTAACCCCATATACAAAGGTAAACTCAAAATGGATCAAAGACCTGAATGTAAGTCATGAAACCATTAAACTCTTGGAAAAAAACATAGGCAAAAACCTCTTAGACATATCCATGAGTGACCTCTTCTTGAACATATCTACCCAGGCAAGGAAAACAACAGCAAAAATGAGCAAGTGGGACTACATTAAGCTGAAAAGCTTCTGTACAGTGAAAGACACCATCAATAGAACAAAAAGGAACCCTACAGTATGGGAGAATATATTTGAAAATGACAGATCCGATAAAGGCTTGACGTCCAGAATATATAAAGAGCTCACACGCCTCAACAAACAAAAAACAAATAACCCAATTAAAAAATTGGCTGAGGAACTGAACAGACAGTTCTCTAAAAAAGAAATACAGATGGCCAACAGACACATGAAAAGATGCTCCACATCGCTAATTATCAGAGAAATGCACATTAAAACTACAATGAGGAATCACCTCACACCAGTAGGATGGCTGCCATCCAAAAGACAAACAACAACAAATGTTGGCAAGGCTGTGGATAAAGGGGAACCCTCCTACACTGCTGGTGGGAACGTAAATTAGTTCAACCATTGTGGAAAGCAGTATGGAGGTTCATCAAAATGCTCAAAACAGACCTACCATTTGACCCAGGAAATCCACTCCTAGGAATTTACCCTAAGAACGCAGCAGTCAAGTTTGAGAAGGACAGATGCACCCCTATGTTTATTGCAGCACTATTTACAATAGCCAAGAATTGGAAGCAACCTAAATGTCCATCGGTAGATGAATGGATAAAGAAGATGTGGTACATATACACAATGGAATACTACTCAGCCATAAGGAGTGGAAAAATCCAACCATTTGCAGCAACATGGATGGAGCTGGAGAGTATTATGCTCAGTGAAATAAGCCAAGCGGAGAAAGAGAAATACCAAATGAATTCACTCATCTGAGGAGTATAGGAACAAAGGAAAAACTGAAGGAACAAAACAGCAGCGGAATTACAGAACCCAAAAATGGACTAACAGGTGCCAAAGTTAAAGGAACTGGCGAGGATGGGTGGGCAGGGAGGGATAAGGGGGGGGGAGAAGAAGGGGAGTATTAAGATTAGCATGCATGAGGGGGAGGGAGAAAGGGGAGGGTGGGCTGCACAACACAGAGAGGACAAGTAGTGACTCTACAACATTTTGCTAAGCTGATGGACAGTAACCGTATTGTGATTGTTAGGGGGGACCTGATATAGGGGAGAGAAGAGTAAACATAGTATTCTTCATCTAAGTGTAGATTAAAAATTAAAAAAAAAAAGAAAGAAAGAAAGAAGGAAAAGGGGGATTACTCCTTGATAGGATAAAATTATTGGTAAATCAAAGATCAATGCATGCTTTAAATATCCTTAATGTTGATCACTTAAAGGGTGTCAGTTGATCAGCTATGGAGGTACTCTTTTCTGATAATATTCCTTTCTCTTAATAAAAAAGAAAAAACAAAAAAAAGCAGTTACTGTGTGCTGACCTCCAATGAGTTCTGCACAGTGGTGTAGAGGGCATGTCAAAGTGTGGGCAAAGGGTCTGTTTGTTTCTATGCGGAAGATCAAGGCCTAGCTTGGATACCCAGAAAATGAACTAAGATACGATATGAGGAGGAGCTTCCAGCATCAGCACTCTCTGGAGGACTTGTGCCGGGGGATGATCATCAAAAAGCCTCCACAGGGATCTGGACTATGCTGCAGTTGTGGCTGCATCCAGCCCACCATCTCCTGGACTTGCCATAGGAATGAGGAGGGAGATGTCTAGGCTGGCATGTGCATACAGTGAGACTACGAATTTCACTGGATCTGTACTGTTGGAACTCAACCAGGAGTTGGGAGGGGTGCAAGTTGTAGCACTCCAAAATCTCATGACTATAGACTATCTACGGTTTAAAGAACATATGGGATGTGAACAGATCCCAGAAATGGGCTGCTTTAATTTGTCTGATTTTTCTCAGACTGTTCAAGTACAGTTGGACAATATCCATCATATCATAGACAAATGTTCACAAATGCCTAGGGTGCCTAAATGGTTTTCTTGGTTTCACTGGAGATGGATGGTAATTATAGATTTGCTTTGTTTATGTCACCGTATTCCTATTATGTTAATATGTGTGTGCAAATTAGTTAGTAGTTTAAAACCTATACATACTTAAGGTACTCTACAAGAAGATATGTCAAAGAAATAATCAATCCTCCCATGTTTCCTTCCATATGCTACATCTATAGCTTTTCTTCTTCCTTCCTAATTACAACCCTTAAATAGAATTCGTGCCTCATATCGAATTTACCGAGTATTATAATTCCTCCAGGTGGTAAAGATACCTCGAGACAAGTGCTGGGCATAGAAGCCACAGGGCATAAATCTGCAAAGAAGTAAAAAGCTAACCTTTTCAAACAATATGGCTTCTCTCTCACTTACCAACTTTACATTTCCCTGTATGGCCCCGGAAGATGACAGGTTAGCCAGAGATGGGTAAGATTCCTCAAGGGAGGAACAACCTAAGACAGGCACAGTTGCAGGGGGGCCATCAGGTGAGAATTTGGGGATCAATAGAGGTGAGGCTCAGAACCTCACCCCCCCTGCTTTGAGAGAAATCTTCTACATCCGTGGATATTTTGCTGCCCTTTTCTAGCCTGGATTAATACTTAGTCCATAGGCACACACCTGATCATCTGATCATCTACATTTGCCCTCTTACAGCACTAAACTATGTTTTCTACCTTTATCTTGCATCTACCTACCACTTCAGCATTTTATTAAAAATAAAAATAATAATAATAATAAAGGGAGAAATGTGGGATCAACATATAAATCAAGTATAAAAATCAAATGAATATTCATATTTGACCTGATTGTTTATAGGTCATAATGCGTGATCAAAACCAAAAGTTTCTGTGATGAATGCCCTTGTACTGTTCACCATGTAAGAATTTATTCACTATGTAAGAATTCGTTCACCATGTAAGAACTTGTTCGTTATGCTTCAGAAGATTGGAGACTGATGAGAATTAGGCTTGAGATGGATTAATGATTGTACATTGAGCATTGACCCCCCTATACTGAATTTTATTGTTGTTAACAACCATTTGATCAATAAATTTGAGAGATGCCCTCTCAAAAAAAAAACAAACAAAAAAAACCTTTAATTCTTCTCTATTGAGAGTAAGGTGGTGAACTCAGTGACATTTTTATTGTAAGACTGCTTGCTGCCTTCTGGCCTGTACACCAATCACACCGGTTCTCTCTGTTATATTGGGAACATTTCCCTTGGAGGCCGAGAGCTATTCATTTATTTTGACTTTGGATCAATTAAAGTTTGAAACAATTTCACTAAAGAAATGATAATATTTATCCCTTTCCTCCCAGAAATATAGTTTCCAGTTAATGTTCACAGGCAGGCCTTGATGACAGCCTGTGCAAGACTGCCCACGCTCACTGTCCCTGGGGCGCTAGTAAGTGACCGAGATTCAGGTTTTTCTTTAATCAACTCCCTGTTTGATGATGAAAGAATGTGCTTGAGACACTTTGACCTTATTCATGTTTGGCAACAACCTCTTTCAGCCTTCATGTGGGACAGTGGCTGCCCGTGGGCTGGATAGTTGAGATTCAAAAACAATAAATGCTGCCCCCTCCCAAACGTTTCAAAATTGGTCTCAGTAACTGATGGAGAGTAAAGTGAGGTTCCCTGCAAGGTGATTTATAGTATTGGTATTACTTGGTATCTGTGGCGTTAGTGGATATTACTGGATGGCAATGCCTTTTCCAACAGCTTTTGTTTTTCTACCTCTCAAGTACTTATGGCCTCCTCCACTCTCAGCTGTGACTGTCACTTTAAAAGGCAAAAATGACCACGACAGACATTTCTAATTTCATATTCCTGCAGAATAACAACCTATCAGAAATGGCTCTGGAACACTTTTCTGCACTATCAATAATAATGAACTGAATTCTAGAATTTTAAACTGGCTGTATTCACCCTCTGCCTATGTTTTGATCATTTAGATAAATGTGCAATTCTGATCACATGCTCACCCCCTTCCTGACAGGCTGTCCCCCAGGCCCCTGAGGGAACCACAGTGTGGAGAAGCATTCAGTGGGTGAGGAGCTTTGTTGGCACTTCTGCTCCCATTCTCACCACACCCCGTCTTTAACCTGTCTCAACCACACACAAGTGCACATGTGAGCATGGACAGACACACACACACACACACACACACACACACACACACACACACACACACACGGACTTCTGCTCCCATTCTCACCACCCCCATCTTTAACCTGTCTCACCCACACACAAGTGCACGTGTGAGCACAGACACACACACACACACACACACACACACACACACTGACAGTCTAGTCTGACAACTGACAGAGCTCTCCTGGATTTTCACAGCTCCTGATAGAATGAGCCCATCTCAGTCCCCTCTTCCGTCACCGAGTCTATCAGTGCATTCGAATTCTAGATGTCCCAGTTACTCTGCTAATTCAAAGGAATAAAAGAGAGGTGCAGAGATAATGTTTCTCTCTAGTTTGTCAGAAGAGTGCATCTGATCTTCCTGCCAGGGAGGCAGGGAGGCTGGCTGCCCAGAAAATTCTATCAGAGCATCATTTCTTATATATGCATATTCTGCTACCAGGGCACAGGGAACATGTGAATGAATAACAAAAGTCCTCAGTGACCCAGTTTCTAAAGTTACTAATGAACTGGTGGTAGTCTAATCAACAGTGTGAAAACACACGAGGCAGTGGAGACAGTGTCCTCAGAGACACTGAGAGTGGTTTGACATTATCTAAATTCTGTTTCGATTTCTTTGTTGAATCTGTATATTTATACTAGAATTATGCACTCTGTTTGGCACCACATATGATATATTATTTATCTTTCACATCAATCTTAGGTAAAGTCAAAGAACAAAACTATCCTCATTTTGCCAAGGAGGAAACTGAGGAGCAGAGAAATGAAGTTCAGAATGCCCTGCCTGTGGCGGTGCAGGTTTTGAACAAAAGGTGGTGCTTGTCCCTATATTCAAGACACTGACCATGTATGAAACTTTCTAATTCTTCAGGGCTACCTGTTATTCATTTTCATCCTCTCTCCTTCTACCTATGAGTTTTCAGGTAGGCAATTAAACAACCTACTTTCAGTATTTAAAGCAAAGGAGAGTTTTGCATCTGAAGCACTGGGTAAACCATTGTCTGAAGCCAGGACAAGTTTATTGTTTTGTTAGGGCCGATTACTGCCCAGTGAACTTGAACAAAGCTTTTTTTCACTATCCCTTCTGTCATGTCTGCACAGTTTTCACTCTTGCACTCATGCTGCTCCTTGTGTCAAATGAGGGAGCAGAGGTGTGTTCCTGCTGCCTCGACTGGAACAGGTGTCTCTGCTGTCCCTTTACTCAGTCCACTCACTACTCCTCTGCTGAGGTTTGTCGCGCAGACTGGCCAAGTCACATCACGTCTCTGTCACCCCACTGTTGGCACAGTGATTGAAAATTTTCCCTGGCATGGGGAGTGTGCTGGGATGGAAGGATTTATGCCTCTATAATCATAGTAAATTTTTGAAGAACATCCCGATGGGGTGTAGCAGGGGCTGGTAGTTTCCTGTCTGGTGTATTTCTTCCCTGATCCATAGCAACTGAACCACAATTTTATTCAGGGTGCACAGTGCCTGGATAAAATACTGTACCCAGTCACCCTTATAACTGGCATGGTTGTGTGACTGAGTTTATGGCTAATGATGCATGTTACAGTGATATTAATCAATTATTGCTACAGAGCCATAAATTTCCCTGTAAATACTGGTTTAGCTGTATCCCATAAATTTTGCTATTTGTCTTCTAATAATAAGTATTTCTAGGAAAATTTGTTATTGATTTCTAATTTAATTCCGTTTGGCCAGGTAACATACTTTGTATTAGGATCGCTTTTTTTAAAAAAAACAACTGATCATTCTTAGCTATATTTTATTTAATTTTATCAACTGTGCCATTTTTGGGTGTCTGTATTTGTCTCCTCATTAAAGGTTGTATTTTCCTGCTGCTTCTCACTTGTGGTGAATTTTCATTACGTCAGGCACTATGAATATACCTTCTTGAAGGTCAGATGTATTTCTATCCCTGTAAAGGTTCTTTAGGCTTCTTCTGGTGTCATTTACATCACTTGGAGACAAGTTTGTCCTTTTAGTTTCTGTGTTAGTCTGTGTTACACTGGACCAGAGCAGTGTTTAGCCTAGATTTCTTTCCTCAAAACTGAGACACATCTTTATGAATTATACCTAGTAAATTATGAGATTTTAAATTCTGTTTGGTGAGAATAGGAACCATTTCCATTCTTTGGGGTGTTCAGAATTGCAGTCTTTGCTGGTGAATCTTACTGTAGGTAATTTCCCTACATGTGTGTGCTCAGCTGAATGCTCATGGTGGGGTGCCTGTAGGTCACCAGACGTCTCCCTCCGTGCCTCTCCCACCTCTCGGCGCTCGTTCCTGTGAACTTCAGCCTCCCTAGACTGTCCCCTATGCTTCCTGCACGCTGGCAGACTGATGGGATCTCTATGAGTCCCTGCCTGTACTGCCTCCAGGAAGCAAACTGAGGTAATCCTCGCTCAGGTATCACTGTCGTTCACTGCTTGATGTCAGATATTTGGAAAATGTTAGTTTCGTATATTTTGCTTGAATTTTTACTGTTTTAAGTTAAGGGGCCACATATTCTCCCTGTGACTCCATTTCAGGTTGAGCCTATCTTCCTAGGCTCTTTTCCTCATATTAAAACCTTTTCTAAAGTTCTATATTTTTTAATATCTAGAATGACTAATAATCTTCACTTGCTGCTGTATTGATTATTCTATATATTCCTATAAAATTTCTTTTTTTTGGTTATGATTAATTTTTGTCTTCCCCTCAAAGTCATTTGTTCGGCAGCATGTATGCTTGGTTCCTCACCGTGTGAAGTGAGTAGCGCTCTCTGCTGCCTGATAGGATTGGTTATCATTTGGGGGTGGGTGTTGGCGGGCGGAATAGCAGGGAAGGCCTTCAGGAGATGAGGTGCCATCTGAGATCCTGCAGTCTGGCTTAGACATGAGTCCAGCACATAGTAAGTGTTAATTTGCAGAAATATCCGTTATAGTGTGCAGCCCTCCTGGGAGGAGATGGGTTTACTGGCCCTTGAAAGTGTGCTGCCCTGTGGTTTGCTTTTACCAAGTGGCCACACTTTTATGGAACATTTTAGCAGAAAATGAGGAAAATAAGAAGTGTAACTTTTGTTGGTTATTTCTGAGTTTCTGGTGACCTTGGAGAAAGAAACATGATTATCTTAGGGTTTTAAATTTCTATCTCAAGGTATGAAAGATGTCAGAAAACTATGACTTCCTTAAAAGAAGTCAGTGTCTCCTGCACCTCCTACAGGACTTCTTGAAAGCAACCCAAGTTTAGTTTGTTGAATAAATTAATTTCAATGCAAATTGAATTTACAACCTCTAGAGTTTGCTAGAGGACACAATGAGTGTGTAGATTCCATTGAAGTTCCAGAGAAGCACACACCTACATCCTGTCTCACGGGTTTGATCTCTTCTTGCCTGAAGAAGTTTTCTTGCAGGAGAATGCTGAACCTTTTGAAGACCCACCCCCACATTATCTCCTTGCTTAGAGTCCAGTAACCAGACTCATCAGGGCATCAGGTACACAGTATGAGCGGGAAGGAGGTTCCACAGACACCAAAAGGATTTTAAAACAGCTAATTTATACCAACAGAAACCTGAGGAATATCTGTGGGAATGAGTCATAAGAGTTTTGGAATCAGTGTAAGATGAGAAGTAACACTGAACTGGGATAAATTTACTGATGTGAAAAAAACATTATTCAGGTTTAAGAAAAGAGGGAAATCCTGCTATTTTTGAAAATATTGATGGACATTGAGGGCACTATCATAATTGACAGAAGTTAGATAAAAAGATAAATAGTATTTGATATCACTTGTATGTGGAATCTAAAAATGTCAAACACATAGGAACAGAGAACAGATTGGTGTTTGGCAGAATCAGGAGGTGGGGTGGGGGAAATGGGTAAAGGTTGTCAAAAGATGTAAACGTTCACTTATAAGATAAATAAGTTCCAGAGATGTAATGTTCACATGTTGACTATAGTTATGAACACTCTATTGTTTAATTGAAACTGCTAATAAAGTAGATCTTAAAAAATTTATCACTAGAAAAAAATTCTAACTATGTGAGGTGATGGATATTAATTAAACAATGTGGTAATCATTTCCCAAAATGCATGCATATTAAATAATTATGTTCTACACCTTAGACTTATACAATATGTCAAATATATTTCAATAAAACTGGAAAAAAGTAAAGGACTGTAATGCCAAAAATACAAAAATGAGAACACTATGAAAAATTCCACTTTAATAGCAAGTTAGTGTAATTCAATAGTTTCTCCTTAGTCTGTAGATGGTCGTTTGCATAACAAAACATAAATTACATGTACATTCTTCTTAAGACAGTTGATGCTTGACCAGGAAGGAAAACAGACAAATATTTTCTGCCCCAGACAATCTATTAATTTAATGAAATGAGTGGACTAAAATACAGCCTAAATTTTTACTGTCTATTTGTATTTTAGACATAATGATGAGGTGTTGTTCGGACTTTATGAAAGTGTATTCATGCTCAATCAGGAAAGGGGACCACTATAAAAGAAGTTTTATTTGAATTAAGACTATAGTGCTTACTTAAGTCTGTGATTCTAAGAGTAATAGAAAATAAATTTTGATGGTTAAGCAGAGTAATTTCAGTATTGTAGTGTCTACTTGAATTGTTGAAGACCCATAGAGATGAACTACTATTGGATGAAATATTTATATGTATATGTTTTTAACTTTTAAAGAATTCTTAGTTTCCTAATTCTTTGAAAGAAATACCATCTTTTTTATTGAGTCCGTGAAGGCTTGCTTCACTTGCTTGTTTCGCAGAGTATAAATGAAAGGGTTCATCAGAGGGATGACTGACGTGTTGAGCAATGACACCACCTTATTCATGGCCACGCCCTCCTTTGCTGGTTTGATGTAGATGAAGATGCAACTTCCATAGGTGATGGAAACTACAATCATGTGGGAGGAACAGGTGGAGAAAGCTTTTTTTCTTTGCTGAGCTGAAGGGAGTCTTAAAATAGTCTTGATGATGTATGTGTAGGACACAGCTACACAGACTAATGTAAAAATGAGGGTCAGCACAGCCATGACGAGGGCAAGCTGCTCTATAAATTGAGTGTCTGAGCATATAATCTTCAGAAGAGGAGATGCATCACAGGCAAAATGGTCAATGAGATAGGAGTTACAGAAATCCAGCTGAACTCCTAGGCTAAGTGGGGGGAGTATGACAACTAACCCAATCTGCCAACACAAAAGGACAAGAATGGTGCAAACCCTGTCACTCATGATGGTGGTGTAGTGCAGGGGCTTGCAGATGGCCACGTAGCGGTCATAGGACATGGCAGTTAGGAGGAAAAATTCTGCTGCCCCAATGAGGATGATAAAAAATAATTGGATGAAGCAAGCATTATAGGTAACCCTTCTGTCCCCAGTTGTCAGGCTATACAGGAATCGAGGAACACAGACAGTTGTAAATATTATTTCTAAGATGGAGAAATTCCGAAGGAAAAAGTACATGGGTGTTTTAAGGTGAGGGTCCAGCAGAGTGAGGAGCACAATGATGAGATTTCCAGCAACAGTGAAAATATAGGTGAGAAACAGAAATACTGAAAGGAAAACCTGTAGTAGTGGGTCATCTGTTAGTCCTAGTAGGATGAATGTTATTGAAGAACGATTTTTCATCACTGTCTTCATTTATGTAATAAGTCTCTATTAATAAATCATAAACTCTGAATCTGAGGAATAGAATGTAAAAATAATATTCAATAAGCTGCATAGAGGAAAGGAGCCACACAAGTCAGGAGAAGCACATTTTTTACCTTTACTGCATCATCCATAATCTGATGTAGAAGTGACTGCATTGTGCTGCATTTCCCTGGGCTCTGCTTTTCCTTGGACTTCACAGTTTGTTTCATACAAAATATGCATCTGATGTTTCATTTTTACTAGTTACAGGGAAAATTTTGAAATATATAGAAAATGCCACAAGCATATCACCGTCCCCTGAGATTAGGGCAGCTATCATGGTATGTTGACTCCTCAGTGTAGAGTAGGAGATCCATAAATGTTAATAAGTAGGAAAATATGTGTATAAAATTTGTATTTCCTCATCTGTCAGAACAGTGTATCAGCAAATCATTCTCACACCCTGCAGCAATATAATACCACCAAGACTTAGTTGTATTATAATCCATGTTTTGCAACACTTGTTCTCTGCAAATAACTCCTTAATCTCCTCAATATCCTAAAGGAGCCTTTACTGTTTGGGTGGCCTGGGAGCAGTACCACAGAGTTACTGTGAATTTCCTGTGTCCCATGTATCTCCAGGATTTCTTCTTTGGTATCCTTTTATGTTAATATGCTGAATTATTCAAGTCTGTGTCCCTCCCACATATCAGTTTGAAAAACATCTGTTTTGCTTCCTTTCCTGAATTCCTGTTTCAATTTCATTGTGTTTTCTAACATCCCACAGCGCAAGCCTTCCCAGATTCTGACAAATGGGATGTTCTGATGGTGTTCCTCGGGAGAACCATATACTCTCCTTAGGCTTCCCTGATCCTTAGGTCCTGTGATATAGGTAAAGATACTTCATCTCCCAAGTGCCTTCCAAAGCTACTTGCTAGCTCTATTAATAAAAATTCTGTATCCTCCAAGATGGACTGACGAAGGTGAATACCACTTGGGAAAAGTATTGTCTCCTTTGCCGTGATTCCTTTCTGTGGGACTCACTTTGTGCATGGGGATGTCCCTCACCATTGCTGCCTCTGTCACTGCTTCAGGGCACCTCTTTGCTCTTCAGTGCTCTGGCCCAAGGATAGACCAGACTGGGCCCAACAGTTATTATCAGGCATTAATACTTAACAAGGATTAAATATGACATGGAACAGAAATAAAAAGGGCGATTTGGTGTGGATATACTTAAAAGCTGAAAAATCACAGTCTATCCTTGTGAGTTTCCCTATAGGACCGCCTCCCCATGTGGCTCCTTTTGAGGATCATGTCAAAGAAGCCATTTTACCGCCTTCCAGGAAACCACTGAGTATTTTTTCATTTCTTGTCTTTTCTTCCTAGTCACTTACCTTTCCAGTGATTGGGGCAATGTTGTACTTCTAAGAAGTGTCACAGCTGGCATTTGTTCCAGGTCAAGGTCAACCTAAAGTCTAAGTGTTTCCGGGAAAGCTATAATTTTAGGACTTGGGGCAATTGCTCATCCTTAATCAATTCTTATAATCACGAATTAGTGAAAATGTTAGCTTTTCAAATGTTTCCTAATCACAAACAGTATCTCTGGGGCATATGGGTTTATTCAGTAAACAACTAGGCTGACATCTCCCCAAAGACATGAATTATTTTGTAATATGAATATTTTTATATGATGCTTTGAGATATTCCCTACAAAATGCCCTATGTGCTGTTTCCCTCTGGACTTGGGAAGGCATAAACTCTTTTCTATTGAAGAGAGCTGTCACAGTGTGAGAGGGTTAATGAGCACTTTCATAAGAAAGTGCTGCTGACCTGGGCTTATGGGATTATGAGTTTGCCTGAGCGTTACAAAATAAATAATGCATGATCATGCATAAATTACTTTCCTACACTAAGACTTGAGGGTTTTTGGAGAACAGCCACACGTCTTTCCAGTTAGTGCCTTTGATGTTCTTCACTTTAGCTCCCTCTTCCTACATAACTGAACACCTTCGTGATTGCCCATACCCTGACCCCAGACATTATCACTGGATGGTACACCATTGCATATCACAAAAATACATGATCTTGTATCCTCAGTTCAGAAGAAATGGCTGTACTGAGATTTGTAAGTAAGTTCACATCATTGCTTGAATGACAACTTGGAGAAAAAAATTTTTAGTACAAAGAAAATGTGTTTCATACTAGAGCTTTAGGTCACAAATATTTCAATTTCTGATATTAAGGATAATTTTAAATTCTGGAGAGTTTCTATTTATTTTTCCCTTTAAGGAAAATAACTACTCGATTCTCCATTATGAGTACATATTTACTCTGTACATGTAGAACAAATAGAAAATTATAAGAAAGGGAAATCTCCTATAATCAAATCATAGCAGTCCATCATTATTACTACCTTATACTAATTTACAACCTGTTTGAAAATATGTCAATATGTCATGTAGTTATTTGCATATTTTAAAGTAATGTTATAAATAACATTTGATATTTTCCTCACTTAACCTCACTTATTTTATTATTTTTAAAGCATTTATTTTATATTTTCCTCATGTTATTAAATATTCCTAAAAACCAGTACTACTTGCTCATCATATCCCAACTTGTAAGGAAGAAAATGATACATTTTGTACTTCTTATAGTGACCATTATGGTTGCTTCCATTTGTTACATAAAAATATCTTAGTGGGCTTTTTTGTATGCAAAATTTTTGTCTTCATCATATTATTTTCTAATTTAAGAACTAGTCAAAAAGAAATATTGAATAAGGAGCTTCCCATATGTATCGTCAAAGTAGTCCCTTAAATATTGTGCCCTAGTGGATACTCCTATCATTGGTAAGTAAGAACTTCTGTCGCCCAAAACATTGGATTTTTAAACATTATTATTATGGATATTATTTTAAATATATTTTAATGATAAGATTATCCTGATAGTTTTTCATTGATATTTTTTTTATAAGAGGTTGTATCACTTTATTCTAAATCGTCACTTCACTGCCAAATCATCAGTCGTCTCTATGTTTCCCTGATCTACAAGGTTTTAAATTAATAACAGATACGTAGTTATTCACTGTTTATGTTACTGATTTGACTGAACACACCAGTAAAAAGAATAATAATATCAGAGACTCAAAAAACAGAATGCATTCTAACCTAATGAACTCGGCAATACTACTACGGACTCCTTTAGGAGTGAGGCAGCCCAATGGATGGGCTGGATATGTTCAAGGATCAGTTAACCATTTAGCAGCATGTTTTAAATGGGTAGCTCACTGTCTAAAGTTATTTCTAACCCTGGTATTCTAAGAGTCTATAAAAAGGAAGACTTTTTTTATATATATTTTTGGCCCCTTTCATTATACCATTATAACATGGCAGGACTACACTCTCCAAGCACGTACATAGCTGGTCTTATCCTTAATTCTGATCCATTCCATGAGCACTGCTCAAGAGTCATGTTCAGACTCATTGTCATGTTATATAGAACAAAGTGGCAATTCAGATATTATTTTCAAATCCTGTGTGAACATGAAGAAACTTCTTAACACTCAGATTTTCTAGCAGAAAAATCTAACCTCATTGCTCTTACCCTGAGACAGTACTGCATTTACACCATTTCCATGGTTCCAATTCCCAAACGTTTAGTCACATAAACGCAAAGGGTTCATTCATACTTACTTTGTGGTGGTTCTCCATCACTTTTTGAAATTTAACCCAAAGTTCCGTATTGGGTCTGAAAAACATTGGTTGCTACCGGCTATAATTTTGGGTTAAGTTTGTCATACTTCCAAGCCCCCCATACTCTTCCAGGCAGAGTGCCTGCAAATGCAGGGGGATGTGCAATGGCACCAAGAGGGGCACCCTTCGCTCTTCTCATCACCACGTTTACATGGAGGCTGATGAGAGCTCCTTTCTCACATTAAGCTATTAAATGATATTTCCCTGAATTCTGTGACTGGAAGACTGGTCAAGGGCAAATAATTGCTAGCAACTCCCCATGGCTGTTGGAGTAAGGATGGTCTGACCTCAGTGTGCAAAGAAAGGGGTTGCTCTATAAATATTCATTAGTAGAAATGGCATGTGTTTTATTGGTTTCCTCTGCTTAAGTGCACAGGGAACAATTAAGTGAACAAACAAAAATGTCCTTGGTGATCCTTCAAACCACTAATGACTCTTCAGTGAAATTAAATTTGGCAAAAACAAAAAGCGAAAAGAAAAAATAACCAGCACTTGTGGGGCAGTGTCCACAGAGTCAGAAAATACAAGCATAATAACATCTGTTGCAGCAAAAAAAAGAAAAAAGAAAATCAGACGATAAAATGGCAATTTATTCTTGTCACGTTGTCTTTACATTGTCTGTATGCTTGGGGTCATTGGATGATTTCTGTGATAGGTCACACTCAAATGATCTACTGAACTCACTCCTCCCCAGTTATCTCATTATTAGTTTTTAAGATGTTCTAATTCAATGATTAGGAGAATTAAAGTTTGTTTATTTTGTTCTACTGATCATATAGTTTATCCATGGGTCCTATTAAGATAGGACTATTTAGTATTCATTAACCCCTGCTGTAACTCAAGTACTGAGTTTTCATTTTCAAAACATGCAGGGACCTTGCTACATCTAAAGTTGTCATTAGCTTATGAAGAATGCAGGACCTGGGTGCACTGTGCTCAGTATCCATCACTTTATCATAAGTCCAGGTCTCAGCCCCTCACTTCACTGTGCTCAGCAGTGTCAGCTTTCCTAAAGTCCTGTAGCTGAGAACTGAGAAGTCTGAGCTGGAGCCAGACACTCAATATGTGCATGTAACTTCCTGTGCTGGCTCACAGCCGGTCTCCCTATGCAAAATAAATATTAAAAATTCTATACACCCTCCCATCATTACAGCCATCACACTCACTGTGGAAAAGCCTTCAGATCTTTTATAAATGTGGGTCAGTTATTGAGCGCATGGCAGGCCGTGGACAACAGCTACACTGAGTTTCAACCATGGCAAAATAGAGCCTGAGGTGGGCAGGACAGACCAAGGGAAGTAGGGATATGGAGACTGACAGGCTTGGAGAAACAGCGGCAGGGGCACATTCACGTGGGTCTGTGTCTGTACTTTCTGTGTAATCCTTTCGTCTATTTTTCATACTACTGCCAATTTTGTTGTTTATCAGGAGTGTTTTTTGTAGACTTGGTCCTCTGCATTTCCTTACAAATTTAAGAATCATGCTGAAACACAAAAATAGTTTGCTAGGATTTTGATGGACTTTGTTAAATCAATGGATCAGTTGGCCAAATCAATTGCCAATTTGGTCAGTCAATGTAACAATTTACATATTTAGAAAACTGAGTCTTCTAATCTATTAACATGGTGTCCACATACATTTATTTAGTTATTCTTTAACTTCTTTCAATATTTATAGGTTTTCCTTTTGGGTGCACATGTATCTGTGTGTTTAGAATTATTGCAATTTACTCAATTATAAGTATTCATTGTTTTGGGGTGTTGTTACAAAGGTATCCATTTCAAATAGTTATCTTCTAATTTTTCATCCCTAGGACTTAGAAGAAGAATTGACCATTGTATATTGACTTTGTATCCATGAACGATAAGTTGCCTTATAAATTTATTTTTTATTTTTTATTAAGGTACTATTGATATACACTCTTATGAAGGTTTCACATGAAAAAACAATGTGGTTACTATATTTACCCATATTATCAAGTCCCCACCCATACTCCAATGCAGTCACTGTCCATTAGTTTAGTAAGATGCCACAGAATCACTTCTTGTCTTCTCTGTGCTGCAGTTTTCCCCATGATCCTCCACACCATGTGTACTAAACATAATAGCCCTCATTCCCCTTCTCCCTCCATCTCCATCTGCCCTCCCCCACTCCTCCCCTTTGGTAACCGCTAGTCCCTTCTTGGAGTCTGTTCAGTCTGCTGCTATTTTGTTCCTTCAGTTTTGCTTCGTTGTTGTACTCCACGAATGAGGTAAATCATTTGGCACTTGTCTTTCTCCACCTGGCTTATTTCACTGAGCGTAATGTCCGCCAGCTGCATCCATGTTGTTGCAAATGGTAGGATTTGTTTCTTTCTTATGGGTGAATAGTATTCCATTGTGTATATGTACCACCTCTTCTTTATCCATTCATCTACCGATGGACACTTAGGTTGCTTCCATATCTTGGCTATTGTAAAGAAGTGCTGTGATCAACATAGGGCTGCATATGTCTTTTTGAATCTGAGAGGTTGTATTCTTTGGGTAAGTTCCAAGGAGTGGGATTCCTGGGTCAAATGGTATTTCTATTTTTAGTTTTTTGAGGAAGCTCCATGATAGCTTTAGTTAGCATCTCTGTCATATCACATAATTATCACTTCTTTGTGGTGAGAAATTTTGGAATTAGTCTCTTAGCAGTTTCGAAGTATACAATGCAATATTGTTGATTATAACCACTATGCTGTTCATGAGAGCTCCAGCACTTATTCATATTTTAATTGCAAGTTTATACCCTTTAACAACATTTCCCTATTTCCCCCCCACCATCTTCTGGTAACCTACATTCCAGTCTCAGTTTCTATGAGAACTGATTCTCATAGAAACATTTTTAGATTGCACACTTTAGTTATATCAGACAGTACTGGTCTTTCTCTGTCTGACTTATCTCACTTAGCATAATGCCCTCAAGGTTTATGCATGTTGTCACAAATGGCAGACTGTCCTTCTTTCCTGAAGTGGAATAACATTCCATTGAATGTATGTAACACATCTTCTTTTTACATTCACTTTTTGCTAGACAATTAGGTTGTTTCCTATTTTAGCTACTGTGCATAATGCTATAATAAACATGGGAGTGCATGTATCTTTCCAGCATCCTGTTTTCCCTTAGTATGTATAACCAAAAGTGTATTGATGGTTCATGAGGAAGTTCTGTTTTTAATTTTCTGAGCACCATCCATACCGTTTTCTATAATGGCTGACCAATTTATATTCCCACAAGAAAAGGGTTTCCTTTTCTTGGCATCCTTACCAACATTTTTTTTTTTTTTTCGATAACAACTTTTCTAACAGGTGGGCAGTGATAGTTCATTGTGGTTCTGATTTGCATTTCCCTTTCTCTGATTTATGATTTTGATCATCTTTTCAAATACCTTTTTTAAAAAATGTCTTTGTAGTTCATCTGCCCATTTTTTAATTGTTTTTTTTTTTAAATTTTTTGTTATTGTTATTGAGTTGTATGTGTTTCTTATGTATTTTGAAATTTTTGAGGATCATCCATACTGTTTATCTGGTTTATCTGGTATGGTTTGCGAAAATGTTCTCCTGTCCAGTAAGTTGCCTTTTCAGTTTGTTGATGTTTTCCTTTTGTGCAAAATTTTCTTAGTTTGATGTCAGATGAGTAAGTTTCACTTTTATTTTGCCTTTTTTATTTTTGCTTTTGTCACTGGGTTTTGTGTCATATCAGAAATATTATTCCCAAGACTAATGTAAAGGAAGTTCTTCCCTATATTGTGTTCTAGGTGTTTTACAGTTGCAAGTTTTTTATTGAAGTCTTTAATCCATTTCCAGTTAATTTTCATGAGCTGTGTAAGACATGGGCCAATCCTGTTTTTCTGTATGTGGTCATTCAGTTTTCCCAACACTGTTATTGAAAAGATTCCTTTCCCCATTGAGTGTTCTTGACTTCCTTGTCAAATAATGTATGTGGAAGTTTATTTTTGGTTGTGTATTCGGTTCCCCTGTTCTATGTGTCTGTTTTGATGGCAGGACCATAGTGTTTTAACTGTAGCTTTGTAGTATAGTTTGAAATCAGTAAGTGTGATATCTCCAACTTTGCTGTCTTTTCTGAAGATTGCTTTGACTGGTTCACAGAAAACTGTTACAGCTTAATATTGAAATATTTATTTTTATTAAATAGTGATATATACTAAACAAATATTATTTGTCATTAAATATTAAGTGTTTAATAGTAAATATTCTATTAAGTATTAATACAATGATAAATATTAGGCAAAAATAATTTCAAAAATCAATAGCATGATTAATTTAAAAAACATAAAGTATACAGGATGTGAAAAATGTGAGGTGTGATCAGGAAAATGTAAATTTCTTTGTGAAATGTAACATAAGATTCTATGTAAAGAAAATAGCATGAACACAATTAAAGACCAACAAAAAAGTGGTAAAATATTTGCAATGGACATAACAATTAAATTGTTAATACATAAGAAGAAAAAAAATTAATGCTCAGTTCTAGGAAATATTGTTAGAAGAAAAATATCTTTGTACAAAAACATATTCTTCATCATAACTGAAGGTTGATTGAGAAAGAAACATAAATTTATAATAAAAATTATAGAATAATAAAGTAAGCTTCAGATAGTCACTTTTTTATAGTAGTGAAAGTTTTTAAAGAAATCACAAAGTTTCAACTGTTAGGATTGATTTCAAATTATATAACACATAAATATTAACATAAATATTACATATTCCCCAAATGTCTATATAAATTTATAGCTATTGAGATAAAAAGAACTTTTAGTATTCAGTTGTCAAAATGATTTGAAAAACAGTCCATAAGAGATGTTTCATATTTGCGAAAATACCCATTAATATGAATATGTTTACATAGGAAATTTATGGAAGGGCATAAAGGAGACATTAAAGGTGGTTTTTACCTTTAGGTTTAATTTTTCTATTTCTGCTATGTTAATTTATTAATAATAAGAAGTACTTAAGGTAAAAATATGTTATCCAAGGAAAAAGGGGTAATTATATTCTGCAACAGCTATTAGCAGCTACAGATGTTATTGAACAAAAGGAGGAAAAGGTAGGCTTGCTCTTTTTCGTTTGATTTTTATTTTGTGTAAAATCCTGTGTTAAGCATTGCTGTGGAATCTTTAATTCTGAGGACAGCATCCCCACTGCTGCCTATTTCAGGATCTTTGCCAAAAGGTTACACAAAACATTGATAAATAACATTGAACGTAATTCACCTGGGACTTCTGTCCACATACAAGCCCATGCAAACCGTTACTCATCCTTCTAACCCTGGGGATGCTCAGGGATAAATACCCAGCTTAAATCAAATTCTGTGGTCTTTGAAAGACTTAGAAAATTATCTTCTTTAAGAAACAGTTTGATACGTTTTACAAAAGTAGAGAGATAGGAATAGTTAAGTGAATTGTGGTAAAAAGGAACAAGAGTTTATAATTTTGAGTTGATTGGGGACTTTGATAGGGCTGGATTTGTCTATCAACAAATAGTAGGTCACCTAAAATAGATGAAATGAAGGGCTTCTAGAAGCAACCTTGAATTGGACATCACCTGATGACATAATTTACATTCCTGCACTCTCTAAAATGTTAAGTTTTCTAAAAGACAAAAGAAGTAAGTGTATAGTGTCAAACGATAGTGTCTAATTATTTACAAGATATTTAGGAGTGAGGACAAGGCTCAAAGTTTCCAGGGTTGTGTAAGGCACAGTTGTGCTAAGACTAAAGGGAAGAGTCGTAGGTGGCCTCTATGTTTCCTTTTCTATATTGTAAGTCTATTAGTCTATTAAATTATTTTAATTTCTTAATCTATTGTAACTATTCATTTAATTTATTGTTAGCTGTGTGATGCTCACATTCTTGGGAATGCCTGGCTCATCCTTGAACAACAATCCAGGGTCATCCCTGCATCTCTTTACCAAAACCTGTAAACTCTTGGAGATTTACTATGGGAAATGGGCAGATGGTGAGTACAGAGTATCTCCCACTTCTGAAGAAAAGGACTACTTTAAAGCAATTAAGTGAAATCCTCACATAGCCAATTAATTAGAATTTATATACCAAATGATGTAGGTTTTTTCAATTTATTTATGTCCCTAACCAAGCATTGGCGAGCAAAATCATTTAGCACGCATTAATGTAGTTAGTTGGTGTTACCTGAGGAATAATGACTAAGCAGTTGATGGTCTAAATCCAGAATTTAAAACTTTTAATCTCTGTTGTTACTATATTTTGGGCAGGTCTACTGAAGAAGCAGGAATTGAATCCATAAAAGGAAAGTTATTTCTCTGCCAAAAAAAAAATTCTATTTTTGCCTTCATGCAGGTATTATATAAATACTGAGTATATAGTCAGGTTATGGTGTGACTTAGGAGCCACTCAGAACATTACTTCCACTGAAATAAAACCCAATGAGAATCTCCTAGATTACAGTAGGGATATAGCAAAAGTAAGAGTTTTAAGAGAAGTTTTAAAATTGAGTCCACACAATAAATAATATAACTTGATCTAGGTCTGAGGGACATATTGCCTTTAATTAACTCTGTATATCGGTACCCTATAGCTCTGCAGTTACTACATTAAACAAGATAAAAACTAATGTATCCAACAAATTTTTATATCCTCTATGAAGCACAATGTGTGACAAAAACCCATGAAATGTTCTTACTGTGGATTGGGAGATTTGGAAGAACTTCTCTGAAAAGTTCAAGTAGAAAAAGGGAATGAATCACAAAGAACCAGGAATAGGTCAGAATCAGCAAATGGATGGAGCTTGGGAGAGGGAAAAAACCACAAATGATTAGATGAAACTTTCTCCGGACAGGTTGCGCATGTAAAATGAGTTGTGCAGTGGAACAAGGTCTTCAACTGTGTTGGTAGATGTATCTAGAAACATCTTGTGTCACAAACACATTTCACGTATTTTTAATTTATTCAGGAAAAAATGGTTATCAGCAGATAGTGACAGTAAAATTTTGTGTAGTGATGAGGGAAATATTCTTAAGGGGTGCAAGTGTGCTATGAACCAAACTATTCCAAAGTGCAAATTAAACAGATAGTGCACATTTAAAAAACTATCATGGAAAATTATGTTTTCCTTGGACTTTATTATTCAAAAGATCCATAAAAAGTATTTTTTCAAATATATGTCATGACTACTTAGTACGCTATAAAATCTATTAGGTTATTTGTGTATTTATTTTTAATGAGGTGCATTAGAAAATAAAACTTCAGAGAACATTAGAAAATAAAACCTAAGGGTTATTAATATTTTACTCACATTTTTGTTTCAGGTATATGTATGTGAATATGTATTAGTGTGGGTGTGAGAATGTACACTGTGCTGCAGTATGAAATGTCTACCTTACTATATGTTGTAGTAAAAACTTTTGAAAGCAAGGTTTCTAATGAATTTGATGATATGCAATCAACAGACCTGAGAGAATGAATTATTTTTAAAATTAATTAAGTAAAACAAAATACATGTAAAATATATTGATTGGCTTTTCTGAACAAAATCCACTGTAACACATTTTTCCCACCAGCTTCTCAGATTTTACTTCTTTCACTATTACATGCAGATTGGGCAAAGGTCAGGACGCAACAATGAGAAACCACACATCTCTCACCAGTTTCATCCTCCTGGGATTGACAGATGACCCTGAGCTACAGATTCTGATTTTTGTATTTCTACTGATTACCTACAAATTGAGCATAACTGGAAACTTGAGTATCATCATCCTTACATTAGTGGATTCTCACCTTAAAACTGCAATGTACTTTTTTCTTCAAAATTTATCCTTCTTAGAAATCTTATTCACTTTTGCCTGCATTCCTAGATTCTTGTAGAGTATATCAACAGGTGACAGGGCTATTACTTATAATGCTTGTATATGCCAACTATTTTTTATAGACGTTTTTGCAGTAACAGAATTTTTTCTCCTGGCCACCATGTCCTTTGATCGATATGTAGCCATCTGCAAACCCCTGCATTACATGACTATTATGAGCTACAGGGTCTGCAAAAGGCTCGTCTTCTGCTGTTGGATGATGTCTTTGTTGATCGTATTGCCACCACTCAGCTTGGGACTGGACCTGGAATTCTGTGCCTCTAATGCCATTGACCACTTTGCATGTGATGCTAACCCTATGCTGAAGATCTCATGCTCAGATAAATGGCTCACAGAGCAGATGGTTATTGTCTGTGCTGTGATGACTTTCCTCATGACTCTGGTGTGTGTGGTTCTGTCCTACATGTACATCATCAGAATGATTCTAAGACTCCCCTCTGCCCAGCAGAGGACAAGAGCCTTTTCCACCTGCTCTTCCCACATTATCGTGGTTTCCATCACCTATGGCAGCTGCATCTTTGTTTATATCAAACCTTCAGCAAAAGATGAAATGGCCATTAATAAGGGAGTGTCAATACTCAGTACTTCCATTTCCCCCATGCTGAACCCATTCATTTACACTCTGAGGAACAAACAAGTGAAACGAGCCTTTAATGACTTGGTCAAAAGATTTAAATTGCTCTCAAAGAATTAGGGGAGTGTTGATGTCAGTATCCGTAAGCATATTTTCTTCAGTTTCCGTCTCCTTTTGCCTTTTCCTGATCTAGATTTGCCATCGATTTGGTACCAGCCCTGGTCAAGTCACCCCTTTGATCTCCTTATAAAAAAGCTTCTTTCTGATGATAATTGTAATGAAGAAAAATGAGAATAGATGTCTCGGGAAATCTAAGCATCACTTCACTCCTAACATTTCTTTTCCAATTCTAAGAGGTTCGGGAAATTTATCTTAAAATATTAATACAATAGTGAACACCATTCCTTTAAATATAACACATACAAAAAACAAACCAAAAACCTTACTCAAATAAGAGACTTAATTTTGAAAAGAATCAATACTTGTCTAAGTGTTATAAGAAAAGTTTCATAAACTGAAGATATATTTTTAAATGAGGAATAAGTATAAGATTCAGGATTTGAAAGAAGCATTTAGTAATGAAAAATTTTGAAATGACTGGATACTATCTAATATGAAAGTTATTTAAAATTTGCCAAAGGGTCATGAATTAGGTTACAATGAAGAGAGGAATGTCCTGGTAATTCCTGTTAAAGGTAAATCCTTCAATGAAGTTACATAGCACAGATTTACATTGATGTGGCAATTAAAATGCTAAGTCTTGAGTGTAGAGTATTTAAGCATACAGATGGCAGAAGTCCAAGGAAAGTCACAAAAGCAAGAATGATAAATAAGTAGTAAGCCAAATATACTGGGAAAGAAAAAAAAAGAACAATAAAATGTGGCTACAAATATCAATGTGATGATTTGCTTTTTTAAATGAAAAAAATGTCATTTTGAGTCCAAATTATGCATCCAAGCATAATTCCTTAAAGAAAGACCAGAATTTCATTACTGAAAACATTCTGTACCAACTTCCACTTCCACAGGGCAGCATAGTAAAATTTCCTTTGATCCTTGATCTCCTACTTCAGGACACTTGTCACATTGTGGACTGTGTTGGATGGAACTTTCCCTTACCTTTTCAACTTCCAAACCTCCAGTTTAAATGACATGCCCACAGGAATTTTTGCTAAGCATGTCTCATGATTCCACCAACAGTACCACTAGGCCTGGGTTAGTCCGACTCATTCACACTAGTGTCATCACTTACCCGCTGCCTTCATACCTTACCAAACTATAATTTCATGTTTATTTCTCCTTATTCTACCTGAATGGCAAATGCCTTGGGGAATGTCTGCCTCATATGCCAAATTCTAGAATGCTTTATGCCTGGCACCTGGACAAATATTAGTTACATAATGGATAAGTTTCCAATATGATGATTTGAAATTTTGATGATGCAAAATGAGAACTCATATGAGATGAGAAAAAAACACAAGAGTAACATCTGACATGAGTCTATGAATAGAAGACAAAGAATGACATGACTATAAGTAACAATTGTGTTACAATACTTATTTTTAAATATCTGAAGTAAATAAAATGCAATCTAAAATTGTGAAAATAACCCTGCAATTTATATGTATTATCATAATTTACACTGGAGAAATGTGGAGAAATGGAAGTGTAAAAATGTTAGTATTGCTAGCAAGTAGTAGAACTAGTATTCAAAACTAGTTATATTGATTTCTGAAAGAAATATTTATTCAAGTAAATGGTTCTGCTTCTCAAGAGATAATTTCAAGGAACATCCTAAAAAATACAAATCAGTACTAAATTTTTTTTTTGGTTGATTTTCTTTTCTTTCTTTTTTATTTTTATTTTTATTAAGGTATCATTGATATACATTCTTATGAAGGTTTCACATGAGAAACAATGTGGTTACTACATTCACCCATATTATCAAGTCCCCCCCATACCCCATTGCAGTTACTGTCCATCTGTGTAGTAAGATTCCCCAAAGAAGTCACTCCTTGTCTACTCTGTGCTACACTGTCTTCCCCATGACCTCCGCACACACCATGTGTACTAATCATTATATCCCTCAGTACCCTTCTCTCCCTCCCTCCCCACCAGGCCTGCCCCACTCCTCCCCTTTAGTAACCCCTAGTCCCTTTAAGTCTGTGAGTCTGTTGTTGTTTTGTTCCTTCAGTTTTTCTTTGTTGTTTTACTCCACAAATGAGGAAAATCATTTGGTACTTGTCTTTCTTTGCCTGACTTATTTCACTGAGCATAATACCCTCCAGCTCCATCCATGTTGTTGCAAATGGTAGGATTTCTTTCTTTCTTATGCCTAAATTGTTATCCTTTGTGCACCACTTCTTCTTTATCCATTCTTCTACTGATGGACACTTAGGTTGCTCCCATATCTTGGCTATTGTAAACAGTGCTGTGATAAACAGAGCGGTGCATATGTTTTTTTGAAACTTGGCTCCTGCATTCTTAGTGTAAATTCCTAGGAGAGGAATCCCTGGGTCAAGCAGTATTTCTATTCTTAGTTTTTTGAGGAACCTCCATACTGCTTTCCACAATAGTTGAGCTAATTTACATTCCCACAAGCAGTGTAGGAGGGTTCCCCTTTCTCCACATCCTCGTCAGCATTTGCTGTTTGTCTTTTGGATGTTGGCCATCTTAACTGGTGTGAGTTGATATCTCATTATGGTTTTAATTTGCATTTCTCTGATGGTTAGTGATGTGGAGCATATTTTCATGTGCCTGTTGGCCATCTGAATTTCTTTTTTTGGAGAATTTTCTGTTCATATCCGCTGCTCATTTTTTAATAGGGTTATTTGCTTTTTCAGTGTTGAGGCATGTGTGTTCTTTATATATTTTGGATGTTAACCTCTTATTGGATATGTCATTTACAGATATATTCTCCCATACTGTGGGATGCCTTTTTGTTCTGCTGACGGTGTCCTTTGCTGTACAGAAGCTTTTTAGTTTGATGTAGTCCCATTTGTTCATTTTTTGCTTTTGTTTCCCTTGTCTGGGGAGATATGTTCATGAAGAAGTTCATGTTTATGTCCAAGAAATTTTTGCCTATGTTTTTTTCTAAGAGTTTCATGGTTTCATGAGTTACATTCAGGTCTTTGATCTATTTTGAGTTTACTTTGTGTACGGGGTTAGACAATAATCCAGTTTCTTTCTCTTACATGTAGCTGTCCAGTTTTGCCAACACCAGCTGTTGAAGGGGCTGTCATTTCCCCATTGTATGTCTATGGCTCCTTTATCATATATTGAATGACCAAATATGCTTGGGTTTATATCTAGGATCTCTATCCTCTTCCATTGATCTATGGGTCTGTTCTTGTGCAAGTACCAAATTGTCTTGATTACTGTGGCTTTGTAGTAGAGCTTGAAACCAAGCAGTGTAATCCCCCCAGTTTTATTCTTCCTTCTCAGGATTGCTTTGGCTATTCAGGGTCTTTTGTGGTTCTATATGAATTTTAGAACTTTTTTCTCTAGTTCATTGAAGAATGCTGTTGGTATTTTGATAAAGATTGCATTGAATCTGTATATTGCTTTGGGCAGGATAGCCATTTTGACGATATTAATTCTTCCTAGCCAGGAGCATGCGATGAGTTTCCATTTGTTAGTATCCTCTCTAATTTCTTTCATGAGTGTCTTGAAGTTTTCAGGGTATAGGTCTTTCACTTCCTTAGTTAGGTTTATTCCTGGGTATTTTATTCTTTTTGATGCGATTGTGAATAGAATTGTTTTCCTGATTTCTCATTCTGGTAGTTCATCATTAGTGTATAGGGCTATTAGTAGTAAATTTTAGCAAGATTTATTTCATTAACAAAGTACCAAGATAAAAGTAAAATGTAATACATTTATATGATATACATTATAAATACTAATAAAATGATAATAATGATAATAAATGATATTAATTATTATAATTGGATGATACACTATAAAAACTCTAAAACTTTGTTTAAAAAATTGGCTTTATCAATATATAGAAATAAAGAGCTAATAGATATGGAAAACTAAGTAAAAGCCAGAGAAGAGGAGGAAAAAAAGGCCTTTTATCCTGGATATTCAAACTCAGTGAGATAAGCCTGTCTCCAGGCATTTTCCTAATTGCTAATCATCTGTTCTATGCAAAACCTCCTAATGTAAGCCCATTAAGAATCTAGAGGGCCTTTCACGGATTTCTCAAAATTTAAGAATACTTTAGAGAAAGGTTGTCCATGTTTCAGCCCCCATTGAAGACTAAAATGTTTAGTGGTCTTCCACATTTCAACCATATGAAAGCATTGGGGCAGATACCCTCACCCTATATCTATCGATCACTTCAGATTTCTGAGATATTTAGATTCTCTGAATCTTTGATTCTGTCATAGTCTATGCTATAATTCATCATCGATCTAGGTGATATATATACTACAGTTAAGATTTAACCTTTGCTCTTTCCTCCATGTGGGAGTGCCTTAGCTTACTTATACCACTGCATATTGGTGTAGAGTTCACCTTCTGAATACTAAGTACTCAATGAGACCAATGGATATTACTGCTGCCACACTGCTAATTTCTGGCTTCTTTAACAAAAGCTGAAAAATCATTTTCTATTCAAGCCTGATTTGTCCTCTGGGCTCACAGCTTGGTCAGATATGTATACGGTATCCATGATATTAGTTTTCTAAACCATAACCTTCCTGCTCAATGCTAGTATGCAGTCACACATAACCTCAATGTGAGATCTGAACAAATGAGAAATAGGCACAGGATTCAGATGATTATCAATAGTTGCTTCATTCATGTAAATGTAGATTGAAGAGTATGGCTAAGATGAGGGAGGTTGCTTAAATTGGCTTGATTTTCCTGCCGTGTTAGAAGCCAAGCAATTCTGATATCATTAGGCAATAACACTGTCCCCGAGAGCTGACTCAGTGGTGAGTAGAGGTAAGAGGGCCGTGTGCTTGCCTTAGCCAGTTATGAGTAGTGATTTATTCTAATCTCATCAAGCAGGTAAATTTTGTAGAAAATTATTCGGTAACCTAGGTTTTGCAAATGTTCTTGGGTGGGGATTTTTAAACATTCATAAAAGGAGACAAGATACAGTAATTACCAGGCATGTACTCACTGTCTGGTTTCCACAGTTATCAATATATTAAAATTAGTTTTCCCTATCACTCTCTGATATTTTATTTTTTGGCTGGCATTTCACCTTATACCATTCACCCATACATTCATTACATTTCACCCACAAGTTTATCTGTAGATATGGCTAACTGATAAGGAAAATGTCTTAATAAGAATAATACCATTATGCCATTATCCCACATGTCAATTTATCAATCAATCACAATAATTTCTTATATTCTGTGTGTATTCAAATTTCCCTGGCTCACATAAAGATTTTTTTGTTGTTGTTTTGTATTTCTCTCAAGTAAGGTGGATCAAAATCTAACATATCACATTTGGTAGTTATGTTACTTACAACATTAAAAAATTTCCTTATGGTTCTTAAAATATTTTATTGCTTTAGTTGAGGGAGAAATGAGGCCATTGTAGTGTATGATATCATTGGTTATTTAACTGATTGCTTTTTTATGGTATACTTTCTATGTACATATTAGTTAGATTTAACTGTTGATTAAACCCAATTTCTATGTACGTGTTAGTTAGATTTAACTGTCGATTAAATTTAAGTTCATATTTTTAGCAAGATGTTCAATAGGTGAGGCTGTATGTTTTCTATTGCACCATATGCTGAACCTTGTAGTATCCATTTGACATGCTTTTAACAATGCTTAGTTCGGTGTGTTCTGGTCTTGGCAGCATGATATCTCTACTATGAATACCCCATCAGTAGATCATAAATGGTGTTCAGTACATACTAATGCATTGTGAAGGTTCATTCTTCTGTTAATAGGTTTAAAGCATTGTTTTCTTTTTTATTTCTGTGAATTCATGGCTTTTTTGATAAACAATTTGATTCCAAGGAAAGGTATAAAGGAATATTCCCTCCTTTATCAATATTCTGTGGTGATAATTTGATGCCCTAGTGACTTCCACTGGTTATCAATTTCCTTTGAAAGGCTATATGATCATGGATTTTTTAATATATTTGGCATGTTTTAATCTTTTAATGTCATTATTTTATTTGCATGCTCATATTGTCCCATTTTAAGCCAGCAGGTAGGATCTAAATTGGTTCTTGTGTCCTCATAAGACTCTTTGCTACTTTTTTATTCTCATGCAATAAGACATTCCAGGCTTAATTTTTGTTTCCTTTTTTATCTTTTATTTTTTTTTTTGCTTTGCAGATACTGTTTTTTTATTGTAATATAGTTGATATACAATGTTTTATTGGTTTCATATATATAACATGGTGGTTCAACAGTTACAGATATTATTAAATCCTCACCTCCTTCTAGTGAAATTATTATCTGTCAACATAGAAAGATGTTATAGAATCACACCTGTGACCAGCCTATATAATATTAGAATTTTTGTACCCCTTTAGCCCCTCCACCTCCCTCCTCCAACCTCTTCTCCATGGTAACCACTTCTCAGTGTCTATGAGTCTATGACTGTTTTTTTTCATTCTGTTTTAGTTTCTTTTTATATTCTAAAGTAAGTGAAATCATATGGTATTTGTATTTCTCCACCTGCCTTATTTCACTGAGCCCTGTGCCCTCTAGATCCATCCCTGTTGTTGCAATTGGAAGTATATCATTTTTTATGGTTAAATGATGTTCTGTTGTGCATGTGTACCACATCTTTATCCATTCATCTATTGAGGGACACTTAGGTGCTTCCATGTCAGGGCTATTTTAAGTAATGTGGCAATAAACATATGGGAGCATATATCTTTTTTGAATCAGGGATTTTGTTTTCTTTGGGTAAATTCCTAGAAGTGGAATTACTAATATATAATAAGGGAGTCATGAATATATAATTGGGAAAGACAGCCCCTTAAATAAGTGCTTTTTGTCCAGGGAAAACTGGACAGCTACATACAAGACAATGAAGCTGGATCCATACACCAAAGTAAACTCCAAATGGTTCAAAGACTTGAATATAAGACATGAAATCATAACACTTAGAAGAAAACATAGGAAAAAAATCTATTGAACACAGATATTAGCATTTTTTTTCCTGGACAGATGTCCTCAGGCAAGGGAAGCAAAATAAAAAAAGAACATGCGGGACTACATCAAACAAAACTTCTTTTTAGTTTGTACACTTAAGGACAACATCATCAGTACAAAAAGGCAGCTTAGAGTATGGGAGAATATATTCATAAATAATACCCAATAAGGGGTTAACATCCAAAATATATAATGAACTCATACTCCTCAACATAAAAAAAAATAGCTCAAAAAAAACCCAGGTAGAGTACCTGAGCAACATTTCTGCAAAGAATTATTACAGATGGAAGACAGGCACATGAAAAGATGCTCCACGTTGCTAATCATCAGGAAAATGCAAATCCAAGCCACAACAAGATGTCACCTCACACTAGTGAGAATGGCCACTCTCCAAAAGACAAGAAATAAAAAGTGTTAGTGAGGATGTGGAAAAAAGGGAACCCTCCTACACTGCTGGTGAAAATGTCAATTGGTACAACCGCTGTGGAAATCAGCATGGAATTTGAATGTTTCTTAGCCTTAATGTGGAAAGAACTCTTTCTCCATGAAACTTGGGTTCCTCTCAGTAGGAAATAGTATTTGGAGACTACACCATGTTTCCTGAGGGCAGAACAGCTAGGTATAAATAAACTAAACTTCCGAATATTGAGTTTGACAAGCATTCTACAACATTTGTAGATTGTATCAAGAGAAATATTTTGTATCTTTTCTTTGTTACTGACCAAGATTAATGGTAATACTATAGAACATATTTTCAAACTGATGTTACTGTAGGTACTTTCTTCTTTGTTCTATTAACAGACTCAAATTTGTCAATTTCATATACTAGGTTTCCAGGAGCTTGAACAGAATCAATCTCAGAAATATTGTTTCCTACTCTCAGATACTTCTGTACACCAAGTCAAAATTCCAAAGAAACATATAGAAGTTTATGCTTTGAAAGCAAATAATAGATGTTCAATATTATATAAGCTAATTTTGTACAGGATTTTAGAGGAAATTCAATACCTTATATCTTGCAAAGACTCTTGATCTGACCTCTGGCTTTCATTTCATTTTTTCCTTCAATAAATTGTAAACATCACTATTTATCTTAGGGAATTTGCATTAATGTATTCACAATTCTTTACACATTTCCTTTATTCAAAGTGTAGCCATAATTTACCTTAAAGTCAACTTGGTTAACAAAAAGATGATATCCTGCTGACTCCTCTGATCATCCTGAGGTTATCCTGAATTTCTGTGATTATCAGTAACAACATCAAAGGCTCAATTAACTAGAACAAAATATTGCTGGGGGAGAAAAATTTTTCTCTACCCTTCAAGCTTCTTGTGGATGGCCTAAGAATCAAATTGGCATGATACAGATTTACAAGAGATAAGCAAATTTAATTATGCATATATGAAAAATCCACACAGACAAGAGATTTCAAAGACAGTGAGGAAAATGAAGTATATATGCCATCCTGAACAAAGGAGAAGGTGGGTAAGGGTCTGGTATTTCAAAGGCGAGAAAAGCAATTCACAGGAAGATGAGAGCAACTGTTTGGTAAACAAATGTTTTCTGGGCCACAGAGAAACAGTGTGACTTAGAGAGGAATTTTAACAGACTTTGCTGAATTCCTCCCTGTCTACCAGGCTTAGCTCATATCATAATGTGGTTACTATGGTAATAGCTCTCTTCCTGGAGCAGTTTCTCTAAGTTCTTTTAGGCTTTTAGGAGGAAGGGCAAAGTTTCTTCTTGAGTCTTTTGGGCCTTGCTAATTTTCAGCTCAAAATAATCTGCATGTCACAATGGCACATTTTGGGCCAGGCTGCCCTTGGTCTCCACTTTCAAATAGTCATTTTTGTTCTAAACATATGATTCCATTTACAGTCATTCCATTTATATGTGTGGGGTAAATGGGAATTTTCACTCAGAATTTCCAGAATCTCCTGCATGGCCTTATTTCATTTACATACCAGTGGATGTTTCAAATCTACCAGTTTATTGGGGCAAGGTGTGGAAAGAAAATGGTCTTTTTCTCCACCCCTCTGTTCCTTGTATGTAAATGGTCTTGCACTTGCCAATCACCAAGGATCCGTCCATGGAGTTGCTCTGGAAGGGGTGGGCAGGGGCTGAGAGGGCCAGATGGGAACAGCCATGAGAAATCCTTCCCCTTGTCTTTCTTCAGTTTCCTCAGATTCATAGGGAATTTGGGCAACCACTTGCTCTTGGAATTACATTTTGGCTGTCGTTGACAGGGTTTGGTAAACTCAAAGTCTGTCCATATGGGTGCAATGTTTTGGCAGGGTGCCCCTATAGATGGTGGGGATATATCCTAGGACCCTCATCATAGTGGTGGTTTGGCGATCTCCAAGGACCCCACCAATGGGTGGTGGAGGGTCATCTGGTGATGTCCCTCTGGATGGTGGGGATTCACCCAGAGATTCCTTAGGAGGGATTTATTGTGCGGTAAGTTGCCTCCAAGAGGAGTGGGCTTCTCCCCAGTATTTGGGACATATGGGGACACCAGAAGTAGTGGAGTTGGCCGTCCACAAATTCAGGAACTCCTTAGGGAACTGAGTGCACATGGTATGGCAGGAAATATGGGGTGGTTGTTTCTCACATCACTGGAAAGGAGAGAGAGACAATTTGGCAGCAAATGGCAGAACAGGGAGACACATTGTGGGATTCCCTGAAAAAGGAATGAAAGCTACTGAGAACTGAGATCATTTGGCTGAGAGACATAATACTGGTGTGGGAGGGGACGGCAGAAAAACGGGAGCTGCAAGAGGCTGTGTGTTCGGTGAAGGAAGGGGTGGGTCCAGCAGCCCAGGGTGTGGTCGAGGAGACATCAGGGAGAAGCTGGGGAGGAGCGGGTGGGGCTGAGGGAGGAGATGCTGCTGGAGCCTGACGCACTGACACTCCTGTACTGAAAGCTCACCCATTTGCAGTTAAGAAAATAAGGACACAGCCAATGTCAGGTCCTCAGGGAGAGGAGCAGCCCCCTCCCCAGGTTGTGGAGCTCACCATGGCCCACCCCTGAATCCAGGCTGAACTGGTGGATTTGAGGGCCCAGTTTCAGCAGAAATCCTTGAAACCTCTGCCTTTCATGGCTTTTGCATCTTTGGGATTTAGGAGCAGAGGGCATTTTTGTGTCTGAGTCAGAAATGGGTGACCTGGTTTACCTGATGACTCATACCTCTCTACAGCAGAGGTTACAAAATACCCATTACACGACAAGGAATCATGCACTTTTGGATTGGCTGACAGCAGCCCTAAAGGCAATTGGGCCTATTCATGGTGATTTAACTTACTTACCCACTAGCTGGCAAACATATGCAGAGATCCAGCAGGTCTTTTGGAAGTTAGACATGAAAAATATTATTTATAATATGGACCCTCAGGACACCAAGGAGGGGTTGATCACCATGGGGATGAGAAATCTAATGCTCCGTAGAGTTATGCCATCCTTCTTTGGGTTGCTAGTGACTGTTCTGGTCCCCAGCCCCGTGCAGTAAAAACATAAGTGATGTTACTTGTGTGATAGCAGATCTGGAGGAGTTTGAATCAATAAGAGCACAGAAGGAAATACAGTCTACTACTGAAAGAAGAGGCTCAAAGGACCCCATGAGGGTACTGAGGACCCAGATGTAGATTGATTTGGTAAAGGTGAGGGAAGTGAAAGAAAAATGTGATGGACTGTCCAATAGATTCTTGCTAAAGTTGTGGCATCAATTAAAGCTGGAGCAGCAGTTCCAGCCACTTAAGTCCAAGATACAGAAGCTGGAGGCAAAGTCCTATGTCAAGCCTGTGTGTCTGCAGGACTTTCTGTGGAGAGTACTCAGACCCCCTCTGGGTCCCTACTCCAATAGGAAGGTATTTGGCATTGCACTTTGATTGAGTGGGGTTCAAGGCCCCCACCTTGGGGGATATGGTGGGGACTGGAGGCAATATGTAGAATTAGACATTCATTGGTCCCCAGTGAATGCACATGTTCTGGCACTGGTGGACACAGGAGATGAATGCTGTCTGACTATGGCAACCCTGAGTGGTTTCCTGGGACCACATCTGTGAGAGACGGCTGTGGGGTTAAGGAAATTAGAGTGAAGAACAACAAAATCCCATTGAGAATAGGGTATTTACCCCAAAAAGGGTATGCTGTGTATGTTTTTGCATCCCTGATTATATTTTGGGGGTGGGTATCCTAGACTGCTGCAACATCTACAGAAGAAAGGATGGGCTGTGAACAGCACCAAGGTTCAGGGACCTGGTTTGTCAGTAAAGTTCTTAGGGGTTGTTGGTCAGGTAAAACTAAAGTTATCCTGGAAACAGTCATAGATAAACTCCAAGATTTCCCTCTGCATACAACTGTGGCTGATTTGTAATAGTTTTTGGGGTTGGGGCTACTGTGAGTGTTTATCCCACACTTGGCACAAATTCTGAGGTGCTAATACCAGTTGGTGTAAAAGGGCATCAGGTGGGACTTAGATGAAACATGTGCATCTGCCTTTACCACTGATAAGAAATCAGTCAAGGCTGTACAGGCCTTGAGTGTAATGGACCCATCAAGGCTAGATGTTCATGTAACCAAAGATGATTATGGATGGGGCCTGTGGCAGCAGCTTGAATGGACCTGACAATATATTAGATTCTGGCTGCAACTCTGGAAAGGCACTGAGGTCTGGTGCTCATTGATATAGAAGCAACTGGCTTCTGTGTATCACGCCTTGCTGGCTATGGAGCCCATCACTGGAACAGCTTCACCCAAGGTAATAACCATCTATCTCACTGCACTTTGGGTGTGAACCTGAACCCAAAATCTATGGAGTGGCATGGCACAGACACCCATATTGGCTAAATAGGGCACATATTTATATCAATGTAACACCCCCTCTACTAGCCCCTTATGTGGAAAATTCCAGCACTTATTGGTGCCAGTGATATACACCAGTGAAAAGCAGTAAGAACTTGCTTTGGATCCATTGATAACAAAGAGCCCCTGTCAGTATGAAAGGGACCCTATAATTGAAGATGCTTGGTATACCTCTGCTCCAAGCATAGGCAGCCCCCAAAGTGGAGGTCTGTGGCTTTCCATCCTAAGACTCAGATAATATGGATGGAGGATGGGGAGAAGGGCAGCCAATGGGCTGAATTGTGGTCAGTATGGCTCATGATCACCCAGGAGCCCTCCCCAATAGTTGTCTGCACTGACAGCTGGGCAGTCTGTTGGGGCTTGACCCTGTGGCTACCAACATGGTATGATGTCAACTGGATGGTTGGTCCCCGGCCCCCTTGGGGGCAAGAGTGATGGCAAGATTTAAACAGTTACCATAAATCATGTGACTGGAAGTTTGCCTTTGGCACCCCCAGAGAATGAGGAAGCAGACACATTGGCCCAGGTGTGTTGGCCAGAAGGAAAGCCTGCCTCTGATGCAGCCCAATGGTTACGTCAGCATATGTTCCACACAGGACAAAAGACAGTGTGGGCTGGAGCCCATCGGTGGGGCTTGCCATTGACCTTTGAAGAAGTCAGCAGAGCCCAGAGGAGTGCCTTGTGGCTTTAAGAGGGACTTACATGGAGTCCCACAGCAACATGGGACAATAGTAAAGTGGCCAATGCCTCTTGTCAGATGGCAGATAGACTATCTTGGGCCTCTGCACATATCAGAAGGATAGCAGTATGCCATGACTTGTGTGGACACAGCTACTTGACTATTGGTTGCTCTCCTAGAGATCAGCAAACCACCAACAGGGGCCTAGACCATCTGTTTGCAGGCTATGGCCAGCCACAGGTGATTGAGAGCAATCAAGGCACCCACTTTACTGGACATGTGTTACAAGAATGGGTGCAGTAATTATGAATAAAGTGGAAGTTTCATGTACCATATAACCCTACCTGGGCAGGCATGATAGAGAGGTACAATGGTTTGTTGAAATTTGTTCTGAAGTTGAACACCAAAAGTCTGTGGGGCTGGTGAGATCATTTATGGACAGTGCTATGGTGTTTGAATGAGAAGGCCTGCAAAGGAGCCTTGAGCCCCATGGACATGCTAACACACATTGCTGCCTCTCCTATACAAGTGTATGTGGAAACCAAAGAGGAGTTATTGAACCCAGGATATGGCTAACAGAGCAATATTCTGCTACCAACCCCAACTGCATTAAACACTGGAGACTTTGTTACATGGATGTGGCCCTGGATATTTTGACACATGTATCAGTGATTGCTGGCCCTCTGGCACCCTGAGGAAAAGGCCTGGAAGCTGGCCTCCTGTGTATTCCTGGAATGAAGCAGAGTGGCTGCCAACAATCACAGGAGTATATCTAAAATATCCAGGAGGTAGGAGCATCTTACAGGGATGTTTTGTTTGTATTTATGGTCACTGCATGTACATCCTGTAGCCCTATATATTGCCCCATCTGTAACTCGCATGGAGGGGGTGAAAGTCTGGTATACTATACCAGTTGCATTGCTTATTAAAGACACAAGCTCAAAAACAAAAAATAGAAATAGTAAACTATCCATTTATTCACGATTCAGAGGCCAACAGTAGCAGTACTAACAGGCATCCTTAAGACTAACATCAGAAAATATATGGAGTCAAAAATAATTCTATATTAATTATCATTGCCTGTATTGATACTTCAGATTAGTTCACAAAGGTTTCTACAATTTGTCCCTGGTTTATCACCATGTACAAACTATTTCCAAAATAACACTACATTTTGTGTCACTTTCAACATTCTAAAGATATTCTTCCCACTCTGGCTTTAAAAATTTCCTCAATTTTGAAATTATTAGCTATAGGAACTCTGTTAATGCATTTCTCAAAATTGTGTAAACATACAATCATCTCTATCAAGTTTCTGTAGATATCATCAATTAAGACACACTTTTCTTCCTCATCTGTTATTGAGGGTTTTTTTGCGTCTTTCAAATATTCATACCTATCTGTCACTTACCTTTTCTATTTATGAGTATGTCATCAGTTATAACAAACTCGAAACTTGAACAACTGGGAATATTCTCTTTTAATTTAAATTCTGAAACATATTCACAACTATACTAATACACATATTTAAATAATAATTACTATTTATTGATAGCTCATTATGTTATGTGCTGTAATGACTTTGTTCCCACTTTCTAGAAATTTAAGATGTCTTGCAGGTTTTATAAATGAGGAATTATTCACTCAGAGGACACAGAAACCTCAGATTTTCAACCATTTTTCTTCTTTAGCACCCAAATTTTAAATCTGTAAGGAGGAAATGAAATTTACTGTCTTCCATCTAACATTTTGAATTCATTTCAATTTTCTGATACTTCTTTCTCAATAAATGTTGTGCCAAGTCTCCCAGTTGGAGATATTGCAGGAGGATCAGTAAGAATTTGGCCCTACTAATCAAATTAATTTATTTCCTATTACTACAAATTATAGTTGATGAAATTTAGGATATTTTTTAGTATCATAAATCCTTGCTTCAACTTTTGACTTCATGAGACAACACACAAACACATATACTGCCAAAACATTTAGATATTTCATGTGCTAGATGGACTGGATAGAACAGAAATTTTCACCAAAAAATTCATAGTTCCATATATTTTGGAAAATTTTTGCTTTGTAGTGAACTATTTATCTTCTATGAAGCTTAACCTGAAATGATTTTGTTCAGGTATAAAATAATTGCTATTTTCAAAGTAGTCTAAACCTTCAGAATTTGATAGACAAAAAATAGTTTATTTTCTACCCAATTACAGAAAAAGAATTTATCTGAAATGTCTAACATACACCTACCTCTTCACTCTTCTATGATAACATTTATGTATGTATACATACAGGTATATATTCATTCATGTATGCATATATGCTATCTATTTGTCTACATATATGTCATCTATCAGCTATCTTGATGGGTTGATTACACTCAAGGCCTGTACAGCCTTGACTGCTCACTTAGCACCAGTAAAAGCAGCAGCACGTGCTTCGTCCCAGTCCCACCTCATGCCCTTTCATACACAGTGATACAAGGGCTTCAGAATTTATGCCAAGTGTGGGATAAACACTCTCCAGTAGCCCAAAAGGCCCCAAATCTCTTGTAATACTGCCACAGTGGTAGGGGTAGGGAAAGCCTGGATCTGGTCTATGACTGCTTTTGGGAAAACTTTACTTTGCCAGGTTGGGAAGACACCCACCAAGAATTTACTGACAAACCAGGGGCTTGAACCTTGGTGATGCTCGCAGTCCATCCTTTCTCATCTAGATGATGCAGCAGTCTAGGAACCGGCAATTCGAAATCTGCAAGAGAATCAGACATGAGCATGATATCATAACTGTACTGATATAGCTGCACCATTTGCAGTTTCTTCCATGTGGCCAAGTCCTGGGCTACAAGTCAGTGACAACTGATGAGACTGTGGAGTTATCCCTGTGGAAGGACAGTGAATGTTCACTGCCAGCCTTCCCCCATGAAGGCAACCTGTTCCTGACTTTCCTGTGCTATGTCAATAGAGAAGAAAGCATTAGCAAGGTCCACAACATAATGGTATGTCCCTAGTTCATGACTGAGGGTGTCCATAAGGGCTGGTATGGAGGGACAGCACTGTGCAAGGGGGATGTGACTTTTTCAGTTCCCTGTATTCCATGGTCATATGCCAAGAGTCATCAGGCTTTTGCACTGGCCACATTGGGGAATTAAAAGGACTATGAGTGGGCTTTATGATGCCCACCTTTTCCAACCTATAGAGTTTCTCCAAATTTCCTTGTTTCACCAGGCAATTTATAATGCTCAGTATTTGTCACCTGGTAAGGTACAGTCAGAGCTACAAGGTGGGTGTTGAGCATGTCCCCTCAGAACTGCCTTTACCACATGTTTTTCAATCTGAACTCACCTGTAATGGTTTTTAACCACAGGCCCTGCAGGATATCTACCCTCAAAATATATTCAGGGATGGGAGAAATGTACACAGTATATTCCTTGTGGGTAAGCACACTATTCCCGATGGGATTTGGGCTTTCTTCACTCTAACTGCCTTACCCCTATAGCCATCTATCACAGTAGGGGTCTCAGGAAAATGCTCAGGGTTGCCATAAATCAGAGAATATTCAGCTCCTGTGTCCACCAGTGCCAGGACACATTATACATTCACAGTGGACCAATGAATTGCTAATTCTCTAGGTGGCCTCCAGTCCCCACCATGTCCCCAAAGTGGGGGCCTTGACCCACCCTCAGTAAAACTGTGATGCCTGATCATCCTCCTGTGGATGTTAGATCCCAGGCAGAGCCTGAGTACTATCCCCCAGGAAGTCTTGCAGGGACACAGGTCAGACATGGGGTTTTGCCTCTGGTTCTGTGTCCTGGACCTCAGTGGCTGGAACTGCTGCTCTGGCTTTAATTGATGCCACAGTTCAAACAAGATCCTATTGGGCTGCTCATCAAGTGTTTCTTTTACTACCACAGCCTTTATCAAATCAACCCACATCTGGGTCCTCAAGACCTTCATGGGGCCCTTTGCACCTCTCTTTTCAGTTGTAGCCTGTACTTTCTTCCATGCTCTTATTGTTTCAAACTCCCCAGATCTGCTAAACTACAAGTAGCCTCACCTATGGGTTGCCCTATGTGAGGGACAAGAATAGTCACTAGGGGCCCAAAGATAGATGAGGGAGATGTATGGAGTGCCAGAAATCTCATTTCTTCAGTGAACAACTCCTCATTGGGGCATTCTGGTCCATATTATAGATGATATTCTTTATGCCCAACTCTCAAAACACCTGCTGGAGCTCGGCATACATTTTTCAACTAGCGGATACGTATAGTAAATCACCCTGATTAGGCCAAACAGACCTGATGGGCTGTCAGCCAATGCAGAATCAATGCTTGATTCCCTGAAGTGTCATGGGCACTTTGCAACCACTGCCACAGGGAAGAGTGAGTCATAAGGGAAACCAGTCTACCCACTTCAGAACACAACATAACAATCTTTTCCATCCCCATATCCCAAAGATACAAAAGCCACGTAGGCAGACGTTCTAAAGACTTCTGCAAACCTGGATGCCTATGGACACCAGCTTCCCCTGGTTATAGGGGTGGAGCATGGAGTGCTCTTCCGCCGAAGGAGCCCATGGTCTTTGCATTTGTATTTTCTTAATTACAACAGGGCAGGCCTTTAATATGGGAGAGGCTGCTTCCTTGGGTGGTGGCCTTAGCAACATATTCACCCTCAGCCCTATAACCTCATCCTCTCCCGACATCTCCTCCACCATCTCCAGGATTGAAGGCACCGCTCTTTCCTCGCCCTCCCCTAGGCCTCTTGCTGGCTCCTCCCTTGCTGCTAATGTATCTCCCAAGATCTTGACCTCTCTTCTCTATAACTGTCTGTCTTTCTTAAGGCCATCCCATAGGTCATCTCCCAGCTCCTCCAAGTGACACTAAGTGTGTCTCTTCTTGATAACTCCTTCCACTATCTCGATTAAGAGCCATCCCACAATCCTGGTTGCTATGCAGCCACTCAGTACCTCTAAGCAGCCTTCTATCTCCCAGGGGGCTAATTTCACAGCTTCTGCTCTAACCCTCTAGGAGGTGCTTTACACTAGACCAATTCCCCTCTAGGGGCTCCCCAGTTGGAAGCCCCACAGAAAGGGAGCTCCCTGGTGACCCTGCACCCTCCACCACTGCAGCCACCAGGGCCACCCCACCATCCACAGTGGGTTTTCCAGGTATCTCCCCACCCTTTCTAGGGTCAGCCCACCCAAGGGTTGCTTGCACCCATGAAGACAGATTTGAGGTTCAGAGGTCCCACTGACTATCACCAGATGTAACTCCAGGGAAAAATATTTTCCCAGCCAGGAGCAGAATACCTTTGAAACCAAAATCAGTCAAAGGGAGAAGTAAAGTGGGAGCATCTGTTTATTGTATACAAGCACTTGTCCACTTCAGCTTAACTGTGTCTCTAAACCCAGCTGCAAAAAAGGGACCCACCCAACCTCTCTGGTCCATATATGCCTTTGTTCCCTCATGTAATCAATCACCTTTTGGTATGGAAATGGACTACTTCTCTTCGCCCCTTGAAAACACCTATTGATATGGAAATGAATTAAGGGTAGGTAAGAGATTCTGGAAATTTTGCAGTATTACCCACAATAGATTTCCTGGATTTGGACATTCATATTGGCCAGAAAATCCAATAGTATCCTATTGAATGGGAACAAATTGAACAAGAATTCATAAAACATATCTCCTCTTGAAATGTGGGATTCACATACAAATCAAGTATAAAAATCAAACGAATATTCATATTTGACCTGATTGTTTATAGTTCATAATGCGTGATCAAAACCGAAAGTTTCTGTGACGACTACCCTTGTACTGTTCACCATGTAAGAACTTATTCACTATGTAAGAATTTGTACACCATGTAAGAATTTGTTTGTTGTGCTTCAGAAGATCTTAGATTGATGAGAATTAGGCTTGGGGTGGATTAATGATTGTGCATTGAGTCCCCTGTACAGAATTTTATTGTTGTTAACTGTTAATAACCATTTGATCAATAAATATGAGAGATGCCCTCTCAAAAAAAAAAAAAAGCGAAGAGTTGATGATGAGGAAACTGTCTTTAAACTAATAAATTCTTTGAGTTTTCATAAGTAAAAAATAAAACAAAACATATCTCCTCTTGCCTATCCTGCCTTCAACATTGGTAACATTTTTTGGGCAGAGCCACTGAGAGAGCCAGTAATTTGCAACTCCTGAGACTATGACTTTGGTTATAATCAAAGAATCTGCTTTAAATTGTCTGTTACCAATTCGGCATCACATATGACCTTTTCTTTTTTCTCTTAAGTGCACAGGAAAAACTGGGATCCCATTTCCCAGAGTGCCCTCTTCCTCACATGGTTTTAATTTACAATTTGCTGGTAAGATGACCTTGTTCAAAATTTGGAAATCAGAATAGAATCAGAGGCTAATATTCTCCAGAGGTGTGTTTAGTCAGATTTGTGAACACGGTAAGATCCACAGTGGCCTCTCAATAAATGAGGCTCACCAGCTTTACTGCCAAGGCAACTGGAAGAACTGTTCTCAGGAACTACAGAGGGTCACTGCCATTTAGCAGTAAAAGCGTTCCTGTGTTTCACAGTGAAATCTCAATGTAAGTCTCTTCAGCGTTCTGTCCCGTATTCACACTTCTCCTCAACTTCCATCATAACCTTCTACCCAAACTTCGGATTCTGCTGTCCTGAACTTCTACTACCCCAGCTCTTGCAACATTCTTAGAAGCTGTAGTAGTGTAGAGCAGAGAACTATTCCCTTCTTCCCTTTTAGGGGCTGGTCCAGTAATTAAATTGACATAAGACAGATTACCAGGAAAAAATTAATTTATTTCCACAGATGGAGCCACATAAAAATGTGAGACTCAAAGAGCTAAACAAAAAACCCAGCTTTTATACCTTTTAGACAAAGAAACAATGGATTTGTGAAGAATTGACATACATGAATGAAATTTAGAATGAGGAAAATCATAGCTAAACACATCTAAGTTAATAAAATCACAGCAGGCAAAGAATGACAAAATTTGCATTAAATATTAATGCAGTTTTCTAATACACTTTTCCTTTCAATATTTTACTGTATTGTTTGATGATATCCCAATAGTTTTCCCTTTTTAATTAGCTTTTTTATACTGTGTAGTTCAATGCCATGTAGTACATGGACCACATTTGCCACCAACACCTATATTTTTCCAAAACATATAATTACTTCAAAAAAAAGAAAACCCATGCCCATTAAACAGTAATTCCCTATCTCCCCTTAGCTTCTAGCAAACACGAGTCTGCTTTCTGTTTCCTTGGGGTTACCAATTTTGGATTCCCTATGTAAGTGGAATCACACAGTATGTGAGATTTTGTGTCTGACTTATTCACACACAAATGATGTTATTGAAGTTTGTACATGATGCATGTATCAGTAATCCAATTTTTCTCTGGATAAATAATATCCCATTTTATGTAACTGTCACAATTTGTTCATCCATTAATTCATTGATGGACATTTGGATTGTTTCCACATTTTGGCTATTGTAAATAAGGTGACTAATAACAATAGTGTACAAATATTTGAGTACTTTTTACAGTTATTTGGATAAAAACTGAGGAATGGAGTTACTGGGCATATGGGAATTTTATGTTTATTTTCCTTAAAATCACTGTCAAGCTGTTTTCCATAGCGACTCCACAATTTTTTATATTCCTACCAAGAATGTATGAGGGTTCCAATCACTCTAAATCCACATTTTTAAAATAAGTATAGCCATCTTAGTGGGTTTGAAGTGGTTTTGATTTGCCTTTCCATAATGGCTAGTGAAGCATGTGTTTGTTGGCCATTTCAAGAAATGGCTATTCAAATGTTGCACATTTTTAATTGGATTATTTGTTTATGTTTTTGTTATTGCTGATGTATAATAGTTTTGGATTTTCTATTTCAAATCAGTGGTAATTGGTGGGATTCTACAAATTTGGGCTTTTGACTATGTCATCTGCTTTGTTGGTACAAAATTCTTCAGAGCATACATTTATATTCCTTTCTATTTCTATAAGGTCATTTAGTAGTAAATTGAGTTTCATTTCTGATCTAAGTAATGTTGAGCCTTCTGTCTTCAGTTCTTGGTCATTGCAGCTAAAGTTAATTTTGCCGATCTTTTCAAAACTACATCGTTTGGCCTTTTAATTGAGCACATACAGGCTTCTGTGGTTTATTCTTACGTGAATATTGACAAAATATGTCTCTCAAGGATTGTCCATTTCATCTAGGTTATCAAATTTGTGGTTATAGACTCATTCATGGTGTTTGTTAATTTTTCTTTAATCCATATTCTTTAATCCATATTCTATGTTAGAAATTTAGATTATCAATTATTAAGCTTTCTTCTTTTCCAATGGATGCATTCAATGCTATGAATTTCCCTGTAGGCACTACTTTCACTGCATCCCATAAATTTTAATAAGTCATTTAATCTTCATTCATTTAAAAAATGTTCAATTTCTCTTGAGATTTCTTTGATACATGTGTTTTTTAAATATCCACATAATTCAAGGTTTTTCAGTGTTTTCTTTTCATTTATTTCTAGTTTAATACCATTGTTGTCTGAGAGCAGATACTGCATGATTTATATGCTTCAAAAAGTTTTTAATGTGTTTTATGGCCCAGAATGTGTTATATCTTGGTGAGTTTGAGAAGAATGTGTTTATAGCTATTGCTGGTTGACATATTCTACAGATGTCTCAATTATATCCATTGATGTTGTTATTTAATTCAAAGAACTGTCCTCATTGATTTTGTTTTGGACAGATCTGTTTTGGACAGAGTTGTTGAACTTTCGACTATGACAGTAGGTTCATCTATTTCTCTTTGAAATTATATTATTTTTTCCTCAAATTGTTTGTTACTCTATTGGTAGGTGCATAAATGTTAAGAATTCAAACAATGTGCTTTCTAATGGTACTTGCGCAAGGAATTTTTTGAAATAAATCCCACTTGGTCATGGTATACTATCATTTTTACATATTATTGGATTGAATGTTTTATATATTCTTTATAATTTCTGTATCTGTTATTCATAAGGAATGCTTTCTGAAGTTTTGCTTTCTTTTAATGTCTTGCCTTTTTGGTGTCATGATAATGATGACTTAAAACTGAATTGAGAAGTATTGCCTTCTCTTCTGTTTTTTTTGGAAGGATGTGTAAAATCAGTAGAATTTTAACCATTCCTTTTAAAAAACTAGAGTTGGTAGTTTTTTAAAAAGAATGGGTAAGTTCACAATTAAAGCCATCTAGACCTTGATTTTTTTCTGTGGGAAAATTTCTAACTACAAATCATTTACTTTAACAGTTACAGGATATTCAGCTTATACATTTCTTCTGCATGCTTCCAAAGTTCATATTTTACTTCTATTTTATATAAATTTTTGTTTATTTTATATAAATCACTTATTTTTGGAACAAACTTCTTCATAATATCTCATTATTCTTCTAATATCTCTAGGATCTATAGTGAGGTCACTATTCAATCAGTAATGTGTGCCTTGTCATTTTCCACTGATGATTCTAACTAGAGATATCTCAATTGTATTTATTTTCTAAAAACTGCCTTTGGTCTTTCCTGGGTTTTGCTATTTTCCATTTTCTGTCTCATAGAGGTCTTCTCTGGTGATCCAGTAGATCTAGCATAATATTCAGCCACTACTGCTGAAACATTTTGATATCTAAATACCATCAAATGAACTTTTATCTGTTCCTCAACTGTATTAGAAGATTAGTCTAGCTACCCAATTCCCATGAGTTGAGTACAAGTTGGTACAAGATAGTAGCATATTTTACCATGCATCATAGAGGTGATTCAGTGGTTTCTATATCACAACACAGTAGTCATAGAACATAGGAACATAACACGCTCCCAAAAAGATGAAACAAAAGTTAAGTTGTACCAACGCTACAGGAAAATGTTTAGTTTTTAGTCATTGAGGTTATCATGAATTTAGAGATAGGAATATATAAACCAGCGTTAATGGGATTTCTAAGAAGGAGAATTTTTAGAGGAAAAAAACCCATGAAAATTTTTAGAAAAGGACTCAGCAGGGTAAGGAGGATAAGTTCTCCATCATGTTCAACATTGCATTTGAGAAACAGACACCAGAAAATGACAATTTGCAGCAAAGATTCACTTTTCAGTCCAAGTCAAATGAACTCTATCTCTACTGATTTGTTCTTATTTCCCTTTTATGAATCTTATCAAAACTACATTATAAAATGATTAAACTGTAATAACACATTGAGGTTTTTTTCAGTTTTTAAAAATGTTGAAAACCAAGGAAAGACACCTTTGTAGAATTCTATCCATGAACACATATTTTTTTCTGCATAAGTTGTTATATGATAGTTAAAATCATGTAACAGATCAACTTAGAATTATCGTATCCTGACAAATATCTCCTCTTTATGGACTTGAATAGTTTCTATTTGGCAAAATGCAATTTACCCGATTGTTTTCAATCTGACTCCTTACTACATGAATGCTTTAAAGAATCAGGGCATGTAAGTTATTTGAATTACACTGTCTATTGAAAGCGAAGAAAAATTCTAAATATCAGTGTTAATTATAACCCACGTTCCAAAAGCTTCTCCTCAGTAGTGGCTTTTAAGTCCACATTTTATCTACCAATACTATACTTTTCACATTTCATTTTCATTCAGTTTCTGAATTTAATTTATAACCTCTGAATATTATTGCATACTTTATTTGTCAGAGAAAAACCTCATTTTTTATCATTATCCTAATTTTTGCTATATTTATCAATGTACCTACTTATCCTTTGATATTATGTCTAAGAAATGGGTTAATGCTTTCCTGCATCTATGTGACATATGGAATAAAACATAAATACAGGAAAGTGAAATAAAGCAATAAAAAATGCTTTCCTTAACTTCATTTTCCTTAATGATACATAAAGAGATATGTATCATTTCTAATTTAAAATTTCTTGAATCATTTGTTGTACAAACCGTAAGAAGTTGATCTATATAACAGTGGTCTTTCCAAACCAGGGTTCAGTATTTGGTGCAGTCACCATGCTAGTCCATTCCTCAGGAGGCAATAGTCTTCCGCAGTTTCTTGTGATCCTCACCATATTATTTTTACAAACATCTTCATTACTTTGAACTCTTTCAGTTCTGCATTTTCTTTACACTCAAATATTTATTTTACCATTTACAAATTGGCTGGGTTTACACAGACAAATGATTTTAGTAGATCCTAACAAAATTGTATTGGAAGTTAAAATTGTTGAAAACTGTTTAACTTATCCATTTTATTCTCCATATTATTAAGTAACTCTTCCTATTCTACTACAGGTACTTTATACCAAGCATTTCTATGATGTACTTATTCAATTGCTTTATCTAAATTCACAATTTAAGCATCTGTTAGGAAGATCATTAATTTTATTAATTACTGCATTTTTCTTGATCGGTGTTCATGTATTATTTTTCTCCTCTTTTACAAATCATTACTATGAGTAATCTTTCACTAATCATTATGTAATTCATTACTCCTTAATTGAAGTAATGAAAGATAAATCTACCTGAGTTTAAATTTTTATGATCTATTTTTTTTACTCTTTGGTTTTCAAAATGATTTTTTACTTAGCAATCTTTTGCTCCTACGCATAACGCTAATAGTAATCATTATATCTTATCACATATCCAGAATTACATATAAAATACTCAACAGGCATGCAATCCAGTAATTGGTCAACAAAATAGAAATTTTGTTTTTATATCATATTTGTTGTTCAGCTTTCCTCAAGGAAAGGAATGTTGAAAGAATTTTAAGGTGAATATTTCAGTCTTTCTGGTGGAGGTTCCCTTAAGAAACAAGTTGTACCTCTATTTAAAGAGTTGTGTTACTTTTTCAAGACCATATTTTAAAAATACAGCACTATTAAGCTAACTGGGAATTCAGAACTCAGAGGCCAGTGATAGTGGTTCCATTAGACTTAATGAGATGATAATGTCAGAGACTGACTGAAGTAAAGAGAAGCCAGGTGATGCAACTTTAACCGGCCTGCAAGTGGGAAGTGGTGAGAATGGGGAGTCTTAGCTTGGAAGAGCTTGACCCTTACAAGGAGTTGCAGAAATCCTCTATGGTAAATAACTAGAAGATGACAGACATTTGAAAGTATATAAACAAAGCATTTCAGAAAAACTCAATGACAAAAAGGTGGTTTAATTTGGGCAGTTTAAGCAAACTAATTCTGGATGACACATTGCTACATTTATCAATCTTCCTACTTATAATCTGATACACAGTCTATGAAATGGGTTGATGTTTTCCTACATCTATATGATGTATGGAATGAAACATAAATATCGGAAAGTGAAGTAAAAGCAATAAAAAATGCTTTCCTTAACCTCATCTTCCTTAATGATACATAAAGGGATATGTATGATTTCTAATTTAAAACTTCTTGAATCATTTGTTGTACAAACCGTAAGAAGTTGATAATATAAATATTTTTGTCATTTTTTCTGAAATGCTTTATTTATATACTTTCAAATACCTGTTATTTACTAGTTATTTACCACAGATAGCAGAATACAAACTAAAGAGAATATTGAAAGAGCCTTAACTTTTGGTTTTATTATATTGCCTCATTATATTATATGTATTTTTTCATTTTCTATGCTCTTAAAATTTCTGAAAGTTAGATAATGCTATGGGATAACTAGATCAATTTTCTTAAAATGGAAAATGCATGCATATAAATGATTAAGGGACAATATAATCAATTGTTTAAATAACCATTATTCCCGAAATCATATTTATGACTCAGATGTCTTTTTAAGATCTAGTTTATTAACAAGTTATACAAAAACATAAAAAACTGCCCAGTCCATTACAGGTTATATAGATTTTTTTCCCTGGATGTGTTTTATTATGCTTTTCTAGATGGTATTTTCAAAATACATTTTCTTCAAATCAAGGTCAAAAGTTAAAAAGGAAATGAAATTGCCAAATTCATAAACTTTTCTGGAAAAGAAATCATGTACCATGATGTGTTTCTGTGAAAACATTCTTTATTATATTTAATATTTTAAAATTCTGGTCATGACAAAGAAGTCGAGTGCCTGAAATTCCAGATTATTACTGGGAATTCAAAAATCCTAAAGAAAAAGTTTAGTTTATTCTGATATTTTGCTGTCACTGGTAGAAATTTGCTGGGAGCGAGCCTATGGACTTTTAAGCAGTACTAGTTATGTAAGTCTTAAGACAACAGCAATCATTTCTGCAGTAAGGCAGAGTTGCTCTCCTAGCCAAATCAATATAGATCTTGCAGTCAGATTGCTAAGCAATGTTTCCTCCTCTGTTCTTTCCACTGGCCTTCTAACCCTGCCAAACTCCGGCTTCTCAAGAACACCAGCTGCCCCAGGGGAAAGCCCCACCCTTAAACCTCCCTCCCAAGGGCCCCCACCCACAAGGTGGCGAACTTCCTGCTTCTCTTCCGGGTCCTCGGTTCCCGCCGGCGCCAGCTGAAGACCAATCACCCCTTTACATATATTTTCGTCACAACCTATATAAATTGAGCCTGAGAAAAATAAAATTGGTCAGCTTGATCAGACATCCTGTCTTGCTGTCCCTTCTTTGTGTTTCTTGCCCCTTCATTCTCTCCTCCAGCTCGTCGACCCCCGTTGATAGTCCTGCGGGTCGGGACAGAAAGTATAGCTATAAATGTATAAATGTATATCAGTGACAAACGGAAAGAATAAATACACTGAGATAGCATTGTCCTCCTTATTTATCAGTCATTTATAAGCAGTTTCCAGATAGCTTCAGAAGTATCCCGAGTTTTCAAAGGGAGTTTTTTGAGAATGGAAACACCTAATAAGCATGGTATTTCATTGTTATTTTTTTTAAATACGGTAGTAAGAAAAACCATTTTTCATCTACAATTGAAATACTGCTAAATGTTAACAATGCAGTAATAGAAAACAACCAGATTCTTTGGATGTATTTTAACACAATGATCTTTTGTTTTTAATAGCCAAACACTTTCTAAATTGAGCATCAACACTAATGGTTAACTTGGTCACAATTTTCTTTTTATTCATTCAGTAGAGTCCACACAAAAATTGGTAGCATTTAAAAAATATAAATGAATATTATTTTATGTAGGTTGCGATTAAGTGCAAGTAAACAATGATAATAACCTTTACATGGCATGCTACACTCAATATATTTTAATTAAATATATTTATATTCTTGACTAACTAGAATTCAAATATAAAAGAGACAGACTGAAGAATTTGGCTCAGTTTTTCCAGTTATCAACAGGAAAAGAAGTAAAGTGAAAATAATCTATACTGAAGACTATAAAGAAAATAAAATTCTTTGAAACCAAGCTTTTTGAAAATACAGCTTGAAATGAGGTAAAGATAAATAACAAAGCAAAGAAACCAAAATAAAGGAGGAAACTGTGCATTGGAAGCTACTCTTGGATACACTGGTATTGCCAGGGTCCCTTTGTTTGTTTCTTTACATGTGATGCAATAGGATATTCATTTGTTTGGAAGAGAAACAACCTTGTGTATCATATTAATGAAGGCGTGTTTCACCTTTTGGTTCCATAAGGTGTAGATGAAAGGGTTCAAAAATGGTGCAACAGAGGTATTGAGAACTGCAATTCCCTTGGAAAAAGATACTTTTTTGTTTCACTGGAGGTTTAACATTTATGAAGATGCAGCTGCCATAAGAAAGGGAGATCACAATCATGTGAGAAGAACATGTTGAAACACTTTTTTCCTCTGATTAGCTGAAGGGAGTTTTAGAATTGTTAATACAATATACGTATATGATATTATCACCATTGCCAAGGTGACCAGGAGTGCCATCACAGTAGAAACGAAACCCATTGTCTCGGTGAGCTTTGTGTCTGAGCAGGAGATCTGCAGGAGGTAAGTTGAGTCACAGTAGACATGATCAACAATGTTGGAGTCACAGAAATCAAGGTTTAGGCCCAAGAGGAGAGGTATAAAGATGGTAAAGAACCCAGCAAGCCAACAACAGGAGACAAGCTGTGTGCAGATTTTAGTGCTCACGATGGCTGTGTAACGCAGGGGCTTACAGATGGCAACATAGCGGTCATAGGACATGGCTGCCAGCAGGTAAAATTCACACGCTGCAAGAAGGAAGGCAAAAAACACTTGAGCAACACAACTGTTATAGGAAATGGTTTTGTCCCCGGTTGCCATCATCACCAACAATTTAGGGATGCATGTAGTTGTGAAGGAAATTTCTAAGAAGGAAAAATTCCGAAGGAAGAAGTACATGGGGGTCTTGAGGTGAGTATCCAGCAGGGTGAGTGTGATGATGATCAGATTGCCGGTGATGCTGAGCAGGTAGGTGAGCAGCAGGAAGGTAAACAACACCGCCTCCAGCTGAGGATCATCAGTCAGACCCGCTAGGATGAATCCTGTCACTCTTGTGTGGTTCCCCGTTACTGTCCTCTACTTGGCCAGGTCTAAATGAAAAAGAAAAAAAAGAAGAAGAAAATGACGATCCCAAAGGGAAAGTTACATGATAATAGTGGTTACGGTGATGTTTCAGCTAGAGCAACACAAGGCTCATTCATGTTCTAGAGATGCTCATGGCAGGAAGAACAGTAGTTTGCCTTTTGAGGGTATCTGGACAGAGTTCAATCTTTAGTTTGCAACAGAGAATAACCAATATGATGGCAGTAAAGTTTCTCCATTTTTATTTGAATAAATTATAGGGAAATTAAAGGGACTTCTAAAACAGAATGAAATTTTCTTCTCTCTTGCATTTATGCAAGAGTTTGGGATGGAGCTATTTCTGTTTAATATAAGAAGTTTGCATATTAGGAGACAATCTATACCTGTTATTATAAGTATTTTAGCCTATGTTTGCATTTACCTCACCCACTCACCTGCCCACACACATACACACACATTTCACTTATCTCTGTTATGATCACTACCCTACCTACCTTGTACCCTGAGAATATCAGTAACCACAGTGGTAATTTCAGTTTTCTAATGCACGTTGTGGAGATGAGAATATACCAGTTAAAATGAAGTGAAAAATGAGAGGAAGGATATAGAAGCAGATAGAAATATAAAACTATGTGTTCAGGACATTGTGTGAGGTGTAAGAGGTAAAAGAAGAATAAGATAAAAACAAAACTTGTGGAAACCTAGAGAAGTAAGAAGGGTTTTTTAGAGATAGGAGAGTGAGTCTGATGAAAAATTCAAAATAATATTAAAAATGTTTTAATGAGTGAGTAAAATTTTGAAAAATTTAAAAATGTAAATTAGTAAGTAAATCTGTAACTTAGTAAGTTAAAATTTTGTAAGTAAACATTTATAAGAAGAAAATATTTACCAATGATATTTCCCTCCACCTATTTCTTTTCTTTGTGTTTATTTTATTTTGTTCTTTGTATTAAGCATGGCCTAAAAGAGATGAAGAATGAGTGTTTGGTAACTATTGAACACATAATATCAGAATAATGGTGACACAACTTTTTTGGGTGACACAAACTTTTCCCTATGATAGGATATTCAAATGTTTGGCTAACACATACTTAAAATGTTCATTATAGAATACTGTTCTCAATGCCAGGTACATATTGAGACAGTTGTATTGTTTGGTTTGCACAGCTAGTGAATTGAAGTTCAGGATTAATTTGAAAGAGTGTGTTTTACAAGTTGTCCTTTCAAGAGTACATTTTCTGTGAATAATTGTAGGACAGATTTTAGTGTGTTTCTTTAAAAAAAGGATTAATAATATCTCTAAAGAAAATTGTATTCCTTGGTATCTTCATCATCAAACACAGAAAAAGGTTAAAGTTTAGTGATGGACCCTAGATAACATAATGTTTTCTGTCTTGACAATATCAAGGTCATTGTTTCCAACCTATAAGCATGCATTAATTTAGAAAAGGCACATACATAAAATAAACATATAAGGTAAAATAAAAGTTTTTTCCTATATCATCTAGAGGAGTTCATAGGAGGATACTAAGATACAAAAAATGAGAACTTCTCTCAAAGTTATGTTAATCATGTACACAGTTTGGATGAGAAGGGATGAGGGTCATTTTTCCCTTTACATTCACACTCCTTGTACATTCATGTAACTGTGAAGCAATTATTACACATCTTCCCTCATTTACACATATCACACCCACGGCGATATTGCAGGAATGCATATATCTAAAACACTTAATTAGAATTGTTCTATGTCAATTATAGAAACTACTACTAAAACACACTGTAAAAATTAACAAAGGTCACATAAGCAAAGCATTAGGAGGCAGGCCTGTGAATACGATACATTTAGTTGTGTTGCATATTGTGACTATCAGATAAATTAAAAGGAACAGTTTTTCAATACTAAGTTATCACTGTATTCCATTTGTCTTCTTTCACCATTTTCCCTAAATCAAAATTTTAAAGGTTAGAAAAAATAACATTAATGAGGTAAAGATAAAATGAGACAAAAATGGGTTAAAATATATCTGACAGGAAATATGGATTTCAAATTTTAAACATACCAATTCTTTTCATCTTCTTGAGTCCTGAAGTGGTCTGCCAAAAACACTTAAAAGCTGAAACACCATTTTTAAGAAGATGTAATATGCACAGATGTCTTTTTTCAAACAAAATTTAACTTCTGCTTCCACATTAGCTACTTCATCATCCTGCCCTACAGAGCACACCGGCATTCCACTCCTCTCTGGTGGATCTCACGCTAACCACCCTCTGTGTCTGTTTTTCTTGTTATAAGTGGCAGCTTTATACAGGTTTTGTTGTTGTTTTCTACAGATTTTAGACTAGTGTATTAAATTTCCCCATTACTACCATTTACTTAGTCATGTTTTAAGTACTTTTCTGAATATTATTCGCAGTGCCATATAAATTAACCAACACTAGTCCCATGGAGTAATTGTGCTGTCTGTACCCTGAAGGAAAACAACCAAAGATTATGAAGAATTCTCAGCAGGATATGAGATGCAAGTATACCATTCCCATAGGATCAAAAATTTATATGTGTACCAGGGCTTTCCCCATGCATTAAATATTTTTTAAAATAACCATTGACAAAGAAAACACTTATTTAAACTGTTGCCAGAGAATTCAATAGAGATTTTCTTAATATATGCTTACCTTCCCACACACTGATGTTTTGCGATTCCATGTTTAGAAATAAGGAATTGGAAGCAAAATGAAAGTATTTTAATCCATAATAAAGAGTAACAATATAAATAGGAAAATTTATCCTGTCATTGAAAAAATTGTACCTCAGGCTAAATGCACCATGATTAATTCTCCAGATACACCTTGCATCTCCGGTCCTGTATGCCATTCCATTCCTATTCTGAAAGCTGTCTTTCCTCCAAATAGTGTTTGTGATATTATGTAGTGGATCTTAAAGATTTCATAATTTCAAAGCATTCTCCACTTCTGTATTAATAGGCTATTTACATATGGCTATAGTTAGCCTTCCTTGCAACTTATTGTAGCCATGTTACTAAATTCTGTTAAAAAATGTAAACAGAGATAACATGCAGTTTCCTGGGATTATTACTTGATTGGTCGGGCTTGCTCTCCTTTCCTTCTTTACCCTCTCATTCTTGCAATGAAGACAGGTGAGAAGCCCCTGGGAGCCATGAGTATGAGCAATCACCCTACGGATGGGGAATCAATAAGAAAAAACACACCCAGGTTCTGGACACCATTGCAGGCCACACCAGATCAGAAACACAACGACTTCATGGAAGAGTTTCAACATACCAGACTGACCATTTAAATAAGATAGAAATATTTTTGTTGTTGTTAAACCTTTGGGGTATTTGTTTTACTCATATCCTACCCAATCTTTCTTATTATCAAAACCTGTTTCCTAGGACTTATATTTCATATTTGTTTAATTTCTTTACTATGTCCCATAGTAAAGAACATATGTTCATATATTTTTTGTAAGAATAATTCTGAATATTTCTAACTAATTTTCCAGTACAAGAACTCCTGTTCTCTGCTTCCAAATATTGGGTAGAGTTTCTTGAGAACATCAGTACTAATCATTTAAAATAATTTATCCTGACACACAGGTAGAAGCAGACAACCTCGACCAAACCATGTGAAATGACGTGAGATGATGAATTAATTGTGCATATTGTTAGGGTATAAGATGTCAGTGGCTCTACTAAAGGCCTAGGTACTTACCCAGGCTCTTTCACTTTGGCAAATCATAGCTTCAAGCTTTTGTCTACAGAGACAAGAAGATTGCAGGAGTTTCCTTTTAGATTCTAGGATTCTTCCTCAGTGTGGAGAAAATCGCAATTATTTCCAGAATCCCTTGCCTGGCTTTAGCACATCTCCATATCAGCAGGCATTTCCAAGGGGTGGAGAGCAGTTCATCTCCCTATCAATGGGTAATTACCTGGGTGAGGAAGGGCTTGTCTGGACTTGAGAGATTGAGGGGAGTATTCGCTCACTTTTGCCACAGGAGGAGAGAGAGAGAGACACCAGATGGCTGATGTAAGCAATAAATGGGTTTTAAACTTTAGTTCTCCCGTTGACTGATTTCGGTTTCAGCTAGGTATTTTGCCGCGGGATTTCCCCTCCCCAGACAGAGGCTAGGAGACTGCAGGAGTTTCCTCTTAGATTCTCAGCTTCTCCATCAGTCAGATGTTACTCTGTACTGGTGGCCTCAGTCTTCCATTGCTTGCCACTAAGGATTCATCAAATGAGTTTAGGAAGTAACATTGCAAAATGCCAGGCTCTTGAGTCATTAATTCCCTTTTATAGAGGTTTTTATTGTCTCTAAGAAAGGTCTTGTTTGCACTGACAGATGCATTCACAGAATTCAGTTGGTTTCTCCCCAGCCCCATGTGAGAGGGGAAAGCAGGGGCCCACCATTTCCTGCTGGGACATGTTCTACATACTGCATACAAAAGAGCGAGAGGCTCTAAGAGAAAGTTACAGAATAGGGGGCATCCACTTAGTCAGTGCCCTGCTCTCCTAGGCCCTGGCCTCTCAAGTCCTCACTGACTTTTTTGCATTAATGACACAAAGAGTTTGTGTTGGTGTTTTAGAGGGCAGCTTGTTTTTCAACTCTTTTATCTGGGAAAAATCTACCCAGTTCCTGTGAATGTACATATATTGTATTATCAATATACTATTGTCAAAATAAAAGACATACTGAAAAAGAACCATTGGTACATTATTATTAACTAGAGACCTAAATTTATTTCTATTTCAATAGTGCTCTCACTAATTTCCTTTTTTTATTACAGCATCTAGTCCAGGATACTACACAGCACTTACTCATGTAGTGTCTTTATTGTCATCTGGACTTTGATTGCTTTTCAGTCTTTTCTTGTTCATATACTTGTCAGTTTGGAGGAGACTTGTTGTAACTCTGGTAGGAAAATATTTTACAAGCCTGGGGCACATTACCTTTGAAACTGAAATCATTCAGGGAGAAATAAAGTGGGATACACCCATTTATTGCTTACAGTCAGTCATCCACTTCTGCTCACCCGTGTCTCTCATGACCTGGCTACAAAGAAGGAATGCTGATGTTACCATCCGGCTACATCAGAGGCAGGCTTTCCTTCAAGCCAATGTTCCTGGGCCAGTGTGTCTGCTTCATCAGTCTCTGGGGATGCCAAAGGCAAATGGCCAGTCACATGATATACAGTAACAGTTTTAGTCTGACCAGAGGCCCATAGGTCTTGCCACAACTCATGCCCCCAAGGGGGCCAGTGACCAACCATCCCGTTGACATGGTACCATGTTGGTAACCACAGGGTCAAGCCCTGATAGACGGCCCAGCCATCGGTGCAGACAACTATAGGGGAGGGCTCCTGTGTGATCATGAGCCATACTGACCACAACTCAGCCCCTTGACTGCTCTTCTTCTTCATCTTTCATCCATATTGTCTCAGTCTTAGGATGGAAAGACATAGCTCTCCACTTTGGGGGCTGCCCATGACTGGAGGCATCTGTGTACCAAGCATCTTCAGGTATGTGGCATTCCCTCCTAATAAGGACTCTTGGCTACCAATGGCTCAAAAGCAAGTTCCTCCTGTTTTCCACTAGTATACATCACTGGCCCAATAAGTGTTGGAGTTGTCCACTTAAGGTGCCATTGGAGAGGGCACCACACTGCTGTAAGTATGCACCCCCATTTGGCCAGTGCAGGTATCTGTGCCATGCCACTCCATGCCTTTGGGTCCAGTCTCACACCCACCCCACAATGGGACAGGTGGTTACTACCTTGTGTGGAGTAACCAGAGCCTTTTGTGTGGAGAGGCTGGTGCCCCTGGAGGTGGCCTAGGCAGCAGTTCTGCCCTCAGCTCCACCTCCTCATCCTCCTCTGACATCTCCTCAACCACATGGAGGACTCAGGGCCCTGCTCCTTCCCCCTACCCCACAGCCTCCTGTAACACAAATCATCTTGCCGCCTCCTTCCTCACTCTAACACATCTTCCAGGAGCAGGACCTGTTCTCAGTAACTGTCTTTCTTTCTTAAGGGCATCCCATAGGTAATTACCCAGCATCCCCAGGTGAAGCCAAAGTGTGTCTCTCTCCTCAGTAAGCCTTTCTGCTATCTCAAGAAACAAATATTCCACAATCCCAGCTTCTACATGGCCACTCAGGGCCTCTAAGCAGTCTTCTATGTCACGGAGAGTTAATTCCATAGCTTCCAGTGTTTCCACCCTTTGCCACTTCTGGGGAAGAGACCACCCACCTAGGATGTGCTTTACCATAGACCAATTTCCCACTGGGGTTTCCCCAGGAGAAAGCCCCATGGATAGAGTGTTCCCGGGTGAAGCTGTACCCTCCAACGCTGCCAGAGGTAAGGGTGAGTCATCACCCCTACTGCAGAAGCCACTGGGGCCTCACCACCGTCCACTTGGGCATTTCTGCTATCTCCCTACCTTTTCTAGGGGCAGTCCACCTAAGTATCTCACATATGAAGACAAATTTTGGGTTCAGAGGTCTTGCCAACTATCACCAGGTGTAACTCTTGGGGGAAAATATTTTCCCAGCTGGGAGCAAATTACCTCTGAAACCAAAATCAGTCAAATGGAGAAATAAGTGGGAGAAACCCATTTACTGCTTACAAGCAGTTGTCCACTTCTGCTTGCCCATATCTGTCACAACCCAGCTACAAAAAGGGACCCCACCCAACCTCTTGAGTCCAGATATGTCCTCACTTCCCATTGCAATCACCTATCTATGTCTGGATGGACTACTTCTCTCCACCCCTTGGAAACACCTCTTGATATGTAGATGCACTAAGGCTAAAAGAGATTCTGGAAATACCGCAATTTTACCCACATTTATCAAGCAATTTTAAAAGTGCTCCTCAATTTGGATTTATCTCTTTTTTTTATTAAGTAATAGATTAGTGTTCTGTATTTAGGTAAAGAATATAAGAATGACCAAAAATGCTTATCATCCCATCATATCAGAGGGCAAATGACATCACCATGACTTATCACTGTTAATATTTTCCTTGACAACTTGTTTAAGGTATAGTTTTCCAGTTAAAAAAAATGCTATTTTTCTCCTGTCTATAATATTTTCTTGGCAACTAATTACTAAATAGCCCACATCAAAGGAGGGGAGAAGGATTAATAAGCTTCACTTCCTGGAAGGGGTAACTGTCTGTCTGTCTATTTACCTACCTACCTGTATTTGGATTCTTCCATAAGGAAGATCAGTTCCTTCTCCCACACTTATTTGTGTTACTGCTCACTCATGTCAAATTTCTGCAATTTTCCTTTAGACTTTCTCCTTAATAGATTATTTAAAAGTGTATTCTCTAACTTATAAATATTTGAGTACTTTTAAAACCTTTTGTCATTTTCCCACTGGTTTAGAACATACATTTCAAAATGGTCTACCTCAATTTATACCACTTCCCTTGAAGTGTAAGCAAGTTATGATCACATGTTCTTAAAACATCCCTCTCATCTCTGTTGTATTTTTGCCATTAACTTCATTTCACTAAGTATCCAAAGCATTATTACCATCAGTGTTTCAGCCACTTATATTGTAGAGCAATCAAAATGAGAAAATACATCATATTGTATCCTCTTTTGCTCCATTTTTGAAACTCGCTATTTTTTGAAGAAATTCAGTTTTTTGACATATCATTTTGATTTTCCTGGAAGGAAATCCTATAACATCTCTTGTAAGGTAGGTTTGCTAGCAGTATATTCCTGCTGTTTTGGTTTATCTAAGAAAATGTTCATTTCACTTTCATTTATTTATGTACAATTGTAGGTCATCACTTGTCTTTCTGCTCGCAATGCTTCTAAATAGAAGTCAGGGCTAATTGTTATTCCTGTTACTATGTAGGGAATGTGTATTTTCCCTTGTTTGCCTTCAAGAGTTTCTTTTTGTCTTGGGTTTTCATCAGTTTGTAGATTCATATTCCTAATTATATTTTTTTGTTTTCTGTTTGTATTCTCTGAGCTTCTTCAATCTACTCTTTCAAATTTGTCAACAATTGTGAAATGTTTTTAGCCACTTTACATAAACACACATACACACACAGACACGAACACACACACACACAATTTGGAATCAGAAGAGCTCTATCATTAAGGTGAGTGACTTGACAATAAGGACTATAAAGAAGGGCTTCAGATGGAGTTTTAGAATTTTAGGGATTATAATATCAAGGAATGAGTCACAAGAGAAGCCAGCAAAACAAATGAGAAATTATAGCCAAAATAGTTAGAAAAATCGACATAATAATGTGTCATCTAACCAGGGCAAATAAACTATATGAATAAAAGGTAGTGGTCAACTACACTAAATATTACTTAAATTCCTGCCAATGACAATAGGACAACTAATGAATTTGGAAAGGTGGAGTTTGAAAGAGCAGAGTAAATGAATTGGTAGATTATAGACCAAACAAAAGAGGGTTCAGGAGAAAATGTAAGATGAAAAAGTAGAGAGGTAATAATAGCTAAATGTAGACAAGCTGATGCTTTTTAAATTCAAATCACAAATAAAGCAAGGAGACATTTATTAGAAATAGAATATTTCAAGTATTTTGGTTGCAGTAGGAAATCTAATTCAGGTTTCAGTAAATAATATCATAATGAGATATCAAAATAAAGTAAAATTTAAAAAAAAATTTATTTGTAGGATAAGGGATTTTATATTATTGTTTAATTGACCAAAATTGGAGCTATGTTTCTTGAGACAAAGGAAGGATGATTGCCTAGATTTCTTTTGAATAATAAATTAGGGTCTTTCAGTCATAAGTTTTTATTTAGGAAGACTTTATCTTTATTTTATCATAGGAAGAGATTCATTTGATTAAAGAGCAAAAGAAAGTCTCTGTCCATATTCAGACATAGAAGTACATATCTGTCAGAATTTATTTTGGAAAAATTAATTCAAAACAGTTAATCTTATGAGCAAATCAATTGGCAGGCTAGAATTACTTATGTGGGACAGGTGCCAATGGGTTACTTGCAAAAGTTGTATTAAGGGTGAAGTTACTCAGAATCAAGTGACTAACTCTTCCTTGAAAAGATAGACAATGTTCTTAAGCATGGTGATACTGGAATTGGGGACTTAGAGGACTCAGGACAGCTTATCGATTTTGAGACAGGAAGGTATTTGAAAGCACAGAGTGTGGCAGTTCAAGGTAAGGATGACTGCAAGCAAGGCAAAGTGATACTATTAATGCACTTGTCTTCCTTCAGAGCTCTGGACATGTAAAGAAGATCAATGTCCCCTACTAGACAACTCAGGAATGTGTGAAGAGATCTAATATAAATGTTTAAAAAACTTTAAGATCTTCAATTGAAAAGATGAAAACTAAGTCTTCCTGACTAAGTTTTCACTAATCATTAGAGCTTTGTTTCTCACAAAATGACCTTATCTTTACTGAGCTATCTTTTGTTCTTATATATAATGCTAATAATGATTATGATATACAATGTTATTTTCAGAATTATATGATGTATATAAAATGCATAGCAGTGCCTCTATTTAGTAGGTGGTCAACAAAGTATCTCCTATCTTAGTATCCCATTTGTTGTGTCACCTGCCTCACTAGAGCAGAAAAGCTGAAAGCATTTCAGGGAAGCATTTCAGTATTTCTGTGGAAGTTCTCTTAAGTAATATGTTCCTGTATTTAAAAATTTATTAAAGGTCCAATACTTGTTTAAATATCTTTTAAATAAGATTCAATTTAAAAAACAAAACCAAAAACAAAGAACAGCAGTAGTAAATTATCTGTGGATTCAGGATTCAGACCAACAGTAGCTGTTCTAATAGATACAGTATCAGGTGATTCGTCACAGACAAACTGAAATAAAGATAAGACAGATTATGTAACTTTAACCTGCCAGCCAGCGGGAAGCAGCAGGAATAGGGATGCCTTAATTTAGAAATACTAGACCCTTATTAAGAGTTACAGAACATCCTCTATGATAAATAACTAATAGGTAATAAACATTTAATAGTATATAGATAAGTGTTTTTGGAGGAGCTAATGATAAATTAATGGCTTAACTGAAGTAGTATGTTTTAACCAATCTTACCCTAATTGGAACATGAACAAAATCAAAGTAGCAGGAATACTGAGAGAGGCTTATACAATTTAATAATATACTATAATAATATATATATTATATATACATATAATTTGTTCATTTTTATTCTGTGTTCTTGACATTTCTAAAAGTTAGACAATACTCAGGATCACTAGATCTACTTTCTAAAAACAAATTAGACCAGAATTATCAAGGATAAAAAGTAATAATCAATTGTTTAGATAACCATAATCCTGAAATTATGTTTGTGACCCAAATATCTTTTAAGATCCAGGTCATCCTACAAATTGTATAGAAACATGTAAAATTATTCAGTCAATTATATTTTATGTGTGGTTTTCTTCCTTTTCATGTTTTATGCTGCTCTTTGAGACAGTATATTTTGAACATATTTTCTTCTAAATAGTTTCTATGGAATATACTAGACAGAACAATCAAATTTTTAACAGACAAATATCTTCAAACATTAGCAGTTACATAGATGGATAATCTTTGTTTACATTTTCTTTCAATTACTTAATAATTAATTATTAATTATATTATTAATTATATATTATATAATTATATATAAAAATATAACTATATAATATATATATAATTATACATATATATAAAATATATACTATATATTAATTATTAATTAAAATTAATAATTAATTATTAAGTAATTTAAAATTAATTTAAAATGAAACTAAATTGTAATTAATTGATTAAAAGTAATTAAAATAAAAATTACTTAATAATTTGATGACCTTTGAATTGTGTGCTACATAAAATATAGTTAAAATTAATGTTTTATAGTTTTGAATAAGTAGAAATCGAAGACAAAAGAGATTGAAAACTTTAGCTCCATTTCTTTCAGATATACACAGGAAAAGGAACTACTATGACAAGAAAAATCTAAAGAAATATACAGAGAAATTTCATTTTTGTGGAACAGATTTTTATGAATAAAGAAATTATGATGAATATTATAGAAATCAAAGGAAAAAAAGGAGGAAACTGTATTGGAAGGTACTATCAGATACACTGGTATTACTAGAGATTATTTATATTACTTGCATTATTGTATTTACTTTTACTATTTGGGATCCTTTGTTCGTTTCCTTTACATATAATGCAATAGTACATTCATTTTTTTTGAGAGAGAAACAACCCGGTGTGTCATATTCACGGAGGCTTGTTTCACCTTTGTTTCACCAGCTGGTCCCATAAGGGGTAGATGAAAGGGTTCAGAAGTGGTGCAATGGAGGTACTGAGCACCACAATCCACTTAGAAAAAGATACTCTTTGTTTCACTGATGGCTTAACATACATGAAGATGCAGCTGCCATAAGAAAGGGGGATCAAATTCATGTGAGAAGAACATGTTGAAAAAACTTTTTCTTCTGATTAGCTGAAGGGATTTTTACAGTTATTAATACAATATACGTATATGATAAGGGTCACAAAAGCTGAAATGAATCCCATTGTCTTGAACAGCTGTGTGTCTGAGCAGGAGATCTGCAGGAGGGGAGTTGTGTCACAGTAGAAATGATCAACAGTGTTGGAGTCACAGAAATCAAGGTTTAGGCCCAAGAGGAGAGGTATAAAGATGGTAAAGAACCCAGCAAGCCAACAACAGGAGACAAGCTGTGTGCAGATTTTAGTGCTCACGATGGCTGTGTAACGCAGGGGCTTACAGATGGCAACATAGCGGTCATAGGACATGGCTGCCAGCAGGTAAAATTCACATGCTCCGAGAAGGAAGGCAAAAAACACTTGAGCAAGACAACTGTTATAGGAAATGGTTTTGTCCCCAGTTGCCATCATCACCAACAATTTAGGGATGCATGTAGTTGTGAAGGAAATTTCTAAGAAGGAAAAATTCCGAAGGAAGAAGTACATGGGGGTCTTGAGGTGAGTATCCAGCAGGGTGAGTGTGATGATGATCAGATTGCCGGTGATGCTGAGCAGGTAGGTGAGCAGCAGGAAGGTAAACAACACCACCTCCAGCTGTGGATCATCAGTCAGACCCGCTAGGATGAGCACTGTCACTCTCGTGTGGTTCCCCATTACTGTCCTCTACTTGTCCAGGTCTAAATGGAAAAAAAAGAAGTAAAAGAAAGTGAGGATCCAAATGGGAAAGTAACAGTGACAACTAGTGGTGAAGGTCATGTTTCAGCTGGAGCGACACAAGGCTCATTCACGTTCTAAAGATGGTCACGGCAGGAAGAACAGTAGTTCGCCTTCCAGGGTATCTGGACAGAGACTTCAATCTTTAGTTTGCAGGTCTACCAGAGGATAACCTATATGATGAGAATAATTGTTCAATGTTTTAATATGAATAAATTGGTGGGACTTTTAAAACATAGAATAAAACATTTTTCGTCTCTTGGTTTTATGCAAGAGTTTGGGATAGATGCCATTTTCTGTTCAATATAAGAAGTTTGTATACCTGATGCAAAATGGTATGTGTAATTGCAAGTGCATCAGCATATGTTCTGTATTTAACACACACACACGTGCACACACACACACACACACACACACACACTGTAGCCATCATCATTAATTGAATTAATACACCTGTACGCGTTTACTTATCTAATCAAACTCAAATGCCTGAATCTTGCTGTTATTTATTTTTATGACTAATGAGATACAATTTCAAATAAGTTAAGGCACTGGGATGTATTTATTTGCTGTGTTTACTAGTATTTACATCACATGTATCTGTATTATCATCCCCACCCTATCTGTATTGTACTCCAAAACAAACTCAGTAGGAGCATTCTTTTAATTTCAGTTTTATTATGCCTTTTATGATTCTGAGAACAAACCAAGAAAAATAAAGTGAAAAGTGAGAATAAAGGAGATAGAAGCAGATAGAAATATAAAATATGTGTCTAGGAGATTGATGTGTGAGAGGGAAAACAAAAAGAAAGATTAAAATAAAGCTTATGGAAACATGGAGTGTTAAGAAGGCATTTTAGAGATAAAGTGAGTTTGATGGAAGAATGAAAAGAAGTTTAAAAATATGTTAATATAAGTAAAATAGAAAAATTGATTATGTACATTAGTAAGTAAAATATGTATCTTAGTAGTTAAAATGTATTGAAAAATGAGAAAATATTTAACAATGAAATTTCTTCTCCATCTGCGTCTATTCTTTCACTTACTTTTTTATTCTCCATCTAAAACACACACTGAAATGAACAATTTTGGGATCAGGATGGCCTAAAATAGGTGAGGAATGAATATTTGGTAATTATTAAACACATAATGAATCTCAGAGCATTAGTGACATGAATTCTAGGTGGCATACTTTCCCTATGATAATATTTTCAAATGTTTGGCTAACACATAATGAAGAAAAATGTTTGTTATAGGCTACTATTCTCACCACCATGTACATATATATTGCTTAGATTTGTGCAACTAGTAAATTGAAATTCAGGACTATTTTGAAAGAATGTTTTTTCTAAGTTGTCCTTTCAAAAGTATATTTTGTGTAAGTAATTACAGGACAGATTTTAGTGTATTTCTTCAAAGAAATTAATATCTCTAAAGAAAATTGCCTTCATTGGTATATTTTCATCATCAAACAGAAAAAGGTTAAAGTATATTGATGGACACAAGATAACACAATGTTTTGTCTTGACAATATCAAGTAATTGTTTCCAACCTCTAAAACATCCATTATTTTTGAAAAGGCATATATAAATTAAAATAAACATATAAGGTAAAATGAAAGTTATTTCTAGTAATATCTAGAGGAGTTTATTGGTGGATACAAGATAAGAAAATGAGATCTGCTGTCAAAATAATGGTAATAATGTACACCCTTTGGGTGAAAAAAAATGACTTTTATTTCCTATACATTCCTTTACATTCACGTATTTGTGAAGCAATTTATTGTACATTTTCCTTCATTTATACAAATCACTTCCATGACAACGTTGTAGGAATGCATATATCTAAAACCCTTAAATCAGAATTCTACTATGTCAGATTATTTATTTTCCCAGTTTCAACAATTGCATACACCAACTATCCCCAAACATCTGTGGTTGATGATGAAGATACCAAGGAAGGCAATTTAGTAAAAAATTAACATAGGTCACATTAGCAAACCATCAGAAGGCAGGCCTCAGAAAATGAAGTTTATTTGTGTTACACATTGTGACTATCGATAAATGTTAAGAAAGAACAGCGTTTTCAATACTAAATTGTCATTGTATTCCATTTGCCTTTTTTCACCATTTTCCCTAAATCAAAACTTGAAAGGTTAGAAATAGTAACATAAATACAGTAATGATAAAATTACAAAAAAATAGGTTAAAATATATCTGACAGAAAATGTGGTAAATTCATACAAATGGATATTTTTAGGTTTAACAGGAAGGAAATCCTGGCATGTGTGACAACATGGATGAACCTTGAGGACATTATGCTATGCAAAATAAGCAGTTGTAGAGAGCTGCTACATAATGTTGTGCACACAGTTAACTACTCTATTGTGCCTTTAAAAATATAAGTGGGTAGATCACACACTGTGTTCTAACCACCAATAAAAACATAATCTGTACATATCCACAAGTATAGCAGTTAGACATAGAGAACAAGATTAATAATAATTTATTGATAGCTAATTATGCTATATGCTGTACAGAATTATTTTCATCCCTATACTAAGTTATATATACTTGATTAACCTGACATTTTTACTGACTTACTGATGGGGAAATACATACTTAGAGGTTATAAAATCTCAAGTTTATTAACTCTTTGCTGTATTTAACATCCAAATTGTACTTTAGATAGGACGGAATAAATTTGAGAAGCCATTAATAACTTGCCTCTAACCTTTTGAATCCCTTCAATTTTCTATCACTTTTTTTTCTTTTTCCACAAACTTTCTAATTTTTTTATGTATCTTCCAACTGACTCTATCACATAATGATCATTAGGAATATTACACCACAATTAGGATTATAGTATTTTTCTATTACTAAAAAGTGTTTATTTAATTTACAATACTTTTTAGTATTCATACTTATTTCAGCTTTACACATACACACACACACACACACACACACACACACACACACACACCTTTCTAAAATACTTCAGAAACTTAATGTTTTAAATAGAATAGAAGTGTATTTCAGCAGATTAAATTCTAGTTTTTACATAAAATGGAAAATTTTACTTTGTTATAAAGCTTTTGTTTTCTACACATGATTTTGCTTAGGTATAAAATAATTTGGATACATGCTCTGTTTTAATGTAATATAAAACTTGAGAAATGCTATGTGTGTGTGAGTGTATATATATATTTCAGCAGAGCTAGAAAGTGGAACTTGCCTTCTATGGAATTAGAAAAAGTGATTTTATTCTACATTTCTAAAATAGCATTTCTTCACTATTTTCTACAGTGTGTGTGTGTGTGTGTGTGTGTGTGTGTGTATACATCTACTTATTTATTTGTACCTATGAATTATTATGGGATTTGGAAATGTGAACATCTATTTAGCACCATACCTATAACAGTACATATTGTTAAAGATCTCTGGTTTTTTCATTAAAAGATAAATTATATGGTCATACACTATTAAATTGAGCAACGAATAATGTTTCTTGGTTTTTAAGTAGAAGCATTCACATGGTCAATAAGTGATAGATGTTTAAATATTTTTTTTCCTAAAGAAATTACAAGATCATAAAGGCAATTCCTGTCAAATACAAATGAAAATCACAAAATTGTATTTTCTGCATAAAGTAGGTACAATATATCAATATTTACAGTGTCTCCTCCATTCTTGGTGATGATTTTCCTAAATAATACTCAAAATACAATTTTACTTCTTAAAATAATTTTTAAGAAGTTGCAACTAACAAAGTGTTTGCAAGAACAGGAACTGGATGACACACAAAAGTTATTTAAACTGAATGAGAAAGCTATAAAATAATGTGCTTGGAAACTGCTGGAAGAAAAGAAAGAGAATGAAAAGGATAACAGGGAGGCCATTGTGATTTGAAGAAACTATGGAAATTTCATGATTGTATTTTTTAAATTGCCCTGCAATGTGTCCCTAATTCATACACCACAGCTTTTCAGTTGTGTGTGAAAAACAGTCTTCCTTGCCATGTCCACAAAGGCTCGCTTGACTTGCTGATTCCTCAGGCTATAAATGAAGGGGTTCAGCATGGGGGCTACCGAGGTGTTTAGCACAGCAACTCCCTTGCTCAGAGACATTCTGTCTTTTGCTGAGAATTTAATATACATAAATATGCAGTTGCCATAAGAGATGGAAATGACAATCATATGGGATGAATATGTGGAAAAGACCTTTGTCCTCTGACTACTAGAAGGAATCCTCAAAATTGTTCGGATGATATACATGTAGGACACAACTATTAATGCCGAAGTGAACATGAGAGTAAACACAGCACAGGAAAACCGCATTATCTCTAGGAATTTTGTGTCTGAACAAGAAAGTTGCAGCAGGGGAAAATAATCACAGGTAAAACGGTCAATAATATTAGACCTACAGTAATCAAGGTTCAAGAGCAACAAGAGGGCAGGGAATATGATTAAGAATGAAAGTAGCCATGAAGAAAAGACAAGGAGAGTGCAGACTCTGCGATTCATGATGGTCCTGTAATGCAGGGGTTTGCAGATGGCAATATAACGGTCATAGGACATGGCAGCTAAAAGGTAAAAATTCAGTGACTCCCAAGAGAATAAAAAAAAAATAATTGAGCAATGCAATCATTAAAGGGAATGGTTTTATCTCCTGTAATGATGGTGCCAAGGAACTTGGGTATACTGACTGTTGTGAATGAAACCTCTAACAAGGAGAAATTTCTGAGGAAAAAGTACATGGGGGTGTGGAGGTGGGAGTCCAGAAGGGTGAGGGTGATAATGGTCAGGTTCCTCGTGATGCTGAGCATGTAGGTGATGAACAAGAAGACAAAGATCACCACTTGAAGCTTGGGGTCATCTGAAAGTCCCAGGAGGATAAACTCTCTTATTTCTGTGGAGTTTCTCATTCTTCAGATGTTTTTTCAGTTTTCTCCCACCAGACATGTAGAACAAATCACAAAGAACTATTCTGAAGAGTGGATTAACAAATATGCAAGTTTAGAGCTGGAATTTGGCTGAAATAGCATGTCATCTCACCTTCAGGGGAAATTTAAAGCAAACTAACATTTGATACTAACAACCTTAGTTGATACTAATGAATGATCATTGATACTAACAACAGTCCTTTAATTTACTCTCTGTTACAGGTGAAATCTCTAGTTAAGGGAAGTTAAAACTCAGTACCACAAAGCTTGAAGTAGTAGGGCAGCGATTTGTTCTCAGACTTTCATGACTCTTAATCCTACCTGCTATCTTTCAGAGATGTGCCCATGAGTTTTCCTCCCAATGAGAACCACTTTTGGGCTATTTCTTATTTCTCCAGTCCCTCTCCATGTTATCCATTCTGTGTAATTAAAACATTGAGAATTCTCAAAACGTGGAAAGATACTTTTTAAAAAAATAAAAAGTGACTGTCCTCAGCCATCTATCAATTTTTTGCTAACACTCAGCTTTTTCCAACTCCTGTTATTTCCTCACTGGGAGCCTTAAATAGTAAAGTCGTTGCCACCAGCAACCTTTGATGGTAGGGACACAGAGAAGAAAGGGAAAATAATTTAAGCTGGAAGTGTTTAAAACTAAGGTTGATTACATTTGGATCCCTGAGAACATTTTATGATGTGTCCTTTTTATGACCTTTATTCCTGTACAACCGATTTCCCTTTCTATTTCTATTAACTATTAATATCATTCTTATATTGAAGAATGTCCCTCAGAAGTAATAGTAAAGACACCCAAAATCATATCCTTCCTTATTCTCACAACACTAGGTTCCATGCCCGTTGTATGAGTTCCATCGGGATCCTATACACATTCTTCCCACCCACCCAATATACTGTGCTAAACTCTCCCATGATCTCCTCTACTACTTGTACATATCGGCAAGTTAGGACAGTCTTACTTTAAAATCTATTGCAACATAATCCAGTGCTAGTATCACCACAATAGGTTTAAAACATTTGCCTCATTCATTAATAAATTGATGTTGAGTTTTTTTGTGGAATCGCTTGTTACCATCAGGCATGGTTCTCTATTTTACACCAAATTCTAGGCTGTCTGTTACATAGGTTATGTCTTTGTTTTACAAATTCCTACTTTACCTACTTGTCAAGATGTATTTACCCACTTGACCTAAATTCCCTGCTGAGTAAATTTATAAAAGAAGACATGTAAAGGAACCCAATTTCTGGATATGTAATTTAAAATAAACTACATAAGCCTTACTTCAAAACTACTTTCCTTAAATTTCTTTACAATTCATCCTTTTAATTAACTTTCCTCCTGCTCAGTGACATCACTGTTCCTTCATTGGACTTTGTCACTGAAAGCACTAGTTTTGCATAACAGCTTGAAATAAAAAAACTGCATTCTTATGAAACAGTATTTCCTTTCAATTTCAAGATTGAAATTACTGTAATAACTTACTGGCATTGGAAACTAAGGTTTAAAAAACATTTTATCTTTCCTCTTCCATCGCGAATAGAATAATGTCTCATTGCACTCACTGTATTTTCAACCTTCAACTTTTTTGCATGTTTGTTTTCTCTCTTATGTTTCCTATTAATTTTAATACTTTTCTGAAGAATAATCACATGACTTACACATTTTGGCTACTGATTAAACCTGTGAAGAAACGTAGGAGGAACTGTGAAGAAAGGTACTAACAGGTATTGGAAGGGTTCGGGGGCATCACTGAGTATGAAGTTTAAACAGCCAGTCTTTAGGGCCACAGGAAACAGGCTTATGGGGACTAGCAGGACACGATACAGTATTACAGAATTGTGGGTGATATGCTATACTTTTTACATAAAAATGTTGATGCAAGATGAATTCAATGGACTATATTCACCTACCAACATTAAATAATCCTGATAAGAATGATCAGGATTCATTCATTTTTCAGCCTTTTGAGAGAAGTAATATTCAATGTTTAACAAGGTGCGTTTGATTCCTGGAGTCCTCAGTCATCTCGCGGGTCTTCATGCAGAGTGTGAAGGCTAGCTCCAAGCCTTTACCTCATCCTTTCAGCTTTTTATTTCTGAAAGCTGATCTATATGTCCCCCTGGAGAAACAGGGTTAAGATTATTAAGCTTTATAATTCCTTCCACCCATTTAATCAAGTTCACTTCCTGCCTGAGAACCCTGCGACAGACCTTTGAGCTGTTCAAAATGACAATTAGCAATAATGCTTCATATTTATTAAATAAGATGACTACAACACATCTTTGAAACATCTTTCTGAAAACACTCCTCTATGCTGCGTTTCAGAATCCTCACCATAAAGTTAATATGAACAATGATTCTTTAGATATAGATAAACCAGATATTGATGATTTCTTTGATGTCCAAAGTGAGAAAAGGACTTTATATTAAAGAATACATTGTTTGTTCCTTTGAGAGACTGAGAGAATAGCCTTAGACTTTTTACATTTTATTGATGGTGTGTTTTGCTAGTTTTGATTTTAATAATGTTTTATGTTGCACTGAGTGGAAATATTTCTTCATAATGCAATAACTTTGGAAGTTTGATTGTTTCCATTTTTTCTATGTTTACTAAATTCTCTCTTCTCCAGTTAAACCTCCTTAGAGGTCATTAGAAAAAAATCACAAAAACATCTCCAAAACAATGTGCATTATTGATCTTATCCCTCATTTTATTTTTCTATTTTATGCATTTAAAGAGTCATTAAGGGCCAAGGTAAATACACTTAAGGGAAGAAAAGTTGTTTAATTCAGTGTTGTGGGTAACATCCAGTTCGGCTTCACAGTTGCTCTAAGTTTACTTTGGGCACAGTTCAGTGGGTCTGGTATTGGGCTGCGACCCTGGGTTCCTCTAAGAGCTTCTCTTGGCCTGAAGGAAGCAAAGACTCCTCAGGAGAACCTATTGAGTGGTTGAAAGGATTGTTTTATTAGATGCTTTTTATTTTGTTTTCATAATTACTTTAGATGACTATTTCTCTGGAGAACTCTAAATAATTTACATCCATTTTAACAATCATGGGCAGACTGACTTGTCAGCATTCATATCCGTGTTTATAGAAACACATCAATGGAAAAGAGAGATCATCAAATCACTTTTATAGTAATTCAAGAAATAGCAAACTCAAGTCTGCAGGGGTTCATGCTAGTATCAACCCCTATCCTCATGCTTTCAGGTCATTAACTAGCTAGCTATAATTTAAATAAGGAGGGAAAAATTAATTATAAGATTTTATCAAAACATTATTAAGTTCTTATTTACGGCATTCTAGGGTTAATTATTCTCATAGAAAATATGTGAACTTTGCAGTTAGAGAAATATGGATTAAAAATTGGGCCACTTAATGGATTTGTGACTTTGGATTAGTTATTTCTTTAAGCTTCAGTTTTGTCTGTTTAAAATGGAGTTGAATTTTCAAGAGTGTTTTTGAGAATTAATTGAAATATTATAAGTGAAACTACTCTGTGAATCATGTGACATTAAATATGCATTTAGAAGAGCTGTTTTATTTGCTTGGTTTTGTTGTAGACAAAATTCATTCCTAATTTTGGAAAGGATATTGACAGGTAAATGTGATTTAGCAAAGACATTCCCATGAAGTGCTAAGGATTTTTATATTTTATCTTATTTAGCCCTTATAACACACCTTGAAACTTTCATCTTTATTCCTAAATGAAGAACTAGGCTCAGTCAGTTTATATTCCTTAGATATATTCATACAGCCCGCAAATGTCATATATAATCACAGACTGCCTGAAACTAAAGTTTGTTTTCTTGAACAAAGTACTACATAGCTTACATCCAATTGGAAATACACAGACACAGGTACAGTAATTTCCTGTCTTTACTTAATAGAGAATGAATAAATTTATATAATAAAATAAAATGGGCTAACTCCTTTTTATGCTTTTCATTATATGCAGTTGCAAAATATAACTCCAGTATATCCTATTTAATGTGATCAAAAGTTGAGTTGGTCAGTAATGAATTTATGATAATGTTTGATAGATTTCCATTGTCTTCTATGTGTCTGACTTACCTCTGATGTTCATATGCACAGGCTCACTAACACTCAGAATGATTGGAATATTAAAATAATTATCAGATGCCATTGTTACAATCCAGGGAAACCAGCATTCCTGAAAACATTTCCTCTCATTGAAAAAATTTACTTTCTATTGTCTATGTTTTTGTCTTAAAATTCCCATTATATCCAAAGAGATATATTTCAACTACAGAGAGTGAGAAAGGAGCAACTAAATAAAAAAGAAAACATGTCAGAAGATGTTTTAAAGCTTTCTGATATGGTTTCTACGTAGATTTTATGCAGCATGAGCCACTTAATGTTTTTTGTATTCTAGCCACCACTGGCTCAAGGGGACTCATTCAGTGAATCAAAATTGCCAAAACAGGAATGTACACAAAACAGTAAGGAATAGAAAATATAATACACATTGGTATTAAAATTGGAAAAGTAAGCTTGGGAGACAGTGTCCAATGGGGCAGAAAAAAAAATAACAACAAGCAAACAACAACACTAAGTGTGAAGTTTGTTTCTCTTGACATTCTTTTTCAGAGATAGGTAACCAAATATCTTCATTCCTAATGCAGATCTCTACCTTATATGCCATGCCATTTTTTAAAACTGGTAATCTATTGGGTTTTAAAAACTCTGTAGTAAGTATATTCGTTAGCTTTGTTAATTTTACTCTGCCTTCCAATGAGAACTTATGGGACCATAATATTGCTAATATTTTATATTTTCTTCTCACTTTGTTGCTCATTAGTAATGGCAGTTGAAGAGTTACCAGTTTTGATTGAATGAAGTTGTAATTTACAAGGAAGTATAATATTAGGAGTTAGGACTTTCCTTAATTAGGCTATAAAAATATAATCATGCCCAAATCATGTGAGCAATAAAAAAAGCCAATAAAACTGTGCAGTTACGGTAAAAGCTATGGAAAATGTGAAGGTCCTTACAGAATTTCAAATATGTGTAAGTAGCATTCATTTTGTTTTGTTTTGTCTTTTCAAATCAGGCTCTTCAAATATGATTTTTCAAATCATATTGGCTCTTATAGCTCAAGACCTCAGGCAAGTTACCAACTTTTTTGAGCATCAATTTACACATTTGCTAAAGAGAGATAATCATGTCTAAGTTGCCATATTTCTGTGAAGATTAAATGTGATGTATACATACCTAGTTCAGCATATGACATAGAATGAATGCTCCCTATAAAAGAGATAATATTATTTATGAAATTCCTACCAAACTTCCAGGTGATAGAAGTGTAACAGTGATTGCTTAAATATTTACTTGTTGTGTATTTTAAAAAATGATAGATAAAAAGGACAGTATCAATTAAGGTATAACACATGCATACCTTCAGCATAACTAGAAAACAGAATATGTGATTTTCAAATAATTTGTTAAGTAGTAAAATTAACACCCAGGTCTACTGATGAGTGGGAAGAATTGGACAGATACTGCAGATAGCATGTAAGAAATATGGTTGTTAAAGATATTTCATTTATTTAATGTATTTTATAACTTTAAATAATGGTTATATTAGTAACAGAAGATAAAGTTTAAGAGTCAGTTGATTAGAATTGCATTTACTCCTTTACCATTATATTATAACATATTTTTATTCAGAATAATCAGTGAAATGGTCTATCTCTCATATGATTCAGAATCATGAAAAATGATTACATGGAACCTACAGAGAATTTGAAAGGAAGATACAATATAGTTACTTTCAGGTTAAAAACATAGCTTAAGCAAATGAGCTCAGCATGGCAAGTATCTGTGAAATGGGTATAGGAAGATACTGTAGAATGTAAAATTTCATTTTTCCTTTATTGAATCTTCACAGTGATTGATATTCATTCATGAATATATACTTTCATTTGTTTCTAGAAAACACTACTTTACAAGCCAAGTGTTTGAAAGTTTATTTTACTTGCTGATTTCTTGGGGTTTAAGTAAAAGGGTCCAACATGGGGAAATTGAAGTGCTGAGAATAGCTACTCCAATGTTCAATGATGCTCTTTCTTTTGCTGAAGACTTGACATCCATGAATACACAGCTTCCATAAGAGATGGAAATGATAACCTGTGAGAGGAGCATGTGGAGAACGCATTTTTCACTGACTAGCAGATGGGAGTCTCAGAATGGCCCTAGTGATGCACATGTAGGACACACTTACCAATGCCAACCTGAGGGGCAGAGTAACAAAAGCAAAGTAAAAGCCAATTCTTTCTAACAGCCATGCATTTGAGCCTGAAAATTGTAAAATGGAGAAATAGTCACAAGAGAAGTGATCAGTTCCATTGGAAGCACAGAAATCTAACTGTAGGGTAAGCACGAGTGTTGGGAAATGGTAAGAAATCCTCCTAGCGACGAGCCTAAGACAAGCAGGGTGCAGGTTTTCTTGCTCATGATGGTGTTATAAGGACAAGGCTGGCAGATGGCAACATAATGATCAAGAGACACAGCAGTTAGAAGAAAAAATTCAGACACACCTGTGAGGATGAAGAAAAATAATTGATCTGAACACTTTTTGTAGGAAATGGTGTTGATCATGTAATGATAGCCCCAAAAAATCTGGGGATAGAAATAGTGGTGAGTGTAAATTCCAAGGAAAAATTCCAGAGAGAGTAATACAGAGTAGTCTGTAGAGGAAGCCTGTGAAGATGAGGAGGATGACGGTTAGGTTTGCAGTGACATTGAATTGAAAATGTAAGTCATAAATAAAACAATAAAAGTTACAACCGGGAGGTCTGGGATGTCTGATACGCCCAAGGGTATAAACTCAATAATTGTGTGGTTTCTCCTACTGATGTTTATTTTTTTTAAGCAAGATCTATTGGTGTAAAACAAAACAAAAACAAAGAATAACTGAATAGTAAAGGAATTGGCTATTTAAACATTGATATTGATAATGCTAATAAAATGAAGCAATGGACCTTTTTCCTGTAAGCTGTTTTGCAATATCCATTCCCTCTTATTGAAACAGAAGTTTTACCTGACTCATATTGAAAAGGAAACATGTATTCACAGATCTCTGGTAAAAGTCCCTTCATCAGTGACTTTATGTGAAACCTCTACATGTAACCAAGAGTTTCTATATGTGTAATACATGTTTTAATTGTATGTTTCTACAACAATATTTATTAAATTATATTTGTAGTTTAGATATTGAGACACTTTTCCAGTTTCTGAGACTGTGCACTTTTAGGACTGAAATATCTAGTTTTGAGTTTTAATTCTGATACCACTGTAGCTCCAAAAGGAGGGGTTCCCTGTCTGGGGCAAGTTCTCTGTGAATTCAATAAGAGCAAAGAAAAGGCAAGGACAAAACCCTGGGGATAAGGGGAGTTACTACACTTATTCTCAGGGCTGTTGCAGGCCACTAGGTACACGCAGCTGGCTCCAGTGCACCCCCCAGACCCCTACAGGTCCTGCTCCCCAGCATGAGCTTCAGCAGGTCCCAGTGTCTTCTGGATCCCTGCTCTCCAAGCTCTCTTCTCCCACACTGGGGCTTAATTCCCCAGGAGCACCAGGGCTCCCTGACTCTCCGTCCTCCCAGCAGTGCCCCTCTTGGCTCCCTCCTTGTTCTCACAGCTCCAAACCCTGGCTGCCAGGCCCTCTGTCCCTCACCACTAGGAACTTCCTCTCACATGGCACTGTCTCCTCCCCTTGCCCTTTGCCCCATGAGGACCTCAGTGAGTGGGTCCTTGGTGATTTGCGGGTGCCTGACCACTTTTATACCAGGAATGGAAGAGAGGAGAGAATGGGTGTTTCCTCTCTACCCTACCCTGGGTTGGCAGTCCTGTGACTGATCAGCCACTCTACCCCCAGTAAATGTCCTATAGATGTGGAAAAGGTCACATATGTATGGAAAATAGGTGCTGTTAAGTCCAGGCAGGAATCCTGGTCAGAAATATCCATTTTTCTCACAACCACTTACAAACTATTATTTTATAAGGCTTTGGTGGAAACTGACCACAATTCCTAACCTTGGTAATAAGTATGATTATTTTGATTCTTAATATATATATTTTAAATATGACTAACAGATATAAATGCATTTGCCATCAGAAATATAGCACTAGTACTGCTTTGGTTGTGAGCAAGTATAAAGTTATTAATTTATGGGAAAGAAAATTAATACTCATATAAATAAAGCTATGTTAATAATATAGCTCTAAAACATGCTGATCTGTTTATATGATATTTTTGTTCCTTAAAGTAACAACTTTATATTTCTGTATTTTACTATAGTCAGTCTTTTTAGTCTTAAACTTGTCCGAGGACAAGAAGGAACTCATACTATGCAGAATTCTATGAGTTCCTTCATAGAAACTACAAATTGCTAAAATGCAATCTATATGACTTTTATCTGTCTTGGTCTCTTTATTCTTAGCATCCAGCATTTTATCTGGGACAAAAGTTCTCAGTAGTATTTATTGCATGTTTTCTTTCTATGGCCTGAACTGGTTGAGTTAGTGGGTGATAAATTTCAAAGCTTATATTGTGCCCTTTCTTCTTTTATTTTTTTCCTTATAAGCAGCATTTTCTTCCTTTAGGAATAAATGTTTTTGTCATTACACATCAGCAAAATTGGAAGATCAAAAGCAAGAGACTGTTATTGACTGAATCATTAAAGTACTAAAATTAGTAAATAGTAAATATGTTACAACAATAATTTGGGGATCCTTATATTCCAATAAATAAACTTTGGATAAAAACCACAAAAAGATAAAACCACATTATTGACAAACAGGGAACATACTTTCTGATGCATCTAACGATTCCTGTCAGAAATATCAAAAAGATAAAACCACATTATTGACAAACAGGGAACATACTTTCTGATGCATCTAACGATTCCTGTCAGAAATATAACCCAAGATTTTTCTTAATTCATTTTATGTATGAGTTGAAATGGATTCATAATATACTTCAGGAGACATTTTATCATTATTTCAACCTTGACTCTGTCTCTTACACAGAGCCTCTCACACAGAGAAAATACAGGCTTGGTTGCACTCAGATTTTCTATAGCCTGGTCTGTAAGTAAAGAAATTTCTCTTTGCCTCTTTTATCTTTTTATATAAACAAAAACACTGTTCTGATATGGACTTCAATAAATTACTATTGTAATCATAAGAGTTCTTTAAATAAATTTCCAGAGAACACTGTTTAATGACTGGAAGGTAAAGCATTTCCAAGCTCCCTGGATGGGACGAAGATGGAATAGCATCCAAAGACAATTTCACCTTCTCTGGTCACCGTGTTGTCTTGGGTCCTGGAGGGACAAAGTGAGGAAGGAAGGGTTAAAGGAGAGCCACGCTCCAAAGAGGTAGTGATGTCAGAACCTTCCCTTTCCGGAGAACTAAGCATATAGTGAGATAAAAGCTAACGTGTACCAACCAGCTTTTTCAATCAACCCGGTTCCCCTTCAGCTGTACTTAACTTTCCTAATATGCACATGGCACTTGGGCTACACTCAGAAGGTAAATTGCTTCAGGGCTGGTTAAACACAGGGCTCAGCTGCACCGCAGCGGGCACTTCACTGAGGGTAGTATCCATGCTTTATTCATTCATACATCTCCACCAGCACAAAGCAGCATGAATGAAAAAGTATTTTAACATCTTTAAAAATCAGAAGACTACTTGACACTTTCATTTTTCATTTTTGAATTTTAAGAGTAATATACGCTTAATGTTATGAGGAGCAAGTGCTAAAGAATCAAGTATCAAATTAATAGCAAAGAGTGACATATGGCATGACTTGGTCCTCCATTTGCCCTCAAACCTTCAATTAACTAGTATTTAACAAATACAGTATATTTTTGTTATATATTCACTTAAAAACAGTCACATTCACATACTTAGTGAGATAGTTTTGCTTCATATAGCAAAGATTTTTTCCTATTAAAAAGTATCTGAAATTCTTTTTTTTCAGTTAACAAATGTAATGGATATTATTCCTTGTCGAATTATCTAGATGGAATTCATCCTTTTATAAAAACTGCATAGACTATCGGAGGAGACTTGTATATAATGTAATACTCTCATTGTTCAAGATTTAGGGAATTAGGTTGCTATTTATTTCACATCCTAATTACAATGCTAAGTCCATTTTTGTGCATTTATTTGCATATGTGCAGGTACTGCATGTAAGTAATAAATTTTGACAGATACCTGAAAATTTCCCTTCTCTGGACAAGATTGAGCCTTTTAATCACATCTTAACTGAAGATGGATAATATAAATTATTTACATATTTTACAGAAAGACAGCAATGAAGCCACAGTGCACTTAATGATCAGAGAGGACCATAAAGACCAGATAACAGTGCCAAGATTTTGAGAAATCCAATATTTCTGTAAACTTACAAAATTTATTTAACCTTTCTGAGCATTAGTTTTTCTGTTCATAAAGTGAGAAGCCTAATAGTCTTAATTCATACAGTATTGTAAAGGTTCAATTGGATAATATATAAAAGTGCTTAGTGAAGTAGTTAAGATACAGTAAGGACTTAGTATGTAAATGTTGTATATCCTTTGAATAGATATATTGAACATTTTTAATATTTGTATTTCTTATCTATGAATTTCCTACTTATAACTTAGGTTAACTTTTCATTGGGTTTATGTCTTCTTATTTATTGGTAGGGGAATATTAATGTGTTATGGATATAAACCTCAATGTGTCTTATTTGTTGCAAACATGTTTTCAGTCTACTCTTATTTTTTGCCATTTTATGGTGTCTTTTCATTCAAAAAGATTGTACAGTCTATCATAAATTCTCGATGACCTATTCTTCTGATGACTTTCTTCCACACATACTTTAAAATCACATAAATATTCATCTTTTTAATACTACTATGGTTTTGCTTTTCACATTTATTTCTTGAATGCATATAGCATTTATTCTTATGTGAGATAGGAATCTATTTTTTATTTTCTTAATGGATAATCAACTGCCCTAATGTCATTAGGCTAGAGGCAATATGAGAGTTTGGGTGGTGAGTTACTAGGAGCCTCATGTCATGTTATTCCCTGTTAGTAATGTTTCCAGCACAGAGTTCTCATGAACAAGATTTGCATATAATTTCTCAGCTGGGGATGGAACTGAAACTGTTAAAATATAACCTTGGTCTGAGAAACTCATACTTCTCATTTTTCAGAAAAAAAAAAAAGGTTTCTTAGTACCCTCAACATAAAGCATCTTATTTTAACAGGGCCAAGGCCCTGTAAGATTTGTTCCTCAACTACCGCTTCAGACTCACTTCATAACATCCACCCTCATTTTTTCCATTCCAGGATACCTGTGGTTTTGTTTGTTTACTGTAATAATCTGACACTTTCTCTTTTTTATGACATTTATACTCATGTATATTCTTTTGATTTCTGGAAGTTGTTTCTTCAGCACCTTAGTTCACTTCTGCTCATTCATCAGTGCCACTTTAAGTTTATCTCTTTATGGCAGTCTTCATCATTCTTTGATTTTCTCAAACCCCCTTATCTTTCCATAATGCCTTTGTTACATCTTTGCAGTAGTAATTATACTTATAATTATTATAATCATTAACCACGGGTCATCTTCCTAGATTGTAAGTTTCACAGTATAAGTTACACATGTGGTTATTTAAATTTAAGTAGAAATTAATGAAATAAAATACAAATTCAATTTCTCAGTTACAGTAATTACATTCAAGTACTCAATACTCAATTGTGACCTCTGGCTAATGTATTGGACAGAGTATTTATGTCCAATAGTGTTACAGAGTATTTCCATTATTGTAGATAGTTGTTTTGGACAGTTATTTCTCCTTTTCATTACTCTGAAAGAATTAACTAAGTGCAAGGCATGTTTTCTAGAACATAGGAGCAACCTTTGCTCTGACCTCATGAAATTGTTCACCATTTCTTCTAATTGCTAGGCATTTTCATACACACACACACACACACACACACACACACACACACACACACACACAATTTTCTTAAAGGTTCTATCTAAATGTCATGCAAGCTTTGAAATCTTCCCTGGTTTTAAAGGCAGCATTAGTTGCTCTTTCTCTGCTTTCCTAAACGTTGTCCTTCTTACCTTACTATTAATTATTTGTACATTTGCCTGTTTCTACTGAAAAGCTACCTTATGTTAAAGCACTGGGCTTTAGTTAATTCATATTTATGTATTTAGTGCTGAGAAGAGAAACACAACACGAAACTTGATTATAATGTATTATCCTTTTCGTATATTACTGTATTTGAATTACTAATCAAATTTGTTAAGTATTTTTGCATATATGTTCAAGGGACATATTGGGCTGTAGTTTTCCTTTCTTATAATTTATCATTGTAGTGTCAAAGTAGGGTAATTCTAATCCCATAAAAAATGTTGGTAATTTACTACTCTTCTAATTTCTGGAATTCCTGTGTAGATTTGGTATAATTTATTCCTTGAAAGTTTGATAAAATTCACCAGGGGAGTCATCTGAATCTAGAGTTTTATTTTGGGGAAGTTTTTATCTGCACATTCAGATTCCTTAACAGATATCAGTATATTCATGCTTTCTTCAGTAAATTTTGGCAGTTTGTATCTTTTAAGAATTGGTCTGTTTCACTTAAGTTATTGAATTTATCAGCATAGTGTTGTTTCTACTTTTCCCTTTTCTTTTGTATGTGTTTGGGGTCATAGTTATGTCTTTTCCTTCATTCTTGATACTAGTAGTTTGTATCATTTCTCTTTTTTATCCTGTGTTAGCCTTGCTGGATGTTTATCAATTTAATCTTTTTTTAGAAAGTTTTTGGATTCATTGATTTTTCTCTATAGTTCCCCTTTTTACAATTCCATTGAATTCTAAATATTTATTATTTAAATATCTTTCTGCTAGTTTCATGTTTACTTTGTAGTACTTTCTTAAATTTTCTAAGGTGGAAATAGTGCTTTTAATTCAATCATATGCATTTTTTTGTGTGTATACATACAGACATCCAAACACATATACATAGGTATATATGGTATAATTTTAATTGTCCCCCAAATTTGTACTTAATTCTGTAAATTTTTCTTCGACGACTGATTTAGCTATATCTCTCCAATTTTTACATGCAGTATTTGTATTTTCATTTAGTTTGATATATTTTTAATATCCTCTTAAGAATTTAGTTTTTTCATGAGTAGTTTAGAATTGGATTGTTTAATTTCCAAATATTTGGGTTTAATTTTAGTTTAATTTTAGTTTAATTCCATTATGGCCTGAGAATACATATTAAATGATTTCTAGTCTTTAAATCATTTCACTTTGTTCTATGGTTGATAATTTGTTCTATTTTAATGAATGTTTCATGTGCCCTTGAGAAATATTGAGTGATGACAGGAAACTAAATATGAAGATAGAGGGAGAAAAACAACAATAAAGTGTTTTTACCTTCAGAAACCTCAAAATCTTGGAGAGCCTTTAATGATTAAATAAAACAATCAATAATATATGCAAAAAGAGAACAAGGTAGGTAAATCTTCTTACTCTATATATGGATACTGAATATTATTGATAGTGACTTTTCATCATCCCTAGATTCAGGAAGAATTGATTAATATTCTGAAGTTCTTTTTATTATAATCAAACACTTTGCTGGGACTATAGGATATATGCTGCTCACAAAACGCAGATCAAAGCAGAGTTATATTCATGATGAAATTATGTACAATGATATTCCTAAATTCATGACTATTAAATTCTGAAATTCATTATAATACAAAGAGACAGCAACGTGTTCTTTCTATGATTTCAATTTTACTATCAGTGTTTTAATCATTGATAATGACCTTAGTTATTATCAGCCACTAGTAAGAACTCAGATTGATTAGCTTGTCTTTACAAAAAATGGCAAATACTCTCCTATCCTGCCCCCAATAGTGGCATTAGTCTGTGCAGAGCCAATGATAGAAACAGTGATTTGCAATTTCTGAGACCACATCTTTGGTTATTTTCAATGTTATTTTCAACAAACTGCATTGAGTTTTCTGTTGCCAACTCAATACCACATTAAACTTTCTTAGTTATTCTCTAGGTGCAGTGGATCTGTTGGGATGCCATTTCCTAGGATCCCCTTCCTTCTATGGTCCAAATTCACAGTTTGTCAATGAGAAGAACTGGTGCAAACTTTGGAAGCTGAAGGAGATGCAGAGGCAAATATTGTCCCAGCTGCTTGTAGTCACTGGTGAGCAGAGACGAGATCCACAGCGGCTTATCAGTAGTGTGTGAGCGCTCCCTGCTTTGCTGCCAAGACTGCTGGCGGTCACATCTCAGAAATCCCTGAAGCTCATTCCGATTTCCCACAAAGCTTTTTTGAACCATTCTCTGCAGAACATCAGCATGAGATCTTGGGTGTTAGTTTCCTCAGTGTTCATTCTATCTGATGTTTAAACTTTTGCTCCCCCGTCTCTTCCATTATTTTTAAAAGCTATAATTGTTCCATTATCCCTTTTATTTCCAGACTACTTATAGAAATTCTACTTTGAACTGAATCCTGGCTGATGTAGGACCCATCCTGTAATAATTTACAAATTTGTAGTTTCCCATGATTATCATATTTTGTGGCCCCATATACATTTGATAGTATAACTTTAAACCAAATATGCTCATTCCTGAGAGGTTAGCAATGTGAGAATGTAAGACTATACTATTCTACAGCGACTCTTATGGGTGAAAACTTCAAAAAATCAAGTGAGCTGCTAGCACAAAGGAGACAAGCAGGTTTACCCTTGCAACCTGTTAAATCAAGAGAGTAGAAGGAATTCAGGGTTGAGATGAGACCCTCAAAAGAGCAACAAAGTGGTGAATAGTGATCCTCCACATGTACCCTTATTTTCTCCTAATGACAATCCTGTGCTTGTTGTCATACTGAGTTCTATAAAATTTTCTTGTAAGTACTATACAACTAAAATAGTTATTTTATTTGAGTAACTCAGTACCATTTCTTGCCGAGTAAATAAAATTAAGCATTGTGTTGATAACTCTTTGAATAGCCCAGAAAGGAATGCTAATTATACAGAAAAGAACAGAAGTGGTTCATTGTGCTGAAAGGTCGGACTAGAATATTACAACATTAACATTGAAAAATAGATTAAGTGAACTTAAAAAATGAGTAAAAAATTTGATTTATCTTTTTTTCCAAGATTTTGAAATTAAATTTTCTCTTCATTTCTTGAAAAAAAAAACAACAGAAAATCTTTTGGAGTGCATCCTTGAAGGCTTGTTTCACTTGCTGGTTCCTTATAGTGTAAATAAAAGGGCTTAATAAAGGGGCAACGGAGGTATAGATAACAGCTACACTTTTAGATACAGTCACCCTTTCCTTTGCTGATTGCTTCATGTAAATAAAGATACAGCTACCGTAAGTAAGGGAGACTACAATCATATGAGAAGAACATGTAGAAAAAGCTTTTGCTCTGTTTTGAGCTGAGGCGATGTCTAGAATCGTCCTGATAATACATGTGTAGGAAAGAATCACTAACAGAAATGTGACCACAAGAGTTGCAGCTGCTGAAACAAATGAAATCAATTCTAGAAAATGAATGTCTGTGCAAGAAATCTGCAGCACAGGGGAAGTGTCACATATGAAATGATCAATGACTTTGGAAGCGCAGAAGTCCAGTTTCAGTCCCAAGACTAATGGTGGGAAGGTAATCAGAAAGCCAGCTGTCCATGAGCTGAGTACAAGTTGGTAGCACACTTTGCTGCTGATAATAATCAGATAATGCAGGGGTCTGCAGATTGCTACATAACGGTCAAAAGACATGGCAGCCAGGAGGTAAAATTCTGTAACTCCTAATAAGAGGTAAAAGAATAACTGAGATGCACAACTATTGTAGGAAATGGTTTTTTTTTTTTTTAGTCACGATGGTTATCAGGAATCTGGGAATACATACTGTTGTCAATGAAACTTCCAGGAAGGAGAAATTTCAGAGGAAAAAATACATAGGAGTTTTGAGGTGGGGATCCAGCAAGGTAAGAAGGATGATGGATAAGTTCCCCATCACACTCAATGTATAGTTTAGAAAGAGAAATATAAAAATTACGATTTGCAGTTGTGGGTTATCAGTCAGTCCCAGGAGAATGAATTCTATCTCTCTTGACTGATTCTTCATTTCAGATTTGAATCTTAATAAGCAGACATAGGAAAACAACTCCAAAAAAGGAAATAACAAGACTTTTAATAATCTGCACACTTAGAACAAAACACTGAGAAATGTAAACATGTTTAAAAGATTGATTTGACAAGACAGAGACCAAAAATTGTAACAGCAGCTTCTAAATGTTTCATTTAGCACCATTATCTTTCCAACACTACTAAATTATTCCTTTTCTCACTAGTTGAACTTGAAAGACAATTAAAATATTAGCTGATAATTTCCAAATGAGCTCAATTCTGATTTAATGTTCTATAGAGAGAGAACATAAATTATGGATTAAAATGTATTTTCTATGTATATTTCATAAATTATTGAAAATATTCTTATGGCATTAGATAGTTATACCAGTGTCAATTTGTAAAGTTAATGCACAAATCCTTAGCTCATTAAAACACAGAAATGATGACAGTTTCATATTTTCTCTATGATGAAATAATCTAATATATACAATTAATTATTTTGTCCCAGTGTAGTACTTCTCCCTTGTTCGTTTATCTCACCTCATTTTATTGTAATTTTTCTTTGGTTTCAAATACATCAGTCATCTGCATTTAATCAGGAAGTCCTGACTATTGCATCTACATAAAAATACAAAAACATGCCAATTCCAAAGCCAATGGATATGACCTGACTTGTACTACAGAATTGCTTTCATTTATGTCTAGATATTTATTCCAAATTATAAGTGACTTACCATATCCAGGACATATTGGTAAAATTTTCACTTTGTGGGAACATGGTAGAACAAGAGTCAAAAATCTCTTGTAATATTACAAAATAATAAATTATTTCAAGAGGAAGTTTAATACCAATGCTTCTTCTGATAAAGGATTCCAAAACAGATACACAATCTAGAAACTGTATATATCTGCTAACATCTTCCTCTTTCCTTTATGCTCCTTAAATCAGAAGATCACAGACAACTTAGAATCCTGTTTCATATTTTTTCTTATATATATCTAAATAAGTAAAAAAACACCACCATAAAAATTTGATGATCTAAGAGAAAAGACATTTTGGGAAATTTGTCACCTGAAAGGAATCCAAATTTTGCTACAAAGAATTATTGCTTCTCAGTGTATACTAACAAAAGCCAAGATTTTGTCATTTTGTTCTTAAGAGACACAAGGGAATTAACTGAAATAAAAAGGAAAGAAAATGCCCACTGGAGGCTGGTGTCAAGATACACCAATTACACTAAAAAAAAAGAGAAAAGAAAACAAAGAAAGAATGAAATAAAAACCTCTGTGAATTGCTTGACAAAACTGAGGGGATAGTCTCCCCAAAGAAAACTAGAAGTGATTTAAATTCTATACTTATTGCCAACAAGAATTTCAGATATTCCACCTCCCTAGAACAACATGAGAAATTCTCCAAGTAAGAGAGTTTACTCCAAATTAGCATCTCTCTCATTTCCATTAATCAGTAAGTTAGAACCCCATTAATTTTATTTTGCCACCCCAAAATGGGGGGGATAATTAAATACTTTCCTATTTAATTTTGAAACAATAAAAATATAAATAAAAGTGAACAAGTACACAGTGAGGATTTTCTCCTGAATTTGTGCTCCATCTACTACTCAATGTAATAATGCATATTTATGGCAAAAAATTTAAATTCTACTCCAAAAGCCCAATACAAACAACATTGTCAGGACAGTTATACTGATACAATATTAACAGAAAATTCTCCAATTCTATTCAAGTTTCACCAATTGTCTAAAAATTTTCCTTTACAGTGAAATAACACAGTTTAGAGTTACATGTTTCATATCATTGTCCTAATATTTTAGTCTCCTTTAAATTGAAATAGTCCTTAGTCTTTTCTTAACTTTCAAGAATGTTGGTTAGAAACTATTTTCTGGTAATTATTATACCTTTCCATTTTTGTCTGAATTTGCTGCATGATTCTGCTCGATTTATTAACCTTTGGCAGGAATATCACAGAAATGTTGGGCTGCCTGTACGTTGACTCTTAGCAGGCTTCACACTATTTCATTTTTATCTCATGACTGATGATGCTGTCTTTTGTTTCTTGATTAATATGCCCATTTAGAGAATTGTCCATCATAAAGCTACTTTTTTCTCTTTGAAATTAATAAACATTATGTGTAGATATTTTAAGTAGTATTCAAATATGTCAATCTTTGGAAAACTCCCAGTTTATAGATTAATTTATTTATATAATCATGGATTTATGGTTTCCAATTTTATTAATTAGTGTCATTATTTATGTAAGGCCCTTCAAGATCATTCCCTCATCCTTCGGACATGCCCCCATGAATTTTTGAGGGCTTCCTTATAGTCTGGCACCAGAAAGTGTTCCAGGCTCTGTACCTTTCCTACATCAACCCCTGGTCTAAACCATTTCTTCAAGGGGTCCTTGTTTTGTACAGTGAAGAACATTATTTTCAAACCAAGATCCTGGCACTATGGGTGCTACAGCCAGTAACTGTTACAAGGAATCAACATTCTCAGGCCTCCATATCAGACAGATTTACACTCTCTTTCACACAGACATACACCCAAATATACACACACAAACATATATGCACACATACACATAGATATTTACATAGATATTTATACCTATATTGTTTTTATAAACTCTCTCTGTAGATATGGAATAGTCTGAGTTTACACCAATACACCACCACTGAATTTATGCCATTATATTCATTTGATGTGCAGTTGAAAAAAAAATGTGGCTTAAGGTGATAATATATTTCCTCCAGAGATATTCAAATTTGATGTTGCCAGTCCCCTGAATCCTTTAGTAATCCAGGAACATCTCAGTCCAAATGAATATACTCAGAGGACTTGAAGCTAAACTCAGTAGGGCCAATGAGGGGCTACCTACAATAGTTTCTCAGCCCAAAACTAGAGGTGTTCACCAAATTTCTGATGTGTCCTACCTCTGTTTCCCTGGACCCAGGAATCAGTCAGAAACACAGTTTCCCTCAGTTTCTCAGTTGTCACTTCTGAATCAGCAATTTCCTCAGGGAAAATGAAGCCCAAAGACCAAGTTTATTTCCCTGGGTCCCTATTCCTTGTATACTGGCTGATAATTCTTCCCCATCTTGTTCTCTTCTAACTAATGTCAAGCACATGGCTTTCATATTTCCCATTTCTTCCAGTTGTTTTCTCTGTGAAGGGTGATATATATTCAAAGTTCTCTGAAATTACTTCCTTCAGAGTGAGGTTAATGATGCTTTCCTAAAGTAAAGAGGTTGGAATTCATCAGGTATTCCAGGCACTGTGATGTTAAGCCAGTGTTATGTAGGCACTTTATTCCTATGGTTTCACAAGAGTACTTTTTATATATTGCAAGTGCTAATCATTTCTGGCTGCACATATTGCCTTTCAATTTACAGTTTATATTTTCATCATTTTCTGATGTTTTTGAAAAAGTAACTCTATAGCTAATTCTCTGCCTAAAATGCCTTTAAACTCCAATTTTTAAATAATTTTGCTCATATACAAGTCTAATTTCACAGCTGTCATTCTCTCCATACTTTTAGGATACTGTTGAATCACAAAATTGCTGTTGGGTTGAATTATTATTTGCCATATGCATCTAATCTATCTTACTTTCTGACTGCCCTTAAATTCTTCATTTTATCCTTAAAGTTTCAGCACTTTTATTATGATTTGCTTACTCAAGAATTTCTTTTTATTTATACTACTTAATACTGATTTGGTTTCTTAAAATTTCAAATGAATGTCTTTCATCAGTTGTGGAAAAGAGCAGTCATTATCTCTAATTCCTTGTTCTAGGTATGTTTTCCTTATGGATATCCAATCAAACATATGTTAGATCATCTCATTATACATACAATTTCTATGTACTCTTTCATATTTATATTATCTTGCCTTTCTATCCTACATACAAAATAATTTGTTGAGAAAAATTTTCCTGTAGACATATTAACTCCTCCAAACACATTTTACTCAATCGGAAAAACAGAAAGAAAATGAGAAATAAATGAGGAGAATTTCAGAGAACATTAGGACAATAGCAGCTAATATCCCATAATCAGATTCCCAAGAGAGGGGAATGAGTGTGGATTTGAAAGACTATTTGACGAAATAATGGCTGATAATTTCCCAAACTGGCAAAAGGCATAGTACTGTAAGTACACTATGAATTACTCTGAAGATTGTGTTGCCAACAAATCTACCCTTAAAGAATGTTCACAGGTTAAAAAAAAAAGAAAAAACTAGAAAATGTGTAGCTAATGGAACTGCCCCGCAAGAAACACTAAGGATAAACCTTCAGGTTGAAGTGAAAGGACACTAATGATAACTTCAATCCACACAAATTCAGAGCACCAATAATAGTAAATACGTAGGAAGATATAAAGGACAGTACAGTATTTTTTATAAAATTTTTGTAACTTTTTTGCTTTCTGATATAAGGCAATTGCAGAAAGCAATAGTAAAATTGTGTTGCTGAACTTAGAATGCATAAAGATATAATTTTTATGATAATAATAGTACCAAGACAGGAAAATGGAACACTGTAGCATTTGAACAGTTTTGCCTACTATCGAAATTAATTCGGCTATTCAGAACTAGGTTGTTAAAAGTTAAGATGTTTATTGTAATTCCCAGCACACCTTAAGAAAATGATTAAAACTTCTGGTTAAAGAAACAAGAGAATTAAAATGAAATGATAGAAAAATATTGATTTAATGTACAGAGGGAGTAAAATAGGAACAGAAGAACCAAAAGGCACATGCAAACATAATAGCAAAACGATGGACATAAATACTATCTTATCAGTAATATATTTAATATAAATGGAATAAATTATTCAATGAAAATGTGTAGAATCACAGAATGCATTGTCAAAATTATCTAACTCTATACTGTCTATAAGACACATAAATTTAGATTCAAATCCAAAGTAGGTTTTAAGTAAAAGATTCACAATTAATTCAATTATTCTCAGAAATGCTATTTTTTAAATGTAAGCAGTATGGAAAAATACTCAGTAGGTTTATAACAGCCACAGTCTTTTGTGAAGAATATTTCATAATTTTTTGTGATGAATAACAGAAAGATCTATACATCTACAAACTGCATATTAGAGTGAAATTTTGAGCTACAGAGCACAAAAAGATACAAATAAAGTTTAGCTTTGAGAACTAATTTTGATAAAAAGCCACCTGAAGTTATGTTTCACTGACAAAACGGAAGTACAATAAATGTCCTATTATTAGTGTCTTTTCTAAGAAATACTCATAATATCTATGTGAAACACATGTATTATATCTGTCTTAAACCAGAGCTGTTAGAGTGAATTTTTATATTTTTTTATGAAACCAAATTATTGATTATATGTCATATTAAAAATTCATTATCATTCAATACATAATAATCACAAAAAAGTTAGTTTTTAATGCATTATTTAGTGTAATACAGCTTGAGAAATATCAAGACAATAAACTCCTACCTAATTCTCAATCATAACAACAACAAAAAAGATACACATACACATTCACGCATGTAACTCCCATGGGGAAATATGTTCCCAGCCTGGTGCAAATAACTATTGAAGCCGAAATCAGTCAAAGGAAGAAAAAAGTGAGAGAAACTCATTTATTTCTTACAAGTAGTTGTCCACTTTTGCTCACATGTGTGTCTCATGACCTAACTCCAAAAAGGGATCCCACCCTAACTCTCCAGTCCAGATTAGTTCTAGCTCCCCCATGTAATCACCTATTGATATGGAGATGTATTAGTTCTATCCACCCCTTGGAAACACCTATTGGTATGGAGATTCACCAAGGCCAGGTGAGAGATTCTGGAAATATTGCAAATTTACTCACAGATTACCCCTCCAGAAATCCTGCATCCCAGTCTGCATACTCTCCATCTTCCACAATGGTCCCTGTGTGAGAAAACTGGAGCATTGTAACAAGACTAATAACATACAATAAAAACAGCAATAAAATCATTGCTGTCCTCAAGCCAGAGCATTTAGCTAGGTTCAAAATCCTATGCAAATTAAGTCCATAGCTCGCCCATGCCACAGGAATGCCAGTAACTGAAAGGGTAGGGAGTTGGGAGCAATCATCACAGGCAGCTGCAGCCAGGGGATGGGTCCAGGCCACAGGGACTATAGAAGAATATAACCTTAAGGGCAATAAGATACATATTTTAATGACACCAGCATAGGCAAATCTTGTCCATCAAGTAGGGTGCATGCAGAAATGACTGGTTCTGTGATAGGACAGTGGCAGGAATAGGATCTTGTCCTGGTATAGTGTACAAAATGTTCACACCCCTCCCTGTGGGAATTACAGATGGATCGATATATAGGGCTATGGGAGGTATATACACTGGCCATAAAGATAAAGATGACTTCCCTTTAGATGCTCTTACATCCTAGACATTTTGGGTACACTACCATGACCTTTGGGGACCACTCTGATGTTACTCCAGGAATGCACAGGATGCCAGCTTCTGGGCATTTTTCCAAGGTGCCAGAGGAGCCAGCCATCACTGGTCCATGTGTCAAAATATGTCCAGGGACACATCCACTCAACAGAATCTCCAGGGTTTAACACAGCTGGGATTGGCAGTAGGATGTTGCTCTGTTGACCATATCCTGGCTTCAATAACTCCTCTTTGGTTTGCACATACAATTGAAAAGAAAAGGCAGCAATTGTGTTAGCACGTCCATAGGGCTCAAGGCTCATTTTTGGTGCTTCTCATTCAAAAGCCATAGCACTGTCCAGGACCAGTCCTGTACACTATTGGTATTTGAACTTGGGAGAGATTTTAACAAACATTTGTATCTCTCTATTGTGTGTGCCCCCAAAGGGTTATATGGTACATGAAACTTTCACTTTATTTCTAATTACTACACCCATTCTTGTAATACATGTCCAGTGAAGTGGGTGCCTTGATCATTCTCAATCACCTGTGGCTGACCATAGGCTGCAAAGAAATGCTCTAGGCCTCTTTTGGTCATGTGCTGATGTGCACCACATCTAGGAAAAGCAATCAACAGTCCAGTAGCTGTGTCCACACAAGTCATGGGATACAGCTCTCCTGATATGGACATTGGCCCAATATAGTCTATTTACCACCTGAGAAGGGGTATCAGCCCCTTTACTATTGTCCCATGTTGCTGTGGGCCTCCGTGTAACTCCCTCTTAGAGCACACAAGGCACTCCTTCCAGGATCTGCTGCCTTCTCCAAAGTCAAGACCAAGCCCCACCTGTGGTCTACAACACATATTGTATTTTGTCGCACCTGTTGCTCTTTCATAGCAACTGGTATAAGGGCTTCAGAATTTTTGCCAAGTGTGGGATAAACACTCTCTAGTAGCCCAAAATACCCAAAAATTCTTGTAATAGTGCCACAGTGGTAGGTGTGGGGAAAGCCTGAAAACCTTTTCTATGACTGCTTTGTGCGTAACTTTAGTTTTACCCAACCAGAGAACCCCCAAGAACTTTACTGACAAACAAGGTCCCTGAACCTTGGTGCTGTTCACAGCCCATCCTTTCTCCTGTAGATGTGGCAGCATTCTAGGAACTGTCCCTTCTAAATTTTCAAGAGAATCACACGTGAACATAACACCATCAGTGTAGTGATACACCCACACTATTTGCGGTTTCTGCCATGTGGTCAAGTCCTAGGTTAGAAGTCCATGACACATGGACTTTGGTTGGGACTGTGGAGGTATCCCTGTGGAAATCCAGTGAATGTCCACTGCCGACTTTCCCACGTGAAGGCAAACTGTTCTTGACTTTCCTGTGCCATGTCAATAGAGAAGAAAGCATTAGCAGGTCCAGAACATAATAATAGGTCCATAGTTCATGACTGAGTGTTTCCATAATGGCTGCTATAGAGGGGACAGCAGCATGAAAAGAAGGTTTGTCTTTACTCATTTCCCTGTGATCCACGGTCATACACCAGGAGCTGTCTGGCTCTTTCACTGGCCACACTGGAGAATTAAAAGAACTATGATTGGGTTTATGAGGCCCACCTTCTCCAACTCCTGTAGAGTTTCTCCAATTTTGTTCTGTCCCTCAGGCAATTGTATTGCTTGGTGTTTGTCAACCACCGAGGTACCGGCAGAGGTACAGGTAGGTGCTTAGCAGATCCCTTCAGACCTGCCTAAACTCCACATACCTCAGCCTGAACTCACCTGCAGTGGTCTGTTACCACAGGCCATGTATGATATTGACCCCCTAAATATTTTCATAGATGGGAGAAATGTACACAGTATACTCCTTTGGAGGTAAATGCCATGTCTTTGATAGTATTTGGATTTTCTTCACTCTAATTGCTATATCCCTATATCCATCTATCATAGCAAGGGTCCCAGGAAAATGCTCAGGGTTGCTATATATCAGAGAATATCCAGCTCCTGTGTCCATGAGAGCCAGGACACATTGTACATTCACGGGGAACCAGTGAATCGCTAATTCTATATATGGCTTCTGGTCCCCACCACATCCTCCAAGATGGGGGCCTTGACCTCTGCTCAGTCAAACAGCAATGTCCAGTTGTCCTCCTGTGAGGGTACGGGCCCATGCATAGCCTGAGTACTGTCCCCCAGGAAGTCTTGCAGGGACACAAGCTTGACATGGGGTTTTGCATCAGGCTTCCAGGTCCTGGATCGCAGCTGCTGGAACTGCTTCTCTCCCTTTAATTGGTGCCAGTTTTAACAAGATCTTATTGGGGTTCCCATCAAGTTATTCTTCTACTACCCCCACCTTTATGAAATCATCCCACATCTGGGTCCTTGAGACCTTCATGAGGCCCTTTGCACCTCTCCTTTCAGTCATAGTCTGTACTTCCTACTGTGCTCTTACTGTTTCAACCTCCCCAGATCTGCTAACGTATGAGTAGCCTCACTTTTGGTTGCCCTATGTTGGGGGAAAGAATAGTCACTAGGGACCCAAAAAGAGATGGTGGAAATGAACGGAGCACCAGAAGTCTCATTCTTATGGTGAACAACTCATTGGGGCACTGGGGGTCTATATAATAGACGATGTTTTTCATGCCTAAGTCTCAAAACACCTGCTGGAGCTCTGCATACATTTTCTGTCTAGTAGGTAAGTATGGTAAATCACCCTGATTAGGCCAAGTTGCCCTGATGGCTGCTGTCATCCAATCCAGAAGCACGCAGTTCCCTGGACTGTGACAGGCACTTTTGAACTGCTGCTGGTGGGAAGGGTGAGTCATCAGGGAAGCCAGTCTACTCATTTCATAACTACATAACAATGTTTTCGATCCCTATATCCCAAAAAGCAAAAGCCATGTAGGCAGAGGTTCTAACATCTGTTGAAACCAGATGCTCATATCCACCAGCACATGCTGGGTATAATGGCGTTGCATGGAGGGCTCCACAACCTTTTGGTTGGGAGAGTTGCTCCTCCCCGTGAGGAGCCCTTAGTTGTTGCATTTTTATTTTCTTATTAACAATGGGGTGGGACTTTAATGAGGGTGGGGCTGGTGCCTCGGATGGTGGCCTCAGTGACAGTTAGGCCCTCGATCCCACTCTGCCATCCCTCCATGACATCTCCTCTGCCATCTCTGGGGCAGAAGGCACCTCTCCTGGCAGAGAACCCCACCACACCTCTCCCATCTGGGTGTGCCCTCACTCCCCACCCCCTCAGTAACCACCTAATGAGAGGGAGATGGACTACTTCTCTCCACCAGCTGGAAACGCCTATTAACATGAGCATTCACTAAGGGCTGGCAAGAAATTCTGTAAATATCTCCACATATAGCAATTTTATCCACAAAATCCAAGAAATAAAACATCACAGGGTGATAATGTAGTTTTAATATGCTGATGGTTATGGAAACCAGACAAAGAGTACATGTTTGGTAATTATTGTACCTTGTCTCCTTTTATGAATGGTTAAAAACTCACTAATAGTTTAAAAACCTAGGTTAATGAATGATTTTCTGCAAAATTTATCTTCTTGAGACTGGAATAAAAACACTAGTAATGACTGGCTAGGTGTAAGGCAAGCACACTACCCTCTAACCTCTATTTGCCACTGTGTCAGATTGCTGGGGCAGAGTGTCCACACCTAGTGTTTCAGAAATGTGCAGCTTCTAACTTGGCAGGAAATTAAGCCAGTTTAAGGAACTTCCCTGACCAGAGCCGTATTCTTCAATCTATGTTTATCATGAATGAAACAACTATTCATTCTCATCTGACTCCTGTGTCTATTTCTGAATTTTTTTCAGAACTGACATTGAGAAAGTGTGTGATCAAGTAATAATAATTAGCAGCCAGGTTATGGGTTATAAAACTAATATCATGAATACCACATACATATGTGACCAAGCTGTGAGCCCAGAGGATAAACCAGGTCTGAATAGAAAATAATTTTTCACCTTTGGTTGAAGAAGTCAGAAATCAGTGATGTGATAGCGGTTATATCCATTGGTATTACTGAGGACTTGATAATTGAACTCGATGCCCTTCATTTAGTGGTGTAGGTAGATGAAGAGACTCCCACAAGGACAATAAAGCAAAGGTAAAATCTTAACTGAAGTATATATATTTCCTGGATTGAATATGATGGGTTAATAGCATAGGTTATGGCAGAAGCAAAGAATCAGACAACCTAAACATCTCAGAAATCTACGTGAACCATAGCCACAGGGTGAGGATACCTGCCCAGATGCCCAGATGCTTTCTCCTGGCTGAAATGTAGAAGGCCATTAAACATTTTTGGTGCTAGATGGGGGCTGAAACTTGGAGAACCTTCCTCTCAAGTACTCTTAAATTTTGAGAAATCTGTACAGGGCCTTCTAGGTTCTTAATGGGCTCACAAGGGGAGGCTCTGCATAGAACAGATGATTAGCAATTAGAAAAATGCCTGGAGGCAGGCTTTTCTCAATTAGGTTGAATATCCAGGGTATAGTACTGTTTTTTATTTTCACCTCTTCTCTGGCTTATACTTCTTTTTCCATTTCCACATGTTCTTTATTTCTATATATTAGTAACCTGATTTTTAAACATTTAATCTTAGTTTTTATGGTGTATCATCCAATTATAATAATTAATGTCATTTATTATCATTATTATTATCATTACACTATTAGTTTTCATAATGTGTATTATGCAAAAGCATTACATTTTACTTTTTTCTTTGTACTTTGTTAATGAAATAAATCTTGCTTAAATTTAATACTGGTTGGTATTTCTGGGAAGTTCCTTGAAACCATTTCTGGAGAATCAGACACATTTACTTGAATAAATAATTCCTTTCAAAAATCAATAAACTAGTTTTGAATCCTAATTCTACTATTTGGTAGCAATAATTCGCTTTTCCAAACTTTTATTTCTCCACATTTCTTTAGTGTAAATTATGACTATACATATAAGTTATAGGGTTACTTTCAGGTTAACGACATTATAAATTTTCAACAAATTTTGGCTTCCATTTTATTTCCTTCAGATATTTAAAAATAACTATTTTAACAGGATTGTTAATTATAGCCATGCCTTTTTTTAAGTTTTGTTCACAGATTAATGTCAAATCTTACCTCTGTGTTTTTTCTCCTCACTATTATTTCTTATTTTGCATGATTAGAAGTTTCAAATCATCATATTGGAAAATTATCTACTATGCAACTAATATTTGTCTGTGTGCCAGGCACAAAGCATTCTAGAATTTGGCATATGGGGCAGACATTCTCCTGGGCATTTGCCATTGAGAGTACAATTACGACAAGTAAACTTAAAATTTTAGTTTGATAAGGTATGAAAGCAGGGAGTAAGTGATGACACTAGTGTGAATGAGTTGCACTAACCGAGGCCTGGTGGTACTATTGGTGGAATCATAAGATACGGTCAGCAAAAAATTCCTTTTGGGAATATCATTTGAACTGGAGGACCCTGGGAATGTGGAAGGTGAAAAATGGGGGTGAAATTCCTTCCTGCCTACATGAGAAGTGGCCTGAAGTAAAACAACAGGAATCAAAGGAAGTTTTAATATGTTGCACTATAGAAGTGAAAGTTAGTATGGAAGGTAACGAGTGATGAAATGCTGATTTTTCTTTAGGGAAATACCGTTAGGTACTGTAGTTCTGGGATAAGGAGGCTTCCCCTCTCCTGGACAAGTTCCCTCTGAATCTGGTGAAACAAAAGGAGAACAGAGGGAAGGAAGTGTAGATGGGGAGAAAGAGGTCTTATTGCTCGAGCTTGCTCGAGGTTACTAGCCAGTCCTTGCTCCTTCCGTCCCTTCTGGTTGTGACCCACGCTCTACTGAAGACCACCCCTTCCATCAGGATGTCCAGGGATGGGTCCTTGGAGACTAGTGTCTCCACACCAATTAGGTACCAGGAATGGAGGTGAGGGGAGAATGGCCACTGTCTCCCCACACCTTCACCCAGATTGACCAGAGGCTCTGATGTGGTGTACAGGCACTGGTATGAAAATGGCCTAAGGCCAGGTGGGAAATTCTGGAAACTCTTGGTTAAAACTTCTATTTACCCCATGGGTGTATAATTTGGCCTCTTGAAATGACATTTTTTTTCATTTAAAAAAAGCAAATTCTCACATTGATATTGGTATTTACATTATATTCTGTTTGCCTTTTTCTTATTCCCCGGATATTTGGCTTACTCATTATGAATTTATCACTCTTTTAGACCTATATTGATTTCCTAGGATTCACTGGCATCTGTTTGCTTAAATTTTTTACATTCAAGCTTCAACATTTTAATTGGGACAGCAATGTGAATCTGTTTTATGTCACTTCAGGGAAATATTCAGCTTTAACAGGAATTACCAGTGCTTTTCTCTCTTCATTTAAACTGAATTCATGTCCCTTTTGTAATTTTTAAATTTATTTTATTTATTTTTTTTGAGAGGACATCTCTCATATTTATTGATCAAATGGTTGTTAACAACAATAAAATTCTGTATAGGTGCAATGCTCAATGCACAATCATTAATCCACCCCAAGCCTAATTCTCATCAGCCTCCAATCTTCTGAAGCATAATGAACAAGTTCTTACATGGTGAACAAATTCTTACGTAGTGAATAAGTTCTTACATGGTGAACAGTACAAGGGCAGTCATCACATAAACTTTCGGTTTTGATCACGCATTATGAACTATAAACAATCAGGTCAAATACGAATATTCGTTTGATTTTTATACTTGATTTATATGTGAATCCCATATTTCTCCCTTATTATTATTGTTACTATTATTATTATTTTTAATAAAATGCTGAAGTGGTAGGTACATGCAAGATAAAGGTAGAAAACATAGTTTAGTGTTGTAAGAGAGCAAATGTAGATGATCAGGTTTGTGCCTGTAGACTATGTGTTAATCCAAGCTAGACAAGGGCATTAAAACATCCACAGATGCAGAAGATTTCTCTCAAAACAGTGGGGGTGAGGTTCTAAGCCTCACCACTGTTGATCCCTAATTTCTCACCTGATGGCCCCCCTGCGACTGTGCCTGTCTTAGGTTGTTCCTCCTTTAGGAATCTTACCCGTCTCTGGCTAACCAGTCATCTTCCGGGGCCATACAGGGAGATGTAAAGTTGGTAAGTGAGAGAGAAGCCATATTGTTTGAAAAGATTAGCTTTTTACTTCTTTGCAGATTTATGCCCTGTGACTTCTATGCCCAGCGTTTGTCTTGAGGTATCTTTACCACTTGGAGGAATTACATAACCAAAGCAGATCTATAATTACCAGCCATCTCCAGTGAAGCGAAGAAAACCAGTTAGGCACCCTAGACATTTGTGAAAATTTGTCTATGATATGATGGATATTGTCCAACTGAACTTGAACAGTCTGAGAGAGATCAGACAAATTAAAACAACCCATGCCTGGGAACTGTTCACATCCCATATGTTCTTTTAACAGTAGGTAGTCTGTAGTTGTAAGATTTTGGAGCACTACAACTTGCACTTCTCCTAATACTTGGTTGAGTTCCAACAGTATAGATCCAGTCAAATTTGTTCTTTTACTGAAACCACAGGCCAGCTTAGATATCTCCTTCTTCATTCCAATGGCAAGTCCAGGGAAAAGGTGGGATGGATGCAGCTACAACTGCAGCATCGCCTGGATCTTTGTTGAGGATTTTCATGATCATCTTCTGGTATGACTCTTCCAGAGAAGGCCGATGTTGGAAGTACTTCTTCATACCGTATCTAAGTTCATTTTCTGGGTAGCCAAATTAGGCTTTGATCCTCTGTATAAACACAAACAGACCCTTTGCCCACACTTTCATATGTCCTTTATACCATTGTGTAGAACTCATTGGAGGTCACCACACAGGAACTGCTTTTTTTTTTTAAGAGTTAGTTTGATCCTATCAAGGAGTAATCCCCCTTTTCTTTCTTTCTTTCTTTTTTTAATCTTTAATCTATACTTACATGAAGAATATTATGTTTACTAGGATCTCCCCTATACCAGGTCCCCTCTATAAACCCCTTCACAGTCACTGTCCATCAGCATAGCAAAATGTTGTAGAATCACTACTTGTCTTCTCTGTGTTGTACAGCCCTCCCTTTTCTCCCACCCCCCCAAGCATGCTAATCTTAACACCCCCCTTCTTCCCCCCCCCTTATCCCTCCCTACCCACCCATCCTACCCAGTCCCTTTCCCTTTGGTACCTGTTAGTCCACTTTTGGGTTCTGTAATTCTGCTGCTGTTTTGTTCCTTCAGTTTTTCCTTTGTTCTTATACTCCACAGATGAGTGAAATCATTTGGTATTTCTCTTTCTCTGCTTGGCTTATTTCACTGAGCATAATCCTCTCCAGCTCCATCCATGTTGCTGCAAATGGTAGGATTTTTCCGCTTCTTATGGCTGAGTAGTATTCCATTGTGTATATGTACCACATTTTCTTTATCCATTCATCTATCAATGGACATTTAGGTTGCTTCAAATTCTTGGCTATTGTACATAGTACTGCAATAAACATAGGGGTGCATCTGTCTTTGTCAAACTTGATTGCTATGTTCTTAGGGTAAATTCCTAGGAGTGGAATTCCTGGGTCAAATGGTAAGTCTGTTTTGAGAATTTTGATGAACCTCCATACTGCTTTCCACAATGGTTGAACTAACTTACGTTCCCACCAGCAGTGTAGGAGAGTTTCCCTTTCTCCACAGCCTCACCAACATTTGTTGTTTTTGCCTATGTTTTTTTCCAAGAGTTTAATGGTTTCATGACTTATATTCAGGTCTTTGATCCATTTTGAATTTACTTTTGTGTATGGGGTTAGACAATGGTCCAGCTTCATTCTCCTACATGTAGCTGTCAAGTTTTGCCAGCACCATCTGTTGAAGAGACTGTCATTTCGTCACTGTATGTCCATGGCTCCTTTATCAAATATTAATTGACCATATATGTTTGGGTTAATGTCTGGAGTCTCTAATCTGTTCCACTGGTCTGTGGCTCTGTTCTTGTGCCAGTACCAAATTGTCCTGATTACTATGGCTTTGTAGTAGAGCTTGAAGTCGGGGAGTGAGATCCCCCCTACTTTATTCTTCTTTCTCATGATTGCTTTGGCTATTCAGTGTCTTTGACAGTTCCATAATAATTTTTGAATTATTTGTTCCAGTTCATTGAAGAATGTTGCTGGTAATTTGATAGGGATTGCATCAAATCTGTATATTATTTGGTCAGGATGGCCGTTTTGATTATATTAATTCTTCCTAGCCATGAGCATGGGATGAGTTTCCATTTGTTAGTGACCCCTTTAATTTCCCTTAAGATTGACTTGTAGTATTCAGTTTATAGGTCTTTCACTTCTTTGGTTAGGTTTATTCCTAGGTATTTTACTCTTTATGATGCAATTGTGAATGAAATTGTTTTCCTGATTTCTCTTTCTATTGGTTCATTGTTAGTGTATAGGAAAGCCACAGATTCTATGTGTTAATTTTGCATCCTGCAACTTTCCTGTATTCTGATATCAGTTCTAGTAGTTTTGGGGTGGAGTCTTTAGGGTTTTTTTTTTTATGTATAGTATCATGTCATCTGCAAATAGTGACAGTTTAACTTCTTCTTTACCAATCTGGATTCCTTGTATTTCTTTGTTTTGTCTGATTGCCATGGCTAGGACCTCCAGTACTATGTTAAATAGCAGTGGGGAGAGTGGGCATCCCTGTCTAGTTCCCGATCTCAGAGGAAAAGCTTTCAGCTTCTTGCTGTTCAGTATAATGTTGGCTGTGGGTTTATCATATATGGCCTTTATTATGTTGAGGTACTTGCCCTCTATTCCCATTTTGCTGAGAGTTTTTGTCATGAATGGATGTTGAATTTTGTCAAATACTTTTTCAGCATCTATGGAGATGATCATGTGGTTTTTGTCTTTCTTTTTGTTGATGTGGTGGATGATGTTAATGGACTTTTGAATGTTGTACCATCCTTGCATCCCTGGGATGAATCCCACTTGGTCATGGTGTATGATCCTTTTGATATACTTTTGAATTTGGTCTGCTAATATTTTACTAAGTATTTTTGCATCTACATTCATCAGGGATATTGGTCTGTAATTTTCTTTTTTTGGTGGTGTCTTTGCCTGGTTTTGGTATTAGGGTGATGTTGGCTTCATAGAATGAGTTTGGGAGTGTTCCCTCCTCTTCTATTTTTTGGAAATCTTTAAGAAGAATGGGTATTATGTCTTCTCTGTGTGTCTTATAAAATTCTGGGGTAAATCCGTCCGGCTCCGGGGTTTTGTTCTTGGGTAGTTTTTTGATTACCATTTCAATTTCTTTGCTCGTAATTGGTTTGGTTAACTTTTGTGTTTCTTCCTTGGTCAGTCTTGGGAGGTTGTATTTTTCTAGGAAGTTGTCCATTTCTTCTAGGTTTTCCAGCTTGTTGGCATATAGGTTTTCATAGTAGTCTTTAATAATTCTTTGTATTTCTGTGGAGTCTGTCTTGATTTTTCCATTCTCATATCTGATTCTGTTGATTTGTGTTGATTCCCTTTTTCTCTTAATAAGTTGGGCTAGGGGCTTATCTATTTTGTTTATTTTCTCAAAGAAACAGCTCTTGGTTTCATTGATTTTTGCTATTGTTTTATTCTTCTCAATTTTGTTTATTTCTTCTCTGATCTTTATTATGTCCCTCCTTCTGCTGACTTTAGGCCTCATTTGTTCTTCTTTTTCCAGTTTTGATAATTGTGATGTTAGACTATTCACTTGGGATTGTTCTTCCTTCTTCAAGTGTGCCTGGATCGCCATATACTTTCCTCTTAAGACTGCTTTTGCTGCGTCCCACAGAAGTTGGGGCTTTGTGTTGTTGTCATTTGTTTCCATATATTGCTAGATCTCCATTTTGATTTAGTCATTGATCCATTGATTATTTAGCAGTGTGTTGTTAAGCCTCCATGTGTTTGTGAGCCTTTTTGCTTTCTTTGTACAGTTTATTTCTAGTTTTATGCCTTTGTGATCTGAAAAGTTGTTTGGTTGGATTTCAATCATTTGGAATTTACTGAGGCTCTTTGTGTGGCCTAGTATGTGGTCTATTCTGGAGAATGTTCCATGTGCACTTGAGAAGAATGTGTATCCTGTTGCTTTTGGATGTAGAGTTCTGTAGATGTCTATTAGATCCATCTGTTCTAGAGTGTTGTTCAGTGCCTCTGTGTCCTTACTTATTTTCTGCCCAGTAGATCTATCCTTTGGGGCGAGTGGTGTGTTGAAGTCTCCTAAAATGAATGCATTGCAGTCTATTTTCCTCTTTAGTTCTGTTAGTATTTGTTTCACAAATGCTGGTGCTCCTGTGTTGGGTGCATATGTATTTAGAATGGTTATATCCTCTTGTTGGACTGAGCCCTTTATCATTATGTAGTGTCCTTCTTTATCTCTTGTTACTTTCTTTGTTTTGAAGTCTATTTTGTCTGATATTAGTATTGCAACCCCTGCTTTCTTCTCGCTGTTGTTTTCCTGAAATATGTTTTTCCATCCCTTGACTTTTAGTCTGTGCATGTCTTTGGGTTTGAGGTGAGTTTCTTGTAAACAGCATATAGATGGGTCTTGCTTTTTTATCAATTCTATTACTCTGTGTCTTTTGATTGGTGCATTAAGTCCATTTACATTTAGGGTGACTATTGAGAGATATGTACTTATTGCCATTGCAGGCTTTAGATTCGTGGTTACCAGAGGTTCAAGGTTAGCCTCTTTAGTATCTTACTGCCTAACTTAGCTTGCTTATTGAGCTGTTATATACACTGTCTGGAGATTCTTTTCTTCTCTCCCTTCTTATTCCTCCTCCTCCATTCTTTATATGTTGTGTGTTTTGTTCTGTGCTCTTTTTAGCAGTGCTCCCATCTAGGGCAGTCCCTGTAAGATGCCCTGTAGATGTGGTTAGTGGGAAGCAAATTCCCTCGACTTTTGCTTGTCTGGGAATTGTTTAATCCCACCATCATATTTAAATGATAGTCGTGCTGGATACAGTGTCCTTGGTTCAAGGCCCTTCTGTTTCATTACATTAAATATATCATGCCATTCTCTTCTGGCCTGTAGGGTTTTGTTGAGATGTCTGATGTTAGCCTGATGGGTTTTCCTTTATAGGTGAGATTTTTCTCTCTAGCTGCCTTTAAAACTCTCTCCTTGTCCTTGATCTTTGCCATTTTAATTATTATGTGTCTTGGTGTTGTCCTTCTTGGATCCTTTCTGTTGGGGTTCTGTGTATTTCCGTGATGTGTTCGATTATTTCCTCCCCCAGTTTGTGGAAGTTTTCAGCAATTATTTCTTTAAAGACACTTTCTATCCCTTTTCTTCTCTCTTTTTCTTCTTGTACCCCTATAATATGGATATTATTCCTTTTGGATTGGTCAAATAGTTCTCTTAGTATTGTTACATTCCTGGAGATCCTTTTATCTCTCTCTATGTCATCTTCTATATGTTCCTGTTCTCTGGTTTCTATTCCTTCAGTGGCCTCTTGCGTCTTATCCATTCTGCTTATAAATTCTTCCAGGGTTTTTTTCACTTCTGTGATCTCCTGTCGGACATCTGTGATCTCCCTCCGGACTTCATCCCATTGCATTGCATTTTTCTCTGCATCTCCGTCAGCATGTTCATGATTTTTATTAAGAATTCTTTTTCAGGAAGACTGGTTAAGTCTGTCTCCTTCTCTGGTGTTGTCTCTGTTCTCTTGGTCTGCATGGAATTTTGCCTTTTCATGGCGATAGAGAGAGTTTGCAGAGCTGGCACGAGTGACGGCTGGAAGAACTTCCCTTCTTGTCGGTTTGTGACCTTCCTCTCCTGGGAGAACAGCGACCTCTAGTGGCTTGTGCTGGCAGCTGTGCACAGAAAGGGCTTCTGCTTCCTGCCTGGTTGCAATGGAGTTTATCTTCGCTGTTGCTGTGGGCGTAGCGTGACTTCGGCTGCTGCTCCAAAATGGTGGAGCCCTATTGGAGGTGGTGCGGCCGGGACGCTATTTATCTCCGTAAGGGTCCTCCGTACTCCCTGCTGCCCAGGGGGTTAGGGTGCTCAGAGATCCCCAGATTCCCTGCCTCTGGACTAAGTGTCCTGTCCTGCCCCTTTAAGACTTCCAAAAAGCACTCTCCAAACCAAAACAACAACAGCAACAACAACAACAAAATTAAATAAATAATTAAAAAAAAGAAAAACGCCTGATTTTCTTCGTCCTCAGGTGCCGGTCTCAGGCACCCACTCACTGGTCTTGCTACATTGTTTCCCTAGTATTGGGGTCCCTGTCCCTTTAAGACTTCCAAAAAGCACTCGCCAAAAAAAAAAAAAAAAAAGGAATGCCACTCCCATTTCTTTATTCTCCGGTGTCGGACTCAGACACCCACTGACCGGTCCTGCTGCCCTGTTTCCCTAGTATCCAGGACCCCACACATGCACTGTGTCTGTACTCTGGTCCGGATGGGTGGGGCTGGGTGTTCAACATTCCTGGGCTCCTTCTCCCTCCCTGCTGACTCCTCTCCTCCCACTGGGAGCTGGGGAGAGGGGTGCTTGGGTCCCGTCAGGTGGGGACTTGTATCTTACCCCCTTCCCGAGTTGCTGAGTTCTCACAGGTGTGGATGTGGTCTTGCTGTTGTCCTGTGTCCTCTGGTCTCTATTTTAGGAAGAGTTGTCTTTGTTATATTTTCATAGATTTATGTGATTTTGGGAGGAGATTTCTGCTGCTCTATTCATGCCACCATGTTGGCTCTCCCTTTTGCAATTTTTAAATAACTTTTATGTAGGATTGTATCTAGTCAATAAAATATGTGAATCTTGTGATTTTTGAAGATTCTTCATTAGTAAATGTTTCTTTCAAGTCCTAAATTGTATACTTATTCCTGTTTTAAAATATATCTAGGGTTCATGAAATATTTCCTTGGTACACTTAGAAAATTATTGATTCTTTTCAATATTATGTCTTTTCTTATCTGAGTAAGGTGGGCTTTTGTTTTGTTTTGTTTTGTTTTGTTTTGAGAGGGTATCTCTCATATTTATTGATCAAATGGTTGTTAACAACAATAAAATTCTGTATAGGGGACTCAATGCACAATCATTAATCAACCCCAAGCCTAGTTCTCAACAGTCTCCAATCTTTTCAAGCATAATGAACAAGTTCTTACATGGTGAACAAATTCTTACATAGTGAATAATTTCTTACATGGTGAACAGAACAAGGGCAGTCATCACATAAACTTTCAGTTTTGATCACACATTATGAACTATAAACAATCAGGTCAAATATGAATATTCATTTGATTTTTATACTTGATTTATATGTGAATCCCATATTTCTCCCTTATTATTATTGTTACTATTATTATTATTATTTTTAATAAAATGCTGAAGTGGTAGGTACATGCAAGATAAAGGTAGAAAACATAGTTTAGTGCTGTCAGAGGGCAAATGTAGATGATCAGGTGTGTGCCTATAGACTAAGTATTAATCCAAGCTAGACAAGGGCAACAAAACATCCACGAATGCAGAAGATTTCTCTCAAAACAGGGGGGGTGGGGTTCTAAGCCTCACCTTTGTTGATCCCCAATTTCTCACCTGATGGCCCCCCTGTGACTGTGCCTGTCTTAGGTTGTTCCTCCTTGAGGAATCTTATCTGTCTCTGGCTAACCAGTCATCTTCCAGGGCCATACAGGGAGATGTAAAGTTGGTAAGTGATAGAGAAGCCATATTGTTTGAAAAGGTTAGCTTTTTACTTCTTTGCAGATTTATGCCCTGTGGCTGCTATGCCTAGCATTTGTCTTGAGGTATCTTTACCACTTGGAAGTATTATGATACTCGGTAATTTCATTATGAGGTACCAATTCTACTTAAGGGTTGTAATTAGGAAGGAAGAAGAAAAGCTATAGAAGTAGCAGATGGAAGAAAACATGGGAAGATTGATTATTTCTTTGACATATCTTCTTGTAGAGTAACATAAGCATGTATAGGTTTTAAACTACTAATTAAATTGCGTATACACATTAACATAATAGGAATACAGCTACATAACCAAAGCAGACCTACAATTACCAGCCATCTCCAGTGAAACCAAAAAGACCAGTTAGGTACCCTAGGCATTTGTGAAAACTTTTCAATGATATGATGGATATTGTCTAACTGAATTTGAATAGTTTGACAAAAATCAGACAAATTAAAACAACACATTCCTGGGAACTGTTCACATCCCATATGTTCTTTTAACAGTAGATAGTCTGTGTTTTGTTTTGGTTTGTGTGTATTATTTGGAAGAATGATGCGCACTGTTGTACTAACATTTTATGACGTATTTCCCAATCCTTTCAGCATTGGCAAGGAAACACTAAGAGTGAAGTCATGCTCAGATTTCCAGCAACACCTATTCTCACTTTTCTTCATTAAGATTATCATCTCAAAGAGGTTTCTTTATAAGGTGATGAAAGGGGTGACTTGAACAGCATCCGTACTGAATGGAAGGCCATGCCCAGACCAGGAAAGGAGAAAATTAGACAGAAACTGAAGAAAATATATTTAGGGATCTTTCATCAATGTTCCCCTAATTCTTTGAGAGCAATATAAACCTTTTGATTAAGTCATTAAAGGCTTGTTTCACTTGTTTGTTCCTCAAAGTGTAAATGAATGGGTTCAGCATGGGGGAAATGGAAGTAGTGAGTAGTGCTACTCCCTTATTAATGGCCATTTCATCTTTTGCTGAAGGTTTGATATAAACAAAGATGCAGCTTCCATAGGTGATGGAAACCATGATAATGTGGGAAGAGCCGGTGGAAAAGGCTCTAGTCCTCTGCTGGGCAGAGGGGAGTCTTAGAATTGTTCTGATGATGTACATGTAGGACAGAACCACACACACCAGAGTCATGAGGAAAATCATCACAGAGTTGATGAGAACCATTTCCTCTATGAGCCATGTATCTGAGCATGAGATCTTCAGCATAGGGTTAGCATCACATGCAAAGTGGTCAATGGCATTAGAGGCACAGAGTTCCAGGTCCAGTCCCAAGCTGAGTGGTGGCAATACGATCAACAAAGAAGTCATCCAACAGCAGAAGACGAGCCTTTTGCAGACCCTGAAGTTCATAATAGTCATGTAATGCAGGGGTTTGCAGATGGCTACATATCGATCAAAGGACATGGTGGCCAAGAGAAAAAATTCTGTTACTGCAAAAACATCTGTAAAAAATAGTTGGCATACACAAGCATTATAGGTAATAGTCCTGTCACCTGTTGATAAGCTGTACAAGAATCTAGGAATGCAGGCAGAAGTGAAAGAGATTTCTAAGAGGGAAAAATTTTGGAGAAAATAGCACATTGCAGTTTTAAGGTGAGAATCCACTAATGTGAGGATGATGATGCTCAGGTTTCCAGTTACACTCAACATGTAGGTGATCAGTAGAAATACAAAAATCAGAATCTGTAGCTGAGGGTCATCTGTCAGTCCCAGGAGGATGAAACTGGTGAGAGATGTGTGGTTTCTCATTCCTGTATCCTGACCTTTGCCCAATCTGCATGTAATAGTGAGGGATTAAGATCTGGGAAGATGGTGGGAAAAGTGTGTAACAATGAAGTTTGTTCAGAAAAGCCAAGCAATGTATTTTACATGTATTTTGTTTTACTTAAGTATGAATTTAAAAATAATTCATACTCAGCTCTGTTGATAGCATATCATTAGATTGGTTAGAAACCTGACCGTGAAATGTTTTTACTACAATATATGGTAAGATAGACATTTCATATTGCAGCCCACTGTATATGCTCACATCCACACAAATACATATTCATTGACATGTATCTGAAACAAAAATGTGAATAAATTACTAATAACCCTTAGGTGCCCTGCTCTCTGATGTTTTATGTTCTAATGTATCTCGTAAAAAATAAATACAAATATCATCTAATTGATTTTATAGTCTACTAAATGGTCATGATCTGTATTTTTATTTTAAATTAACATTTCATGAATCCTGTTAATAATATTGTCCTAGCAAAACATATTCTTATAGAATAGATTTTAAATGTGCACTCACAATTTAATTTGCACTTTGGAATAGATTGGTTCATAGCACATTTGTTCCCCTAAGACTATTTCCCATATCATTAAAAAAAATTTTACTCAGTTTCACTATCTGCTTCTAACCATTTTTTACTGTAATAAATTAAAGACTCATGATGTGTGTCTGATACACAAGATGTTTCTAGATCCTCTTCCAATGAAGCCAAAGACTCTGCTCGACTACATGAGTCATACTACATGGACTACCTGTGTCGAAAAAGATTTCGTCTAATGATTTATGTTTTTTTTCCCTCCCCCTTACTCCATCTATTTGCTGATTCTGAATGGCACTTTCTTATTCATTCTTGATTTCTATACTTGAACTATTAAAAGAAGTCCTTCCAAAACTCCCAAGGCACATAAAGAACATTTTTGTATTTTTCTGTAACACACTATACCTAATAGAGGATCTAAAAACATTGTTGAAAACAGGATTTTAAAGATCTTGCTTAATGTGATAACCACAGACTGTAGGAGACTGAGATATAGAGTTAATTCAAGGTACTATTTACCCTCAGACCTAGATCAAATTATATTATTCATTATGTGGACTCACTTTTAAAACTATTCTGACACCTCTTACTTTTGCCATGTCCCTGACTCTAATTTAGAGGATTCTCATTGGCTTTTACTTTTGGTGGTGGAAATGTTCAGAGTGGCTCCTAAGTCACATCATGACCTGACTATATACTCATTACATATATAATACCTGCATGAAGGCAAAAAAAAGTTTTAATTGACTTATTCCTGTGTTTGGCAAAGAAATAGTTTTCCTTTTATGGATTCCATTCCTGCTTCCTTAGCACACCTCCCAAAAATATATTAACACCAGAGATTCAAACTCTTAAATTATGAATTTCGACCATCAAGTTCTCAGTGGTTGTTCTTCAGCTAACACCAACTAACTACATTAATACCTGCTAAATGATTTTGTTCAGCAATGCTTGTTTAAGGCCTTAAGTAAATTGAAAAAACTCCACATCATTTGCTATATAAATTCTAATTAATTGGCTATATGAGGGTTTCACTTAATTGTTTTAAAGTAGTCCTTTTCTTCAGAAGTGGGAGATACTCTGTACTCACTATCTGCCCATTTCCCCTAGTAAATCTCCAAGAGTTTACAGGTTTTGGCAAAGAGATGCGGGGATGACCCTGGTTTGTTCTTTTAGGATGAGCCAGGCATTCCCAAGAATGTAAGCATCACACAGCTAACAATAAATTAAATGAATAGTTACAATAGATTAAGCAATTAAAATAATTAAATAGACTAATAGACTTGAGATATGGAAAAGAAAACATATAGGGATCACCTACCTCTCTTTCCTTCAGTCTTAACACAACTGTGGCTTACACAACCCTGGAAATTTTAAGCCTTGTCCTCACTTCCAAATATCTTGAAAATAAATTGACCCTACTGTTTGACACTATATGTTTACTTCTTTTGTCTTTTAGAAAACTGAACATTTTAGAGAGTGCAGGAATGTAAATTACGTCAGCAGATGATTTCCAATTCAAGGTTGCTTCTAGAAGCCCTTCATTTCACCTATTTTTAGGTGACCTACTATTTGTTGATATACAAATCCAGCCCTATCAAAATCTCCAATCAATTCAAAATTTTAAACTCTTGTTTCTTTAATAATTTAATTAACTATTCATATTTCTCTACTTTTGTAAAATGTATCAAACTTGTTTCTTA